>NC_088898.1:9397155-10033919 GCF_037157495.1 Lathamus discolor | reverse complement strand
GGGAGCCTGAGATGAGCTCTTAGGCAGAAGCTCTTCCCTGTGAGGGTGCTGAGGCGCTGGCACAGGGTGCCCAGAGAAGCTGCGGCTGCCCCATCCCTGGCAGTGCTCAAGGCCAGGTTGGACACAGGGGCTTGGAGCAAGCTGCTCCAGTGGAAGGGGTCCCTGCCCGTGGCAGGGGTTGGAGCTGGAGGAGCTTTAAGGTCCCTTCCAACACAAACCAGGCTGGGATTCTGTGAATCTTTTCTCAGCATGAAATATCCACATTGTTGTTTCCATTGTTCTAACAATTGGTTTTAATTACTCTAGTTTATTCTGAGGGACTGGCTTATATCAATGTGATGCCACTAATTTAGCCAATAGCAATGAAACGGTGTTACCACCCTGCTTAAATCCTCCCTCCTGCTACAGCCAACGCTCGTTTCTCTTGTTCCCCACCTGCTGTATCATCTCAAGAAAAAAAGAGGTTATAATACTCTGCTGCTCTTGAAATGCCCACTCTCCTGTCAGCTCTCCTGACTCAGAAACGTGTCTCATCCAGAGCCTCCCTCTCCTGGGCAGAGTGAGCTCCCTCACTGGGATTTAGGAGCACAGTTCTGAAGTGATCCCCCCTTAAAGGGATGGGCACAGACTACTGAGTCCCCTGTGCTGGTCCTTTCCCTTTGGGCTCTTTGGCAGCTCCACTTGCCTCTATTAGTTTTGAATTACCAGCTCTGTGCACAGTTGCCCAATACTGGTGCTCAGGCACTCCTGGGCTCAGTAAGTGGTCAGAAACCTGACTCGGCAGCAAGGGGCAAAGGCTTTCTGCTGGCACAAGATGGAAAGCAGGACTGAAGGGCCAGGAATGCAGTGGGTGGGAAGGAGCAACAGGGAATGCTCTGGCTGTGTTTGAGACGGAGTTTGGGAAAGGACCAACAGATTTGAGAGAGGGCGGAAGGGTTTATATGGTTGGTGGGGTTGGACAGGCTGAGAAAGATGGGGCTGTTCAGCCTGGAGAAGAGAAGCTGTGTGGAGACCTCAGAGCAGCTTCCAGCCCCAGAAGGGGGCCTGCAAGGAGGCCCTTAAGTGCCTGAAGAATATTATCATTACCGTCATTATTATTGCTACTGTTGGTGCTTTATGAGTTGTTGTTGTGCGTGCACATTAACAAGGGTGTGCATGGACTGAGTGTACCTGGCTCCAGTGTACCTGGCACAGGGCATGGCTTGCACTTAGAAAATGATTTCAGGCTGCTGGTGCCATGTTTGAAGGCAGGTTTGGTCAATGCTTCAGGTTTCCAGCCCTCAGTCCTGAGCAGGCTTCCATTTGCCATCAAATCTAATAAAGAACTGGCATGGCTGAGTGGTGAGACATGTCTGTGGCTTGTGTGTGAGCCTGTGTCTCCTGGCTGTTGGAATGCCAGCGAGACCTGGATGGAGCAGCCTTGTCGGGATGGAGCAGCTCGATTTCAGCCAGCACAGTAATACCTAATTGAGTGTATTTCAATCATGAGAGCCACAGAAGGAAAGCAAACTCCACAGAGTAGAAGCAAATTGCATCTTAGGGTAATCTGAATGTGGGTAGATAATTAGGCTATATTTCATGGGAACATTTGCTGGGCAACATAATGAAAAGGCCAGCAACATAATTTTGTTTAAGTAGTGGGATGCCTCCCACCAGGGCCATGCCAGTGCTGGTGCTGGTGCTGCACTGCAGCGGGAGCAGGGACAGGCACTGCCTGCCCAAAGGGGCTGCTACATGATGGTGTGAAGCTGCACCTCGTCCTCCCTGCCCCTGATGTGTGCACAGAGAAAGCTGCTAAGGCTCCTGCACTGCTTGTGGCAAGAAGGTAGCAAAATAAATCCCACAGCCTCATCACTTTCCCATAGGAGCAGCTCTGCTCGGGAGCCAGGCTGAGAGCTGGGCTGGTTCAGCCTGGAGAAGAGAAGGCTCCTGAAGGGGAGACCTGAGAGCAGCTCCAGTGCCTGAAGGGGCTGCAGGAAACCTGGAGAGGGGCTTGGGACAAGGGCCTGTAGGGACAGGCCAAGGGGAATGGCTTGAACCTGCCCGAGGGGAGACTGAGCTGAGCTCTTAGGCAGAAGCTCTTCCCTGTGAGGGTGCTGAGGCGCTGGCACAGGGTGCCCAGAGAAGCTGTGGCTGCCCCATCCCTGGCAGTGCTCAAGGCCAGGTTGGACACAGGGGCTTGGAGCAAGCTGCTCCAGTGGAAGGGGTCCCTGCCCGTGGCAGGGGTTGGAACTGGATAAGCTTGAAGGTTCCTTCCAGCCCAAACCAGGCTGTGACTCTATGACCTCTGAACAGCAGCCACAGCCAAGTCCATCAGGTTGCACTTGCAGAGCAAGACAGACCCAGGGCAGCTCAGTGCTACGCTGGGGAAGCCAGCCTGCTACCATTAAACCCAGCCTGGAAGAGCTCCCGCTCTGAGTCATTGATCCAGCTTGGCAGGTCAGCAGGGCTGAGGGACACCTCTGTGGCTGGGGTTTGAAGGGAACACAGCCCGGCTGCCTGTGCTTGGGATACCCCCTCCTATGGGAAGTCCACAGGAAGCCCAGCCCAGGCAGCAGCAGTGCATGGTTCCCTCCAAGCCATGCTCATCCCAGGAGAGTGCACTAGCCCTCAAATCCCCCCAGACTGTAGCTATGTATGGGAAGTGACGCTCCAAGGGTCTTTTCAACATTGTTTTCTCCAAATTTGGGATAGAAAGACTCTGCTTTCCCACAACCTCCACCCCATGCTGAGCACAGATCCTCCCCTCTGAATCTCCAGTTTGGGCCAGGGCTGCTTCTGGCTTGCCCTGCCAGGGACCTTGCAGCCTTGTGCAGGAGCAGACAGATAATACAAAATAACATTTGGCTTCTCCATAATGCTGGCAAAATGACATGATTTGGGAAGGTGCAGTGACTGAGGAGGGTGGTCCAGAGGGTTTAATCTTCAAGCACAGATAGTCCTGTGATCAGGGTCTAAAGGGTCTCAGTTCCTCTCCTGCCAGCACTACGCTCATTCACACATCAGGGCTGGGACACATCACATCACAGAAAGCAGGGCTGAGAGCCTGGATCCAGCCCTGATAATTACCGATAAGGTCTTTTCCTAAATATAGCTGGGGCTGAGCTGGCCTAACATCGGGGCTGAGTCCTTCATCCCAGCTGGTTCAGAAGAGGTGTTTATTTAGTGATCAGTACTCCCTTTGGGGCTGCATTTGAACAAGAGCTTTCTGATGCCTAATGCTTGGACATTTAAGAACAACTCTATTTAAATGAATTCACTCAAAGCAAACCCATAATTCTTGGCTAACTCCAAGTTGCTAGCTATTGCTATTGCTGCTGTGATGTATTGACTAATTTTAATCACACCAGTGTTGGGAAAGTTATTTTCTTACAGTGCCTCATTAGAGTGAAGTTTCTAATCGATGAATTCAACAGCAACATCTTGAATTGACTAAACTGGCCAAGGGGGAAGGTGGTTAGATGATATCTGAGAGGCCTCCTGGGAGACCATGAGCTTCCCAGTGCAGCTGGCTGTAACTGTTGTCCTCAAACTCCTGAGCAGCAGTAGGTAGATACAACCTGACAGCTCCTCCAGCTCCCCCACCACCTTCGGTTTAGCACCATCTCTCAAGGCTGTTGTGACTTGTCAGAAGAGCTGAACTGAGACATCACGAATTACCCTGTTCTCAGTCTGGACCAAAGAAACTAGAGTCATCTCACATGGCTTGTGAAACGTCCTGCTCTGCCCTGGGTTTATGCTTCCCGTACTGCTGACTCCCTTCCCACTACTGCCTGGATTTGTACTCTCTGCAAAGCCAGTGAGCAGTGCATGAGGCAGAAATGCAGCTCGTGGGGGTGGTGTTCCGATGGACCTGGGAGATAAAGAGGACATTTCTGAGGATGAGTGCGGAGCCCAGTACTGTGCCACTGAAGCTGGGACTGCTTTTCTCCTATCTCTGTGTGCCTATCTTCATAATTATCTGCTCTGGGTGCCCTGAGCCATTTTATTACGTCGTTCTTCACGATCATGCAGCCCTTGTAGAATCCTTTAGCGTCTCATGTATTTATGACCCTGCAGCATCAGCAGCAAGCTTTGTCACCTCTTTATTTGCAGTTAGTTTTCAAGATTATTTCTGACTATGCTAAAGTGAGCAGACCCCCAGCACAGGTCCCTGTGGGACTCCATTTAAGTCCCACCTCCTGTAGCTGTCGATTGCTACTCTTTGAGATCCTTCAACCAGTTATCCCAATATATTGCTATATACAGAATTCAAAACCTATCTGTTAATCCCATGGTGGCTGCATTTCAGTGGCAGAGCTTTTGGGAATCTAAGCAGACTATACCCCATTCCTATTGACTCCTCTGAAGAGGTGTAACAGAGTTATGAAGCATTCCTTTATTCAGGGAAAAGCACCTATTTTTTAATTCTCAGTATATCCAATGTATCCAGCTGTGCACTAATCATATTCTTCATTACAATTTCTATCAGTTTGCACAGGAGGGATCTCAGACTTCATGGTCTGTAATAACCCCAAACCCTTCCCATTTGTCACCTTGAAGCTCTCAGACACGGAGGCTGCATCAGGCAGTGATTACATGCTACAATTAAGTAATTAGACTGTTTCATCTCGGAGTTCCTGAGCACTCAGGTGAACCGGCTCAGCCTGGGGAATTTGCATTCTTTGCTTTGGCTATTTATTCCTCAACTTCAGCTGATGACACTTGAATATGAGCCAAAGCCAGTGCCATGTCCATATAAAGATGACTTCTGGCGCGGGACCTTCTCTGAGCTTTTCCTCGCTGACTACAGATGCAAACTATTTCTTGTTGTTCTGTTCTGACCTTATCTCCTATGAATGCTCCTCTTGCACTGCAGCCAACTTCTGCCTCTCCAGCAGGCTTCCTGTGCTTGATGTGTTTGAAGAAGTATTTATTATTCTTTGCCTTTGGCAGAGTGTTCCTGTGACTGGTTTTGCCTTGCCTTATTTCTCCTTTTTGCATTTAAATTGTCAGGGTTCACATTTATTTTCTTGTTCAGACAAAAATGTTTTTTCTAAGCATAAAAATACTGGATCCTTAAAGTCAGAGAATCATCAGGCCTTCTCCTCTCAGGCTGATCTAACCAGGTCTAAGGTTCTGGGTTTTCCACTGGCAGATGTGCGGTTTGGTTTGACAGGATGCTGCGATACCAGAGTTTTCAAGTGTGATACCTTTATATGGACAAAAATGATCACTGGCAGGATTAATTTTGCCTGGACTGGGCTTTGGGGTATTGCACCTTCACCAGTGGAAGAAGAGAAGCATTTCTCTGTGTAGCTATGGTTATTTAGGAAGCTGGTTTGGGATGTGCTTCCCATGGATGACGTGGGCCCCAAGAAGGGAGGTTTGGGGCTCAGGTGGAGGGTCGGCGCTCCCTGCCTGCCTCCTCGGCTGGTTTGCCTACGTGTGTGTCTGGAAGGCCTGTTGCCATGGAGAAGTG
This sequence comes from Lathamus discolor, assembly GCF_037157495.1. NCBI lineage: Eukaryota > Metazoa > Chordata > Aves > Psittaciformes > Psittacidae > Lathamus > Lathamus discolor. Next base: position 10,028,458 of record NC_088898.1, on the reverse strand, counting down.
ATGGGGAACAGTCTGCCTGGCTCGCCCAGCTTTTTTCTAGCACGAAGCAAAGGCATCTCTCCAGCTGTAATGAGCCAGAGGCCCACTGCCTCCTCTTCTGTGTCACATCAGGGCAATTCAGGCCCCCAGATACCTAGGAGAAACCCAAAGACAGGGAGGAAACCCTAAATGAAGGTATGGAAGGAGCAGGGAGCAAGAGAGGACACTGCAGGGAGATTGGCCAGTGATGGTGGGGTGCTATGGAGTGGTGGAGCCAGTTGCTTCTCAGGGGCACGCAGGCCAAGAGGCAGTGGGCACCTCTTGCAACAAGGGAAATTCCCATTAGACATGTGGAAAAAGTCTTTCACGGTGAAAGTGGTACAGCCCTGGGCATGGACTGCAGCAGTGGTGGCATCTCCACCCTTGGAGGTCTTCAAAACCCATCTGGTCAAGCTCTGAGCAGCCCATGTGCCTTTGAAGTGAGCCATACACTGGGCTTGACCCTCCTCAGCCTCAAAGTGTGAGACCTTGCCAGGGAATTCAAGAGTGGTTGTCCAGAGAAGCTGTGGCTGCCCCATCCCTGGCAGTGCTCAAGGCCAGGTTGGACACAGGGGCTTGGAGCAAGCTGCTCCAGTGGAAGGGGTCCCTGCCCGTGGCAGGGGTTGGAGCTGGAGGAGCTTTAAGGTCCCTTCCAACCCAAACCACTCTATGGTTCTATGAACAGACAAGAAAGAGTTTGAAAGAGCTCCAAGAGGCACAAACGTGGCAGAGAGTGGTCTGAAAACAGAACGAAGGTGGAGGGATCCATGCTTTTTAATTCTGGGAATTGACACTGCTGGGCACTGCTTCGCTGGGACTGCAACTGCTGCACGGCTCAAGTGCTTTACAGGATTTTTAAGGTGCTCCCTAAAAATACTCTTTCTGTTGTAGAAACTCTTTGGTGACACGACTGTGCAACACAACCCAGGGCAGGGGGATAGGCATGAGCAGAAGTTTAACGGGAGTCACCTTCTGTGCGAAGAAATCCAATGCACTGGTGCTGGGTTTTGTTTTGTACCTGAGAAACGTTCCTGTGAGCAGCTCTGGGGGTTTCCAGGTAGATCTGGTGAGGATTATGGCAGGGATAGAGTACACCGGTCTGCCAGGTTTTTGTTTGCATGTTTAAAGAATAGCATTTGCCACAACCAACATAAAACCATCAAAATAAAGAGCACTTCCCCTCTTCACTTACTCAGTCAAAGGCTCGGGCTGACCTTATTGTTCAAGTATTCCCATGCGTTTCTCATCTCCCTGCTCTTGTCTGTGTGTGCACCTCCAAATCGCCGCGTCTCAAAGCAGGGTGAAGTCTTTGTTTTGCACACATGGCACTTTCTGCACTCACAGCCTGGGCGTAAGTGAAGATACGTTTCTGAAAGGCTGTTACTCGCTATGAATTCTCCAGTGGCCCATGCAATTCCAGCTGATGAGGTATTTACATCCCGCTCCGTGTGTCCACACGCACCAGGGTAGCTGGGTCCGTTACCCATCCTTTTTTATGCTCTCTGCATGGATTACTGTGCTTTTCAACTTGTAGATCAACAGACCTAAGGGACTTACTTTGTTCAAATCCTCACGTGTTTTCTTGCAGGTTTGACTTTGGAGCCTATGAGAGACTATAGGAGAGAGAGGACTGAAGCTGTTCCCAAACTTTTGGTCTCTTCCATGCAGGGTCTCTGAAGGACAGCGACACATGAGCTTACGCTCCATATAGCCTTTCCTGAGGTACAGAGAGGACATGGTGTCTGCTTGTCTGTCACTGCCTCCTTCCCTGCCTCTTTCCTCAAAGCCTGAAGGAAGTTTATCCACAGAACTTCTGCCCTTCTGTCAAACATTGCTCAACGTATTGGCTCGGAATTCCTGGGATTCGTGTGCGCGCTTGCAGAGCTGGTGGCCACCGAGTGCTTGCTCTCTGTAGATTGTGAACATCACAGGAAAACTTGCTGCTGCCACTCAGGTGCCCAAAAAGCGTATTTATGAAATACTTTTCCAAACCCAGGGTACCAAACCCCACATCCATGAAACTGACGTCAGGGCTGGAACCCCTCTGCTGCGAAGACAGGCTGAAGGCACTGGGATTGTTCAGGTGGAGAAGAGGATGCTCCGGGGAGACCCTCCTGCAGCCTGAAGGAGATTTATAAGAAAGGTGGAGAAAGGCCTGGACAAGGGGAATGGCTTGAACCTGCCCGAGGGGAGACTGAGCTGAGCTCTTAGGCAGAAGCTCTTCCCTGTGAGGGTGCTGAGGCGCTGGCACAGGGTGCCCAGAGAAGCTGTGGCTGCCCCATCCCTGGCAGTGCTCAAGGCCAGGTTGGACACAGGGGCTTGGAGCAAGCTGCTCCAGTGGAAGGGGTCCCTGCCCGTGGCAGGGGTTGGAGCTGGATGGGCTTTAAGGTCCCTTCCAGCCCAAGCAGTTCCGATTCCACAAACTGAAGCCCCTCTAAGGCCTGGCTGACGGGGCGGCCGAGCAGCACTTGATGACCCCCAGGAAGGTGTCTGCTCTGGGAGGTGACACCATGGACGCAGCCGCTCATGGACAAAGCGGTGGCGGACAACGGCCGTTGAGGCCACCCTTTAGAGACACCGCGGTCACGACCTGCCGGCCCGGCCGCCCCCGCCGCGCCCTGCACCCGTGCCCGCCGCGGGACCCGGCGCTGTGCAAAACGCCCTTCCCCGGGGTCGCCGCCGCGGCCCCTCAGGCGGGGCCGCCATGATGTCAGCGGGGAGAGGCGGGCGCCGCCGGGCAAATATAGCGGCGCTTCCTGGGCGGGGGGCGGCGCTCGGTGCCGGCCTCCTGCCGCAGTCAATGAGCCGGCGGCGGCCGCGGCGGAGCGCGGCATCGGCCGGGGGCAGCGCGGCGCGGCGGGGCGGGGGTGCCGCGGCATGGCGGGGCGCTGAGGGAGCGCGGCAGCGAGCGGCGGCGGGCGCCGGCACCCGGCCCCAGCGCGGCATGGGCAGCCGCGGGGTCCTGCGATGAGCGCTCCCCCGGCGGCTCCCCCCCGCGCGAATATGGGCACAGCCGTGTCCAAAAGGAAGACGCTGAGGAACGAGGCCATGTCGTCGGTGGCGGCTAAAGTGAGGTGGGTGCCGGGGACCCGGCGAGCTGGGGGGAAGGCCATGCCCTGTGCCGGCGACCCCGGCGCTTGTCCAGCGGGGCAGAGAGCTCAGCCCCCCGGGGCTGGGGGAGCCCGGAGGGAGCCTGCGCCCGCGGGACGCCGCCGATGCCCCCTCGATGGCTGCTGCGGTGCCCCCCGAAAGCAGCCGCCCGCTCGCTGGGGGCTGCGGGAGCGCGGTCCCCCGCGCTCGGCGGACCCTCGGCCTCCGGGGGTTGCTTTGTCTCCAGAGGTGTCCCCGCTGCTCGCTGCCGGCCCCGCTGGCATCCCCGGCAGGTTCGACTTGCGCGGGTGGCGGGGAGCGGGTCACAAGCGGATTTGTCAGGGCTGGATCTTTCCAATCCTGAGGACTCGGGAGCGCGGTCGGTTTGCTCGGTGGCCGCTCATCAGCTGGCATGCCATCTGTGTGTGTGTCCGAGGGCAGAGTCAGCCGCTGTCTGCAAGGGGGCTTGATCCTTTGAATGGAAAATGTACAGCGTGCAAACCCGGAGCCAGCGCACCTGCCCTTGCCGGCAGTGTCCCAGCCGCTGTATTAGCCGCTTAAAAGATATTCGGGTTCTGTATTGTATCTGTTAATTTGTATATTGCTTGTCCTGCACTGTGGCATTTCGTTACTGCCAGGTCCCGGTGCTTTTCAGTATCAAACATGGGAGACGCTCTAAGCCGTGTTTGCTGCTGGGTTGTGCTAAGGTTTAAAGCTACCGCTCATGAGCTTTGCCACAGTGCCCTTTGCCTAGAAGGAGGGACCCGACCCGTCTCCCCTGCTGCAGTGCAAGTGTTACAGCCGTCAGCGGGGACCATGTGGGGGCACTGGCGCAGGTTCCCAGCAGCACAGCCGCGCACAGGGGTAGGTCTGGCAGCGCCTCTATTAGATGTGGAGTAGCTCCTTGGTAGCCCGATAAAAATGGGAAGAAATAAACTTTTCAGCTGCATTATGTAACGTGTCCTTTGTGTGAGACAAAATTGCATTAGAATAGCCCAGAGTCGTGTGCAGGACTCGGTCCGTGCTGCTGTCACCTCTCTGTGACTGTAACTCGGCATTACGGCATCTCTGCCGTGCCGGGAGGAGACACAGTCTTGTGGCTGGAAGCGGAGAGATCCAAAGGTGTTTATATATTGCTGGCTGTCTGTGTTGTAAAGAAATCCATCCTTCAAAGTCTGGAGTGCCTCTGGAGGAAGCTGTCTGGGGAGAGCCTGGAACTTTTCCCCACTTTATGGTGCACCCTGTTCATAGCCAGTACCGAAAACGTGAGCGCTTTCAATGGTGTTCAGAGATCTGGAAGTGGGATTCCTTTTGGCAGATGTCAGCCAGGTGGATATACAGAAATGACACAAAATGCACCATAACTGTTGTAATGGGGTGCTGGAAACAGGATTAGACAGCCAGTCACACACAAACATCATCCTGGGTAATCACCAGCATTTCCAACGGGAGTGTGGGTGTTTGGGAGCGACTAATGTGTTTTGAATGCAATGATTTGTTAGCCTACACCAGGATGGGCAGATGCTACGCAAGTAGTATTAGCTGTGTAGAGTTCAGGAGGTGCCTCTGGGGTTCTGGTTTGCTACATACCTGCTGTAACTGCTACCAGGCTGCTGTTTCTGTATGTGGGTGCTCCGAAGTGTCTCTTGGTGGTGCGAATTGTGGTGGTTTGACCAGAACAGTTAGCTGAGTGGACTTGAGCTCAGAAACATAAAGTCCTTGAGGAGCGTCTGACCACATAGTGCTTGGCACAGGAGAGGTGCTCTTATTTGTCTCCCCATTCATGCCCTGTGCTAGAAATGCCTAACCAAAAAAGCCTTCGGGGAGAACAGAGGACTGCTCCCTGCAGTGCCTCTGTGCACAGAGAAGGTGCTGGTGGGGACAGGCACTGCCCGTGTGCCTCCATCCTGCCCATCCAAGCACAGCTCAGTCCCTGCCTCGTGTGGTCTCAGCTGCCCTTGGCATCATTCACAGCAGCGATGACCTGCTGAAAGGTTCCTCCTGGAGCACATCACACACAGCTCCTCTGCTCTGCCTCGTGTCCTCCTCCAGGTATCCCTCGTGTCCTTATCTTCCTCACCTACAGTGAGGGCTCTGCATGGCAGTAGATAAAGCTACAGAGAGAGCCTATTCTGCCCTTCCCAAGGGGGCTGGGGACTTGGATCCCTGTGTGGGTAGCACTGCTGTTATGATCAGGTCCCTGGTGGTTTCGTGTAGGCAGCTATGGGATCCTGATCTCATGCTGCAGGAGATGCCCTGGGATTGTCTCTCAGAGTCTCCTGAGCTCTGCCTTGTTCATGTTTCTTCTGACTTTTCATTTAGAGAGAAAAATAATCTCCTGAAACTCATTGCAAGTCCAAGTGGCCACTAATGTGTATTTATTATGCATGGCTGGAGCGTGCGTGTGCATTTGACTGTCTTCCTGAGCAGGGAGCATCATTTGTTTGCTATCATGAGTAGTGTGAGCTAAGCAGAAGGTGCAAGCTCCCTAGATTCTTAAACTAAAATCTCTGCAGAGCAACTCGGGGGAGCCTCCTGTCTCATGAGAAGCAATTAAGCTCCATGTTGTGTGCTGGGTCTTTTAAACAACCTCTCAAAACTAACGGCATAGTTGCTGTGTGCTGACATTGTGGAGAGCATCCACGATGCTGCCAGCTTTGGTCTCTGTAGTCTTTTCTCCTAGGAGAGCTACAGTGAACTGTGTATGGCACCAGGAAGGGACTGTGGCTCTGTGCTCTTGCTCTGATCACATCTCAAGTGCTTGGATGTGAGATCTTGCTGTGCCTCCTTCCTGTGTGTGCTGGTTTTGCCTTGCAGCTCCTAGGGCAGGGATGATGCAGTTGTCCTTGAGCTGTGACCTTGGTGCTGCCCCTGTGCTGACAGTCCCAGGCTGCTGCAGGTTTGGGCTGGTGCAGGTTCTCTTCAGGCTCCTGGCCTGTGTGGTGCCTGATACACACTCCCCGGTTTCCTTAGCACACTTTGAAGGGCATAGATTAACCAAAACCGTTAGAAACGGGCTCTCTTTGTCCTTGCTGCCTTGACGCCTACAGAACAATACTGGCACCCCAACTGTGGCTGGAAGTCTGTCTTCTCCTGCAGCTCTGCTTTGTGTTATGCTGCCCTATGGCTTTTCTCTGGGAGCAGACAGACATGAGACTTGTGTTCGCGTGTTCCAGAACCATCTCTCTGTGCTATAGTTAGCACAGGGAATATGGGAGTTGAAAGCGTGGTTCATCCTGCCCAATTTCAGGACTTTGGTGTCTAGTCCAAGGTACCCCACAGGGAGATGAGAATTTGGTCTCGCTCCTTCCCTGTGGACTAGAGAGTGGATTTAAACAGGGCCACCAAGTGTTAGTTGCTGTGAAAGGGTAAATCTTGAACTGACAAGTGCTGAGGTCCTTCAATGCGTTCCTTATTCTTATTTCTTGCTGCATGAGCAATTTTGGTCTTAGGCTGGGGTTCTTCCTGGAGTCCGGATTCCTTTTTCCACTTGTCAGTTTTCCTGTGAGTGGTTTGAACTCTTGTGCTTGGGTTACCTTCTTTTAATTTCCCCTGGCTCCATCCTCTCTCCTCCTGTCCAAGATTTGAGTAGAAATTCTCCCAGAACTGTGGGGTCTTTGACTTGAAGGTCCATTGCTGACATCAGATTTCCCTTTCTGGAGAGTGAGAATTTGTAATTCTAACATTTAACATTAATTTTTCCAGCTACCATCTCCCTTCACAGGTATTTCAGACAACTGGTTTTTGTCAGGGTATTCTTACTGTCGGGTTTAAACAATGTAGGTGTCAGCAGTCTTTAGTGACGGACCTGGTACCTGTGGATGTGCTGGCAGTGTTCCCATCCCTGCTTAGTGACAGAGGAGGATTGCTGCTGTAGGAGGACGTAGGTCCTGATGATGCAGGAGGTCTTTTCTCTCCTGGTTTCCTGAGGTGCAGCACTGTCAGATGCTGTCACAACAGATTCCTGCTGCAGCTCCTCTGGGCATTGCTTCTGAAGGAACACAAGAAGGTGGTGGGTGTTCTTTATTTTTCCATATAGTGCTCCTGAACAGTCCAGGTTTTGCTTACCTGCTGCTCTGCTCTAAATGGAGTTATCTCAGGTCTTTCCTGGATCTCTGAGTATTTCAGTACTCATTTCTTCATGCGGTTCAGTGTCAGTTTGGTGGATTGCATGTATTTGTGTGCATCAGTTTCTTGTAGCTGCTAGTAGGCATTGAGGCCCCTTTTATCCTGCTGATGTGATTGTTTCAGACACATGATAGCTATTGCATGCTCATCACATTGTCACTGAGATCTTTGTTACTTAGCAGCTTCCTTCCTTCTAGCGAAGTCTCAGCCAACTTCTCTTTCAGACCTGAGTCCAGCTTTGACATCTAATGCCCAGTGAGTACTGAAGAGTGCCCTCAGAAGGGCAGCTGCCTGTGCTCACATCCCACCCTCTGCTTTCCTGAAGCCATGCTGGTGGAGAAGCTGGTGGTGTTTTCTCTGAGGCACCAGCAGTGCTATCTTCACCGGTTAGACTCCATAGCACAGCATACTGAGGCTGTGGCGCCTGGTTGACGTCCTTTTGTTAAATCCGGCCGTGCTGACTGTGTAACATGCAGATCTGATCTACCACTAAAATGAAACCCTCTCTCTAGATGAGTCAGGGCTAAACTTGTCACGTTGTCAGCTGATTGCTCTTGGTCCTACCTGCTCATTGGTATGCAGCTCTTGCAGTGTCATACACTCAGGGTTATAGCTCATCTGCCCCTGTATGTGTGAGGCACCTCGTACTTCATCGCATTTATGTGAAACAAGTCTTTGTTTTATAATCTCTTGCCAGTTAAATTATCCTGATGTGTCTCTGCTCTGAGAGCACTTGAAGCATTTCCTGCCAAGTGTCATCAGATCACTTGGTGGGACTTAAAGTGTGAGAGTGGAGGCAAAACTGAGCTGGGAGTTTTGTGACTTGTATTAACCGTGTGTTGTAAGAAAGAAATAGGAAAGAATGGGATGAATAGAGCACTGCCATCTGTTTGCCTTTGGCTCTGGCTTTATTTTCATCAAGTTAGTGGCTACCAAGGAGAAGAGGTGAATGGCATGATAACAATATGGGCAGATGCTGGTAAACTGGGGTGACTGTGAGCACAGTGAGGGAGGAGAAGGGACACGAAAGGCTTGGCAAGGGGAGACCAGGCATAAGGAGTTAGCGTGGCCAGCAGAGTCCCCTTGGCAAAGGGCATGTGTGGACATCTGTGGGAGATGAGCTGAGGCCCAGCCAAGGAGAAGCTGATGGCACTGAGGAAACAGGAATGTAGAAGGGAACCACTGAGATAACAGGCAGAAATTTAGCTTGAGTTTGCAGTGTAATTGGCTGGAAAGCCCCCGTGGCACCTTGTGCTGTGCAGGCCTCATTGCCTTATTAGCTGTCACTGGACAACTGGGATGAAGTGTTCACATTCTTCTGCTCTTGGCTTGGCCTGCAGCGTTGGAGAGCAGTGGAAGTGGCAGTGATGCAACTGCAGGTCCAGCCTGGGCAGGCAGCAGTGGCTGTGAGTGGTTCTGTGCTCTGCCACTGTGCTTCTGCCTGAAAGGAGAGGTTTGGGTATTCCCTGGGCTCTGGGAGCTCTGGTTTTACCCTCCTAACTCATCTCCTTGGGGCAGCAGGAGCGTGAGGTTGCAGACACTGCAGCACCTCCAAACTCAGGCTCTCATTCTGAGTGATGCTGTTTTCAGTGTGGAACAAGGTGGGGTGCAGGGTGGCAGTGCTTCTCTCTGGCTCCGTGTTAGCTCTTTGCACTTTGGGTCTTAGGAAGTGCTTGGTACTAATTTTTGAGCCTGCGGTTTGCAAGCTAAGGGCAAACATTGGTTCTGGTTGTAGGCAGACAGATCAGCTTCAGGCATTGGCAGAGATGAATTGAGAGAATGACAGCTGAGCTAACATGCTCTTGGAGCTTTTGAACTAGTTACAGACTATATTTTGTCATTGTATTTCAGTATTCTTTGTGTAAATCTCCATGTTCTCTTCCTGATAATCTACCCGAGAACTTCCCCATTGTTATTTTCTCTACATGGAATGGCTGCTGATGGACAGAGAAGCTTCAGAGTCTTTCCCAGTGCTGTAAGTGCCCTGTTTGTGAATGGTTTTGATGATGACTTGCAAGGACAGATATTTCTGTGGGAAGCCTTGGAGTCCCAGAAGCGTTGGTGGAAGAGATACTGGAAGTCTTGAGCACAGCCATTTGCTCACAAGGCTGTTGCCAGTGCAGTGTGAGATCAGCCGTGGCTTTGGATGAGTCTTAAACCACCTCTAAGATGGAATGGAGGAGTAGCTCAGGAGGGCTCTTACAGCTGCATAGCCTGATGTTTGAACCATAGGATCATAGAATTATTTAGGTTGGAAAAGATCCTTAGGATCATCAAGTCCAACTGTAAACCTAAATGCTGCCAAGCTCACCACTAAACCATGTCCCTAAGCACCACATCTACACCTCCAGGGATGGTGACTCTTCCACTTTCGTGAAGATGCCACACTCCAGCTCCCAACTTTACACTTGTGTGTTGCCCCAGGACCAAGTCCTGCTTTTTGCCCAGACAGAAAAGTGGTGGGTGAAGGAGCATCCATGAGGTGCTTGTCCTGTATGGGTGAGCCATGATGGTCATCCCTTTGTTCTTTGTAGTGAGGATTGTGTGCCAGTTGTACAGCTCCCCCATGTGACAGAGCCCCTGTGTGACCAGCTCTGGGGGTGCTCAGGCACCGAGGAAGACTCCTACCGCAGTGTCTAAAGGCACAGCCTAGTACTAGACAAGCAAGAATGTGCAAACAGCAAAGCCTTGGTACTGTGTGTTAGCCTGTCACGACACAGCAGCTTGAACCCATCACAGCACAGCAGGTTGTACCCATCACGACACAGCAGGTTGAACCTTGCTTCTCACACAGCTCCAGCTGTGCTGCTCCAGAGCGTTTTGCATTTGGCTGTGCTGAAATTTAGTCCCTGGGAGATTAAATCGCTCTTTCTTCATCGTTCACATTGATCCCCTGTTGTTGGCTGTGGATGACAAATGGACTTCCCACTCCTTCCAGCCCTCATTGCTCTGGGAGGTATGTTGTAGCTTAGTTAATCTTTTCCCGTTGGGAGGAGGCGTGTAAAAGCTGTGGGGGGAAATCCTGGTGACATAAATTGGGATATGCTGCTGGATTGGGTAGCAAAGCAGAAGAGGATTGCAGAAGGTTGTTTTGGAGGTCAAAGCCATTTTCCACTTGGATGTTTTCTAGCTGTTATGAGCATAGCCTGTTGTGGAATCTTGAACTGGAGAGGGATTTTCTGAGGTTGAGCACCTCTGAAGGAGGATGGTGGACATGATGCCTTGCTATGTCTTCTCCTGTTGCAGTGTCTTTTGTCTCCTCTCCCAGCAGATGCTGGTGTCCTTGAAGGCTGAGTGCCCAGGCTGCTGGCTTTTGTTGGCTTGGCTTGCCAGGGAGGTTGGTGGCTAGTTTGTCTCCTGGATTGTCCATGGACAGCACCCTGCCTGTGGTGCTGCAGATCTTGGGGAAATTGTTCTAGAACCTGGGGAAATGGATGGCTGGATAAAAGCTGGTATTGATTCTTGAGTCACAGGTCTGTTTGGGTGCAGGAGAACAAGTGCAGCAGCAAATGCCCTGCAATAGGAGCCTGAAGATTGTATTTACTGTAGAGCAGGGAATGCATGCCTTGACCAAGGATGCCTTTCCTGGGTGGGTTGCAAGCTTTTTCCTGGTTGGAATATTCATAGGTTTGCTCTCTGATGTAGGCCCTAATGTGTGATAAGGGTTGCGCTCACCCCGCCTGGTTGATGCTTAATATATTGCAGTCAACTTCCAGTCATCCATGGGACCTGAATCCCTCAGAGAACCAAGGATGGCTTTTGTGGGGTGTTGTGGGGCCTCTCCAATCGGGTATCCAAGTGCTTGAGCACTTGGGGTTAAAGTAGGTAAAATGGGTATTGGTAGTAACATCTAAGTTGTGATGGCTCACAGATAGGAGCATTCAGAACCAGAGTAGAAGGCTGGGGTGATGGATGGCGCTGGGCTGGAGATAACCTTCCTTGGGCTGCCAGAAGGGGTTTAGCCTATGTGTATCACAGAAACAAGGCCAAGTTTAATGCAGGTGCATTTCAATGGTTTTTAACAGAGAAGCTGAAGACTAAAATAGTTCTGGGTTTGCTGTCCAACTGTGGTTACCCTTTTGGTGTGTTTACCAGGAAGCCTCCCCTGCTGTTACACCATGTTTAAATTGGTGTCATCAGAAGCTGAGAGAAAGGCTGCTGCAGGAGAAGAGTGGTATATTGTTATTGAACTGTTCTTCTTTCCTTGGCCTTTAACCAGTATTAATCTCTTTCTTTTTCTCATTTGCTGCCTTCTGGGATGCTTGGACGTGCAGAGCAGCAAGGGCTTTTGGAGAATATCTTTCCCAAAACCATCCCGAAGGTAGAAACGGCTCAGGTAAGAGAACTGACATTGCTTATATCCTTATGTGCTTGCACCTATTTATTAATAGGCCTTCAAATGAAAGTGCATTTATTCATCATAAAGGGTTAGTGTGAGATCTCAGCAGGAGGAGTCACCTTCCAAATCGGTGAAGCCCTTGAGGAGAAAAGGCAGTTTGGTGACTCAAAGGTTGGGTGGGCTGTGGGAACAAGTTCAGTTGTAGTGAACAAGCGTCCTATCATAAATCCACCCCTAGAGCTGATGTCCTTGGAAGACGTTTCAGCTGGAAAGGGAAAGACTGCACTGCACAAGGCATCTGCGCTGCTTTGTCACTTCTAGGTCTTGCTTTCACTGGGGAATACAAGTAAGTGAGTTATAGTGTCAACTGATGTGCTTGAGGTGTGTGCAGCAACCTGCCTTTGCTGGCAAAGGTAACATCTGGATTTATTCTAGGGTTTGCTTCAGCAGGGGTTAAAATGAGATTTGCCCTGTCTGGTTGAGGACACCAGCGTGTGCCAGCTAATGTGTTGATATTTTATACACAAGTATTGTCCCTATCAGCTTATGCTGAGTTCTGCTTGATGGGCAAGAGAGCACAAGAGAAATTCACTTGACTTCTAACAAGCCTGTGCCTGGTCTGTGAGGAAAGAAAACATTTTGCAGACAGTAAATTCACTATAAAACCTATAGAAAATCCCACAGAACCCACATAAAATCCTGTGTGAACAAGTAGCAGATTGTTCCCTAGCACTGAACTGTTTTGCCAGGGGTAATAGTTTTAAATAGAACATAATTTAGAGTGATGTTAGATTTAATGTAAATTGTGTGTGTACTTAAACCTCTGCAAGCAGGGAATGCATCTTGCTGAGAGAGCAAGCCCAGTCCCACCAGCCTTTGGCAGGCAGCTGAATGAGTCCCTGCCTTTTCTCTTGGATCTAATGACCTTCAAGTTATCCCTGGCTGGGTTGTGCTGCCCTTGGGAATGGAGGGGCTTTCAAACAATGTACTGCAGCTTTCCTTGATTTTCTTTCAGACATGAGAACTCCAGTGACACATTACTTCCAATATTTAGTCTAAGAATAACCCATCGTGGTAGGAAGGGAAGGGTAGAAAAAGGCTGGGGTTTAATGCAGTGGATGTGAGGTGCCTGAGGCAGAGGGAGTAAAGGGGTTGGATAGGCAGTGCAGGACAGGCTGGGCAGGTCCCAGGAGGCCGGGCAGAAGTGTTCTTTATCATGGCCATTTCTGTAGCTGCTTCTCTCAGCTGAAGTCTTTGCTGGTGCTTTTCTGCGCACCCCCACCCCAGGTGCCAGGAAGAAATTTCATTCTTCCCTGTGAGGGTGCTGAGGCGCTGGCACAGGGTGCCCAGAGAAGCTGTGGCTGCCCCATCCCTGGCAGTGTTCAAGGCCTGAGACCTGTGGAACCCTGGTCAAAGCCAAGGAGTAGGACCCTCTCTTATACACACTTACACAGCTGTCCCTTTACTCATCCTTATGGTTGCTCCTAGTTGCTCATTCCTCTCTTGGCTATGGATAAGGAGGACATGGGAGTGGAGCTGATGTGACTCCTGGGTAGTGCACTACTGTTGGGCTCCCCTGACCAGTGCTTAAACCCGCTCTGTGCCTCGTACCCACTGCCCCCTTGGTGTATCAGGCTTGAGATCATACTTTGAGTGAATTTAGTTGCCATGGATAAGAATCAAGCTGCGAGCGGTACACATGGAATACACAGCCCTTATGGAGTCCTTAAGTATTGCCTTGGAAATAAAGTTTCCTAGAGATTACTGAAAGTGTTTAAAGAGGAAAAAATAAGAATCCTCATTATTTAAGTCATCTTTTGCAGTCCTGCAGTGTATCGTTTAACCCACTCTGTAGCATTCCTTTATAAATAACTGGTAGGAAGGTTGCTGTTGTATAAAAATGTTGAGAGTAGAAAATCTGGCTCCCTTTTATTCATCCCAGGAGTCCAATAGCAGGGGAACCAACTCTTTCCTTCCTCAGAAGTTCTGTATCTCTCAGTATGGCTTTCACAAGCTTCTGGACACTTTACCTTTGGCTCAGCAGAGCGCTTAAGCTATGGGATGAGCTTTCATCCATTGCCTGCAGTGAAACCAAGGAAGAGCCTCTTCTACATGACTTGAAGACGTAGCACATACATAGAAGTACCTGGATCTGCTCCAATTCATCAGAGAAGAAAGCAGGAGAGCAGCGTTAGGGCTGTACCAGCCCACCAATATCCTGTAGTTAAATTCCTACTTGCATGTGTTGATGGCTGAGGTCCAAGCTCAGCACACCGAGGAGCTGGTTCCTCAGTGCATGTACGTGTCTGTTCACAGCACTCTGGGCTTTCACTAGAGGTGTCTTTACCTGGTGGGATGGGGCTGCTTTCTACTGTAATAACCCTGTCTACATGGATGCTCCCTGCACCACCAGGAGACAGCAGCTGCGGTTAAGGCTCTAGCCTAAATGTGGTTGGAAGGAGGCAGGCCTTGAGTTCAGGAGTTTGTAGTCAAGTCAAGAAATAAAAGGGTCTAAGGAAGGCTTAAAGTCATTGATGGATGCAGTGAAGGAAAAGGGTTGTGGTCTTTGAGGAGCAAGAAGTTGGCGGAGCCATCAGTGGGACAGTGGAAGCCTAAAAAGCTCCTCTTCTGTGGATCCAAGGAGCTGGAACCCTCCTCTCTCTCTGCAGGTGACAGTCCTCATGCAGAGAATGAGGGGAGTGTAAATCTTTGGGGTGCCAGTTCTGCTGCTTTACCTGCTAAATCACCTCCTTGGCAAAAGGGTGGAGAGCTGGAACTCCCCAGACAGACACAGCAGATGCTGTCACATGGAATCCCATGTATACAGAGACTGCCTCAACTTCCTCCACTTCTGCTTCACTTTGTTCTCTGAGGATCATTCATTTTGGTTCGACTCTTTTTGTCTTTAGAGTCCCCTGACTCCCAGGAAAGGAGATGCTGTAACAGCTTTTGCATCCCCCCTCTTACTTCACGTTCCACAACTGATCAAAGAGCTATTCTTCGGTGGTAACTTTTACACCTCAGTCTATTTTTGGTGGCTCCTCTGGAGAGCCCGTGTGAGTGTGTGCGTCAGAATGTCTTTGAAATGCTGGTGAAGAAGAACTACAGAGGGATTATGCACCAGCAGGATGGGCCAGCTGCCATGTCCGAGCACTATAATGAGGGTGAGCTATCTGCAAGGCTTTGTTCACCTTCTGCTTTCAATAAAATCAGTCTGTCCATGTTCCACTCCCTTTGCTAAGGCAGTGGAATGGAACATCACCAGGAGGTAAGGAGGATTGCAGCATACTACACAGTGTACACATACTAAAGAAAAGGTAAGGAGAGTATTTGTTGTTGGTTACAACTTCTGATTCTTACTAACGTGAGGCCTGAGAACTTCATGGCTGACAAACGCCGTGCCTATGCCTATACAACTCCTCGATGGCTTGTTCTGGAGGAGGTTTTCCAGGCGACTGGGGAATCCATTTACCTCTCCTCTGTTGCTTGGCTCGCAGTGCCCTGACCATGTTCTCTGAGGGTACAGCAGGGTTGACAGCAATACACGTTTGTCTTCTCTTTGCTTCCCTTCTTCCCCAGCTGCCTGCTGACAGGGTATGAGTTGCTGGCAGAGGATGAAGGAATTGTACTTTTGGCATCACTCTGATTTTTTTTTTTTTTTTTCCTGATGTTTAAGATATCTGAGGAACTAGAAAAAAGGGAGGGTTGGACTCTGCTGCTGCCAGGACATGAATCTGTTAAGGGAGCTGGTGCTGAGGTGGTAATGCATCTCCTCCTCTTTTCCTGCCTCCATTCATTGCTGGCTTATTCATGCAGGCTTGAAGGTCTGGGAAGGTTCCCAAGAAGAGCACTCTCATGTTCAGCATTCATTCTGACTGCAGCGCTGCTGCCAGAGTCCTCGCTGACCCTCATGGCTTTCTGGTACTTTCCAAAAACTTTCCATCTTCTCTGTGGCATGGTTGTAGTATAAGGGTGGGTGTCCCCTGGGACAGACCCAGAAGAAAGACAGGGAAAAGGGTTGACAGTTGCAAAAGGGAAGTGTAAGAAGGCTGCAGAGAGCAAAATACAAACATAGAAGAAATCATCCACGGGATGAGGAGCTTTGGACATTCCCAGAGTCTCCTTCTCACAGCATAGGTGTCAGGGGCCCCACACTGAGATACTGCTTTAGATTTCTGTATCTCCATGTACTGGAACTGTGAGAGGAAAAAAGATACCCAGAGCATGGGGCAGTGAAATGAGCGATGACAGCAAGCAGAGCACTTGAGAAACTTCCACCTATCAGGAGAAGCAGTGATGCGTTTGGTGAGATGGGGTTCAGCACAAGGGTCCTTCACTGAGGAAAGGAAGGGAGCTGTGCTGGGGCTTTTCGCTGATGCTTTTTTATCAGGCAGTTTCTGTTCTGTTTGCCTGGGCTATTTGGAGGGCAGCTGGTGCTGCAGTGCTGGGGTTGCTCCTGTAGGATGTAGCACTGCTCTGCCCGCTGCAGGCTGGGGCTCTGAGTGACCTGCATGTGAAAGGCTGTGGAAGCAAAAGGAAGGGAAAGATCCCAGCAAGTATAAGGTGTGCTTGGTGCAGCAGAGATGATGGGCCTTGGGCCAGAGCTGCCTGGCAGGTCTTGACCTAAATTTACTGTGGTTCTTGCAGAATCAGCACGGCTGCTCTGACTGGTTTGCATCAGTGCAGACTAAAGGGGATAGTTACCTGTAACTGGAAGAAGCTCAAAAGAAGTCATCTTTGCTGCTTTTCTTTGGTTTTGCATGATGTTTCAGCCGTCAGTGAAAACACTGGGTGCAGAATGAGCACTCCTGAACTTCCCCAAGCCAAATAGCAATGGGTAATGGTGGCAGGAGAAAAACGTGTTTGCTGAGGCCACTGTGCCATGCACAGAGACTGCACCAAACCAACCACTTGTGTTTGCCTTCTGGGCTTCTGAAGCTTCCCAAGAGGGGCTGTGAGTGCATGTAAGGGCAGGAGCTGTGAAATGGAGGAGGGTCCTGATGCTGCCAGGAGCTGACACAGGGCTGGAGAAACTGCAGCATGAGGCTTTGCAGGTGCTTGAGGCCACGCAAGGGACCTGCTAGCTGTGCTATAGGAAACCATGAAGAAAGGCTGCTCCTCTACAGTGTTCTAAAAGGAGCCTTCAGTTTGCCACTGTGCACACTGCAGAGCTGCCAGTGCAGCCTGCTTCAGGGTAAGCACCAAATCTGTTATCTCTGTGGAGGCTGTTTGCCCTGTCCCCTGGGGGAACCCCAGCACTGTGCCTGGCCCAGCTCTTGGTGTACCCTTGTGCTGAAGCAGTGTGGCTGCCCTTGAGCAATGGAGATGGCCTTTCTAGAAAGAGCCCGTGCTCTAGAGGGGGTAGGATGAATTCAGGGCAGAGCAGGGATGTGAAGTCTCTTCTCTGAGGATTTCATGCTGCTTCCAGGATCGGCAGAGCACAAGTATGGTGGGGGTATATGCTAAGACTTGCTTCTAAAGTGAATAAAGAGGTAGGTCACAGTGTTACCATAGGAATACAATGGAAAACTGGTGGAGCTGTCACTTGCTCCTTTGGGTTATGTCTCTCAGTCCCAATGTCATCTCTTCACGTTAATGTTACAGGCCAGACTTAAAGGTTACTTCTCTATGAAGCACAATGTCAACAGCATCTTCTAGTTGGCTGTTTTCAAGGCCCATTTCAGCACTGAGGACTAATTGGAAGCATTGTGTCACAGTTAAAGTGACCTTCTGTTTCCTCCAAGCAGCTCCCTCACTGAAGCAGCCCTTGCCTCTTCCCCGGGGCTTTGCAGAGAAGTGTGTGACGTTCCTTCCTCGGGAGCAGTAGGGTCAGGGTGCCCCAAAAAGCCGCTGCCTCGGTCAGGCTTTAGGTAATTTCATAGCAAACATTGTGCATGTCCTTCACTCACTTGACTCTGGAGCTACTGCGTGGCTGAAATGCCACTGTGACCTTTTTGCTTGTTGTATCTCTGGTTTTATATCCCTGTCCCATGCTTCAAACCATTTTTCCTGGTTTCCATGCCTATTTCTTGCTCGTATTTCAGCTCTGCAGAGCAGTGGGGTCAGCTGCCAGCCTGGCTCTGGAGGCAGGAGCCATGTGCTGGTGGGGTCACGCAGTGGGACATCGGCATTGGGAAGGACAGGGCTGATGTGTCATGGCTCTGGTGTTTGCTCGGAGAGGAAGCAGAGGAGAACAGGACCTGACAGCCTGACAGCACACCTGCGGGGCAGTGGCAGGCATATGGGAGGACTCAGAACTGAAACTGTGAGAGGAGCTGCTCAGCTGTGCTATCTGAGAAGATGTTCCTGGGTTTGCAGTGCCTGGGGCTCTAGCCACTGCATCCATCTGCTCTCCTTATCGAGAGTGTCACCTGGACCCCTCCTGGTGTGAAATGAAAAAGCATTAACTTCATTCCAACTGTGATGAACAGTGCTGCAGGTCCATGTGCTGTACAGCTAAAATCTTCTCATTCTTCTTCAGTAGCTGAGACAGTTCTTTCATTTAAAGTCAGTACCATCAACACCTGGTCTGGAGAGTCCAGCTGAGGTGGAGCAGGGGAGAGAACTGTTCCTGTTAAATTTATGTTTTCTGAGATGACAGATGTGTTTTGAATAGGCCTTATCTGGATTCCCCTTTGCCACTTTGCTTCTGGTGCTGGAGCTGAGGTTTTAAATCTTAAGGTGCTTTAATCATCAGTTTAGCTGTTAAATAGTCATAAATTTGGGACTTTTTTTTTTAAGCTTTTGCCTATGCCTTATGGCTGTATTCCACCTTGATTTATAAACTTCCCATTCCATGGGGTTAGAAGGCAGCCTGCATCAGAGATGAGTTGGCTCGGTGAGTCCCTCCACTGTTATCAATAGGCATCAGTCAGCTGAAGCTTATCCCAGTATGTTGCCTCCTCTTGAGGCATGTTGTGACAGCAAAACAGAGCATGGAAGTTCTTCCATGTTTACCTACCTGGGTCAGAGCAAGTGCTCAGGTTAGTTACTGAAAGCATAATTGTACATATCTAATAGTAGTAAGTGTCTAATTATCGGGAACTACATGTACCAAGGTAGCACACATTAACCAGTACAGGTGCTAGTTGCTGTTGGTGGTTATGTCTCTGGTGATACGCATGCCCTAGTGATTGTGTTGTGTGGAAGGTGGAGAGAAATATCAAGAGGAGCAAGTGAAGCCAAAGAGACGTGTTCAGTAAATAACAAGGGGGTTGAGAAGTGGATTCATCCTTGGCACTGGACTATCAAGCCCACAGGCTTGGGCAGGCTGTTAGACTCAGCCCAGGTAAACAGGGAAGTGATGAAAATACAGGTTTGTTATCAATAGACACGATTCACAGATCCAGCATGTTGGTCCTCTTCCCTTCATTTTGCTGATAAGTATCTCGGGCACAATAAATCCATGTAGACCACAGATCTAGTTGAAAAGAAATCCGTTTGAGTAACCTGATTTATCTCCTCCAGGGCAAACGAAGGTGCTTCTGGTGAAAGAGGGAGAGCAGAGCTGCCACCGGGTCAGCTCTCCTCAGCACCCTGGAGAGGAGGGAGCTGTGCCAGGCCTCCCAAGTCACACTGTCCTGGGCTGCTGAGCAGTTGGATGGAGCAGCTGGGTGTGGGAGAGGTGGCAAGCGTGACGTGAAGATGAAAAGAGAAAGAGCAGCAGCACCCAGGCAGAGGATGTTAACAGCAGTCTGCTTCAGCTAACTCTGAGGAGGCAGTTCCTGTTACTGTTGAAGTCCCCTCTTACCTCGTCCTCTTCACTGAGCATCCCTGTGGCTCAGGTTCAATTCAGCATGGATTTCAGACCAGCTTCACTTCTTTTCTAGCAGAACTATTGACCTGAAATACCATAGTGGAAGTAGGTACAGTGCTTTGGCGCCTGAAACCCACCACTGCAAGCACAGACAAGGGAATCAGTCCCTGGTGCTATCTCAGGGGTGCTGGTGTATGTGAACACGTGTGTGCGTGAATGTGAGCACAGATTTGCTCCCTGAATGGTGCAGGTTTGTCTTTAGAAGCCAGTAATTCATTCTGATGGATGTTTGAATCTCTTTTCCTTTCATGCTGTTTTTTTTTCTGTAGATATATTCTTTATTAACTTCAATAGAGCTTCACATTCCCTTTGCATATGAAGGTACTTCTCCAGTGTGTAGTTACCAGAGGTGCTAAATTAAATGAAAAGAAATAATTATCCAGTCCTTGGACAAAGAGAAAGCATACTGCTGTAGTGACAGGACTGTGGAGTGCAGACCATGAAAACTCCTAGATAAGCACAGATGAAGACACCTTGAGTAACAGACAAGTAAGGTGGGAAGAAAGGATTATGCTTGCATTCTGCATGCTAGATCAGACAGGTGGTTTATGTCAAATACATCTGGTCAAGAGTTGTAACCCTGCTGTGATTTCAGTATAGTCACATCCCACTTAAATCTCTAAATCTTATGGGTTGAACAGACGTCGGTGATCATGAAACAGAGGCAGGAGCTGGTCTCTCTGCACTTGCAACCATTAGCATTTTCAGACTTACTGTACTTTGGGCACTTCATTTTTCCATTTACCCACCCACAGAGGTCCCAAGTCCTCAATCTGCATTGTGGTGCTGTCAGTGCGTGAGCACAGGCGCTCAGTCCTGTGGGTTGCTCTGCTGAGGCTCCATGTCTTCCATGGAAGTATTAATTTCAGGAGGAACAGGGCAGCTGTCAGCCACTATTTTGTGGTGTCTTAAGAAATCTGTAGCGTCACTGAGCCCACACGCGTTAGTAAGTTTGACAAGCTGAGATGAGTACTTGGAACTGGCCTTTGTTTTTCATTTTCAAGATGGTGTGCTTGGCACTATTAGCCAGCACACATCTTGGCAGATCTTGGAGTCATTTGCTGGTGTTTTCCCAAGACGTACCTGCTCTGGAGCACAATCAGTCTTGGAACTGGAGAGGGTCTGACTTGCTGGAAAACAAATGCAGTGGCTGCTGCCTCTTGGTGGGGGACAAGTGGATGGAGAGACTTTGGAGACACTTTCTGCACTGGCTGGCCTGTGTGGCTCCTCACTGCACCTAGGCGTGGATTTTAGACTCCATGTGCAGTCTGCAAAGACATCAGAAGAGGCTCAAGAGGCTCTTTCTTTACAGGCAGCTCCTCCTGGTCAGCTCAGGCTGACAGCTGCCATGTCCAGAGACTGTGAGGGCTCACTAGGAGCTAAGTGAAATGAACTGATGGTCCTGATGGTCACTTCTTGATCAGGAGTGGCCAGGGATGCATTTGTCTCATAGTGGTGCTGAGGGAGTTGTGTCTCAAGCAGAAAAATGAGATCAGGGTGACACACTGTGCCAGTACCAGCTCAATTCAGTTGTTTCAGCTGCAGACAGAGCAGGGCAGAGGCCCTGGGCAACGTGGGCATAACCCAGGGTAGGCTTCAGAATCAAAAGCTGCAAATGTGCATCCTCAGCTTGGGAGGGCTCTTTTCAGAGGGGCACAAGAGCACTTCATAGGAAGCAGAGTATGGCAGCAGTGGAAGCTCCGTGTTGCACACGTACATCAGACAATCATGGTCAGCTATGAGGGAGCCAAGATTGTTGCTGCGTTCTTCCAGGTTGTGGCTCAGTAGTTAAAGGAAAGGTAACGAAGTAAAGGCTTGGGTTTGTTTCTGCCTGTGTTTCAAGTGCTGCTGTCTGTGCTGGCCACTGATGATTTTGGGTTCTGGGGTAGCAGTCGCATGAATAATGTATTGCGTGTTGAGCCCTTTCCCAACCCCTGCTGCTTCCCAGCTGAGGGAAGTCTGAGAGGTAATTAACAGCCACTTGAAAAGGATTAGCAGGTGGGTGGGAGCTACTGTTGGGTTCATGCATGGAATTGCCATGGAAATGCTGAGATTTCCTGGCACTTCATCCAGTGTGTGGGCTCCGAAGATAGTTGTGCTCATGGGCCTCTCTGCTTTCCATCTTCCTACCCTACAAAGGCAGCGGCTGTGTTTTCCTTCAGGATGGCATCCTCTGGCTGTGCTGTCACCATCTGCACACAGGATGAAGTCTGCTAACCAGGGGTGCTGTGGAGAGCAGGGTGCTGGTTACAGCTGTCAGCTGAAGGCCTTCTGCAGTTCCTTCACATCAAACTGCATTTCTTTCACATCAAGAAAGGATCTGGGGGTGCTGATTGACAGAGCTGAACATGAGCCAGGCAGCCAGGAAAGCCACCAGCATCCTGGCCTGTATCAGCAACAGCATGACCAGCAGGGCCAGGGCAGTGGTTTTGCCCCTGCACTGAGCACTGCTGAGGCTGCACCTCGAATCTTGTGTTGAGTTCCAGGCCCCTCATTACAAGAGAGACTTTGAGGTGCTGGAGCGGAGCCAGAGAAGGGCACCAGAGCTGGTGCAGGGCCTGGAGCCCAACTGTGATGGGAACGGCTGAGGGACCTGGGGGGTTCAGTCTGGAGAAGAGAAGGCTCAGGGGGGACCTGATGGCTCCCTACAAGTGCCTGACAGGAGGATGGAGCCAGGAGGGGCTGGGCTCTGCTCCCAAGGAACAAGGATGGGACAAGAGGAACCGGCCTCAAGCTGCACCAGGGCAGGTTCAGATGGAGCTGAGGAACAATTCCTGCCCCAGAGGGTGCTCAGGCATTGGAACAGGCTGCCCAGGGCAGGGCTGCAGGCACCGGCCCTGCAAGTGCTCACACACTGTGGAGACGAGGCCTCAGTGCCATGGGTCAGTGGTGGCCTTGGCAGTGCTGGGAACGGTTGGACTGGATGGGCTTAAAGGGCTTTTCCAGCCTGGTTGGTTCTGTGGTTCTGTGAAGCTAATTGGCAGAAAATTGTTGGGGGTGTGGGGGGGGTGACGACCCCCAAACCCTGATGGTTTGCCCCTTACCCTTAGTTCTAAAAAATAACTTTGTGCACAAAACAGTCATTGATTATCACTGCTGGGACCAGTTGGTGCTGGTCCTTGTCTTGCGAACCCTCACCAGCCCAGCAGCCCTTCATGGCTAAACCTGCCGAAGCAGACAGAGATGAGCATGGGCTGTTTTGCACATAAGCATTTTCAGGCTCTGCAGTGAGACCTGCATTTGCTTCCAGCCTTGTTTGGTGGCCAGGCACACTTAAAATACTGGGTGTATTTGTGAGAAATGTGTCTCATTTCAGTACCAGCTCTGGAGGTTTAGACTGCTGTGGGCATGCATTCATCTGAGAAGGTTGCTGGGGGAACCTACCATATCCTGCTCACCCCTTCCCTTCCTGCAGTGGTAACAAAGAGCCTGTTGAATGTGCTGGTGCCTGGGGTGCTTTGGTTTTGAGGGAAGTGTGCTGTTTGTTCCAGATCACCTCTTGGCAGACTCCTACATCGGGCAGGAGGACTCCCCGGAGATGCAGCAGGCAGCACAGAACAAGCGCAGGCTCTCCGTCATCTCCGACGGCAAGTTCGAGCGGAGCTTCACCGAGGAGCAGGCAGAGAAGGTGCCAAGTGAGGGACCCAAGCCACGGGTCTACACCATCTCTGGCGAGAGGCCGATGCTGTCAGACCATGAGAATGAAAGTATGGAACTGGTGGTGATGAAGGGGGCTGCCCAAGAGGAATGCCACCACGGTCACCAAGTGCATGGCGCTGGCGGCTCTCATGGTGTTGGCAGGCATTGCAAGGGCTGGCCAGGCAGCAGGCAGGGCTCCAAGGAGTGCCCAAACTGCACCCGGCTGGCTGCCCCTTCCCAGCATTCCTTTGACCTGGAGCACCATCAGTCCAGCGAGACAGGGTGGCACAGGAAAAGGCTGGAGAGGATGTACAGTGTCGATCGAGTGTCTGGTAAGTAAGGGTGAGTGCTGGGGGCTGGAAGGGCACAAAGGGACTCACTGACACAGGGGTGGAGGGTGGTACCCTTCATCTCCAAGTATGGAGGTTTCATGGCCCTGTGCCTTGAGTTGGGACCTTGTAGGGTTTCCCCTTTGCTGGTACTTTGCAGCAGCATTCATGGAAAGGGATTGTCTAAGGAGGAGTCTGAAATAAGCTGAGCTGAGTTTGAAATCAGCTTGTCCAAGCTCCAATGTCTCTGCTTCTAGCTTGTAAGCAGCAGATGGGTGGTTTTCATGCCACCTTCATGTAGGTCAGCGAGGGTCATCTCTGGGAAGGAAGAGAAGAGAGAAAAGGCTGTATTAAAGCCCATGTTTATGCTCAGCCAGGAGGCCCTTCAGAGCAGGACCCTCTTCTCTGCCTCATCCTGGGGCTGAGGCTGGTGAAATCTTTGTGAAAGTGCCAGGGTGCTCAGCAGGAGCCTCAGCTTGGCTCAAATGGGGTGTTCTATTCCTGGGTGCACCCCTAAGTACTCACCTGTGTGGCTGGAACCAGTGTAGCAGGGTCTCTAAGGTATGAGGCATGCCACCTCTTGGGCTTTCCATTAATACTAGCAAGTGACACAATATTGGACTTTCTTTCCCCCTTACTATGTATTTGCTCGATGTTCGCAGGAAAGAGGGTTTGGAATTATTCAATTACATTAAAAAAAAAATCCCTGACTGTCCTTAGAAACTTAACCATTCATCAAGTATGTGGCACCATCTCTGTGCTCTGAGTTAGCAGTTAGTACACAGTCCATCTTTGCCTGTCAGCTCAGTATGTGGCTGGCAGAGAGTCTGACCTGATTTATCTGATTTGTTTTCTCCTGTAAAGACACACCAAGGCTTTCAGAGCACGGTGTCCAGCCAGGAGAGCTCAAGGCTTTCTCCTTGTAAAGCAATGGAGTATGAGGACTGTGGAGATCAGGCTGTGTTTCTTCCTGGGTTCCTAGTTCTCTAAGGAAATATCATAGTGATATTTACTGCAGGTAAAGGCACTGAAAGTTTGTGTTCTGGATCCTATTTTCATACTTTGGTGCTTGAAGTTATGTGACTAAATACATGGCCTAATACCAAAGAAGAAGAATGAAACCAGAACTGGTTATCAGACGTACGGAACACCTGCAGTCCCACTAACCCCTGGGTGTGGTTTTTTTAAGCATTATCCCTCTGTTGCCTGGGATTCTGGGGCTTCCCATCAGACATTATATGTGTGTGTTTGGACTTAGTTATTGCAAGTGCAATATTGTTAAGTGCAAGAAAAGGAGTGAGGAGACTTCTCCTGTAGGGAAGCCTTTAATGGTTGTATGATTATATCTTGCCTGTTAAAGGTTGGTTCTGCATATGATGACCCAGCCAGAAAGCTTGTGGAAGGAGACAAAACCAAAACCATTTCAGGAGAGGAGATCACAGCCCCAGGGGCTTGGTCTTCTGGAGGTGATGGCGCTGAGTTGAATCTGTTGCAGCCTCATGGTGTGAGCTGCTCAGCAGTGACTGAAACATCCCTGTGCGCTCAACACTGCAGCACAAACCCAAACAAACACCCCAAACCTGCTACTGTGAAGAAAAATAACCCTACCCCAGCCCAAAGCAACACAACCTGAACAAATCAGAGCTGTCACTGTGGGACTGAGGCAGGTTACATGATACAGAAGTGAAGGAAAGCTCCAGATCACTACTGGAAGGTCTAACTCATAAACACCTCTGTTTGCTGGAAAAATGTGTCCTAGCAAATGCTATAGAGGGGTGCCACGTTGTGTTTCTGGGCCTTGGGATTTACAATAGATTGTCAGCCAGGCATCAGTTTTTGTTAGGGGCAGTTCTCAATGAGAAATGGAGATTTGCTTTTCTGAAGATAGATCAGAGTAGTTACTTAAATGGGAACAAAATGGACAGTGCTGAAACTGGGGGAGTATTTTATGTTCCCTACAAGCAGGCAGCAGCCACCCTCGGTGCTTGTCTCAAGCTTCTGAATGCATCCCTGTGTGCTTCTGAGTCCAAATCCCATCACAGCACTGGCACCATGGAATGAGAGTTTTCTCAGCTTGATCTCATTTGCGTGCTCTATCCAAGTGTTGTTACTCAGAGGAAAACTGAGAATGGAATGGGATAACTGTCAGAGGATGCAAGAAGTATTCCTTGGGATGTCTTTCATGCATGCCTGGTGGAGAAAACAGAGTGGAGATGGGAGAGATGGACTGATAACCCCAGAGGTTCACTTTACAGTGCTGCCTCCTCTGTTTGGATTTACATGATGTGTTATTGCTGCAGTTAGGCCAGATTGGCATGGTTTATATGGATTTTTATGCCGAGTTTATGATGCCTAACACCATTCCAGAGAAGCACAAGCTGTCATCTCCAGTTTGCACCCTGGCATGTGGCTGGAGATGCTGCTGGTGATGGTGGTGTGCCTCCAGTCTTACCCAGGCCCATGGTTCCTTCACTGTTTCATCACAGTTGAAGAAAGCAGAGGAAGATGCTCCGCCTGGCCAAAGCAGTGCGTGCTGCCTGCTCCTGGAAGGAAAATAGCCACACTCAGAATCTGAATCTTATTTAGGGGATGAGCTCTGGAGCTGAGCTCTGCTCCCTGGTTTCCTTCTCTGCTACTGTTCTACCTCTAGCTGGTAAAGAGGTGTCTCTGAAGGGTCCCAAATCCTTTATTCTCCGTTGAGTGCTTTGGGTAGGGGAGTGATATCTTTCCTATGTTGACTCCTGTCTATCAGAAAAGGAGGGAGGCTGCAGTGATTGTCCAGGTAAAGTCTCATAAGACACTGGCTCTGGTTCATGAGCTCTGCTTGGAATCAAAGCTGGGGGCTTTAAAGCTGTAAACTTCATTAAGAGATTGCCAGTCCTTTGAGGTGTGTAGTGCTGGAGAAGTCTGAACAGAATTGTTGGCTGAAAAGGAATTTGTCCAACTTCTCCTCCACCACTTCTGTGGGTTTGAGACTTCAAACCAGTAATTCATTTACAGCCTGAGATGTTTTGCATTTCTCCTCCATCTGTTCTTTGGAGAAGAGCAGACATAGGAACTTCATAAGAAGTATTTAGCATACTGGAATGCAGTTTTCATTTAACATATATTTCCTTAGGGTGCCTTTATACGAGGCTTGACGTAAACTGTGAGCTGCGGAGTGTGTGTTAGAGCTTTCTATAGGATTCCTTGGAAGCTTCACTTCAGAGGGAGCCTCCCCAGTTGCATTTAGCATTTTTTTGCATTCCTAATTGCAGCCACTCTTCTACTTCCAGGGAACAGCAGGATGAGTCTGTAGCATAATGATCTGTACAAATCACTGGGTAAGCTTTGGTCTGTAGTAATTGTGTCTGCAGTAGGTGTGCAGGGTTTGATTGGGTTTGGGCCAACTAAAGTGAACGAAAAGAATCCTCTTGACACTGCCAGAATATTAATGACTAAGATAATGCAGCTGATCTTAAACTTGAATAAGGGAAGCAAGCACAGGATCAGCAGCCTGTGGCAAGTCACTGAGCAAGGAAGCCACAAACTGGGAGTGAAGCAAGATGAAAAATCAGACCCAAATCCTTGAGTTCTGGCACGTCTTGTGTCAGTGGATTTTAATACATCCGAGTCCCTGCCTGGCTGACTTTAGCCTGGGAGGCTTCAGTAGGAGCTGCTTCTTGGTCAGGTTCCTCCTTCTGGTCACCACCATCCCACACTCATCATTAGTGACTGAGTTTGGTGCCTGCTTTTTGTCTTAGTGGTCGTTGTTGGACACAGGGCTTGGAGCAAGCTGCTCCAGTGGAAGGTGTCCCTGCCGTGGCAGGGGTTGGAACTGGATGAGATACAAGGTCCCTTCCAACACAAACCAGTCTGGGATTCTTTGATTACATGACGATGATGCAGTGTCCTAATGCAATGGAATTAAAAAATGATCCACAGTTGGTTCAGGCAGGGCAGTTTACAGACACAGGCAACCAAAGCAGCACAGAGTTAGCTGCAGATTGTGCAGCTGATGTGCTGTTTGACTTTTTAAAACCACAAAAAGAAGGCCATATCTCAGGTTTATGGTTCTGAGGAGAGAAAGGTAAATGCTTTTTGTCTTTCACAGGAGGTTGTTTCAGAGAACTGGACAAATGGGACAATTCAAATTAATGACACTAGGGGGAAGGCAGAAGCTGGAAAATGCTTTTAAAGAAAACTGTTTCTTTCCCCTATATTTTCTTCTGGTTCAAATGTCTCTCCTGTAATACCTGGATTATTCTAATCTCCCAGGTTTAGGACGGAGCTTAAATTCTTCAGTTAGCAGCCTGATAGATGGCTTAGCACAAGTTTACACTTGGTGGTAGTGTGCAGATAGAGGAGGGTGAGGCTTTTGTGTTTAGTACAGGGCAGGACGCTAAAGAACAGCACTAAAAGAAGGAGCCTGGGAAGTGTTGCTGCCTGAAGGATATCTCTGCCTACTGGATTCTCAGGTTTTGCTCTCTCTTTTCCAGATGATGTCCCCATACGAACCTGGTTCCCAAAAGAGAACCTCTTCAGTTTCCAAACTGCTACTACAACTATGCAAGCGTAAGTGAAACCTCTGCTATAGCTTTTATTGTGCAGCTGAAAGCTCATGGCCCACTCAGAGCTGTAGCTGAGAGCCTGAAGCAATCGAGTTGCGTGTTTGGCGCTGCAGTGGGTGAGAGAGACAGCCTTGCCTCTTATTGATTTCTTTCTTGTGCTTATTAGTTTTCTTTCCTACTACTCCCACTTGTTTGGTTTTACGTTTAACTCCTTGGGCTCCTCAGCTCTCCTCTGCTTCCCTGATTTTCTCTGTGACATTGTGCCTGTCCCTGGCTGCTGCTGCAGAGAGAGGGTCCTGTGGCAGCACCATGAGACCCTCCAGCACTTGCTTCTGCTGCAGCCACTGTCTCAAGGGAATACGATTCCAGGCTTGCCCTGCATCTGTCAGCCAGAGGAGTGCGTCTCTATGGGATGAGATGTAGCCCTGCAGCTTCTGCCCTGGTCTGGGCATTTGAGGAAGGTGTCACTCTGTGAAGTGCTGCTGGATCTGTGTTAGGAACAGCCTTTCCCTCCAAACTCAGGCAGGTTTTGGTGGCCTGGTTGCTGTGTGTTGGGAAGAGGCACTTCTCAAAGGACTGAAGAGAGCAAGGGAAGCCTCATTTCCAGGTTGTACCCAACTTGTCAGGAAATGCTGTCTTCCTGGTTTCAAGTATTTCCTGTCTGGCTGGAAAGCCAAGGCAAGCAATGAGGGAAATGAGACAGTGTTCTGCTTCTAAGGCCCTTCTCCAGCCTTGTCTTCTTCCCTGTGTCACCCTCAGCTCTACTGCTCTCTATTTCTCCTTGTCTGGTGTCCTTTGTGTAATCTGTCTCTGCCATTTCTTCTTTGCTTCCTACCTTTCCCTTCCTGAATCCCCAAAAGAGGCTGATTGTTGATCCTAGGATAACCCAGAGTGGATCAGACCTGTAAGGACTGATGCAGGGAGGGCTGGATCCAGTACTGAGGAAGTCATCTTTCCTGGGCACAAGGTTTACTGCAGAAGGATGGCCCGTGGCAGGGCTTTACAGGGCTTGAAGGGCAAAGTGAGGTTGGTTTGGGAAATGATGCCCTAAGGAAACCCCTGAGGAGCACAGCTCCCCTGGTTAACATAACTCCCAGGTTAATGTTTCAGGTTAATGTGCTGCCTCTGGAGATTGCATAGAAACATCTCCAGGAGTTCAAGGCACCTCTCTAAGCTGGCTGGGGTGACAGGGATCCCCCAGGTGCCCCTGTCCTCCTGGCCTCTGCTCTAGGTGCCTTCAGCCCACCATGCTCGCTTCCTTCATAGACCAGACAGCACGAGGCGACTTCACAAGTCTTTGTCACTATGTGGGAAGGTCTCCCTGCTCCAGAAGCTCATGACGCTGAGCTCCCATTGCAGCCTGATGGACCAGGTTCAGCTCTCAGTTTTACGTCTGCATGTTCTCTGGCTCTAAAAGGAGCTTAATTTGCATCCAAGCCACATGCCAGCACTGCCCCAGGGAGGATTTAGCTCGGTCAAGTAGGAGTCTCATCACTGAGAAATGTTTCCTTTAAAAAGCAATTTCCTTCCACCTAACAAGAAATATTCCTTCTGGAGTGAGAATTCCCTTGGAATGCTGCCGGGGCTGAGCACTAATGAACTCCTCTTCTCTTTCTTTCCCCTGCATCTGGAATCTCTAGCATCTCGTAAGTATAATCTTCATTATTTTATTTCCTTGTCTGTTGGTGTCCTGGATAAACCCTCCTCTCCTGTCCATCATATCATGCTTTCCCTATGCTAGGGCTGTTTGTCAGCAGGCAGATTAGATGGCTACACCTGGTAGGCCTACACAGATCACACCACAACCATCCTCATCTTCGAAATGGAGACTAGAGTTGCTGGCATGCTTTTGTCCCTCTTGATCCTGGTGTGAGGGCTTTTGTGTCTGCAGTCTCTTGGCCCAATTCCTCCATAGCAGGGATGATGGCTGCTCACCCATATTCTTTGGGCCATGGTCTGGCCACTCTTTTGCTTTAGGAACAACTACTTTGTGTAACCACCTACCCGAGGGAGTGAGGACCTTTGGCTCAGTGAGTGTTTTGCCTGATCCCTGACTCGCACACAGGCCTGCAAGGGCTGGCTCTCTTCCTTGGTCAGCTTTCTCTCTGTCGTGTGGTGAGAACTCTCCTGTCTGTGTTTCGTGTCCTCTCCAGTCCAAAGCTGTGTAGTTGCTTAATGGCTTGACATGGTTTCCCAGGGCGTTCAGGGGCTACGCAGAGAGGAAGAGGCGGAAGCGAGAGAATGATTCTGCAGCTGTTATACAGAGGTAGGGCCCGTTCCCTCCCCAGCTCCACCCTCGCATGGGCCCTCCGGGTGTCATTCCTGACGCTTGACGGCGCTGAACGTGGTTGTCCCTGTCTGTGTTGCTGTTTTAGGGACACTGGCAGTGGCTGTGTTGGAAATGTGGAGGTGAATGATGCTGCAGGGCTTAAGATAGCTGGTCTCCATCTTCTTAAAGGAACACTGTCAAGTTTCTTAAGCTTCTGAATATAATATACAGGATCTGTGTCTCAGGCAGTAAAAAGTATATATAAAAGAATTAAAGGTGCAATTTCCCCAGCTCTCTCCCAGATACTTTAAATTTGTTTGTGATTAGATGGATTTCGTAGCAGCTTCCAGTGTCTGAAAGGGGCTACAAGGATGCTGGAGAGGGACTTTTCATTAGGGACTGTAGTGACAGGACAAAGGGGAATGGGTTTAAACTTAAACAGGGGAGTTTCAGGTTGGATGTAAGGCAGAAGCTCTTCCCTGTGAGGGTGCTGAGGCGCTGGCACAGGGTGCCCAGAGAAGCTGTGGCTGCCCCATCCCTGGCAGTGCTCAAGGCCAGGTTGGACACAGGGGCTTGGAGCAAGCTGCTCCAGTGGAAGGGGTCCCTGCCCGTGGCAGGGGGTTGGAGCTGGATGAGCTTTAAGGTCCCTTCCAACCCGAACCAGTCTGGGATTTTATCATTCTGTGAGTACTTTTCTGTGCTGTTGCTGCATCTACAGATGCACTCCAAAAAATCAGACCTAGGCAAAATTCACCTCTCTAGTGACCAGAATGATTTTTTCAACCTTTTCTGAAAAGAACACAAAGGAAAGAGAAGGGGATGGGTCTGATCCCTTGTCTGGGTATGACAGAAGGGCCCTGGTTTCTCTCTGCTGGCTTCACAGGCACATCACTTAGCCACTGTGGTGATCAGAACTGTTCTGGTTTTCACATGTGCCAAGGCTCGATTATTTTGGCAGCCTGCTAAGAAGGATAACACAGTGTATGTGTCATTGGTTAAAAACTGTCATGATCACTTCAGCACTGTTCAAAACAAAGTGGGAGAAAAACATCAGGTTTTCTTAACGGGGAAATTGCCAGGAATTGTTTTCATTAGCAACTTGAGGGTGATGGGGTTTTTTCCATCAATAATGAAGATAAATAAGAATCACAACTGAAGACCCTGTGAAATAGACAGTGTATCTTTAAGAAGAGATTTCACAGAATTTATTAGACAAAGGCAAGTCTTTGTCAGGAAACGGCTTGTTCATGTGGTTTACAAGTAGGGGAGTAGGAGTTGTATCCCTCAGTGATGCTGTATAGTCAGGATAGAGGATGGAGTGATGGCATCCTCGTGCTGAGTGGACAGTGTGTCCCTTCAGCCTGTGGACGCTGAAGATCTGGGCAGGATTGAACAGTGGGAGCCCATCTGCATTCATCTTGCTATAAAAGAGTGGAGGGCAGGGATAGCAGCAGACCATGGCCAGCTGTAGGGATGTGGTTAGTGTTCAGCTCTCCTCCAGGAGGGAGGAGGACCCCAGCCCCACCACAGCTTTGGATGTTGTTGTGCAGCTCTTCGTGGCTTGGGTGTCTTGGAAGCTCAGTTGTCATCACACAGCCCCTCCAGTGCTTGGTCCTGTGCGCCTGGTGCATGGGAGGCTGTTTGTGTGGCACAGCACACGATGGGTGTTGCAATGACAGTGGGTGATGCCCAGTGGTTTGCTGAAGGACCATTGCAAGGGGGAGCTGAGAACATGTGAGGTGATGTTGGGAGTTTTCTCTGTCAGCAGTTCTGTCCCTGACCTCTGTTTGGGTAATATAAAGGCTTCTCTGCAGAGTGTGTGGAATGGGGCTGCTGTGGCTGGGAGAGCCTTTGGCTGCAATGGATGCCGTGGAGGTTGCATAGGGTCATGTAGAGCCAGTCTGGAGGACGGCTGTTCAGGAAAGGGAGTCATAAGGAGATTTTCTTAGTGTAACTTGAAGGATGCTTGTTGCATTGGATGGGTGATGAGATCTTGCTGGCGCTCAAGTAACACTGGGTGTTCTGGGTGCAGCTGCAGCAGCTAGGCAGGAAGATGGGCAGGTTTAGGTACCCTGCTGCTCACAGGGCAGACTGCAGCTCCCGCAGGCTCCTGTGCCAGTCCTTTTGTGCTAACATGCAAGCAAAGGGGCCTGAGGGCCAATACTGCTGCAGAAAGCCCTAAGAAGGCTCTAGATGACCATAGGATGCCCACATTAAGAGGCAGTTACGGTCTTGTGCCTCCTTTCCAAGGTGCTTTTATTCTAGAAGCAACAAGGAGATAAAAATGGCCTTTGTCCCATTCTCCAAGCATTTAGTGCAGTGGTTAACTTGGAGCCACTGGATCCCCTGGAGCTGCTGGAGCAGTGTTTGTGTATCTAGACAGCTTCCTTCAGCTGCAGTCGTGGGAGGGAGCAAGCTGTCCAGGCAGCTGGGAGCAGCATCTTCATGGCAAAGGCTGCTTTAACCCCTGTCTCCAAATGCCCAAAGCCCAAGGGATGTAACAGTGGCCTTGGCAATTACGTTGGTGCTCAGTGTCTGTATGATCTCAGGTTCAGTGCCTGGTATGACCTTGGTCTCACAATGCACCATGAAGACTTTCATTCTGATAAGCTACATTATATAAGACCTTTTTGTGTAAAGAACATCCCTATTTCATTTAAAACATCGTATTTATTTGGGTTTGAGTGTAATGTGCAGCAAGACAGCCCACATCAGTCATCCCCTCCCCAGAAGGGCTGTACATAGAGCCAGTCCACATGTAGTGAATGGGGTTTGTTAACGTCTAAAGGGGCAGGTGTCTGATCCACAGCAGTGAATCTTCGTGTACCCAAGCAGGGCTAAAGTAAAGCTTTGGGAAACAACTTTAATAGCCCAGGTGCAGGTGGAAATTTGTCATGGAATAATGCTGCTCCCAGCTTCACTGCCCAGCTGTTGCTTTTCCTTCTTGAGCTGCATCCTGATGACAGGATGGGATCCAAGGCCAAGGTGGAGCACAGTGCAGAAGGCTAAATGGGACGTGGGTTAAATGTTCTCCCATGAGGGCTGTTTGTGTTGACTGATCTGTACGGGAATGGACATATCCAATGTTTTCTGAACAACTTCATGTCAGTGTCTTCTAGTCCAATGGTTTGCTGATGCATCTGCATGGTTGTACTGTGTCCTTAATGATACCACTAACCTGTGTGTGAGCCAGACCACTCGTCATGTTACCTGTTTCACCAGCACTGGGTTCTG
Source organism: Lathamus discolor (assembly GCF_037157495.1). Classification (NCBI taxonomy): domain Eukaryota; kingdom Metazoa; phylum Chordata; class Aves; order Psittaciformes; family Psittacidae; genus Lathamus; species Lathamus discolor. The sequence continues at coordinate 9,995,046 of NC_088898.1, read as the reverse complement.
TTGCTTGGTGTCTGCAGTGTATGTTGATGGGGCAAAAAGGACCCCAGAAAGGCTCCTGCACTTCAGGCAGGCTGCTGCGATGGCTGACACCCCTGGGGCCATGGGGCTGCTCTGCAGGGTGAAGCCACCCCAATTAGGCTTCATGGAGGGTGATACTTTTCCTTGATAGTCCACGTGCTGCCACTTCCCTGTGTCTCTTCTGGTGTCCTGTTTGGTTTCTGTCCTCTTTGATTCTTGTCTAGGCAAGTGATGAGAAATGGCTTTAACCTGCCAGAGGGGAGATTGAGATGAGCTTTTAGGCAGAAGCTCTTCCCTGTGAGGGTGCTGAGGCGCTGGCACAGGGTGCCCAGAGAAGCTGTGGCTGCCCCATCCCTGGCAGTGCTCAAGGCCAGGCTGGACACAGGGGCTTGGAGCAAGCTGCTCCAGTGGAAAGGGTCCCTGCCCGTGGCAGGGGTTGGAACCGGGTGAGCTTTAAGGTCCCTTCCAACACAAACCAGGCTGGGATTCTATGAAACCAAGGGAAACAGGTCCTTTGCACTTGAAGGGACTGAGCAATGAGTCCCTTTGCCATCGTCTCTCAGGAGTGGCCAGGATGGTCTGTTTTACACAAACCTGACTCTGGGGTGTAGCTGCTCCCCAAGGCTCATCCTCTGGTGGCTTCCTCTGGATCTGTGTACTCTGCAGCCTCACGGAGCTCTACCTGTGAGCTTTGGGCAGGCCCATGAGGACAGCCAGCCCTGCTGACAACCTACAACCCTGCCTCACAAGGAAGAAGCTGCTTCCGTCTTTCCCAGCTCTCTGCCTTGGAAAGCAGTAGGGGCTGCATGGCTGCTAACAGCAGAGGGAGGATTTTAGCAGCTGCTGGGAATATGCTGGGAATGAGCACAGCCAGGAGTGTGGTGTGTGCATGAGCAGGGCAGAGCCTGGGCACCCACCTCCCTGCTGAAGCATGTGTGGAGCACAGGGGAGAGGAGCAGTTACTGCTCTTTACGAGGAGAAGAGGGACCATTGCCAGCACAGGCAGCAGCCAGTGTCTTCAGCACAGTTAGCACAGGTGTGCTGGTCATAGGAAGGTGAGAGCAGGCTCTGAGAAAGGGACTGCCACGTATTCCAGCCAGGAAGAAACAGCCACACTCCTGACAAACACAACCATCCCCAGCACTGAATAGGTGCAGGCTGGGAGCCTGATCTCAGCTTTTGAATGCCCAGAAGGAAACACACTGTCTTCCCAAGGTCATTGTTTCCCTCACAGCTGTTCCCATCCTGCTGGGCCCCGGTCTTGCGCTATGTTGCCTTTCTCACAGGCTGTGTTTGGCCTTCTTTCAGGAATTTTCGGAAGCACCTCCGCATGGTGGGGAGCCGAAGGGTTAAAGCACAAAGTAAGTGAGCACTGAACCTGTCAGATGTGGGTGTGAGGAGCTGGGGTTGTGCTGGTGGGACATGGGAACTGTTGCATGCAGATGTGGGTAGAAAGGACCTAGCACTGGGCCAGAGAAAGGTGCTGGTGCCATTTTACAAAGAAGCAGCCAGGTTGTTGCAAGTCTCCAGGACACACGGATGGCTGCAAGCAGCCTGCAGGCTTGTTTCTGAGGAGCCTCTGCCTTCGCCGTGGCTGATCTCCGTGGCATCAGTGCAAGGAGTGGAAGGAGAGCTGCAGCATCCTTGTCCTGTGTGTGTGTGGGGTTTGGTGATCACCAGCGCAGGCACGTGTGAGGAAAATCAGAGCTGGGAGTTCTGCGGAGCTGGCGAGGGCTGCCTGGCCTCTTACTCCTCTTCCTGAAGCTGAGGACCAGCTGTGGCTCCTGGGACAGTTGGTGCTCCATGTGCCACGTGGGCTGGTGGCTTTCTCTCTTCTCCTCCCCTGTCCCACTGCCATCTCCACAGCAGGACGTGGCGGAAAGTTGCTGAGAGGATGGTGGAAGGAAGAAGAAGAACAGGGAAGAGATTGTAGCAAAGGGGAAATAATGGAGTGTTTAATGCCTCTGCTGGGGAAGAAATCACCTGGGATACAGCAGTTCCCTTTCCTTGAGGAAGTCAACACTCCATGACTTGGTTTTGGCAGCTCCCTTATCGCTGTGAAGTGGGCTAAGAATGGTGTAACTGCTCCTGAGGATTGCTCCAGAAGAGGAAACAGCTCCTTCTTCCCACCTCTGGACAAGCATCCTGTACAGACTGCCCACTGCAAAGCACTGCTGAGTTAAATTTGCATCCTTTCCTTTCTCATATGCTATGGGAGGTGAACAGCAAAGAGCATTGTCCTTCAAAGAGTCTTTATTGGCATCTGAGTTAGCACTGCCCTAAATGAAGAGGGCTTATGTACCCTAGAGCTGTCTGGAAGCTCAGGCATGCCTCTGCCTTGGTAACTCTCGGGTCATGTTTTCACAGCTTTCTTCATGTGCACAGTAGCTAAATGCCTGGGTTTAAATGAAAGCTGAGGATGGAGATCACCTGAAGAGCTTCCTATGTGATTTGTCTCCCTGGACTCCCACACTTGGACACACTGCAGCAGAGGACAGGCTGCTTCTCAGCTCTTGTAATGCAGATCTGCAGTGAATTCCTGACATGACTGGACACACTGCAGCAAACTTGCTCTGTCTGCTACCAGAAATAGGTATTAGTGGCTATAAGTGGCTGTTAATCTGGGTGTAATGGCTTTCAGAAGGGCTTGCCAAGTCACATATTGTTGGCAGCTCCCAGGAATTTGCCTGCAGTGCAGCCAGCTGGGCTAACCTCCCTGGTTCTGCTTGGGAAATGCTGGTACAAACAGTATAATGCCCCTTGGACAAACAAGAAAAGCTGGGGGAGGAGTGCTCACACGAGCACGGGCAAGACCTGAAGGATTTCCTCTTTTGCAGCAAAGTTTAGAAAGTGGGAGGTTTCTGGAGTCCTCCCACCCCATCTGGTCCAGCTCTGACTGGGATGCATTAGAACATGCAGGGGAAACTAACTGGAGAACTACTGCCTTCTTCTGGTCTTGGAGGTGTCATTAGCTGTTGAGTACATCTGTGAGGCCTTTGAGTCAGAGCATTGATACTGGAACACTGGAAAAGTCTTGATTAAACTGAGCTGTGTGCATTTAAGGAGAGAGCATCAAGTGTCCTCTTTTGCTGTGTTAGGTACCCTGTAATGGTCCTGCTCAGGAAGTGAGCACTTTGACTTTTGCTATCCAGAAGCTAGATGCTCATTTGCTGTGTGGAAAGGCCTCACGTTTGGCAAGTGAAGAACAAGCACAGGGGAGTCCGTGATGTGTGGCTTTGGTGGAAATCTCTGGATGTTTTGTTTGCTGGCAGCAGCAGAGGTGGCTTTGGAGTCTGTTAATGTCCTGCTCTGGTTTTATCCTAGCATTTGCCGAACGGCGTGAGAGGAGCTTCAGCAGGTCCTGGAGTGACCCGACTCCCATCAAAGCCGATTCCTTCCATGACTCTCGAGAAAGTGAGTTCTGAGTCCTTTGAGCTTCCTCCTGTGGCCAAACCTCCAGCTGAGGTGTGGACTGGAGCCCCTCTGGAGGAACTCCTCTGTGCTCTTTTGTCCCATCTGTGATCCTTTTAGTTCCATGAGATCTGAGCAAGTACCACTCCGGGTAGATGCACTTGTTCATCTGTGTGTACCTGTATTTATTTGTAGAGCACAACCCATCCAACCTCATGTTATTGTGCAGTTGCCAAAGGATACCCAGGGGGACAGCTCTCTTATAGCCCTCTGTTCCCGTCATCCCGTATTTGCCTGGGACCAAAACAACCTACCTGGAAGCACACCAGTCCAAGGCTACTTTCACCACAGCAGGGCTAACCTGCCTGGCTTCCAGTGCAGAGCCCTTCTGAGCTCTTTCCTAGGCTGGAATAGCTCAGGAGCACAGCTGCAGTGCTCCATGAGATGGAGCTTTGCTTTCCTGGCCTCGCTGGCTGTACAGATGATAGCCTGGGGCAATCTGATCCTCATTTGGGCTGTCAGGAATTCCTCTGGGAATGCCCAGTAATGCTCGTGGGGACTGAGATGCTGGTGTTAATTCACAGGAGGAAATACCAGCGTCTTCCCACTGTCTTTTTATAAAGGGAACAGCTGTTTTACCCAGCTTTTATTGAAATCCTGTGGGCAAGACACATGGTGGATGTGAGTTTGCCCATGTCGAAATGGAATGTATTGTAAATGAAGTTCAGTAGTGGAATGGACTCACCTACTAGGTAAGCACGAGGTGCAGCCCTCCTAGAAGACACACACCAGGTTGTAGGGGGAGAGGTAGGTTCAAAACATGACCCGATGGTTCCTCTGCAGTCTGATTCCTCCCCACTCCCTCAGCTAACTCAGAGGCGAATGGAAAAGACATGGTTCAGACAGGCTCCAGGCACTGCCAGGGACACTCTGACACTCGGACATCCCCAAAGGCGCAAACAGGGGCATCTTGGTTCTCTTTCCTCAGGCCTTGGCTCCAGGGAACCATCTCTGTTTCTAACCTTTAATGGTCAATTATATTCCTTCCAGATTTTTTTCCCCAGGAGGCTTGAAGGCCAACAGGTAAGGTCAGTTTGGAGAGCAAATTCAAGTGTACTCTTGCAATACTACTGTTTGCTACGGCTGTCCTCACGCTCTGGGAATTCTCTGCCAGCATCAGTTTGACCAACAAGGCAGAGTTTCTTTATATTCACAGAAGACATAGTCAGAGCAATAGTTATTACAAGGAAACCAGCTTTGAAGTCTGTGGACTTTTGCTCATCAGCTTGGCAATGTTAAAGTGTCGAGTCTGTCTGTGTTCTGTCTCCTCCATTTCTGAAGTGACAGGGTGGCTGTTGTGATTAGCACTTGAAAGCTGAACGTGGTGACTGTGGAGTGATGAAGAGTTACGTGATGTGTGGTACCAGCTCTGTGTGTGCTCTCTTCATTTGTTAAGTGTTTTGTCTGCTCAGGGGCACTAGCCCCACTGTGGTGTTTGTGGGGGAAGAAAGGAGGGCACAAGGAGGGCTTGTGGCACCTCCTGCGAGGTGGCTGCCACACAGGACCAGGAGGGGAAAGGAGGCTGTTCTGCCCTTGTAATGCACACTGTTCCTGCAGGCCATGACCTTCAGGATTCCTGCGGCACTTTGGATGGCAATTTTGACTTGAACTGGGAAGCAGAAAAGGAACTTGAAGCCGTGGCATGTGATGGAGAAGACTTTATTCCACCAAAAATAATGGTGAGGATTTCAACTCTGCTACCTGTATCTACTCAGGCTGTGTCTGTCATTTCAGAGCTGCTAAGTTTAGGATCTTCATGAGAAGAAGCAAGTCTTTCATGTAGGTAACTCTTCAGGTGTATATGAGGGTCACTCAGAGATCAGCCAAGACATGACATGGTATTGAGCATCTGTTATTGCTGGGGATAATGTGTTGAAAGAAAACTGGAAGTGGAAGAACCTGTAGTCCAGCCCCAGGTCAGAGCAGCACTGTCACCAACACTAAACTGAGTCTCAATAACTGGAGATGTGAGTCTCCAGCAGTGCCTCCCTCCTGTTGTTACGTGCCTGGTATGGAGCTCTGTGTTATGATGCTGTCTGCTCTTTTATGATTCCTTGGTGCTCAGCTTCTCCCTGCACTCCCCTCTGCTATGCCCTGGGGGATTTGGCAGACAGGACCAGATCTTGACACATCCTTTGGCCACAGGCACCAGCACTCAGGCAAAGGGATCTTAAGCTTTCAGGGTGGCATTGCCAGTCCAGCAGAGCAGGACTGCATTTGAATGGGTCACCAGGGCACTGGGGTTTGTTTAGCCCTTGACATCTCCAATGTGTCTCCCAAGTGGTGCATGTGATGATTGTACATCCCTGGACTCTTCAGAACTTTTGCGTTACCTCCCAAGTGGCTGAAGCAGTGATGTGCTGTCTAGGAAGGAGGGCTCTGAAGCCAGCCTAAGCTGAACCCCCAAGTCCACCAGCACCACTGCCTGCTCCACTCTCAAAGTAATGAACAGAGGTGCCTGAAAATCACAGCACAGTCAAACTGCCCATGTTCCCACAGTCCTTGTGCTGTGCTTGTGCTGACAGCAGGAGCATCCTCTGGGCTCTCATGCTGCTGAAGCCAGCTGAAGCTTCAGCCAGAGTTGCCAGGCAACCTGCATCTGCCTGACATCCTGTGTCTGCCTGTGCTGATGCTGTTTCATCCCTCGGCTGGTTCCAGTTCAGGTATGGAGCCATCCCACCACCAGCCAGATATGTGTGCCTGTTTGAATGATCCTCTACAGACCCTGGCGCAGAGGAGGACCGTAGAGAAGTGATCTTTGCTGGGATACAGCCATTTGTGGTGATGCACAAGATGCTTCCTCTGTGCACACTGGGCTCTACTTTACAAACTGCTGTCTCAGACTCAGTCCTGCCTTCCAGCAGACTGGAGCTGGGGCTCGAGGACACTGTGACACACAGCAGGACTGGGCAGACCTCAGGGTGCTCTGTAGTGGATTCAGAGGCTTGGAGGGCCTTCCAGAAGGATGCAGACAGGCTGGATGAGCTGGGTAACACCTGAGAGCAACTGAACAGGGCACTGTTACTGTGGCCTTTGTGCTTCTGTTCAGCCTTCTCCTCATGCTGTTCACTTCTTTCTCCCATTACAGCTCATTTCCTCCAAGGTGCCCAAAGCAGAGTATGTCCCGACAATTATCCGCAGGGACGATCCCTCTATCATCCCCATTCTCTACGTAAGTGTTTCACTTCTGCGATGGCTTGGATGGGTGGGAGCAGGCTTCAGACACAAAATTATTTAATGGGTGTTTCTTGTCCCTATCCCTGGTACCTGTTACAGGGATTCTGAAACACTGATGTGATTTGGGAAAGCTGTCAGGAAAGGGCTGGGGGTGTGCTGAACCCAGGAGATGCTGCGAGGGCTGGAGCAGCTCTGCTCTGGAGCCAGGCTGAGAGAGCTGGGCTGGGGCAGCCTGGAGAAGAGAAGGCTCCTGAAGGGGAGACCTGAGAGCAGCTCCAGTGCCTAAAGGGGCTGCAGGAAACCTGGAGAGGGGCTTTGGACAAGGGCCTGTAGGGACAGGCCAAGGGGAATGGCTTGAACCTGCCCGAGGGGAGACTGAGATGAGCTCTTAGACAGAAGCTCTTCCCTGTGAGGGTGCTGGGGCGCTGGCACAGGGTGCCCAGAGAAGCTATGGCTGCCCCATCCCTGGCAGTGCTCAAGGCCAGGTTGGCCACAGGGGCTTGGAGCAAGCTGCTCCAGTGGAAGGGGTCCGTGCCCGTGGCAGGGGTTGGAGCTGGATGAGCTTTAAGGTCCCTTCCAACCCAAACCAGGCTGGGATTCTGTGATTTGGGGTCTGGGGTAGCTCGGGGAGGGGGCCTCAGGTCTCGGTGGTAGAGTACAAAGGAGTGGAAATCGCACATGGGGCTGCCAGACTATGGAAGCACAACCAGGGAGCTCGGGAAGATCAACAAGGAAAGCAGAGCAGGACTGAGCACCCAGGCAAAGCTGTGTGTTGCCAGGCTTAGGGCTCCTCCTTCTGTTCATCCTTAGAACCTCGGAGCTCTGCAGTGGACCATGAGCCCCGTCACTGTGTATAGTGGTGCAACCTGGTCAGTCAAAACCTCAGTTTTTCTCTAGGAGCAGGTGTCTGAAGCACCAGCATGGAGCTATGGGTCTCTTTTCCTCATCACTTTATATTCACTGCGTTTGAAAGGGATATCCTGGTGACCCTACTGTGCCAGAGACAAATGCGTTGGCAGCGTGGCTGTTTGTAGCCAGCTTAGACACATCTAGAGCCAGAGGCTGGCTACAAAACATGGGCCAAGAGGCAAATAGTCATTGCTGATGGTGACTACATCTGATGGATGATATGTGCTGTGGACTTGTCTTCAGGGTTCACCTTTGAGGTTTGGTCTTCATGGACCACTCAGTCTTCAGCTGCTTTATTCAGATGAGGTTTAGGGTGTTTATTACTGTGGTGTGACTAGAAACCATCAGTTGGTAAACTTGAGCTCTTGGAGCATCCATTTGCCTGGGAATGGGATTGTATGCAATGTTAGAGACTGTAATAATGTCGTGGGAGCTGGTGTAGTGACAGTAAACCTTGATATGTCTTCTCTCTTGGTTTCCAGGACCATGAACATGCCACCTTTGATGACATCCTTGGTACGTGACTGTTATTTCCTTTCCTTAACTCCTGCCCATTGCAGGTGTATCTGATCAACATGTTAAAGTCACTCCACTGCCCTGTGCCTCAGCTGCCACACGTAAAGGTGCTCTTGTCACCCAGTGACACCTGACAGCGTCAGGGCTGTTGGATGTGCTGCAGTAAGAAAACTTCACTTCTGTGGCCCATGTTCTATGGCAAGCTCACAGTTTACGGTAGGGAATCTGATGCTCAAGGCAGCAAAGTTTCATTGTACCCTTGTAGGTGAGGAGGAGCTTTAGCAGAGAATCAGGACAACTGGATCTGGTCCAGTGCCGTGGTCACTGCAGAGCAGTGCCTGGTGCTGCTCTGTCCCTTCTCTGTCCTGGGATGTGTCAGGGTTTCCTGCTTTCCACAGCATGAAAGCAAAGGGTTTGCTTTGTCATCATTGGGAACGTGGGTGCTGAGCACCTCTTGCAGCTCAACCTTCTGCCTTCAGCACTGATGTGACAAGAAATAAGAGTAATTTTGAACTTCGTCTGTGGTTCTGATTTCCCAATGTGTTTGTTGCAGAGGAAATAGAGAAGAAGCTGAACATATATCGGAAAGGCTGCAAGATCTGGAAGATGCTGATATTTTGCCAGGTACGTGAAAGTTGTGAAGGGCTTGGGGGGTTGTCACAAATTAATCTGGGTTTTTTCCTGTGAGGGTGCTGAGGCGCTGGCACAGGGTGCCCAGAGAAGCTGTGGCTGCCCCATCCCTGGCAGTGCTCAAGGCCAGGTTGGACACAGGGGCTTGGAGCAAGCTGCTCCAGTGGGAGGGGTCCCTGCCCGTGGCAGGGGTTGGAGCTGGAGGAGCTTTAAGGTCCCTTCAACCCAAACCAGGCTGGGATCCTGTGACTTTCTACAGGGAAAATTACAAAGAGGAACCAGTGCTCCAAGGTCAGGTGCTGTTACAGTAACTGCACATGGGCAGCTTTCACTTCTCTTTTCCCCAGACACTGAGCAGTGTGGAGTTGCTGTAACAGCAGGAAATAAAGTCTGATTTAGCGTGGTTAAGCCCAGAACTGGGCTGCTCCTCAGCTGCTTTCAAGGAAACCCAGGGAAGCCAGCTTTACACAGACCTTGAAAGGAGGGCTTCAGAGACAGGAACAAGCATTTGCGATGCGATGTGCTTGTCGTTCCCTGCACTCAGTGTGGCCGTGGCAGGGTGTGTGTCCCGGAGCAGACCGGCAGATGGCACAGCTCGGCGCTGGAGCCCGGCCTGTGCGGTCAGGATCCAGGCTTGCCGAGCTGGGGTGCACAGATTCCTGCTGGGTCTGGGGCTTTCCTTCCCACGTCTCTTGTTCCGCAGGGTGTTCAGCTTCACACTTCCCCAGAAGCTGGGCGAGAAACCTTGAAATGAGAAGTTAGGAGCTGGCCTGACTTGAACCCTTTTCCACGTGCCCAGTGCTGTGGAATAGCAGGGTCTGCAGCACACTGACCTGGAGATGGTGACTCAGTTTTCCTGCTGTTGTACTCAAGCTTTTCATGCCTGCTACAGCCAAAGTCCAGCTCTTCCTCAGTGACATCTCTCCTGCTTATCCCTGCTTGGCTTAGCCTCTCTCTGCCCACCACGGCAAGTCCCCTAGAATCCCCAAGCAAAAGGGACTTTCTTGTCTTCCCTATTCTCTCCAGCCACCCACAATGAACATTTTTGTCTATTATTGTGCCTTTTTAGAATGAGGTGGGCATAGAACAGTAAAAACCAGAGAATCCAACCCCCAGCACTGTCCCATGTGTGACTCTTTCCTGAGCAAGCCCTGTAGTGCCTGCTATGGAGGGCACAGCAGCCGTGCCAGCCTGGCTCTGCTCCCCTGTGGCACACAGGGCTGTGCAGGACGAGAAACATCCAGCCTTTGTTTCTTCATGGCCTGTGCCCAGTGGTTCACGTCTGTCTGTCTGTCTCTTGCAGGGAGGCCCTGGTCACTTATACTTGTTAAAGAACAAAGTTGCCACATTTGCCAAAGTGGAGAAGGAGGAAGATATGATCCTGTGAGTGGCTGCATCACCTTCTGGGCTCACACAGCATTGTGCTGCTTGGTTTGCTCTGTTTGTAGCACATGCCTGAGCAGGAGAGGGGAAGGGTTGGTCAGGGGAAGATGAGGCTGAGGGGTGATCTAATAGCAGCTTAAAGCTCCTCTGGGGGGGCTGCAAGGAGGAGAGGGCTGAGCCTGGCACTGGAGTGGTGCAGCCCCAGGACAGGTCACCAGGAGATTGATGCTTTTGTCTATTGTTCAGTGTCTCTGTGGAATAGAAACTGTCAAAAGGGGGGTGGAAGTTTCCTCTCCTAACACAGGCTTTGCTGACCAGCCCCCAGCACACATGCCTTGTGCCTCTGTTGCTCAGAAGTGGCTGAGACAGCGTTTCTAAGCAGAAATCCAACCGGTTCCCCCCCCATGGCTGCCTCTGGTAACTCCCTCCTGATTGCAGGGGAAATGGAATTTGCCTCTGCAAAGCCTGCTCAAAGTCCAGCACGTTCCTGAGGAGGATTTTCACTAACACCACCCTGTCAGCCAGGGCTGCTGAGGCAATTTTGCTTCTCCTTGCAGAGAGCTAAGCTTTGCCTGTTTTACTGCCTGCTTGCTTGTGCTGGCTCAAACTCACTTCGTTGTGGGGGAGAGGATGTACACCAACCTGTTCTGCACAACTTGCTGTTGGCATGAGAACTGGGTATTAAAATCTACATCTGTTCAGTGCTCTCATGCTTTGGCACAAACGCTGTCAATAAAATTCTTCAGCACGTGTTTGTGTACACGCTTCTGAACACTGGCCAGGCATGGCTGGTCCAGAGCTGGTCACTCGGGGACCTTCATTAAGCTGTGAACACAGCTGAAAACTTGGATGCTTGGATGTGACTATCTCCATCTAACCTGTATGTCCCTGGGAGGCAGTCCTGAGGAAAGCAGTCTGATCACAGACAGCTTCAGAGCCCACCAGAAGCCTGCCCTGACCCCCTGCCCAGGCGAGGGGGTTGTTATCTCCTGTCCCTTAGGCACAGTGTGTCTGGTCAGTAGTCCCAAAAGGTAAATTGGGTCTGACTGGTGAGCAGCACCAAGCACTGGGTGGCTTGCTCGTGTCTCTGGCTATGCTGGAGAACAACCTCTCCAGCTGTTCTCTGCTGATTTCATGCCCTGCAAATGAACCAGTGCACTGATACCACGCATCTTTAGAAAGGGTAGTTGTTGATAGAAATGGGAGAGAAAATTGGAGGGAGCTGCTACAAGAGGAGAATGCTCAGTAAAACTGGCAGTCTGAAAGCACTCCTGGTGGACTTTGCTCCCTTCTCTTTACCTTGGAGCTTCCTTGGCTCAATGGGCTGCTCCTTCTTCCCTGCCACAACTGGTACCTGCTCCTCGTGCCCTTGCTTGGCCCCTGTGTTTCCTTGTCTAAGAAACCACTGCTTTTCCTGAGCAGATTGTTCCTCAGGCCACAAGCCTCAGGTCCCTTCTGAGCTGTGTGTGCACATCCTTGTGATTGATTACTCATGAGGAGATGGGGGGGGTGCTTTGCTTTAAATTGTATATTCTGTTTTTTCCTGTTTCTTCCAGCTTCTGGAAGAGGTTGAGCCGGCTGATGAGTAAAGTCAATCCTGAACCAAATATCATTCACATCATGGGCTGCTATGTTCTTGGAAACCCCAATGGGGAGAAGGTAAGAGCTTCCTGGGAGTGTCTGGTGAGTAGCACCAAGCCAAACAGCTACACTGTGAAGTCTAAACCTTCCTCTTCTGCTGGGTGGGAACATGCTGCCATCCTGTCCGGTGAGAGGCTGTGAATGGGTGAAGTGCCCTGTGGATTGTGCCTTCCCCAGAGGGCAGGGGAGGAATAAGTGACAAATACCAAAACCTTTGAGGAGAACAGTAATTCAAAGCACGTTATTTACCGGTGAGCTAGATGTTTTAAAGAACAGGGCTGGGAGGTTTTCTTGAGGTAGGGAACAGTGAGGGGGGATTATGGGTTTCCTGGAGTTCATTTTTGTTTTCAGCTGCTAACTCTCAATATTTTTTCCTTTCAGCTATTTCAGAATCTGAAAAACTTAATGAATCCTTATAGGGTTGCCTTTGAGTCTCCACTTGAACTATCAGCTCAAGGTAACTTATTTTCTGTACAAAGACACACACCATCCTCATCAGGCTGCCTCCTTCAGCGGGCCTCTTCAAAAAGCTGTTTTGAGCTCCCTTCAGACCTGCCATAGTCTTGCCTTTGCTTGTTCCTTGTGCAGTTCAGTGGCTGAACCTGGTTTTACCTTTGCAATTGCTCCATGTTCACATTTCATCTGTTTTGTTGGCTGCACAGCCCTCTCCCAGGCCACGGGCAGTGGCAAAGCAGCCTAAAGAGTAGTCAGCTTTCCAGGCCCAGTTTAGATCTGCCGTGTACTGGGGCATGTGAAGTCCATGGTAGAAATGCAAGTGGGAGCAGAAGCTTTTCTGTAACCAAGTGTGCAGGATTCTCTTCTGCAGGACTCAGACCACTGCTACTGAGTGAGTTGTGTCATCAGCAAGCACTGGGCTGGAGCCATTCTGCATCTCAGTCTGCTTTGCCTTGCTTTTTTTAGTGTTTTTTGCCTGTAGTTCAGGATATTTCAAGGGCTAAAGAATCTTTCCTGTTCTTTGGTCAATGTAAGTAATTATGGGTGCAGTTTCTGAAGCCTTCTGAGTTTGCCCTTATTTTACCTTAGCTGTAATCCTTAGTCCGTTGTCCTCTAAGAAGATAAGAACATGCAGCATTAGGCTGTAAGCACTGTGGAGACTTCCTCTGCTGCGCACACTCGCATCAGCATTGATGGGTTATTCCTAACTCCATTTACTGTCACAGGATCATACAGGAGCTGAGCGCATTCATGCTGTACAAAGCTGTCTGTGTCCTGTTGAGATTTGGACCCCACTTTACACAGTGTTTGCACAGATCCCATAGCAAACATGCTGGAGCACTTCTCTTACGAAGAGAGGCTGAGAGAGCTGGGCTTGTTCAGCCTGGAGAAGAGAAGGCTCCTGAAGGGGAGACCTTAGAGCAGCTCCAGTGCCTAAAGGGGCTGCAGGGAACCTGGAGAGGGGCTTTGGACAAGGGCCTGTAGGGACAGGCCAAGGGGAATGGCTTGAACCTGCCCGAGGGGAGACTGAGATGAGCTCTTAGACAGAAGCTCTTCCCTGTGAGGGTGCTGAGGCGCTGGCACAGGGTGCCCAGAGAAGCTGTGGCTGCCCCATCCCTGGCAGTGCTCAAGGCCAGGTTGGCCACAGGGGCTTGGAGCAAGCTGCTCCAGTGGAAGGGGTCCCTGCCCGTGGCAGGGGTTGGAGCTGGAGGAGCTTTAAGGTCCCTTCAACCCAAACCATTCAGGGATTTTATGTGTGCCCAGAAGCAACTTGCAGGGCAGTTCCTGGGTTTCCGTGCAGCTTGGCAGGCAAGGCAGTGGGTTCTGTGTGCACACACTTAAGCAGTTAATCTTGGAAGAGGCTGGGCTGGAGAATACGCCTGAATTTATCCCCTTGATCAATCTGGGACGCGCTAATAGCACACCCGCTGTAATCCTTTGCAAAGTCATCTGAAATTAATCTTAATCAGGCCTCAGAAACAAAAATCCTATCCTTAAGCCCTGTCTCAGAGGCCATTTGCCCTTGGGTTTTCAAAGGCACTCGCTGCCTCCTATGCATGGCCTTGGGTCTGTAATGGCCTTGTGAGACCTCCACCTTCCGTCAGAGGTGCCAGTACACAGAGCTTGCATTAGTGTGTCCTTGTTGAGTTCCTTGCTGTGAGAAGGACAGACAGCTTTTCAGGACAGGGGCCGCTGTAAGTGTTCATTTATACACCAAAGCACCCATTTTTATTTTGAATTTTCAAGTTACTTGTTTTTAATGTTTCCCACCAATCTTTACAATGAGCTAATTCTGGCTTTGTGATGTCCTGAAGTCCCTGGGCTGGGTAGCCTCACGCATGCTGTTGGAGCTGTGGTCTGGTGGCGCGGGGTTGGAATTAGATGATCTTAAAAGTCCTTTCCAACCCAAACCAATCTGTAATTCCGTGATAGTCCACAGCCCCCTTCCACAGCCTCCTTCTGCAGTTAGTGCAGAGAGGTCAAAGTCTGGAGGCAGATTCTGTGCTTAGTTCCCAGCTCAGACAAACCCTGCCAGGGGATTTAAGGAGCCTTTAATGGTTTGAGTTCTACAATGATGTTTGCTGCTAATGGGCACCTTCCCATGCTTTGGGCTGGTGCTCGGTGTATTCACCAATGAAGCATGTGGATGGGTTCTCCTGTGCCTCTGCCTGTAGGTGGGTAGGGTGTTTTTGCTGCTGCAGGGTGTAACCCCTCTGCTTCATTTCACTCCTAGGTAAGCAAATGATTGAGACTTACTTTGACTTCCGCCTTTACCGCCTCTGGAAGACCCGCCAGCACTCTAAACTATTGGATTACGATGACATTTTATGAGCTGGAGAAGACTTTGCAAGAGGAAGTTGATCACTGGTGTCCAAGAAGTCGTGCTGATTGCAGAGAGACTTTTTTATTGGCACGGGGAGCCCTTCAAAGCCCTATGGGAGGCAGCAGTGCTAAAGGGAGGGAAGAAGGAGCCCTCGGAAGTGTGTTGGGAGGAAAGTCTCCTGGGTCAAGAGAGACTGGAAGGAAAGGGTTTGACACCTCACTCGCCTCAGGTCAGAGCCGTGGTGTCTCAGGAGGAGCTGTGTGCAACGAGGACAGGATGGAGTTCCTAGCAGAACTGAGCTGTTTTGGGTCAGAATGGGCCAGATTTGATTCCGGGTCCTTTTAAAGACTTTTGAAGCTCAGGTTTTCTTACAAAAAAATAAAATCAAATCACTTACCCATGCACTACAGTGAGGAAGTGACCAGAGCACAGAGGAAGGAGGGTTTGTACTGATGGCACCTTCTGTGCAGGGGATGTTGGAGAGCAAGGACTGCTACATCTACTCCTGCAAGCTTAGAGCAAGATGATCCAGTTTCCATATGAATATATACTGGAAGAGAATTGAAACCTATCTCTTTTTGGTTTTGTTTAATAGAAATTAAGAAGTGCAATTTTTATAGCAAGGGGGGTAGAATCCCCCCCAGTATTTAATTAGTTAAAAATAACACACCAGTAACCAATAGATGAGGTATTTTTTTGGTCTGCTTGAAAATATATTCAGAATGGTAATATATCTTCTGTAGACATATTTAATCACCAGCAAACATGGATTTAAGGTAACTTAGCAGACCCTGCATGTCTGCTGCATTGATTAAGCCGGTTTGGTTCCTTACTTTCAGAGTAGCTGTGTTGCACTCATTGTATGTGCTCTCACGAATGTATAGTTCTCCTCCAAGTAGACACAACTTTGTTACTTTCTATTTTGCTGCTTGCAAAACTACAGGACTTGAGTTTTGCTAAAATACTTTAGGTTAGAAATACAGAACCTGGCTGAGAAGCCTCGGCTGGGTTCACTATGGTATCAAACTGAATTAGAAATTAATAGCCATGGTAATTAACTTGTTCATGCTGGTGTTTTGCTGTGTGTTGAGAGATGAGTTCTCCTTCTAGCCCGCGGTGTGGAGCGGCGCAGTTCCGCGTCCACCAGAAACCCTCCATGGAGACTGAAGAGATGCCTGTGGAGGAGCACAGCCCGGGTTTGTAGCACGAGTTTGGATCTTCCCTCTGTTCACTTGATTGCCAGTTGTTTGTGCATCAACCACCTTTTCCCCACTTCTAAAAGGACCTGTTGAATGGTCTGAGCTGCTCACATCCCATCCGGTGTAGGACAGAGGAAGCCCAGAGCTGTGTCGAGCAGCCGGGTTTGGGAATTCAGGCTCCTGCTTGGCATGTGAGGGTATATTTGAGACTATATTTACTTTTAGTTTCAGTCAGGGGGTTGCTTTTTGGTTTGGGAAGGGTTTGTTCATCTTGTACTCTCCCATTCAGAGGGTAAATACTGCTCAGAGTCTCTGTAGGTCTCTCTGGCAGTTCTGCGAGGTGATACAAGTTACTGCTTTTCTAAGTCATACGCACTGGAGCAGTAACTGGGAAGGATTACCTTGATTTCCTGCTCGCTAAAATTAGTTGATTGTGAAGGACAATATATGTACAAATCTTCTAAATACTTAACAAAGAGAACTAGCTGTTCTGACCTGTAGAGTACTCCTTCCCCCTTGACACAGCTGTGGGTGTAAGTCTGGGGAGCAGGCGTCCGGCTGGAACTGCTCAACCCTTTACACTACAGCAGTTTTATAGCAGAACTTTTGGAGAAATAATGTACATAGAGTAAGGAGAGGAATAGCTGGAGAGAGATGGTTTAAAGTCATTGAAAGCAACACATTGAAACAAATAGGTGCAGGGTCCCCCTTTAAGGGGGACCTCTTTGGGGTAGTTTGGTAGCCACGGCTCATCCCTGGCTGGGCTCTTGCCCTCTTCCTGTTGTCCAGACCTGTAGTGAAGGGGATAATGGACCCCAGTCTGTAGCTTTCGGAGGCAAATGCCAGGTATAAGAAAGAAAACACAACTGAGGCCAATTCTGTTACGTAGGATGGCAGCTTCCACCGACTGTGCTGGGAGAGGTGGGAGCTGGGGGTGCGATGACAGCAGGAAGTTGTGTGTGATACGGAGAAGGCAACAGCAGCAGCAGGTTAAAATGCTGACACAAAACCCTCTCCCTTTCTGCCCCATAACTTGGGGGCAAATTGTCCTTCCTTTCTCCTTGCTAAAGTAAACCCCCAATCTAGTGAACTTGGTAGCATGAATGTAGCATTGTGGAACTATTGAAAACCTTCTTTAACTCCGAAAGGGCCCGTTTCTGTATCCACTTGAGTGATTTCTCTGTACAACTATTGTATATCTATCCTCATTGACCACTTGTAGAACTAGGGGTGCAAAGTAGCAAGGTAGCTTGTACAGTTGCATAACTTCTGTAGGAAGATGTGTGTTTGAATGACCATTATGGACTGTTGTAGTGGTGCAGTTGACTGTAGTGTAGTGTAATGACACCGATGAATGCGTTTCTCTCCAAAGATTCTATATTCCTCAGTTTGTGATGTTTATGACATGAGCGTGTTATTCCCTTTGTGGTGTTTGTTTGACTAAAGAGATGAAATGCTCTAAAAGCTGTGACTGGAAAGATAACAGACTTTTGATGTTTCAAGTCCTTTGTGCAAACAGCGTCGTTGAAGTTACCCATTTCTGAAAGCGGAAAACCAGTTTCTTCCCCTTTTTTACCTGCTTGGATTTTTCCAGTGGCTGCTGGGAGCGGAAGGGACCAGCAAAGGAGAGGATACAAAAAATACGTCATTATTTAGAGTTAAAAATAGAGCCTGGAACTTCCTCCATTGAACCAGCTGGTGGAGGATGACTCGGGGTGTGCTCAGCACAGTGCCACCCATGACATCCCCTCCGCAGACACTGAGGCCCCTTCCTCGCGCCCGTGGAGCGATGGCTGCTGGGCACACAGGACAATGTTGTTCCACTTCTGCACCCAGGTTTCTGCTGCCTGCTCTCGGGGTGTGTCTGTGGGAAGCTCTGAAACCGGTTTGTTCGCACACACTTGGTAATTGCAGCCGCCCTGGCTCGGTGGAGCTCACCTCTCAGGGTAACTGGAGCGAGTGGTCATGGTGTGGCTGAGCTCCAGCCCTGTGTGGCACCGTTAGCCTCAGCCCCACCATGGGGAACTGCTCCTGCAGGTCCTGTATGGGCTGGATTTGCTCTTAGCAACGGGAACACCTGGTTAACCCTGGAGAGAAGCGGATCAAACTGGGATAGCCAAATTGAGTGCCAGCCCAACCATGCTGGGAGTTCCTGCTGCTCTTGCTATGAGGCAGTACTGAATGTCCACAGTCTGCTGGTTGTGTTATGGCCTGGGCTGGGATTGTCACCTCCAGGAGAGGAGAAAGCTGTGCAGCAAGTGCATCCGCTGGTCTGGGCTGCAGCTCCTCAGCCTAGCTCATGTGCCGGGAGCAGCACCTGATCCTCTGCTGCCTGCAGAGAATGTTCACCCCAGCTGCTTGGGAGCAGTGGTGGTGGTGGTGTCTTCTTGGATGTGGCTTTAGTCTTCTACAGGGTTTTCCAGGCAGGCTTTTCTCTTTTCCTCTTGCTTGGCTGGGAAGGAAAGAGAAGAAGAAAATTCAAGTTACCCGAAGGACACAGAAATGGGTAGAAAATTGAGCTAAAGCGTTTTGCACCTCTCCTCGTGCTGCAGCCACCAACTTCCCTTCGCAGCCGACCTCCTGGGCTGGGAAACAGATGAGTGAGCAGATAATCCCTTCCTGCATTAAAGAACTGGAAAACAAACCCAGTAAAGTCCTTGTAGCTCTAACAAAACGTCTGACTGGGAAAGGCAACCATCCTGCCGTGCGAGGACTCCGCTGTGTGCACCCAGGGGAGCCTCTGAGTGCCCCCAAAGCCACCTGAGCCACATCCCATGGACCACAGTGGGCTCTGCTTTGCCTCTGCGGAGGGGCCTGTGGAACTGGACTTGTTTCGTAGCTTGGATCTCGTGCCTGGAGCTCAGCACAGGGTTCCTGCTCCCAGGGTTTCTGGAGTGCACGTGTGTCTGTGTGCATGTTGTCTCTTCACACACAGGCTCTTTCCTGTGGTCTGGGGGAGATGGTCCCTCTCCGCTGTCCCCACATACCCTGCCACATGCAGGAAAGCGTGGGGCAGCGCTGCCATTGTCCGTGCTGTGTTAGCATCTCACCGGCTCCTGGCACTCATCCATTGCACAAATAGCTGCTGCTGTTTGGGGACGTGACTGTGTTGGTGACCTGTGGCTGGGAGTTCCTGTTCCCAAGGCTGTGCTGGCAGAGTGACTGCAAACACTGCTTCGTCACCTTTGGACAACACAAGTGGGGTCACTTGAAAGAATGGAAAATGCTGATTTCAAACCGCCAGCCTGGCAGGATCTGGAAATGGGAGTGTGTCCTTCATCCCACCCAGACTGGAGTGGAACAACAGGCTCGCTCTGCACTCTGTGTGTGTGTAAACACCAACCCATCAAAACCCAGGTTGAGTCACACTTGCACGTTGTTAATGCATTGGTCCAGGATAAGGTATGGTAGTGTATGACTAAAAATCCCTTTGTGGCCCATGGTGGTTGGTGTGCGCTGCCAGAAGCTCACATCAGAGGATGTGCTGTGTCCTGTCACCCTTGCTGAGCGATGGGGACACAGCTCTGCAGGTACATGTGAAGCTGAATCGCTCCATGCTCCGGGTTGTGCCGTCACAGCCCCTGCAGCTGATGATACAGACAGCCCTTCCCAAAGGATGCCATGCAGGTATCCCTGTATCCTCCCAAGGGATAGCCAGTGGCAGTATCATTTTCCATACCACCTGTAAAAAGTTGTTTGTGATCCTGTATTTTGTTCCATGCTCCCAGAGTATCCGTGGCTTTCTGCATCTTCCATGGGAGTGTTTGAATTCTAAGTTGTGGAAAGCCAAGCCAAAGTCAACTGGAAACTGTTCTGGTCTTGATGACAAGTCAGCCTGGAAATAGTACCATATACTGGAACTGAGTGAGTAAAGGTGGTTTAATGACCATGAACGTGGCTGTGATCATCGTTACTCCCCGGTGACCCTGCAGTTGGCAGAAGTAATAGTGAGATCCTGGAGTCTGCTGTCTCCTGCCAAGGTTGTGCACGAGCTGTCGGAGAGTGACGGAACCAGGAGCTGCTTTGATTCAGGAATAAATTCAGCCCAATATACTGCCATCAGTGTGAGGAAAAGGCTGGAGGGAATAAACCTCACGGACATTAAATGTAGGACTCCATCTGAAGGAAAGCTAAGCTGCGTTCTGCTATAAATGTTTAGTAAATCTTAATACAACCCAGTAATTTTTCACTTTATCGTACTGCTTTTAGAGGATCCCTAACATTGACACAGGTCAGGTCAGACCTAGGGCTGGCACAGTGGAAGCCAGGCCGTATCTCAGTAGTTAATTGAGCACTTCAGTCTCTCTTCCTTATCTCAGCAGCCAAAGGAACTGGTGCTTAATCACAGCAGTAATGGCCCCATCAACCTGTAGCAAGAGGAGCCTCCACCTGCATTGCTCAGCCTCGAGCAGAGGGAAGGTGTTCCCGGAGGCCCTCAAGCCAAGGTTTCTTCCTGCCATGGGGAAGCCCCTGCGGTGATTCCCTGAATGCCTGCAGCAACAGCCGTGGGCTCAGTCCTGCCTGGCGGCCGGGTCCATGGGCTTTCTGTGTTGTCCGAGTGGTGTTTTCCTGCTGTGGCTGCGCGGGGTTGTACCTGGGGAGCAACCTTACCAGGGCAGTCAAACTGCAGCGTGTCCAGCACCCGGCCAGGGGCTGGGCACTGCTGCCGGCACCCTGGCCGCTGGCTGGGACCAGCACAGATGCGTGTCGTGGTATTCAATAGAGTGTGAGGTTATGGGAGAATTCTTTCCTTTTTTAGTGCTAAAACTTAGTTGCGGGGATACAGTCACCACTGCGGATCCTGTTAATTTGGAGCTGGGAATTCCAGAACAGGTTTCATTACCCTCACATTCAAAATGCCCTTAAAGCATTGTAGATGAGCCAGCCAAGGCCCTTTGCGTGAGGATCTCTGTGTTCACTGTGCTAAGTGAGATGTGGTTTTGCTGGGTGTTAAGATGGGGATGGCTGAAAAAAGCCAGTGAGTTTGGTGTTCCTCATCCCAGGAAATGAGGCTGGAGTCGTACCCGAATGAGCAAGACTATAGTTTTTCCGCTGTGCGTTTCCTGTTGATCTTTAACAACCCTATTCCTGGAACTGGGCTGACTTCAGTGCTGATACCAAGCACAGAAATAGCTGAGCTCTGGCAGGGCTGGCAGAAAATGGCCTTTTGGGTTTTCACTCCTTCCCCTCGTAGTCCAGGCACCAGTTTTCATTTCCAGCTCAGCTGCGAGCGTTCCCTTTGCTACTGCAGAGCTGCTACTGAGGAGGCCTCGTTGGCTTCCTGAACAAAAAACCAAACACGGGAGTAATGAGTGGAAAAGGTAATGGTGCAGGCTTTGAAAATGAGTCTGGTCATGCAGAGGACAAGGTTATACCTGGTAATGCTCCGAAACTCTGGGATGGCTCATAGAATCCCAGCCTGGTTTGGGTTGGAAGGGACCTAAAGCCCATCCAGCTCCAACCCCTGCCACGGGCAGGGACCCCTTCCACTGGAGCAGCTTGCTCCAAGCCCCTGTGTCCAACCTGGCCTTGAGCACTGCCAGGGATGGGGCAGCCACAGCTTCTCTGGGCACCCTGGGCCAGCGCCTCAGCACCCTCATAGTTCCTTTCATCCTAATGAGAGAAAGAAAGAAAGAAGCAGAGGTCAACAGGGAGAAACATCCCCAAACCCCCCAAGTGTGAACCCTTTGACAAGCCTTGTGAGGATGCAGCGCTCTGGGGGCTGGTTCTGCCTCTGCTCCCTGCTGAGCTCAGAGGGAGCTGGCCAGACCCAAACCTGAGTGCAGAGCTGTGTGGGTGCATCCATCCCGGGTGAGGCTGAGCTCCTGGTACGTCCCAGCGCTCGGGTTGCTCTTTGCTCAGCCCAGCAGGAAGCTGAAGGCAGAACAGAGGAGCTTGAAATGCTGACCCTGAGAGAGCCTCTGGGTCAGAGAGCTCAACCCGGAACGTGCTGGTTTGGGGCCCCAACTGTCTTAAAGTTAGTGGAGGGTTTTGAATGCAAAGACCGTAACCGCTGAGGTCTCGGTGGGCCCTGGACGAGCAGGTTGGCTGCTTGGGAAAGTCCGAAGGGAGATAGATATGAGATAGATGCTCCAAAGGCCTCTCCCCGGTGTTGGAGGTGGTTTCTGGCTGGACGTCAGGCAAGGGGCAAACCTGGCTGTGACATGGGAGACGTTTGCCATCTCTACCGCCTCCGTCAGTGTTTCTCTGAGGCTATCGGCTGCTTCGTGTATGATAACCAGGTTTCAAATTAATGTTTCTAGGTTTTAAGATGTGATTTAATAAAAAGAGATGTTTCTGGGAAAGCGGGTTGTCTCTCTCGTTTGGTTTTCGTTGTTGTTGCTCTCTGGCTGTTCATAGACCCAGGACCTCTGAACGGCAGCAGCGAGGGAAGTGCTGAAAACTCAGCAGAGCTCGAGAGGTGCAGTTAAATGCAGTTAAAAGGGGAGGAAGGTAAAAACTGGTGCTTTGACCAAGCAACCATCTGAGAGGCAAAGCCCAGTGATGGGGACAGTGCAGTGATTCACAGCGCCAGCAATGCCTGTGGCTTGGGGAGCATGGAGGGGATGGCTAAAGGGCTTACTGAGCGTTGAGCAGCGTGCCTCTTCCTGGGAGGAAGGCGGATCTCTGAGCATCACCATAGGCACTGAGGAGCAGAGCCCTGGGGAAACACCAGGGAGGCTGAAGGCCTGATAACCCCTCTGGGGAAAACAGACCAGCTCCAAACAAGGCACATCCCCAGGAGGGCAGAAGGCATCCAGTTCCACTTGCTTTGTGGCAGGTCTGTTTGACCTCATTGCCAAAATGAGCAGGTCTGGCTCCCCGCTGCAATCCTCCCCTTTACCTCCATTATCGATGGTCACCTCCACGTTCAGCCTCCGCTACACGCGGTAACCGCAGCCCCTCTGGGCACTGGCAGAGGCAAACAGGCTGGACAGCTCTGCCGACGAAGGCATTTTTCTTTGGCACTGGGATCTCTCAGCCCTCATTTCTGCATCCTCCCCGTGTGGAGAGTTTCTGCTCCGCACCTCAGCGGCTTGGGACGTGCTGTATCCAGCTTAGCAGTGCAATAGACGACAGAAATCCCCTTTAATCCCTTACCACCAACCGCACAGCCAGGTTCTGGCCAGTGTTTTCCCCAAGGCCTTTGCAGCATCAGCGCTGCCCAGAGTACCTGGTGCTTAGGAAGATGGTCTTTATCCCGGAACCTTTATTCTCCATCCTGGAACCATTCCGTGCCGGCACTGCCCTGTTTTTACATCAGCCGTCATAGGGTACAAGGTCAAATTTGCTGCAGGAGCCCACTTAGAATGGATTATTTTTACATACTGCCTTCTTCCCTGTGCCTTTGTGCTCTGTGACTCACGATGGGGTGATGGGGACAAACGGGAGCTGTGCAGATGGAGCTTGGCTCTGCCCTTTAAAAGGGCGAGGAACTGAGATGTCTTGCAGGGGTTAAAATGAAATCAAGTCTCCCCAGTCCCACCAGGCTCTGCTCTTCCCTGTTCCCTTGCGACCCTGCACTTCTGGCTGCCCCAGCAGACCCCACCATTTCCAGCCCTACTCCCTCTCAAGCCACGTCTGGTACAGACAGGTCCTGTTGCTGGCTTCACAGCCACAGCAGCTCTGCCCTGGCGCTGCTGGGACACCGGGACCTCGTGCCTGTGCTACACGGTGCCACCGGGCCATGGCACCCTCCGGAGCCCGTCCCCTGCCATTGTCACACCTGGGCTGTGTAATCCAGCCTTAGAATCATAGAATCATCACTTCTGTGACAGCAGATGAGTGCTGAGCGGGATTCCCAGGAGCCTCTTAGTAACACAACTGCAGGGTAACGATGGGTGTACAGCCCGCAATGTGGGCGACTGGCTCCAAAGCACCCGCTTGCCAGCCAGGCTGCACTGTCCAGTCCTTAACACTGCTCCACTGACAGCCCAGGGAGGAAGCGTTTGTCAGAGCGATGGAAGGCTCGGATCCTGGCCGGCAGGAGATGGATAATGGCTGGTTTCATTATCTGCTAGCAGGCAGGCAGACGTGCAGTGACACTGGCAGATGTCAGGTTCGCGCCCCACAAAGGGAGGCGTTTTCTATGCACCAGGTGCAGCCAAACTGCGTGGGATTCATTATGTGAGGATTTATGGGCTTTACACGGGCTCAAAAGCCAACCAGACAAGGCCACGAAAGAGAAATGCACCGAGATCTGCCCAGTACAAAGGCACATTGTTGGCTCTGGACGTGCCTGAGCCATGAGTCACCAGAGGCAGGGAAATGTCACTACCCGCTTGCCTGGGTCTTTACCCCCAGCCCCAGGCACCAGGTTTGGGCAGGACACAGCAGGGTGCATCGGGGACCTTGGCTCCCGCTGTGTTAGGCGAGCGGAACCGCGGAGCTGCCTCCTCCCGCCCAGCTCTGCTTGCAGCCGCTCCCTGCGCACCGGGCACACAGGGCACCGCTCGGCTCCCGGGTTCCAGCCGCAGCCTCCCGGTTTCGGCAGTACCGTTGCCGGGTATCATGCGGAGGCGCAGCTGCTCTGCGCCGGCTCAGCAGGGCAAAGGTACCAGCACTGTCAGCAGGATCCGCTCCTCCTGCTCGGAACACGGCGCAGCCAGGCTGGATGCGGTCGCTCACGTCGGAGCAGCCCGGGCTGCCGGGGGCGGTCCCACAGCTCCCAGCCAGGCTGCGACTGCTGGCCAAAGGCTACTTAACCTGTGCCGTGCAGTGCAGCGTCCCAGAGCAGAGCTGTGCCGTGCAGTGTCCCCAAGGGGAGCTGTGCCGTGCAGTGCAGCGTCTCAGAGCGGAGCTGTGCCGTGCAGTGCCCTGTGCAGTGCAGCATCCCAAAGCGGAGCTGTGCCGTGCAGTGCCCTGTGCCGTGCAGTGTCCCCAAAGGGGAGCTGTGCCGTGCAGGGCCGTGTCCCCAAGGGGAGCTGCGCTGTGCAGTGTCCCCAAGGGGAGCTGTGCCGTGCAGTGCAGTGTCCCCAATGGGAGCTGCGCTGTGCAGTGCAGTGTCCCAAAGCGGAGCTGTGCCGTGCAGTGTTGCCAAAGGGGAGCTGTGCCGTGCAGTGCGGTGTCCCCAAAGGGGAGCTGTGCCGTGCAGTGCCCTGTGCAGTGTAGCGTCCCCAATGGGAGCTGTGCCGTGCAGGGCCGTGTGCCCACACCTGGCGGGCCGAGGGTTCTGTCCCGCAGCGCTACCGGAGCACCCATCTCCGGGTCCCCCAGACCTCCCGAAGGCACCCGCTGCCGCCGGTACCCGGCAGCGCCTGGCACCGACGCTGCGGATGCGCTCCTGGGCCCGACGAGCAGCACCTGCTGCGGGGCAGAGCCCTTCCCCTCCGAAGCCGTGCGCCGTGGGCGCCCGAGCTGCCGGCGCCTCGCCCCAGGCGCTGCTGCCAGCGCACGCGGGGGACCGCAGAGGCCGCCGTCCCCTCCCTTCGTCCCCGGCTGCGGCGCCGGGCAGCGAGGAGCCGGGCCCGGCGCTGCGTGTGCCCGGCGGCACCGCCCCCGGGCCCTGTCCTGGCGCCCGCCCCCCGCGGAGGGCGGTGCCGCGGCGGGGCCTGCTCAGGTGCGGCGGGGCCGCGCAGAGCCGCCTGCGCCGCCGCCATGAGCAGCGCGGAGCCGGCGCTCGGCGCTGGGCCGCGGGCTCAGCCCGCCTGGAAGCGGGAGATCCTGGAGCGGAAGCGGGCCAAGCTGGCCGGGGCGGCCGGCGGCGAGCCCGAGCCCCCGGCCGGGGAGCGCCTGGTGGTGGCGGAGAGCCTGGGCCCGCTCCGCGAGAACCCCTTCATGCGCCTGGAGAGCGAGCGGCGGCGGCTGCGGCAGGGGCTGGCGGGGCACGGCCCCGAGGCGGCGCGGCCGCTGCAGCAGCTGCTGGAGCTGTACAGCGCCGTGCCCGGCATCCGCACCATCCGCGCCGACAACATCCTCATCATCGAGTCCCAGCCCGACGCCGCCGCCTGCTTCGCCGAGGGGGAGGCGCTGCCCGGCCGCCGCCGGGACCCGGCCGGCTCCCCGCCGCCGCGCCGGCCCGACCCGCTGCGGGAGCTGCTGGCCCGCCGCGGAGCCGCGCTCGCCGAGATCCGCGCTGACCAGGTCCTCATCTACGAGGCGGCCGAGCCGCCGGAGCCGCCCGAGGCGGCCGAGCCGGGCACCGTCAGCCGCCTCCTGGAGAAGTTCGGGCAGCGCCCGCGGGGCCGCCGCCGCCGCGGAGGGGAGGCGCCGAGCGGGACCGGCGCCGCGGCTGCTCCTCCGCCGGCGGGACCCGGCTCCCCCCGGCCCGGGCCGCCCGCTCCGCACGCGGTGCCCGGCTCCCCCCGGGCCCCAAAGGCGGCTCCGGCCTCTCCGCTGCCGGCTCCCCCCCGCGCTGCCGCCCCCCAGCCCGCGGTCCCCCAGGCGGCCCCGGCTCCCCCCCGGGCCGCAGCCCCGGCCGCCCCCAAGGCCGCGGCGCCCCCGGCCAACTGCTTTCTGCACAAGATCAGCTCCAACTCCTTCACGGTCACCCCCCGGGGGCTGCCCCGCGGCAGCCGCGTCCCCGAGCCCAGCGCTGCCCCCGCGGGCCGCCCCGCGCTGCCCCAGGGGCCGCCAGTGCCATCCGCGCCGCCCGCCAGAGCCAACGCCAGGAGGCCAAAGCCGGAGGAGGCCGAAGCGGCCGCGCCGCCCCCGCCCAGTGCCACCCCGGCCCCCGGTGCCAGCCGCTGCGCGCAGCCGCTCTCCTCCTCAGCCCCCCGGGCCGGGGGCTCCTTCGAGATCCACCCGGCCCCCCGGCCCGACCTGGCTGCCATCCCCGCTCACGACCTGCAGGCGCAGGCCCTGGCCAAGCTGCGCCTCAATTCACGCAATTCCTTCCTCTTCGTGCCCCGCCGGAATGGCGGCCCCGCTGTGCCCCCGGCCCCCAGCGCCAGGCCAGGGCCACCGCCACCGGCCCCCGAGGAGAAGGCACCGAAGGAGCCCCCGAGGGCTTCCGCCCCGGAGCAGGAAGAGCCCGTCGCTTCCCCGGCGGCGCCGCTGGAGCCGCTGGTACCCGTGACTTACATCGATGACATTGTGGAGCCCGACAGCGGGGAGCTGTGTCCCAGGGCCCAGCGGACGGGGAGCTTGGATCAGCCTGGAGGAGCTGGCCCTGACCTGGAGATGGACTTTTCCTCCGCGCCCCTCTACAGAGCGCACTCTGCCCCCCTCCAGAGGGGAGGCAGCACCTTCACTGTTGTGCCCAAAAGGAAGCCCGTTGCCTCGGGGCTGCAGGCTCTCACCGATGCCAGCAGAAGGCCGCAGCAGGAGGAAGAGGAGGAGGAGGAGGAGAGCAAAGCGAAAGGCAGACCAGTGGAGAACGCTGATGGGCCCCAAGTTGGGGTGTCCCATAAAAAGCGATACCCCACGGTGAATGAGATCGAAGTGATCGGGGGGTACCTGTCCCTGGAGAGGTCCTGCATGAGCAAGACGGGCTCCCGCCGCAAGAAGGTAACCGCCTGGGGCACCTCTGCACCAAGGAGCCGGGCTGAAAGCAACTCGGGTGTGCTTTTGGCTTGGGTTTCCGTGGGGCACCGGGTGGCGAGATGGGCAGGGGCTTCATCGGCCCTTTGAGCGCCAAGGCTTGCTCTCGGGGATGGGGCACTGGCTGCTGTTCTGACAAGCAGATAAGGGTGGGGTATGAGCTGGGGTAACTGCAGGGCCTCTCCCGCAGCTGCTTGTTGGAGGTATGGTGACGGGAAGTAAAATATTTCAGGTATTCAGACAGTGATGGGGAGTTGCACGGTTTGCATGGCGGTGGGCTGGCTTCCCCTGCAGCTCTGCTCGCTGGTTGGTGCGGTTGGACACGTTGAGCTCCCCGTGGTCACTGCCCCGCCTGTGACACAGGACAGTGGCCAGCGTGGCACTGGCGTATTCCCCGCATTAGTGATCTATTGATAGAGGCTCAAGAATTAGGTCTCTATTAGGGAGAAAGAGATCAGCAACAACTTAATTCCCTTGATAGGCTTATACCACCTGGCTGCTTGTTGTGGATGTGCAGCTCCATCGCTGAAGATCTGAGAGACGTTGGTCGCTCCAGGTCTTTGAAGCGAATGCCAGGTTCTAACTTAGATCCTCGTGAGCCTTAAACTGAGAGTTAATCTTTGTGTGCTAGGTGAAATGCATGTGGATGTGATAAGGACACAGTCATGCAGAAAGGGCTGTGCCGGAGGAGGAGGTGTGAATTGTTCAGCTCATGCCAGGGTGACAGATCCTGATTTCCAGGTCTGTGACATGACATGTTTTTCCATAGCGGGAAGAGTTGTTTGACGTTGTTCCGTTACCTGAATGCAACTAAATATTTGATGGACTGAATCCACATGGGTGCCTGAGGCACTGAGCATTCTAAGCTGAGGAAATCCTTTGAACAGGGTGCATGTCATTTAGGAGGGAGGCAGGGAGAGCTCTTTGTCATGGCTTGATGTTGTTAAACTCTCTCATGAGAGCACACAGTCTGTATTAATGTGTTTGTGACTAATGCAGGTAGCAGGTCTGGAGCATGAGTGCCATGAGATCCAGAATAAGCAAATAAGCAGGAGTATTGATTCTTGCTCATGCTTCTGCATGAGTTTTTCCGTGTCCTCCCATGGGGAAGTGCTTGGTCAGCCTGGAGTTGTTCTGCTGCTTAAATACCTCCTGGCATGCACTCATTCCAGCTGTTTCCTTGGCTCTGCTTAACCGAGCAGTTTGGGTATTAACTGGATTTACACCAAATCAGGTGTGCTATAAATGATAGAAATGTCAAGACAAAATGTCAGTTATGGGTATTCTAAGGATGGAGCAGAAAATACACTGTCTTTGCAGGACAGTGACTCTTAGATAAGCCTGATGTGCTGGAGCCAGAGGAGCTGACAGCTCTGTGCAGGTGCTTGCTGGTAGAAGAGTAAAGCCTCAATTAAGCAAAGCCAGTTAAGTGGTGTGCAGTGGAAGCATCCTCACCAGTACAAAAAGGAGGAGGGAGACAAGGAGAAGGTTGGTGCAGTGACTGGGTTGTTTGCAGTTGGTCAAACACTGGATCAGGGACCCAGAGGAGCAGTGGCACCTCCATCCTTGGAGCTACTTGAAACTTGCCAGGGGACAGCCTTGAGCAATTGATCAGGTCCTGCTTGGAGCAGGAGTTTGGGCTAAAGACCTCCAGACGTCCTTTCCCAACCTCAGCTACCACATGAGTCTTTGAAACTGGTTAACATCTGTGTTGTCTGTTCAGTGTTGGATTTTTGTGACATGGAGCGGGTCATGCTGCTCCTCCACCTATGTCTGTATCAGCTTATGGCATTAACTGTCCCTGTCTGCAGGCACTCTGAAAGTGAAGCGAGCTAAACACTGCACGGCGCATCTCTAACTGTAATGGGGTTGCTAAGAGTTATGTGTGTGGGGTGTCCTGCATGGGAACTTGCATGAAGATCTAGTGTCTGAGAAGAGGGATGTTAAAGGGCAAAGAAGGAGCTGCTTGTAACATTGCAGAGCGCGGGAGGACGAAGCAAATGGGGACCCTTCGGAAAACAAGATCCAGCTAAAGGAGAAGTTTCCGGGTAGAATTTATTGTGGTAGTGGGATGAACACCAGCTTTTCCTTCAGTTCCCATCCTGCTAGGGCTGGCAAGCGTTGAAGTTTGACTTTGTAGCCAGGGTTTAGAAGACGCTGATGCTGTAGCAAATGGAAAGATTGCTGTTTACTCTTAACCTAGAGGATGTTTGTGGCTTTTACCCTGGGCAATAAGGCTGAGTGCTGATGCCTGAAAAAGAAGGAGCTGGCATTAGGATGCATTCCTTGGTTTTTCCCCAAGGGATGGCTCTGTGTCACCGAGGCAACCGGCCGAACACAAAGGTTCTGTTCTGTAGATATGTTGGGGTTTTCAGAAGCTTGATTTTTGGCCTGAATTGGGCAGAAGCAGACATTTCCTGTGAGCTGGAAGCTGCAGTTCTTTGCTAAAACCAGTGCCCCTTTTGGGGGTATCAAAATCCAACCTGATGCTGGTTTCAGTAAGCAGTTGCCTGGGTCTTTTGGGGTGCTTCTTCTCCCCAGGCAGATCTGCTGGGTGAGCCCACCTCCTGCTGAGCATCTTCCTTTCCAAACCTTGCCTTGCATTTGCTGAAAGGCCTTTAAGTGTGATCCAGGTTCAGGAAAGTGGTGTTTTGTGATGCTTTGACTTGGAAAACTGCATCGGCTTGCTGATGTCCAGCAGGAATCTGGGTGAGATAAACAGCACAGCCCGGATCAGATCAGCCGGTGTCTGTGCTTAAGAGTCAGGGCTACTGATTTATTAGGAGGGATGGAGGTGGTGGCTGTTGGACTGAGTGCTCTGTCAGTTGCAAATGGTGTTTTTCTTCAAATGAGGAAACTCAGCCTCCTTTTTCTGTCCCCATGCCTGGCCACTGACTGCCTGACTATAGCAGAGACAGCAGCAAAATGGAGCTGACTCCATGGTCTACATCCTCTGTGGCTTTTTGGAGTGGGAGGGTGGCTGGGACAGGGTGGGAATGGGCTCAGTGCTGCTCTGGTCTGTGTGGAGGGAGCTCCAGCCCCCTGCTCTTGGCTGCGCAGGGGCTTGTGACTGCCGTGCCTGAGGAACGCTGCTGGTGTTCAAGGCCTTTCAGGAAAAACAGCTTTATTGCTCCTTCCAGACACTTGAAGTATGTGAAGCAGTTGTTTGTGTTGGGTTGGAGCTGATGAGGGAGAGAGAAATGCTCCTCCTGGGTCAGGATGAAAAATGGGCTGCCGGCTCTCCTGTGCAACCAGAGCTGCCGTGGTGGGACAGTCGTTGTTCACCAGGGCTGTGAAGGTGAACATGACTTGATGATCTTAAAGGTCTTTCCCAATCTAGTTGATTCTGTGGTTCTATTTGATTGTGTATGATGGGACATGATCAGGATCTGTAGGTGAAGGAGGTGGCAGCCCCAGCCATGTTCATCCTGGGATCCAGACTGCCAGCGTGGGCAGGGAGTTGGAGCTCTTGTCCTCCTACAGCATGAAGAGGCCCTTGAGGACTCTTCACCTACTCCATGGCTGGGTTGAGACCTCTCCAAGCAGTGTAAGTGCTTTGAGACATCTCCAAGCAAATCAGTTCAGATAAAGCTGAGGCGGGGGGGGGGGGGTGTCTTCGCTTTGGAAACTGGGTGAACGTTTGCAGCTTTGAACTGATGTGCTGGGTTTCCAGCTGAGCACTGCGCTTCTGCTGGGAGAGGCTGGCTGAGCTGTCAGCTCCAAGAGTGAGGACAGGATACGTGTGCAGGGGTGGAAGGAGACCTCCTGACCTTTATTCCAACAGGGAGTGGGGCAGAGGATGCAGAGCACTGTTGGTGACCTCTGTTCAGTGCTCATCTTTGTACTCTGTTGTTACAGAAGAAGTAAAGACACTTCAGCCTGACAGCAGCCCTAGGAGGAAGGGAAGGCTTTGCTGCAGGACGCAGATCTGTGGGATCTCAGAGGATAAAATCTAGCTTGGCTGGGCTGACAAGGATCAGTCTTGGTTTGGTTGCCTGCCAGAATGATGTACAATAAAGTTGTCAG
Source organism: Lathamus discolor (assembly GCF_037157495.1). Classification (NCBI taxonomy): domain Eukaryota; kingdom Metazoa; phylum Chordata; class Aves; order Psittaciformes; family Psittacidae; genus Lathamus; species Lathamus discolor. The sequence goes on along the minus strand of NC_088898.1, from coordinate 9,963,816 downwards.
CAAGATAGAGATCTGGGTATCTGTAAAACATGTGACTGCCCTGTTGGAGCGGGTGCTTGGAAAGGACTGAGGACTGCCGAGGTCCTGAGCAGTAGTTGTCTGTCTTTAGGCTTCACGTCCTCATCTTGTTGGAGGCTGGACTCTGCCATGAAGGTCCTGTGTGTACAGAATTAACCCAAACTGTGCTCCTCCTGTCTTGTCACTGCTGCAGCTCATCCCAAGTCATAGCATGGTTTTGTCTTCTCCAGGGCCTGGTGCCTCTTTGGAATGCTGCAGGAAAGGTGACTTCTGGCCAGGCCACCCAAATCCTGTAAATAACAGGGCACGAGAGCCAACAGACATCAGGGTGTTGATGGTTTTAACGTGTTTCGCTCATCACAGTTGGCAGTTTGCTGGGTGCTGGAAGCTGAGCTGGGCCTTGTGTGAATGGGACTTAACCAGAACAAGGTTGGTGGGATCCAAACACTTGGAGTCTGTCCTGCGTCTTTGCAAAGCTGACCTCAGAGATGTTCAGCTTCAGCTGAACATCAAAGCTTTCCAGCTCACCTGGACTTTATGGTCTGTTTTCTAATGTTTTGAGCTGCGTAAAGCCTGAATCTGGCTTCCAAAAGCCCACTTAAATGAATGGTAAAGGAGTATTCTGAACACCCCTCAGCTGTTCATCATGGGCAGGATTGGGCAGCAGGATTGGGCAGCAGTTTTGTAGGTTGGACCTGCTGAACTTCTTGTTCTGTAGCTTTCCCTCTGTTCAGGTGTGCTGGAGGTGGCCTCCTGTGAGAACCAAGTGTAGGCTCGAGATGCTGGCAGGGATCCCTTCCAACTATTGCCCGGACCTGTCTGGAGCAAGTCTGCACAGTGTGGAATCCAAACAGCAGCGACTGCCTGAAGTATGGTTTTGCAATGTATATCACAAGTAAATTAACCATAACAGTGAATGAACCTGTGGTAGAGGCAAAAATGCCTCTGAAGAATTACTTTGATTCTCCTGTCTCTGTGTTCGGAGGGGTCAGGACAATGAGTGGTGTTCTTCAGCTCTCAGGGAGCTGTGTGTTCCTGTTCCATATTCTGCCTTGTGACTGTGCTCTGCTGGGGCAAATCCATGTGCCACCTTTAAGGAGTGGCTGTAGGATGTGTCTGACGTGGATGTATTGGATTTTTGGGAGATGAGCTCAGCAGTGACACGCTTGCTCAGAAATAGGTGTCCTGGGTGGTCAGGTCCCTCCCGTGCCGAGGTGATTTCCCCTAGCTGTCAATGTGAGGACCTCCTTCACCCAGACAGTGCCGTTTCCCTGCCCTTTTCTCAGCCTCATTTTTAGCTTGTGCTGCTCGTGGCCAGCGACTCCAGAAGCCAGGATCTTGTTGTGGTTACAGGTTTTAAACCACCTCACAGGCTGCGCCTGAGGCTCGCGGTGGGGAAGGAGGGTGGGTTTGTTTCCCTGCTGCCTGCCAGCTCCTTGAAGTGCTGGTGCTTTGTTGTCCAGCCCCGCTGGCAGAGCTCATGACTCACATTTATCTCATCTCCAGAGTGGGGAATGTTCTGTGACTGAGGTTCTCCGTGGCCTCGCCACTCCCATGCCACAGCGACAGCCTGAGCTGCTCCCAAATTCCCCTTGGTTCTCTTCCTCCCATCCCCTGCTCGGCTGCTGCTCTCAGCAGCACAGGGAATGCGACAGAAGAGCTAAAATAGAAACTCTTACGCAAATAAGAGGCGAGCTGCCTTTCAAGCTGGTTAGGACGTGCCCAGGGCTCAGCCAGCCCCAGAGGTTGAAAGGAGATTTGGAATGCTTTGTGCTCCGAGTTCTGATCGTACGGATTACAGTCAATGTTATCGTAACTGGTTTCTTGAATCCCAGCCTGGTTTGCGTTGGAAGGGACCTTAAAGCTCATCCAGCTCCAACCCCTGCCACGGGCAGGGACCCCTTCCACTGGAGCAGCTTGCTCCAAGCCCCTGTGTCCAACCTGGCCTTGAGCACTGCCAGGGATGGGGCAGCCACAGCTTCTCTGGGCACCCTGTGCCAGCGCCTCAGCACCCTCACAGGGAAGAGCTTCTGCCTAAGAGCTCAGCTCAGTCTCCCCTCGGGCAGGTTCAAGCCATTCCCCTTGGCCTGTCCCTACAGGCCCTTGTCCCAAGCCCCTCTCCAGGTTTCCTGCAGCCCCTTTAGGCACTGGAGCTGCTCTCAGGTCTCCCCTTCAGGAGCCTTCTCTTCTCCAGGCTGCCCCAGCCCAGCTCTCTCAGCCTGGCTCCAGAGCAGAGCTGCTCCAGCCCTCGCAGCATCCCCATGGCCTCCTCTGCCCTCGCTCCAGCAGCTCCACGTCCCTCTTGTGCTGCTGCCCCAGAGCTGGATCAGGGCTGCAGGGGGGGTCTCCCCAGAGCACAGCAGAGGGGCAGGATCCCCTGGTCTATGGACTGGATTGGAGACAGTTTGTAAGTTCTGTCCATCTCCAGTATTCAGCTTGCCTTGGGTTTGGGTTTGCCTCCCTGCTCTGCTTTTTCCAGGATGTGGTCCCAGTATTCCTCAGCAGAGCTGGGCAGTCAGCACGTGCTCAGGCAAGGGCAGAGCCCCTGCTTGCCTGTGGGATGTGTGGGAAACAGTAGGAAAATTGTAATGTTTAGTTTCCAGGTTCAGTGACAGTAAAAGAAATCTCGGTGGGAGCTGCAGCACCATCTCCTTCACCTCTGGGGCTGCGCTTTTAGTGCCCTCCTGAATGAAACTTGGCCAGTTTAAAATGTACGTACAAACCAAGCCTCTTCTTAGTGACTGGAACGTGGTTGTGCCACTGAGCTGTCACTGTTTGGCCACTTTGCGTAGGAAGAGTCATGTGGAGCCCCTGTATCACACACAGAAACTTCCCAAACCTCCTGGGAATATGTGGACGGAAGGAGCTTTGTGCTGATGTTTTCGAAGCCGTGGCCTTTAGATGATCTTGGGAACTTGGCAGGATGGAGCTGCTGGCTTGTAGGCATCGGAAGGAGCACAGGCGAGCTGAAGGCAGCATCCCAGACATCACGAGAGCAGAACACTTGTGTGCCTAGGGAGATTGTATGGCTTGCAGGGAGTGACAGTGCAGGTCTGAGGACAAGGCCCTCAGCCTCATGGTGAACTTGCTGCACTTGGGCACTTCTCCTCCAGGAATTCTCTTCTGCAGATTGGTAGTACAGAAAAAGGGCAAGAGAGACGTGAACTCTGTTGTGTGACTGCTATCGTCAGTCACATCGCGGAAGCCTTTTGGTTCTGAAGTTCAGCATGAGCTCCTCGCCAGGGTGGGAGGTAATCCCGTTCCCAGCCTCCCCATATCTCCGGGGAAATAATGCTCCATCTGTCCCATTCCAGCTGGAGAGCGCTCACTTGCACTTGCACAGTGTTGGTTTGGAGTGCTGTGGTCAGCCTTGATTGCACCTCCCAGTTCTGCATGGGGTCATAGCCACAAATTGCATGCTCAGAGTTGCCTGTACAGCAGAATCCTCTGCCCTTGGGAGGTTTGTGAAGATCCCAAGGCTTGACACTGATTGTACCTTGCTCATGCCTGCTCTCGTTGCGTATTCAGATGAGATTTGTTTCATACGGGAGGGATCTGTCCAGTTCTTCTGAACCAAGTTATATTTGAAGTGCTTGTTACTTACTGGAAGGCTCTGGCTCCTCCATCTGCAGATGTGCAGAGGAGCGAAGGGGTTGGGGTGAATAGCTGCTTTGTGCCCTGCCAGCCTGGGACTCCAAGTGCCCTCGGGTTGTTTGGGAGTCTCTTCTGGTCCCACATAGTCAAGAGTTAACAAAGCTGCTGCCCTGCCATGCGCTGGGACTGCCCCTACCCTGTCACTGCTCATCAGGAATTTGAAACTTCCCCATGTCCTGTGCAAGGAGTTTAATATTTCGAATCTCCATGCTCCTATCTACCATGTGCTTCAGCAGATTGATTACACAGGGCTGCCTTTGTGGGTTGCCTTGTAAATGGAGACTTTCTTCTTTTGCCTTGTGGCTTGGGAGCTGGGATGTGACCCTGGAGGCAACCTCTCCTTTGCCAGCAGCACAGCTTCCCTGATGTGCTGCTGCTGTAAATCTTCAGTGCTGCTGGCTCTATTCAGTGACTAACTCTGTGATGCTGTTCGTAGTTGAGCAAAACTCAGGGTTACGCATAGGAAACACCCCTTGGAAAAGCAAGGTCGAGTGAGCCTGTGGTGGAGCGGCCAACTCCTGTGCCCCAGAACTCTGCTTTCTGTACAGAGTGACAGAAAAGTACCGGTCTGAAGTGCCGTCTGCAGTTTTCTGGGCATACTTGTGCTGCTTCATCCATAGCAATCCAGGGTTAATCTGATAGAGGAGCCAAGTCTCAAGCCCCTTCCATCCTAGAGGTATCTCTCAGGGAAAAACCCTTTCTTCCTGTGTCTGAAAAGCTTTAGAGGTACAAAAGCTACTTATCTTCTGAATGATAGCAAATGCTTTGGTAACATACTGACGTGGCTGCAGCCCCCAGGGTTCTGTTCCAGGCTGCTGCACATAGAGATTGTGCCTGGAGTTATTCAACAGTTTGGGCTGAGACATGACCATGTTTTCCGGACAAGTGCAGGCATGTAGATAAGCTGGTTGCTGCCTTCTCTGAAGTAGCTTATTTTTCCTATATGTCCTTCATCTGAAAGTTCCAGAGGGAAGGAAAACTGCATCCCACGGGAGTTGTCCAGGTCACTGACTGCAGGATGTTATGAGAAAAATGAAGGTCGTGCAGAGGTTTGCAATTTATGAACTGCTCCTGCACCACTCTCACTATTGATCTGTGAGAACAGTCAGACAGGGTCAGATGGAAAGACCAAGGGAAACCCTTTAGGGATCATTGTCCACCCTAAAATACCTGCTTCTGCCCTCTGTTTCCAGTCTCACCAGCAGTTATTTCTCTGTGCAGGGACCTTCCCTTTCACCCCATGGCAGCGTGGAGGTGGGAGGTTGTTCTGTGTTAGGAGACCCTTCTACTCACATGGGTCCTGAGCTCTGCTGGGCAGAGCCTCCACCAACCCACCTAATGGTACTCGAAGAGCTTTCCTGCTCAGCCTGGGGGGCTGCTCCTGCCAGCCTCTATGGGATGCTCTGCATCAAGAGGTTCCTGGTGCACCCCCACAGTTTGCTGCTGCAGTTTTCAAGTATCTGGGTGTAATGCTTTGTGCTTTCATCTCATTGACCACACCTTTAGACAAGCAGTGGTGCAGCAGAATTAGCAAAGCTCCATGTCAGACTGCACAGAAGCAATCCCCTGATTCTGTTGGTGCCTGTTCTCTCAGAGATACCAGTCACTCTTTTGTATTTGTGCTGGATTGCTTGTCTGCCCTTCCTGCAGTTATCATCAGCTGCTCAAAGGAGGAGGTGTTTGATAGACCAGGTGTGAAAAGCTGGTTTAAATCACAGCCAGCACATCAGCAGCACATGCATGCCCTGGGGAGTCAGTGCAGGCCCTAAATTGGTCACTTCTGGGTTGGAAGGGTTGGGGAGAGAGGACGATGAGGGGAAATGAGTACCTGGAAAGAGCAAATCTTGATTCCTGGTGGTGCTCAGATTTGGATCTTGTGAAGTACCTGGGTAACCACCACCTTACTGCAGAATTGCTGTGTCCTTGTCACCTCGCAGCAGCCACTGCCCTCTAATGCAGTCTGCAGTGTGGGGGGTTTGGCTGTGCTGGAGGTACTGTGTGGTGTTAGCAGGGGCAGGAATAAACTGCAGCTTGTGCTTCACAACTTGCCATCCCATCCGGCTCCTGCAAGAGCCTCTGGTTTGGGAGATGGCTGCTGGGAGCTGCTCTGTGGGGAAGGGGCAGTGGGCTCTGTGGTTTGCCGTCCACAAAGGCTGCTCTGATGAGATCAGTGTGGGACTCTGACCCTCCTTGCTGGAACATACTTAGAGTGATTCCCCCCCCCACTTCCTCTTTTAATGACTAGACGGATTTAATGGTTTTTGCTGAATTTTACAGGCTGAGGATGTGGATTACCAAAGAGATTGCTGTTTAAAAGGTGCAAAACACCCAACGTTATCACTCTGCCTTTGCCACATCTGCCAAGAGGCAGAAGTGATACTGGGTGGCGAAGAGAAAAGCCACACTAAAGTGATCCGGTGGAGTTGGGGATGCAGATTAACCCCAGGATTGGCTCCTAAGATTGAACAGAGGTGGTCTGTGAGAAGCCATAGGGGGTTTGGTCTCATTAGCTGCGGGGACTCAGACTTTCCCACCTCGGTGTTTGAAGTGAGGTGGCTGCTGTTGATGTTGCAGGTTGGTTTCTGTAAACTGCTTGGGTTTATTTCTATGATGTCTCTGCACACGGGGGCTCTTTGGTGGTTGCTCTGATGCAGGCTGCATCCCCTGAGACAAGCTTGAGCCCTGCCTAACTGCCCGGATTGACGCATGTTGAGCACTGTTTACCCTGGCTTCTCCTTCCTGGGCACTCTCTTACTCATTACTATTCAAATCCTAGCAGATAAATGAATGATTTTTGCTATGGCAACAGGGGTCTGTTGGCTGAACAGGACGATATTCCCTGAAAAGGCTGCCTTATCCTTCCCAGCGTGGCTCAGCTGGCTGGGCAGAGTATTAACACGTAGATACGTGGGTTTGGGTTGGACCCTGGTTGGTGACACAGCTGTGGGTGAAGCATTCAGCTGAGCAAATAGTGACAAATCCCTGCAAACATCCACAGCTGAAGGGTGCAGAATTCTGCCTTTCCAGCACTGGCAGCTGCTGCTGAGGCGGAGCTGGGGGAGCCAGAGGCAGGATGAGCAGTTCTCTGCCTGGGCTCGGGTGTGCTTGGCTCTTCTGGGATGTGCTTTTCCTCCTGAAGAAAGCAACCCCTGTTGCCTTTTGTGCTTCCATAAAAGCCTCTATGGTCTGGCAGGGGGCTGCTGCCTGGGCAGAGCTGTCGTCTGTGCTATTACTGGGCTCTTGATTTTCCCCTTTAGATGGTTCCTGAGCCTGAATCTGCCTCTGTTCCCCGCGCCCGGTGCTCGGTTCTGCTCAGAGGGTTGCTTGAGGCAGCGAGGTTGCCCCACGTGTCCCTTAGTTTTGCCTTCCCTGTGAGGGTGCTGAGGCGCTGGCACAGGGTGCCCAGAGAAGCTGTGGCTGCCCCATCCCTGGCAGTGCTCAAGGCCAGGTTGGACACAGGGGCTTGGAGCAAGCTGCTCCAGTGGAAGGGGTCCCTGCCCGTGGCAGGGGCTGGGGCTGGGTGGGCTTTAAGGTCCCTTCAACCCGAACCAGGCTGGGATCCTGTTGGATTGAGCAGAGCTGCTTTGTGCTTCCCCTGTCACTACCTCATGCGTGGGGAAGGGAGCTCATGGGGTGAACCCAGCTGATGCCAGGGCAGGTTTGTCCCTGTGGGTTTTGGGGCTCTGGCTCTGCACGGGCAGGGGTGACTGAGCCCCGGGGGGTGCAGCTGCTCATGCAGAGCCTGTTGCCAGAGTCCAGCCCTGCGCCAGGTTGTCCCTCCTGTGTTTGCTTTCCTGGGTGCGTCCGAGTGCTTTATTGCAGAGCGGCTGCGGGGCTCTTCCTGCTTCCCGGGAGCAGGGTGCAGGGTGATGGGATGCCACTGGAGCCAGCGTGGAGTTCTGGGGGGGGGAATTCCTAAGGTGCACTCTCCCCAAGCAGGGCTGCCTGGTGTCAGCCTGTGTGCAGGCTGCGGTGGCCCGGAGGTGTTGCTGAAGCAGCACATTATCTTGTGATGAGCTCTCCCCCAGGCTGGGGCCCTGGGTGCGTGGGGCTGGCACAGTGTGGTTAATGATTGCTGCCTTTGAACAGCTTTAATGTGTCCTGATGGAATTAAACGGAAATAGAGGAGATTAAATGAAATAATGCTTTTAACTTGGGCCAGGGGAGGGGATCCTGCCCCTCTGCTGCGCTCTGGGGAGACCCCCCCTGCAGCCCTGATCCAGCTCTGGGGCAGCAGCACAAGAGGGACGTGGAGCTGTTGGAGCGAGGGCAGAGGAGGCCATGGGGATGCTGCGAGGGCTGGAGCAGCTCTGCTCTGGAGCCAGGCTGAGAGAGCTGGGCTGGGGCAGCCTGGACAAGAGAAGGCTCCTGAAGGGGAGACCTGAGAGCAGCTCCAGTGCCTGAAGGGGCTGCAGGAAACCTGGAGAGGGGCTTGGGACAAGGGCCTGTAGGGACAGGCCAAGGGGAATGGCTTGAACCTGCCCGAGGGGAGACTGAGATGAGCTCTGAGGCAGAAGCTCTTCCCTGTGAGGCTGGTTCTGGGAATGCTTCTGAGCTTTTGGGAGCCCTGGGCACCTCCAGCCTTGTGGCCTTCGTGCCTGGCAGCAGGGCTCATCCCTGCAGTACAGAGGCCACATTGTGAGCAGTCACTGCCCGCTCTGCTGCTTGGCTCGGATCAGGGAGCATCTAGGTCAGCAGCAGGGGCAAGAAACTCAGGGAACAGCAACTGCGATGCTCTGATCTTTGGGGCCTTTTTATTCCAACCCTTTTTCCCTGACGTGCAACCATTCCTCTCCCCATGTGTCATCTGGAAAAGGTCAGAGTGGCTTTGGGGTTGGGGCAGGGAATGGGGGAAGGCAGCTTGCTGCTCTCTGCTGTTTCCATTCTGCCTTCCCTTGGGAGTGTGGGGGAGGGAACCAGCCAGTGCCCAAGGTACATCTTGGCCTTGGACAAAGTAGCACAGAGCTCCATGGCGTTATTTGTGGTGTGGAGGACGCGCCAGGTTCTCACTGGGTAACCCAGATTTGATTTAAGCTCCCCTTGTTGCTTTACTGAAAAGCAGCAGTGAGATGCTTGCTGTCTGCCTTGCAAAGCCTCAGGACCCACAGAGCTGCAGGGTGTCTCTCTGGGCAGCACAGGGAGATGCTGTGCTCCTGCTCCGTGCTCATTTGCAGGCTCTGGCCCCTGTGCAGTTGTGGGTTTGGCTCCAGCGGAGCCCGGCAGCAGCATCGTATGGGGCAGGCAGGGAGGAGGCGGCTGCTGCTGGAGGAGCACATGGACCAGGGCAGCAGGGGTGGTGGTTTGGTACCTGCCTGGGGCACTGTTTGTCAGCCTGAGGGTGATCAGAGGTGAGGGAAGCTGCAAATAGGGCACATGGGGTAAATGTGCTGCACCTTGTGTGTGCAAGGGGAATGGCTTTAACCTGCCCGAGGGGAGACTGAGCTGAGCTCTTAGGCAGAAGCTCTTCCCTGTGAGGGTGCTGAGGCGCTGGCACAGGGTGCCCAGAGAAGCTGTGGCTGCCCCATCCCTGGCAGTGCTCAAGGCCAGGTTGGACACAGGGGCTTGGAGCAAGCTGCTCCAGTGGAAGGGGTCCCTGCCCGTGGCAGGGGTTGGGGCTGGAGGAGATTTAAGGTCCCTTCCAAAGCAAACCAGGCTGGGACTCTTCTTGCCAGTTACCACACAGCATCAGGGGAGATCTGAGCCTCCAGCTCCTACCACCCCTCACAAGCAACCACCAGTTCTGTTCATAACCCTATTAGCTCAATTCTAATTCTAGTTAGAAGTAAATGGATCAGAACACTCTTTAAAGCGGCAGCTCCTGAACCTTGAGCCACGTTGGCTAAATACTTCCCTGCTTTGGGCCTAAATTTATTCCTGGCAAGCTTCTCCTCCTTGTTTGTCTGTTGCCTGCTGGCATCAGCAGTTCTCTGCTCCTTGGGGTTATTTCTTGGTGTGCTTGCAAACTGCTGTCATGCTTTTTCTCATCCTTAATTTCTGCTGGTGTGAACAGAACCTCCTCTGCACCTGCTGAGATGATGTGTAACCATAGCCAAGCAGAACGGTAGATAATGATTAGGAGACGGAAGGCTGCAAGGGAACAACGCCTTCCCTCAGCTTCCCCTTTCAACTTGGAAGAGGACATTGGGACTTACTGTGGCAGGATTTGGGCATCCTGCTGCAGGATGGATGCAGAGGAACTGGAGCAAGGCCAGGGGAGGCTGCTAAAGACTCCTGGGGCAGGAGGATGGTGTGTGAGGAGAAGCTGAGGGACTTGGTTTGTTCAGCTGGAGGAGAGAAGGGGGGATTCCAGTTGCTGCCGTCCACTGCCTCCTGGGTGTTGCAGTGAGGATGGAGACAGGCAGACCCTGCTTCCAGTGCAAATGCCTTGTATTATTCCTGGTTTATTTAAGCAGCCTCCTAATGATGGTCACAGTCCTGTAACACACTGAACTTTTCTTTCTCAGTTATTCACAGGTGATGAACTCTTAGAGCAAGGTTGGTGTTAAACATCACCCATTTCTAGTGTTCTTGCTCTGTAGTTTTCTTCATGACCCATAAAGCTGTTTTTTCATCTATGAGCTCCCGTGTTTGAGTCATCTTCACTGCTCAGTCTCCCAGTTACTGTGCCAAGGTCATTAGTGAGACACTGAAGAAAACTGGTTTCAGAACAGAACCCTTAAGGGCCTCCCACTTGTCCAGTATTTTTTCCTCTCTACTACCTCCCGTTACCATCTCTCCTGCAGCTGCTTCTATCTTGCCACTTCTGGTATTAAGCCCTGGTTTTAATCCAGCTTAAATAGCCTTTGCCAGGACGTCCTCCCCAAAATGCAGCCCCGATCCGTGGTGTTCCTGTTGTGTAGAGCATGGGTACACAGACGAGTTGGCAGGCACCAGTGAGGTCACCTTTCCAAGGTGTGGATGATTTCCTTTCCTCCTTGGGAACACTGATCCTTCCTGCGGGACACGCAGCAGCTCCTCCTGGCTGCTGGGCATCAGTGTCAGATGAGGACAAAGCATGTGCCAGGCAAAGAGCCAGAGGTACTCTGGACCTCTCAGCCTCCTGCCTCCATCCTGGCTATTTGGCTGTCTGCCTCGGTGGTTTCTCAGCATGATGAGAGATTCAGTAAGGCACAAGGGGCAAGGTGCGGGCTATGCAGTGGTTTAAAAACCAGGGTGAAGCCCTGGCATGGGAGGTGGCCTTTGCCAGAGCAAGTGTTGGGATCTTGTGCTGCTTTCTAATGAGTCTCCTCTGCTCTGGTCTAGATGAAGATCTCTTTCAATGAGACAAGTTTGCAGACTATGTTCGAGTACCCATCAGAGAGCTCACTGGCAGAAGAGGAGGAGGAGGAGGAGGAGGAGGAAGGGCATGCTTCTGAAACAGAGGAGGACAAATCCTGCACCTTTTACCTTCCATGCCCAAACAGCACTTTGCATCCCAGTACCCCCAACTCAGGTGAGCGAGGCACTGTGCTGGCACTGTGGGGTTAATGATGGTGTCTGATGCTGTCCATGTTTCCTACAGACCCTTATGGGGCTCCATACAGGTGGAAATGCTGCCAGCTGCCAGCAGAACTGGGGCTCGGTGGGGATGAGTTTCGAACCAGAGCAGGGATCTGCAGAGGGGCAGCTTCCATGCTGTCCCTGCTAGGTTCCTGATCCCCGGCTTTCTTTTGGGATTGTGAGAAATGCTTACATCAGCTTTGTCCTTCCAGCAGATTTATCCAGCTACACCCCAAAGCACTCCGTGAAGTTCAGCGAGTGGCAGGAGCAGAAGTACGAGGAGATACCTGCTGCAGGGGGACCCCTCCCAAAGGAAGCTGATTCCCAGGGGAACCAAGTGATGGTGAGACATTAAATAAGCGAGTCGTGGCTTTGTCCTGCTGTGCTGTTATCTGGGGCTTGCGTGGGTCTGGACAGCGGGTGGGATGGGGTGAGCCTGCCACTGTGCACCACTCACAGCGGGGTTCTGCACCAGGTCCCACTGCTAGACCTGCATGGGTGAAGATGAGGCATCTGGCACACCCTGTACTCCAGGGCACCTTTGGAGGGGGGAGTGAAATGCAGTTAGCTCCGGGCAAGGTGCCAGCGCAGTCTGAAGGTGTGGGTACTCCCGTGCTTTGGATCTGGTGACACCCCATGTCAACTCTGCTTCCTCCGCAGCTCACCCCGGCAGACAAGGGCGGCCTCTCGGATTTCAGCAGCGAGCCTGCTCTCTACTTCTGACGGCTTCATCTCCGGGCCTGCAGCAGCGGCTGCTGGACAAACCGTGTCAGTGCAGCTTCCCGAGCTCCTCGCCAGCACCGCAGACACAGCTTCTGGGTCCCTCCCTCACCACGGTTTTTGTTGGATCCTGATGCCAAGGGTGGCCGAGATGCTCCCGGGCATCTCCGGGGAATATCTGCACTGGATTCGGGGACCTAACTACTACTTTTAAGACGTATGATTTATTCTACCTGTGGCCTTGCATGTTCCTTGTTCAAGATCAGCTGCCAGTTGGCCAAGTGTCTTGAGAACAGACCTGTAACCCCGGGATGGATGCAGAGTCTCTTGGTGCTTATCTGAGTCCACTCATCCAGGCACTGTGTGGGGGCTGGGAGGCTTTTGTACCACTTCTCCCATCAGAGGCCCCAGTGAAGGACGGTTCTGGAGTTGGAGCACTGGGAGTACCTGGGCAGTTACTGGGCTCACACAAGTGGCTGTGAGTTGACAGGTGGTTGGGGGGCAGTTTGAGAAGCCAGTGAAGGTTCAGGGTTTGTTCTCAGCATGTTTCTGGCTCTAGTTGGACTGAGCCAGCATGGAGGTAGTGTGCCAGTTGTGTTCTTCTGAGGGAAGCTGAACACACTTCGAGGGATGGGGTGGGGATTAAATGCTTTTGGCTTTAGGTGTCAATTTTGCACTGATCTACAGGGAAGCGTACAGTCTAGCTTGAGGCTCTTGCAGCTTCTCTGCCATTGGCCATAGCTTTGATCTGTCCATACCCAGCCGTGGTGTCCCGTCTCCAGTAACTGTGCTTCAGTTTGCCAGGCCCTCTTGTTGCTTTGTTCCAGCATCTAATGCCCAAGATTTCTCTCTTGGTTGGTGCGGAAGCCTCCTTCCAGCCACGCTTGCTCTGCTCCTCTGATGCAAAGCACAGGAGGGCAGTTTCACTCCTTCCTTCTGCAGAACTTGAACAAGGAATATGGTTTATTTTTTTTTTCTAGTATTTTTATAGTTCTGTTGTAATGGTTTAATGCAGCCAATATGCAAAGGAATCTGCTAGACTCTTCCATTGACGTTTTCTACTACCGTAAACTCAGGGTCAAAATTGCATTCTGGAAAAGATGGAACACTGCTGCTAATGTGATTTGTACTTCTGGGATTAAAAGAGATGGTTGGAATAGCTACTGCCTCCTTGGGCTTTATGGAATGAGTGGTACCCCCCTGTGTGGCCCCAACCAGAGGGAGGGGCTGGTATCTTTGGTTAAATGTTGTGTGTTTATTGGTTTGTGTGTTATATAGGGATGATAAATCTCGACTCAGGGTGGCACTGGGCTATGAACTGAAAATGCTCTGCATTCCTTGCACTTGGTTTGGTGTGGAAGGTTGTGCTGCTGAATGATATGTCAGGACATTGCACTTCTAAGGCAATGGGGCACAAGTACCATGTAAACAGCAGTGGATCCCGTGAGCTAAAAGCTTCTCCCATTAATGAAATACTTCAGGACAAGATTCTGAGACTGGGGTAGAATGAGGAAAACTGCAGGATCCCTAGTGACTGCTGGAGACTTGAGGGATGAGAAAGTTACCAGATATGCACAGTTAAACACTGAGCAGTGCCCATGGTCAGTAGTTGTACGCGCAGCCAAAGGAGATGGGGGGCTATGTCTGACGAAAAGCTCATGCACAGCTTTTCTAGCAGAAAAGGACCCTGTGAGCATCTTGCACTGCAGAAAAGCTGAGGCCAGTTTAAGGCAGCTCTGTTTCTAGATCTGCAACTGCAGGGGCTAAAGCAATTAAAGTTAGGGACAAGGTGTCTGAACTAGTCCTGACTGTTCTGCTCCGGATCAATGAGGAATGCTAAAGCCAACAATATCCTGCAGCTACTCTCACTGACTTCATCAGCCTGGTTTGGGTTGGAAGGGACCTTAAAGCTCCTCCAGCTCCAACCCCTGCCACGGGCAGGGACCCCTTCCACTGGAGCAGCTTGCTCCAAGCACCTGTGTCCAACCTGGCCTTGAGCACTGCCAGGGATGGGGCAGCCACAGCTTCTCTGGGCACCCTGTGCTGTTCTCAGCGCCTAGAACTCCTCTGGCCAGCACAGGCTCAGTATGGGAGTGCAGAGTGTGCTGCTCACGAGGAGCATGGGGGGCTCTACTTTGTAGCCGTGATTTGCACCTCAGTGAGTGCTGCCTTTGCGCTTCCCTGTCCCTAGCAGAGGAACTCTCAGCTTGTTTTTGGCAGAGCAAGGCGAGTGCTGTCTGGAGGGCAGTAGCTGCCAGGTCCCCTCCTGGGCTGTGCTTCAGCATCACTATGCTCAAAATAAAGGGCATTTTGTTGCAGATGCCCACCCTGATCTCTAGCACTTGAGGATGAACTTTATCTCTTAACACCACAGTGCATCCGAAAGGGAAATCGGCAGAACAAACACCTTTATTAAACATGGCATCCTTGCACCAGAGCAGGAGCTGTCCCAGACCAGCAGGGCTGTCCAGGCTGAAGAACAAGTTTAGGAACGCTTTTGTTGGTGTGCTTGTTTTTCTTTTGAAGTGCTTTGCTGCTCGCTGCCTTTACCAGCATTCCCAGGTTCTTCCTCCAGGGCATCCAGCAACATCTGAGAACTCTCCAGGATCTGGGAAAGCAAGAAATAAACATGGCTTATTTTTACATTAACTGTTTGGGAGTTCCCCTGGAATTCAGCTGATCCTGCAGCAGGAGGGATCCTCACAGTGTCGGCTTCCCAGTAACGTATCACCCTACCTCACCGCTGGAATGCCTCTGACTATAAAACACCTTGGGCAATTTATGTCTTGGAGCAGGAGGCAGGGAACTTCTGGAGCAGGACGTGGGGTGAACTTTGGGTTGGGTTTGGGGGGGCTGGTTTGTTTCAAAGGGAGCTGTTGGTACCTGGCCTTTTCAGAGCAGTATTAAACAGTGCTCAGCTGAGCCGGTTTCAGGCATCTTCCACTGTTAAAACTGCACTCTTTAGGTTTCTTGCTTCAAGACTAAGTCCACAATGGCCTTAAGTCAGATTAAATCTTCCCCTTTATTCATTTCCTCCTATTTTTAGCTTACATTGTATGTGATCCAACACTCCCACTCATTATCCTCACGGAAGCGAGGCTGCAACAGGTTTAGATCTTGCTGCCCGTCCATGTCACCATTTTAGTTTTAACACAGAGGACAGTTGTAATGAAGTGTGATACGAGGGTGCAGTCCCAAAGACCATCCGTGTTCCTATGAGCTTGTGGAAATCACTGTGTGGTCAGAGAAGAGCTGAAGGTAAGTGCCTGCAGGATGAGACACTGAGAGGATGTGTTGGTGGGACGTTGCCATCCTGTCCCTGAATGAAGGTGGAGCGAGTCCTGTGCCTCTCAGGGGCTGGGGAGGGCAAGTTCCAGTAAACCTGGGTTCACTTGCAGGCTGTTGTGACCTGTACCGGGGGTAAGGCTTCTTTTAGAAGCTGCTGTTTGCCGGTGTAGCTTCACAACACGAGTTTTAAGCTGCTCGAGTTTTGTGTGAGTTCCCCCTTCACCCCAAACCATCGGGTCCTGAAGCAGGCTGAGAAAACAGCTCCGGCCTCCCCTGAGATATAACTGTCATGGGAAGGTACTGCCTCTGGGAGCTGAGGATGTGACAGAGAGGGGTTGATCCCATTCAACAAGTGGGAAAAGGGGGATTTCAGCAGCAGCTGGCAGGGGAACGGTGCTTTTGAACTGAACAGATCCTGGTTATCCCCAGAAGGAAGGTCATTGCTCATGTGGAAGCAGGCTGGGTGAGCAATGTGTAACTCAGAAGTGAATTCAGATGTTACCCTATGCGCAGGATCAAGCACTCCCTGCCTGGCAGTTTACTGCTACAGGAAAGGTGAATGGGTTGAGGAAGCAAAATGATAGCACCCTTGTGGGGTCTGTGTTCTTCCTACCCCTGTACCGGGCCAACAGCTCTACTCTTTTAATGATACTGTTCTATTAACAATAGAATAAATGACATTACAAGCTGGGCAAGCAGAGTGGGCAGCAGGCCAACAGCTCTGTCACTGCAGCGTGGTGTTACCTGGGTGAATGTGTGGTCTTCTGGATCAGTGCCTCAGCTCTCGTTTCCTCCTTTCTCTCTGGGCACCCTGTGCCAGCGCCTCAGCACCCTCACAGGGAAGAGCTTCTGCCTAAGAGCTCATCTCAGTCTCCCCTCGGGCAGGTTAAAGCCATCCTCTTGGCCTGTCCCTACAGGCCCTTGTTCAAAGCCCCTCTCCAGGTTTCCTGCAGCCCCTTTAGGCACTGGAGCTGCTCTCAGGTCTCCCCTTCAGGAGCCTTCTCTTCTCCAGGCTGCCCCAGCCCAGCTCTCTCAGCCTGGCTCCAGAGCAGAGCTGCTCCATTTCCCTGCAAGTGATGCTTTGTGCGATGGCCTTCAGCGGGGTGCACTTAAGGACCACCGGTGTCTTGTACCAACGTGCGTTATCCCGGCTCAAATGCACCCCAGCCCCGACCTCCTCATGGGGGGCGCTGCGTGTGCCCGGGGCTCGGTCCGGGGCCGGCCGGGGGGGTGTTAGGGGCCCGGGGGTACCTGTCCGCAGGCCCCCTCTGTCTCGGCTATGATCCGGTCGAGCTCCGCGCGGGCTGCCAGGTCCCGGGCCAGGCCCTCGCTGGCGCCCGCCAGCCGCTGGGTGAGCGCCCAGATCCGGCGCTGCAGCCGGCCCCGCTCCGCCTCCTGCGCCCGGATCCGCCCGCTCAGCTCGTCCCGCCGGGCGCGCAGCTCCGCCAGCCCTGCGCGGCACCGGCCGTCAGCGCGGGCCGCGCCCCGGGCCCCACCGCCGCCGCCGCCGCCGGCCCCGCTCACCGGCCCGCAGCTCCCCGCTGCCCCCGCGCAGCGCCGGCCCCCGCCCGCTCATCGCCGGCCCCGGCCCTGCCCAACGGCCCCCCGCGCTCCGCCCCTTCCTGCGGCGCGGCCCCCATGGAGCCGGCGGCGGGCGCGGCGCTCTCGGCCGCCTGGCGCACGCTGAGCACCGCGCTGGTGCCCCCCGCGGCCCTGGGGCTGGTGAGGGGCCGCGCCGGGCCGCGGGGGGGCGGGCACGGGCGGGGGGAGCCCGCGCTGCTCCGCGCTCCCCTCACGGGCCTCAGGGCCGCGGAGGATCCGGGCGCCAGCGCGGGGCGGCCCCATCCGGCTCCGGTGCCTCCGCCTCTGGGCCCGGTTCCGGGCGCCGGGGCCGGGGCAGCGGCGCGCGGCGGCTGCTGTGTGCGCGGGGCTCCGCGCCCCCCGCCCGCGCTGCGGCTCCGCGGGCAGCCGGGCACAGCCGCGAGGGCTCGGGTCCTGCGCGCCCGCGGTGAGCCGAGGCTGCCCCACCCGCACGTGTGCTGCGGGAGCCACCGACGGGGCTGGCACGGGACGGGGGTGCCCCATCCCTGGCAGTGCTCAAGGCCGGGTTGGACACAGGCGCTTGGAGCAAGCTGCTCCGGTGGAAGGGGTCCCTGCCCGGGGCAGGGGTTGGAGCTGGATCCCCATCAGGGAGCAGCATCCGCTTGATGCCGTTTGACAGCAGAGCCCATGTGCGTTTGGTCCCTGCTCTTTATGCTGAGGGTCTCCTCCGCCACAGATCCTCCTAGAGAAGTCTATGGCTTGACTTGTTACCCCCTCCTCTTTTCAGGCCGCACCGAGGTCCAGTGCCGTGGGGCCGCTGAAGGATGCTGACCTGCGGGCAGCCCTGGACGTGCTGCGGTGTTATGACCTGCACTCGGTCGTGGAGGAGTGGTTCATCGAGGTGCTGCAGACGGACCTCCAGGCAAATATAGCTCCCGAGTTCTGGAACTGCATCAGCCAGTATGAAAACACGGCCGAGGAGCCCCAGTGCTCCTCACTCCTCCTGGATGCGTTCTGTCTCCTCAAGTGCCGCCTGGACCCCTATCTGAACAGCCTGGAACTCCTGGAGAGATGGACCAAGGCAGGCCTGCTCCTGGGGACAGGCGCTCAGATGCTGCAAGAGAAGGTCTACACCATGTTCAAAGCTATCCTTTTCTTCTCCACTACCAAATCCTTCCAGGAGATGATCCAGCAGTTCTACAGCCGCACGTTCAGGATATACATGCGGCAGTGGAAGAAAGGAGAAGATGGAACCAATGAGTGTGAGAGCAGCATGAGTGAGACCGAGCAGGAGAGTGATACAGAGGAGGGCGGAGGAGAGAGCGCGCTGTGTGCGGGCTGCAGCAGCAGGAGAGAGCAGTGCTGGTGCCCCAAAGCCATGGAGCAGTTTCAGCAGCTCAATGACATCCTGTACGTCGGTTATGGGGTGGTGGCTGTCCCTCAGAGCAAGCAGATGGTCTGGGCGGGGAGCATCAGCAGGTCTTGATCTCTGAATACAGGAGTTAGGTGTGAGGTCAGGCTGTCTTGTGGTACTGGCTAGGGAACTGGTTGCCAGCTGGTGGTTGAACTAGAGCAGATCTTCAGACAGAAGGTTCCTCTCCTTGGATATGAGAGTATCTTCTTGCTCGGAGGCCTTCTGTCCGCAAGGAAGCAAACCCTTCCAAATGAGAAAGCTTTTGATGGCCAGAAAATAATGTTTCTAAGGAGGATGGGGTGGTGGTAGTGTCATGTGTTATATACCTGTGCCTCTATGTGGGCTATCGGAGCATTTGAGCTAAGGCCTAGGCCTGCAGCAGTGGAGCAGCGGGGAGGAAGGTGCCTTCAGGAAGTGAGATTGTCTCTGTTTGCTCGTACCTTTGCTTCCCTCGCTCTGAGCTCAGTCACTGTTGGTCTCTGCAGCCGCCGGCTGAACCTGCTGGAGAGAGTGAGCGCCGATGCTGTCACCACCATCCTGCACAGGATGATAGAGGAGAGGATGGAGCAGCGGTGCAGGGGGGAATACGAGCACTCCTTCCTCAACGAGTTCCAGGAGGTAAGGAGGGCAGCGAAGGCTGCCGGCTGCTCTGGAGATGTGCAGCTGCTCCTGGTGCAGCTGAGGCTAAAGCAAATTCAACCTGAAAACCTCTGGTCCAGGGCCATGACTCCACCGCCCCTGGCAGAGACGTGGTTAAAGCTCCCTGGTTTGATTTACGTTTGAGGGGGAGGTTTGCTCTGCCCTGTGTGCAAGGGACCTTTGTATTTCACCTGCCGATGTCCCTGGTAACCAGGGAGTTGCTGTGGTTCTGTTTTACCAACAAGTAGTGCGCCTCGCCTGCAGAGGACGCTCCCTCTGCATCAGTAGGCCCATCATTATTTGTGTGGCTGTTTTCTGTTGTCTCCCATTTTTCAGCACCCCATTAAAACAGGAAGCAAGGATGGGTGCTGGAGCACCTCCCATACAAAGACAGGCTGAGAACATCAGGGCTGTTCAGCCTGGAGAAGAGAAGCTGCGTGGAGACCTCAGAGCAGCTTCCAGTGTCTGAAGGGGGCTACAAGGATGCTGAGAGGGGCTCTGCATCAGGGACTGTAGCGACAGGACAAGGGGTGATGGGATCAGACTGAAACAGGGGAAGTTCAGATTAGATCTAAGGAAGAAGTTCTTTACTGTGAGGGTGCTGAGGCGCTGGCACAGGGTGCCCAGAGAAGCTGTGGCTGCCCCATCCCTGGCAGTGCTCAAGGCCAGGTTGGACACAGGGGCTTGGAGCAAGCTGCTCCAGTGGAAGGGGTCCCTGCCCGTGGCAGGGGTTGGAGCTGGATGATCTCAAGGTCCCTTCCAACACAAACCAGGCTGGGATTCTGTGATAGATCTCACCACTGGACCGTACAGAGCTAAATTCCTTCCTTGCAACAACCCAGTCATTTTGCTGCTGCCTTGAACCGAGTTTGTGTCGGGCTCTTTACCCAGTGTGGCCTTAAAGTCAGACTCTCCTCCAGGTTGTGGCTTTTCCAGGATACAGCCGTGGCTCTGCAGGCTTGCCCCGTGCTCTTTGTTCCTTTGCCGGTGTCAAAGAGCAACCCATGAAGTCGGTTTGCTGTGCAAGTCCAACCGCTGTCTGGTTCCCTGGTCTTGCTGTTTCCCATGCCAGCCTCTTTTGTTGCCTGCAAACATCAGCAGTCACTTTATGTTTATTTCCCTTTAGTTGCTCTGCAACACTTCCCTTATTGGAGCTGGTGTGAAAAGCTTTTGTTTGACCTGGAGCTTAAGAGAAAATGCAGCTGCGTTCCACTTAACCAGACATTGCAAGGTCCCCTTGCTCCCACCTCCTCAGAAGGGCCGGTGTGTTTGGCCCCAAGTATTGGAGCGTGTCAGAGTTAGGAAGAGATGATTTGAAGGAAGAAAAGCACAAGCCTGCCGAGAGAAAGGTAAAACAGGAGAAAAAAGAGTGTGAGAGGGAGCCTGCTGAAAGTACAGGTGCTGATGGCAAGCCTGTGCCGGACACAGCAGCAGCAGCTCTGGGGTGTCAGCTCACAACTGGGCTGTAACTGGAGCACTCAGAGACAAACTCATGGGGAAAAGTGGGTTGGTTTGATGATGATATTCCTTAAAACTGAGTTGCGTGGCATCAGTTACAGCCCTTCCCTTCGGCCTTTAGGAACATTCCTTGTCCGCTTTGCCACAGTTTTGCCCAGCTCAGTGCCCAGGGCTGCTGTAGTCCTTGCTTTCATCCTGCCCTGTCATTGGCAGAACTTGTGCTTTTCATTCAGTGTTTCCTCAGGTGAGTAGGCGATTAAAACTGACCAGAACCAGACCTTGACTTAGCGTTTGTGTTGCAGGCTGTGGAAATCTAGTTATCAAAAAATATTCCGTGTCCAGTAACTATTAATACTCAGGTACCATCCTAAGAAGTGCCACAATTTATCACCTTAAAGGGGGAATGAAAAGAACCCTGAACACTTCTCTTGAACATCTGGATATTGAAATTTGCCAATTACACATTTCTCTGTAAGAAAACTCAATCTCAAATATATCAAAACCTGAACCTTCTGATGCTCGCTTTTCAGTTTTTCATTATTCAGTGAGTAGGCCGGTATTTGAGGTCTTGGTTTCAGGTGCCTGAGTTTGGGTGGCTGGCTGAGCCCCTGGCATGGCTTGTTTGCTCTTCCCTGATTTCAGGAATTGCAGAGGTTTTGGGTTGAGGATGGTGCTCCTTTCTGGAGCCCAGCACCCATGCACAGTCCTCAGTCACCCCTTATCTTCTCAGACGCGTCTGCATAGTGTATATCCTGTATCTTTAAAGTTCACATTCAAGGCCAGGTTGGACACAGGGGCTTGGAGCAAGCTGCTCTAGTGGAAGGTGTCCCTGCCACATTGGAGCTGGATGAGCTTTAAGGTCCCTTCCAGCCCAAACCATTCTATGATCCTCAGCTGTCACCCAGGCCAGGGTGCCTTTGGGGAGTGCCTGGAGGTGATGCTGTCCTTTTCTAGCTGCCTGTTTCTGCTTGCTATAGTAGCTGTGGGGCGAGGGGTTAAGTGTGGGATCCAGTTGTGCATCCAGCTGTGGTGTTCACCTCTGTGCTCTCCCTGTCCTTGTGCAGTGGATTGAGAAGGTAATTGGCTGGCTCAGCAGGGTTTTCCTGCAAGATGGTCCCTCCGCTCGCTCCTCTTCAGAAGCCAGCAGCACCCTGAAGCGCTGGCGGTGCCACGTCCAAAGGTTCTTCTACCGCATCTACGCCAGCATGCGCATTGAAGAGCTCTTCAGCATTATTCGAGGTAGGCGAGACCCACTCAGTGTTCCTTCACTCTTGGACTTGGATGGGATGAATGATAGATCTGTCCCCTGATGTGCCACGCTGCCTCCTCCTGTCCTCCAAAGGAGCATGGCCACTGTTCATGGGCACTGCTTGGTTTGTAGATTTCCCAGAGTCGAAGCCTGCAGTGGAGGACCTCAAGTTCTGCCTGGAAAGGACTAATCAGAGGCAGCAGCTGCTCAGCTCCCTGAAAAGTGCTCTGGAAATGCGGCTTCTGCATCCAGGTGGGTTTTGCATCCCCATGTGTGTTGTAACACATGTTGTGCTGTAAGGAACCTAGGCCTGAGTGGGGGTCTGCTGGGAGCCATCATCTGATCTTGTGTTTGAGGAGTGAGAGGCAGTCACGCTGGGCATATCGCATGCTCTCTGTGTTCAGCTCTGCATGGACAGCAGTAGATGGTTATAGCCAGCCCATTTTTGCCTCATTTTCACAGTATGGTGAGGAGCTGCACTGGAAGTTTAGCTTTGGCCCAGGTGGGACCAGGCTTCTTTGCTGTGTGTAGTTGGAGCTCCTCATGCACAGTTGAGACTCAGCTGGGTTTTGGTGCGCTCTGAGCCTGTGTTCACAGTTGGAACTGCTTTCTCAGACACAGGGATCCAATCTCTCCCTTTGGCTGGGCCAGTAGGGCAGCAAGCCCTTTGCCTCCAACTCCATAGATCAAACCAAGTGCTTGCAGCATCCAAGCTCCTTGCATCCAAACCATTATTCTGTGCTGTGGGACTCTGACTCCCTCTGCCCCATTCCTGTAGGAGTCAACACATCCGACATCATCACTCTGTATATCTCAGCCATCAAGGCCTTGCGGGAGCTTGATCCCTCCATGGTTATCCTGGAGGTTGCCTGTGAGCCCATCAGGAAGTATCTGAGGTAAGAGGCTTGTGGGGCAGCCTTAGGCATCGCCTTTCCCTCCTCTTCCCTTCCCTTGCTCTGTTTCGTTGCTGTTGGCAGGACGCGGGAGGACACGGTGCGGCAGATCGTGGCTGGTCTCACAGGGGATGCTGAGGGCTCTGGTGATCTTGCAAATGAGCTCTCAAAAGCTGACCCAGTGACCCTGGAGAATGGCCAGGAGAGTGATGATGACATTGCAGAACCAGGGGACTGGGTTCCTGACCCAGTTGATGCAGATCCAGGTTAGATGCCAAGACCAGAAGTTGTAGTAGGTGGGCTGCAGACTTGAGCAGCTCATTTGCTTGTCTTCTCGAGCTGAGCTGGGGCAAGTCTCTATTGATCTCACACTGTTGTCTGCTGGATTTCACCAGGAAAATCAAGTTCCAAGCGTCGTTCCTCAGACATCATCAGCCTCCTGGTGAGCATCTATGGCAGCAAAGACCTGTTCATCAATGAGTACCGCACACTTCTGGCTGACCGGCTGCTGCATCAGTTCAACTACAGTGCTGAGAGGTGAGGTTCAAGTGCCCAAGCCCAGGGCATTCCATGGTGAAATCACCTGGTAAAGTTGTGCTTCAGACTGACTCCTATGAACGCCAGGAATGTCTTTGGCCTTTTTCTTGGTAGCTTTGTGTTCGCATCTGGAATTTCATGTGCTCCCTTCTCGGACTGCTTCCTGCTCAGTCCTGCCCTTGGCTTGCACTAGTAGGGCAGCAGTTAGGAAATTGGAGGCACCAACACCCTCTTAGCTCCATCTCACCTGTTCTAGTGGTCCTCACAACCTGCACAGGCTGCTGAGGGTCAGCAGAAAGTGTCCAAGCAAGCAAAGGAGATGAAGCATCAGGAAACCTCAGCTGCAACACAGCTGTGTCTCTTGATTCAACAGCTCAGTGGTTTTCCTGTCTGTGAAGTGCTTCTACTGCAAACCATATCTGAGATGGGCAAACTCAGGCAAGTGCTCACTAAACGCTGAGGTTGCTCTGTGTTGTTGAGGGGATGGCTACACACGATGCTCACCTGAATGAAAGGGATGGGAAGGTCTTCAAAAAGCTGCTGGCCTCCAGAGGTTGTCCCTCACTTAGATGCTGTCCTGTTCAGATAAAGAGCTTTGCAAGGCTCCCAGGAGGAGTACCCTGTGCCAGGGTCTACCTCTCTGGGCTGTGTTGAAGGGCAAGCCAGCCTCGCCGGTGAGGGAACTGGGTCTCATTTGCTCTTTCTCTTACCAGGGAGATCCGCAACGTGGAGCTGCTGAAGCTGCGGTTTGGGGAAGCTCAGATGCACTATTGTGAAGTCATGTTAAAAGTAACTTTCTTTATTAATGAAATTTAAATCCTGGCGTTTTGAGCTCGTTGGGGAAGAGAAGGACCCAAAAAAGGGTCTTTTAGGAAAGCTGGGTTCCCAAAATCCCAGTGAGGGCACTGCTTCATGACAGGCAGAAGTGCATTCAAATCAAGTCTGGTGTTTAAGCCGTGTGGGTTGTGTTATTGACCCTGCGGGATGGTTGCTCTGGTGCTGTTGTCTCTCCTGCAGTACAGTGTCCTGGCATTTAAGAGCTGAGCTCTTCCAGCTCCTCTAAGGTTGGGACTCTGGAGTTTAATTCACCTGGAGCACCTTGAGCAGGACACAGGTCTGAGGGACTCCAGTGCAGGCCAGTGTTGAGCTGCAGGCCCTTCCTCAACCTCCCCACAAATGTTTCTGAGTATGCAGCAGACTTTGTAGCAGACACACGATTGTGTCCTTCCTAATGTCCCCATCATCCTTTGGAGACAATGCTGGTCACCTTGCTGAGGTTTACTATTGGTTAACACTGACCGGGGGAGAAGGGGCTGCCTGAGCTTCCTGTGCCTCTTCCAGGATATGGCAGACTCCCGACGCATCAACGCCAACATCCGTGATGAAGAAGAGAAGCTCCCAGAGGAGGAGAGGCCACCCTTCAGCCTCGTGGCTGTTATCCTGTCCAGTGAGTTCTGGCCGCCACTGAAAGAGGAGAAGCTGGAGCTTCCAGAGCAGGTCAAGGAAGCCATGGAAGCCTATTCCAAGAAGTATGAGAAATTAAAGGTGAGGCAGACTTTGTTATATAGCATGGGCCTTGAGAAGTCCCCTTTAACGTCCCTTTGGCTTAGCTGCTTGTACACCCACACTGTTACAGTGGAACCCCAGAGTTCTTCAGCTCTGAATCAGTGTTGGAGGCTGCAGTAGCTTAGCTGAGCCAAAGGAAGTGTTGATCTCTGTGGGTGCCTGGTCGTTGTGGTGATTGCAGTTTGGTAGGAGAGTTTTCTACGTGACCGTGTTTGTTGGTTAAATGGGTTCTGAGCTGGAAGTTCTTAAGCTTGTCGGCCTAAGTTCGGTAGCAGTAGAAGTGACCTCCTGTCCCTGTTGGGCCTCTGTTCTACACTACTCTGGCACCCCCCTCCCCTGTTTGTCCTCTTGAAAAGGATCTCTTTTAACATGGTCTCATTTGAAGATTCCCTTAGTCTGGAGTTAGGTGAATGCCGCTGCCTCTTGTGCTTGTGGTTTCTCCTGGGTTGTTTCATCCATTTCTGGAGGGTTCCTGAACATGTTAGTTCAGGTGCAAGTATTTTTGACAGTGGCTCAGACATAGAATCTGTGTCTTTATAAACAGCATGGAATAGAGACAGAGGAAATATAAGCAACTGTGCAGTATTCTTTTGTGTTCTCTGGGCGTTTGATCACGGCAGTTAATCCAATAGAGAAGGTTGAGGTGCGTCTTGCGTTGCACGTACAGAGGGGGTCGGAAGCAGGAGCATCTGTCTGGAAATCAGAGAGAGATCTAGGTCATTTCCAGAGTTGTGGTCTTGGCTTTCTTGTCTTGGAGCTTCTTACCTGCTGGAGTGCAGAACACACATCTGGAGCGTGGATGGTTCAGATTTAGCAGTTAAGCTGATACAGTGTCTGTGTGCACATGCAGGTGGTTCTTTGCAGCCAACCTGAACACAGTTTGGTGCCTTATGAAGATGTTCCTCTTTAACTGTCCACTTGTGCTCTGATCACTTCCAGCTTGGTTTTCTATATCCTGTCTTGTTATTATACATGAGGCGATATGCGCCATGAGGCTGGGAAGCTCCCAGCTCTAGATCCCGTCTCTTCTCCCCATGCCAGATGGGGAAGCCAGCTGATGCCTGTGCCTGCAGAAAAATGAGTTAGGAGAGTAAGAATGTGGCTGCCCCATCCCTGGCAGTGCTCAAGGCCAGGCTGGACACAGGGGCTTGGAGCAAGCTGCTCCAGTGGAAGGGGTCCCTGCCCATGGCAGGGGTTGGAGCTGGATGAGCTTTGAGGTCCCTTCCAGCCAAAACAGTCTATGATTCTATGAAGGAGGGAGCAGCCTCCGTGAGTATCCTCAGCCTTAAAGCAAGCAGTGCTCTTCTCACATCAGTATCAGAAGAGACTGCTTCTCTTCTGAGGAAATCCTGCCCCAGATGCATATTTCTTTTCCAGTAGGAGTTTGTCCTGAGCATCCCAGTTGGTCTTCCAGTGTTTCCTCAGCCTGTGCTTTAGCTTACCAGGGAGCTGAGTAACTGGCTTTTATGCAGGAGAGGGGCACTGGTCTTGGGTAAGGGCTGAACAACAACTTGTGCTGAGGAGGATGCTCCCCATGAGGGATGGTGGCAGCGCTGGGCGACTCATGAGAGGGGAGCAGCTTTGGTACCTGGCAGAGGTGTGTGATGTGCAGAGGGGCATTTGCAGTAACGCAGCACTGAGTGGTTCCTGCTCGAATATCTGCTGTGAGCGGCTGCTTCCCCTTTTCCAGGCCATGAGGACCCTGAACTGGAAGTATCACCTGGGCCTGGTGAGCTTGGACGTGGAGCTGGCGGATCGCACCCTCTCGCTGTCCGTGTCTCCTGTGCACGCTGCCATCATTCTGCACTTCCAGACCAAGAGTGAGTGGCAGCGGCTCGGTGTTACCCCTGTGTCTGTGAGCTTCCCAGGGGTTGGGGGGAAGGCCGTGCTACTGGGGTGGCTGAAGGCTCTGAGAGCAGGACCAAGACCTGGTTCATGGGCTTGCATCTAGCACAGCGCTCAGGCAGGTCTCCGGCTCTCCTAGGAGCCAGCACCCAGCAGGGCCACAGCTCAGCACTCTGTGTTCAGGCAGTCACAGCTCCTGACAGCGGCTCCCCAGCCTTCCCCATCCTCTTACTAAGCCCTGGCACGCTGGGGGCGGGCAGATGTCCTGTTCTCTTCTCTGATACCCGTGCTCTCCGCAGGTACGTGGACACTGACGGAGCTGAGTGAGGTGCTCAAGGTGCCCGTGACGTCGCTGAAGCGCAAGATGACGCTGTGGCTGCAGCAGGGTGTCCTGCGAGAGGAGCCCCAGGGCACCTTCACTGTGATTGAGGAGGAGCAGAAGGACCAGGTGGAGAAGGTCGTTCTGATAGACAGTGACGAGGAGGGGGACTCTGCCATGGCCTCGCAGGCTGACCAGAAAGAGGAAGAGCTGCAGGTACTGTCCGTGTGTCTTGGCTGCCTGCAAAGGCAGCAGGATGATGCAAACATCCCCTGCTTTTGGATTGGGGAATCTGATTAAGTTGATGCATTTGGGATTTGCAGTTTCCGTGGCAAGTCCAGGCTTTTGGAGGGTGTTTGAAGTGGGTGTCTCTTGATTAACTCTTGTTGGTGCATGTGCTGGTTTGCAGCCTTCCCTCCAGAAAAGTGCCCTGCTGTGTGTCCCAGCACCTGATGCTGTTCTGTTTAAAGACCAAACGCTCATGGCTGAGGGCAGAACTTGCTGCCAGCTCCAGCCCTGCTCTGCGTTTGGGATACAGGATGCTAAAGCACCCCTTTCCTCATGGTACAGACGACCGTGTGATTTACTGTTGTTGTGTGTCCCCTGCAGCTGTTCTGGACGTACATCCAGGCCATGCTGACCAACCTGGAGAGCCTGTCCTTGGAGAGGATTCACAGCATGCTGAAGATGTTTGTGATGACAGGCCCCGTGGTGACAGAAATCGATATCCAAGAGCTCCAGGGTTTCCTCCAGAAGAAGGTCCGGGACCAGCAGCTCATCTACTCCGGGGGTGTCTATCGCCTGCCCAAGAACTGCAACTGAGGGGGCCAGTGTCCCTGCTCTGGGCCCGTGCTCAGCTCCTGGTGCCACCCAGCTCTGGGTACTTTCTCTGTGCCCTCTTCCCCGGATGGGTGTCCTTTTCCACATGGAGACAGCTCAGGAGCAGCCTGGGCCATGCACACCCCAACTCCTGGGTCTGGGCCTGCTCCCCACTTTGCTTTTCCTCCCTTACGTGAGCGTCTGGGCCCACTTCACTGGTTAATAAAAGCCAGCAGTCTCCGTTTTCAAATGGTACCAACTCTCCTCTCCTCTTTCCACGCTTGGCATCAGCATTCCTGTGCTGGGAGGGCAGGGAGGAAACTCCCTCGTCTGCCGGGCACTGTCTCCCTTTCACTGGCTCTCATCTGTCCCCAGGAGGTTTTGGGAGGGGGCTCTTGGCTCCAGTTGCTGTCTGGGTCTCTTTGTGTGGCTAAAGCAGCGTCTTGCATCCAGCTGTGACGGGTGAGACCCTGCACAGAAGCAAGGGCTGATGCTGTCTCCTTTGGCTTACGTGGGAGGAGCTCCAGGGCCTGCTTCTCCTTGTTTGGGACTCTTAAACTGGGTGGGATGATTTCGCTGTGGGATGAGGAATGCTTTAGATGGATGAGATGTAGCAGTTCCTCAGGGCAAGCTGTTGGGTCGGGGAGGATAATTAAGTGGATGATTGAGGCAGTGGTAGGATTGCTTTACCATGGCATGGATATGCCTCTCCCAGCACCACAGGGCTGCCCTTGAACCATCATCTGGTGGAGCTTTGGGGTTTCTGGCACCACTGAGATCAAGGAGGCAGCTGGATGGGAGAATCCTTGAGCTCCCCTGGTGAAACGTGTCCCAAGCTGGTATCGAGCAGGGGGGGTTCTGTTCTGTCTCCCCTTCACAGCATTCAGGCTTCCTCAGGCCGGTGAGTTTGGCTCATCAGGAGGAGCATGGATCATAGAATGCAGGGGAATCCGGGGGGTGTTCCTAACACCTTGCTTTCTGTGAAGCAAAGGAGTTCCCGAGCCCAGGGGGTCTTTGTCCTCTGCTGAATCTTCTACCCCAGCCTGCGGGCAGGGGCAGGAGCTGGAGCTGAGGTAGCAAAGGGTCCCACTGCGGTGCTGCCTCGGCTGTGCCTCCAGGGGCATGGAGGCTCCTGCAACACAGAAAGCAAGGGCTGCAAATGGCCCTCTTTAACATTTAACCTGGGATGTCAGTGCCTAAAGGGCCGTCAGGCTCACGCTTAGTGCAGCCGCAGGCAGGGGAGTGCGGTGCTTATCTTCCCCTCGTGCATGTTCCTGGTTTTCCCTTGCGGGTAAGAGCACATTTTCCTGTTTCCCTGTGGCACTTTGCTCCCGGCTCGTGCCGGTGTGGCACTGGGAGCCCTTTGGTGTGTTCTACTGTGATGCTTAGAATGTCCCTTGTGCTGCAGAGGCTCTGGCAATAACAAATCCCAATCTGTGAACCTGTAGGATATTGCTCCAGGTAAAGCCAAGGAGGATGAGGAGTGGCTGAGCCCCGATGGCAGCAGGCAGGGAAGGGAACGATGGGAGCATCCCCACGAGCAGGACACCCGGCTGGATCTGCTGCTGTTTGAGGCTGGGCAGAGTGGCCAGGGCACGGCCTTGTCACTGCTGTGCCCTGCGTGGGATGTGGCTGGGGACATCCCTGGAGCCACGTGTCAAGGCCACCAGCCATGGAATGCTGTCGAGCTTCAACCCCAGGCACGGGCCTCTGCTGCCGCTGGGTGCTCCTGCCGCGGGTCCTGGTGGGTTTTCCCTTGCAGAAACCACCTCCCGGAGCATTCCCCGCGTTCTGTGAGCCTCCACGTTCCCCCAGAGGCTGCTCAGCTCCTCGTGCCTTTGCTCAGCTCAGACACTCACCCACGCTCCATGAATCAAAGCAGCCCACAAGCGCCTGGGCTCCATCCAAACCCCACATGCCCATGAGGGCGAGCGGGAGCCGGACACGGGCTGGCTGTGCAGACGTCCCTCAGGACACCTCTTCCCTGCGCGGGCTGCAGGTGCAGAGCCCCAGGGCTGCCTTGCCCAGCTCCCCGTGCTTTGCTTTGGGGTATTTCCCAGGAAAGGAAGCCGAGCGCAGGGAAGCATCCGGAGGGTGGGAGCCGCGGGGCAGCCGGAGCGCCGGGGTGCGACAGGGCACGTCCTGCTCCTCCCTTGGCTGACCAGCGAGTGTCTGGGCACGCTGCGGCCGCGCTGGGGTGGGGAAACAGCTCTTTGATCCATTGGGATCAAAGGAACCACAGCTTTGTGCCAGCGCTGCTGGTGGCCACCGACGGAGCCAGGGCTGGCTGCTGGGGCAAGGAACGCAGCTGGGGGGGACCGCAGGGCCCGGCTGGTTCTGCTCTGCTCACACAGGCACAAACGCTTGTAACTGCGAAAGTGTTCTGGGGAAGAGAAGGCTCCGGAGGGGGAGAGCTCAGAGCAGCTCCAGTGCCTGAAGGGGCTGCAGGAAACCTGGAGAGGGGCTTGGGACAAGGGCCTGTAGGGACAGGCCAAGGGGAATGGCTTGAACCTGCCCGAGGGGAGACTGAGCTGAGCTCTTAGGCAGAAGCTCTTCCCTGTGAGGGTGCTGAGGCGCTGGCACAGGGTGCCCAGAGAAGCTGTGGCTGCCCCATCCCTGGCAGTGCTCAAGGCCAGGTTGGACACAGGGGTTTGGAGCAAGCTGCTCCAGTGGAAGGGGTCCCTGCCCGTGGCAGGGGTTGGAGCTGGATGGGCTTTAAGGTCCCTTTAACGCAAACCAGGCTGGGACCCTATGATTACCCAATAGTATTTATGTATGTATGGGTACAGGTGGGTGTATTCCTCTCACGTTGCTTTGTCACCCCCAGAACAGGGTGCTGCAGGGCCATTACCCATCCCCAGCAGCACCTCAGGGTGAGATGAGGGGCACATGCAGCCCTCTCGCCATGCCCAAAGCCATGGCCCTGCCATGGAGATCCGAGAAGGGAAGGGCACAGGACGAGCACCTTTCCTGTCCTGACTGCTCCCAGCTGCGCTGGTGCTGCCCCATGGGACGGGCCTGTGGGATGGGATGAGTTTGTCCATCCTGAGCGAAGGGTGAGCTCTGCTGCTGCTGAGGGGACCCGGAGTCGCTTCTCTCCCCACAGGAGGTCTCAGTGCGGCTGAGCCAGAGCCACCGGCTGAGTTGTTAAAGTGCTTGTTCCGCAGTGTTACGGTAGGAGAACCCCTGCTTTAATGAGCACTTGGGCTCGTATGGAATGTGAAAGTGAAAACTGATTGGAACAAGCTGGAAATGCAGTTTCCAGCCTGAACAGAGGAGCTGCAGGGTGGGAAGAACGGGCTTTGGGCTCTTCCCTGCGCAGCCCCATGGCTGTGCAGCCCCATTGCTTCAGGCCGGAGCTGCACACGCTGGCCAAGGCAAAGCCCTGCCCCATATCTTTGCTTTTGCAAACCATAGAATGGCTTGAGTTGGAAGGGACCTTAAAGATCATGTAGTTCAACAGCTTTTAGAGGAAAGAAAGGAAAAAGCATTCATAGCTTTAAAATGAAGGCACAATCCCACTTCTTTACTCTTTAGGGGCTTGGAAATGGCTTTGGCTCCTCTGCAGCACTTTACAGACACCCCTGTTGCATGACAGAAACCCTTTCTGTGAACACTCATTCACACGGCAGAGAGTGAGGGAGATCCTCTCTGGTCACTGCCTGTGAAATGAGTTGACATTTACAGCAGGACCCTGTAAGGGACTGTCCCAGGACATCTATTGGTGACAGTCTCAGCACGCTGTAGGTGACAGTCTCAGGATGCTGTAGGTGACGGCCTCAGGATGCTGTAGGTGACGGTCTCAGCACGCTGTAGGTAACAGTCTCAAGATGCTGTAGGTGACAGCCTCAGGATGCTGTAGGTGACAGTCGCAGGACGCTGTAGGTGACAGCCTCAGGACGCTGTAGGTGACAGACTCAGGATGCTGTAGGTGACAGCCTCAGGACGCTGTAGGTGACAGTCGCAGGATGCTGTAGGTGACAGTCTCAGGATGCTGTAGGTGACAGTCTCAGGACGCTGTAGGTGACAGTCTCAGCACGCTGTAGGTGACAGTTTCAGGATGCTGTAGGTGACAGTCTCAGCACGCTGTAGGTGACAGTCTCAGGACGCTGTAGGTGACAGCCTCAGGATGCTGTAGGTGACAGTCTCAGCACGCTGTAGGTGACAGTCTCAGGACGCTGTAGGTGACAGCCTCAGCACGCTGTAGGTGACAGTCTCAGGACGCTGTAGGTGACAGCCTCAGGATGCTGTAGGTGACGGCCTCAGGATGCTGTAGGTGACAGCCTCAGGATGCTGTAGGTGACAGCCTCAGCACGCTCATTGTGATACAGCCAGGACCTTCCCACTGCCAACTGCAGCCCGTGAGGGGCTGAAGCTGCCAGACCCCTTTTCCCCCTGTTTTATCCTTCTTTTAATTGTTTTGGTAAGGTGGGGATGGAGCTCGGCTGGCGACGAAAGCAGCAGCGGATTCCAGCTGGGTTTTGGGAGCGGGCATCTGGACCAGCACCCCTTGAATGGCTGTAACTACACAAGTCCCATGGAATTCCTCGCTTTCCATGGAGAAGGGCGATCGCCCTCGGTTACCTCGCCCTATTTATAAACTGTTTAGAAGGGCCCCGCTAACCCAAGCAGGATGCGGGCTCCCGGCAGGGGCTGCTCCCGGGCCCAGCATAAACTGTTTGGGTTACTCTGGAAGCTGCTCACAAGGGCTGGAAACTTTTGGTAACGGCGAGGCCGGGCAGAGCCGGCGGAACCGGGAGCCCCTGCTCTGCTCCTGGCTGCACACCCAGGCTGCCGCTGTGCCTGCCTCGTGCCGTGGGGTCGGGATGCAGGAGGGCTGATGCTGCGATGGGACCCCATAGGAACGAGGAGCAGCAGCGATTCAGGGCACAGGGACACAAAGGTGG
The DNA here is from genome assembly GCF_037157495.1 of Lathamus discolor. Classification (NCBI taxonomy): domain Eukaryota; kingdom Metazoa; phylum Chordata; class Aves; order Psittaciformes; family Psittacidae; genus Lathamus; species Lathamus discolor. The sequence continues at coordinate 9,931,448 of NC_088898.1, read as the reverse complement.
GTGATAGAAAACCAAAACCCACCCGAGAGCCCGAGTCATTGCTGATGGGGTGGGTGCTCACAGGGCAAAAAGGGCAGCTCCAGGCTTGGAGAAGGAGCTCTGGGTCTGGGAAAGGGCTGGATGCTGCAGGTGATGCTCGCGCAGCCCCACGCTGGGGACGCTGCTCCCATCATGGGGCGGGTTACTTCGTTATATGCTTTAATTCTTCCCTGCTTGGGAGGGGCTGGTCCGAGGATGGGGGCTTCTGTGTCCCCATCCCAGCACCATCTCCCCTTCTCCACTTGTAACCTCTCACTTTCAGTTTAGGTGCTCCCTGCCTGCTCCCGGCTGTGCCTCCATGGGGCACATTTCATCTCTGCACCCATTTTCCTGCACCTCCAAGCCCGTGACCTTTTTGGCTGCATTTTGCTTCTTTTTGAACAGATTTCCTCCTTTTGGCAGAGTTTCTCTGGGCAAGGCCGGTGCTGTGAGGATGGGAGCACAGAGATGATGGGGCTCACACTGGACCCATTCTGGGCACCCCCCAAAGGGACCCACTGGCCTCGGGGGGTTCATTGAGCTTCCTGTGGCTCCTAGGGCAGCACAGTGCCGGGGGCATTTGCACGTGTCTGGGCTGCAGCTTAACAGCCCTGGGGCGTTCTGGCAGCAAGGCAAAAATGGAGGAAAACCCTAAAATCGCCCTGTAAATCAGTGCTCAGCAGCAATGGGCCCTGTGGTGCCCCCCATCTGCAGCAGTGCCTTCTGGTGGGTACCAGAACAGGGGCTGCCCATCACCGGTGGGTACCAGAACAGGGGCTGCCCATCACCTGCGGGTACCCAGACCGGGGGGTGCTGGTCGGTGGCTGGTACCAGCACCTCGGCTCCGAGGTCTCCGTGTCCCCATCCCTGGGGATCTCTCACCCTTCCCCTCGGGTGCCCCATGGAGGGGACGTTTGTGCAGGGTTTGCATCCATGGCTCTGCAGGAAGGGCCCAGCCGTTTCCTCCCTGCCAGGGGCCCGGCTTGGGGGTCCCAGCACCGGCACCCGCAGGGACACGAATGGGGGCCAGGGATCGAGGGACACGGTGAGTGGGGGCCTGGGCTGGGGGGAGAGAGGCCTGGCCCAATGCACACCCCTACTGCAAGAGACACCCCCCCCTCGGCATGCACAGAGCCCCTCCACACTGCACTGCCCCACTGCATGCGTACAGCCCCCTCCACACTGCACTGCCCCACTGCATGCGTACAGCCCCCTCCACACTGCACTGCCCCACTGCATGTGTACAGCCTCCACCCCACTGCACTGCCCCACTGCATGCGTACAGCCCCCACCCCACTGCACTGCCCCCCTGCATGCGTACAGCCCCCTCCACACTGCACTGCCCCACTGCATGCGTACAGCCCCCACCCCACTGCACTGCCCCACTGCATGTGTACAGCCCCCCTTGGTAACCTGACCCACTGCACAGGCATGGCCCCCCCTGGGTGCCCTGCTTACATGGTGTGTGTATCCCCCACCCCGCTCCCCCACTGCACTGCTCTGATGCCCATATGTGGCCCCCCTTTGTTAGAGAGCCCCCCCCATGTACACAGCCTGCTGCATTGCATGTGGGGGTCCCCAGTGTGCACTGCCCCCCATGCAGCCCCCCAGCTGCATTGCCACACTGCCCACATGTGTGCCCCTACCCCTGACATCCCCTCCCCATGGCGCACAGCAGCACGGCAGCTTGCTGCCCCACTTCGGGGTACCAGAGGCCCTCAGAGCCAGGGCTGTGGCGGCAGCAGCAGCACAGCCGGGGACATGAGCAGGTTCCATGGTCCTGTCCCCCCTTGTCCCCATGGGCCACACCAGGGGGACAGCCCCATGTGGGACACCTCTTGCTGCCAGCGATGCCCCTGCTCCCCCAGGCGCTCCCCTGGCTTCTTTGGCCACCACCCCAGACCAAGCTGATGATTTTGGGAGGCTGATGGGCGTCAGCACCAGGTCACCCTCCCCAGCTGCAAGTGCCAGCCCTGCATCACCCCGCATGCATCACCCCATCACCTGCATGGGCACCCCATGGCCGTGCTTGGCACCCTTGGCACATGGGTCCCCATTGCCATGCGCCATTGTCCCATACAGGTTGGTTCCGTGTTCCCACTATAACCAGGAGCTCCGGCCGTGGCCCTCGGCACCTCTGCCTGCAGCTTGGGCAGTTTGGGACCCCCATCTCCCAGAAGGGGCGCGCACGGAGCCCTTCTTCCACCTCCCTCGGTTTCCTGATGCGCTTTGGAGGCTTCCTGCCCCCTGTTCCCCCTGGGCTGCCCCTGGGGTGCTGGGGATGGCTCACCCCCCCCCACCCCTTACAGCAGATGGGTGACAGCCCTCGGGTGGTGGCCGGGAGCTGCTTTTCCTCCAGTTGCTTCTTTTCGGGTCTTCGGGGCACTGCTGGGTTTTTCCAATGGCTTCGGTCGTGCCGTGGGCAGTTCCTCCCTTGCGAAACTCGGAATTAGCCAGAGCCCGTCTCTTGCCATGGCCGCTCCTGGAGGAGCGAGCTCCTTGGGGCAGGATCTCCAGCTTGGGCCCAGCCCCAGGCATCCCAACCCTGCGAGCAGGTCCCGGTGCTCCGTGCCAACGGACATCCCCCAGCTGAGCTCCTGCGCCTTCGTGACGCAGAATCCCGCAGGGCTGCAGGGGTTTGTTAGGCAAATCCCAGCCCCGGCCGCAGCGAGGTCCAGTGCCTGGCACGGGGGCACGGAGACTCTGCGGGTCCAGGCTGGGGGGCCCCTGCGCAGAGCATCCCGGCCCCATGGGCATGGGGGGACCTTTGTGTGCATCGCAGCCGGGGTGGGATCTGTGATGCTCCAGACCCCCCCGGCGCTTCCCCGCTCCTGGGGCTGCTCCTGTGCCGCGGCTGTCGCAGGGAGCGGGCTCCTGCTGGGGTTTTCGCAGCGCCAGGAGGTTGAACCCCACCAGGAGGCTGCTCGGCGGCGGCTCTGGCTTTGCCGAGCGGGTTTGCTCCTCAGGGCAGAGCCTGGGCCGGGTGGTGCGAGGCAGGAGGTGCCGGGGTTCGCTGGGGCTGGAGGAGCACTGAGCGGCGGGGGGGGGGGGGGGGGATGTGCCCTTGTGAGCAGGGCTCAGCCCCCCCCGGCTCCTCCTCCTCCTGCCCCTCAGTGCAGCCGAGGGAAGAAGCGGTTTTCCCCTGGGCGTTCCTGGGCGGGGAGGGCTCGGGGTGCACGCAGCCTCGCTGCTGGGGCCGGCCCCACAGCCTGGCCCCGTTGTCCCCATGTCCTGTGCTGCAGGGAAGTGCCTGTGCCTCAGCGGGGCGGGGATGCCAGGGCTGCAGGGCAGGAGCTGCTGCAGTGCCCGGGGGCAGACAGAGCAATTGCTCTGGGCCTGCTTTCCCCCGGGCTCTGCCTTTACGGATTCCCTGGTTTTTCCCAGTTTCACTCTTACTTTCTGCTCTCCCTGGCAAGGCCCCGAGCTGTGGCTTCAGCTTCGATAACCTCAGTAGCATCATCGCTCTGACCTTTACCGGTGACGGGCTCTAGGCTGATGTCACCCAGCGGGTGGGATGTTTCCCTTTGACCTTGGGGCTCTGGAGGCTGTGTGGGTACTGAGCTCATCCCACTGCCCCATCCATATCCCACCGCCCCATCCATATCCCACTGCTCCATCCCTGTCCCACTGCCCCATCCATATCCCAGTGCCCCATCCATATCCATATCCCACTGCCCCATCCATATCCCACTGCTCCATCCCTGTCCCACTGCCCCATCCATATCCCACTGCCCCATCCATATCCCACTGCTCCATCCCTGTCCCACTGCCCCATCCATATCCCACTGCCCCATCTTTATCCCACTGCCCCATCCATATCCCACTGCTCCATCCCTGTCCCACTGCCCCATCCATATCCCACTGCTCCATCCCTGTCCCACTGCCCCATCCATGTCCCACTGCTCCATCCATATCCCACTGCCCCATCCATATCCCACTGCCCCATCCATATCCCACTGCTCCATCCCTGTCCCACTGCCCCATCTTTATCCCACTGCCCCATCCATATCCCACTGCTCCATCCCTGTCCCACTGCCCCATCCATATCCCACTGCTCCATCCCTGTCCCACTGCCCCATCCATGTCCCACTGCTCCATCCATATCCCACTGCCCCATCCATATCCCACTGCCCCATCCATATCCCACTGCTCCATCCCTGTCCCACTGCCCCATCCATATCCCACTGCTCCATCCCTGTCCCACTGCCCCATCCATGTCCCACTGCTCCATCCATATCCCACTGCCCCATCCATATCCCACTGCCCCATCCATATCCCACTGCTCCATCCCTGTCCCACTGCCCCATCCATATCCCACTACTCCATCCCTGTCCCACTGCTCCATCCCTGTCCCACTGCCCCATCCCTGTCCGGCTGCAGCCGCCCCTGGGTCGTGTCTCCCCGCACGATGCCGCCGTGATGTGACTCAGGCACCAAGGAGGGCTCTGAGCAAGAGAGGGGAGAGAAAAGCGGCCCCGCGGCCGTCCCCCGGCGCGGGGAGAAGGAAGTGCCTCTCGGGCCACTCCTCCTCACCATTTCCTCCCTGCGGCCGCAGCTGTAGACGGATGAGGAGGGCAGAGGAGCCGCCGGCCCGGCCGAGGCTGAGGGGGACCCGCGGGGACGCTGCGGTAACTGCGCTCGGTTCGGCGGCCCCGTCCCACCCCCCTTTCCCTGGGCACCCCTTTGCCTCGGCCGCCTCCATCTCCATCCCTGCCACCACCTCCTGCTTGTCCCCAGTGGCCCCTTTCCACCAAAACCCACCCCAGGTTCATGGGGACCCTCCTGTTCCCGCTGGTTTCAGGTGCTCCGAGCTCTTCCCTCCGCTTGCTGCCCTTCCCATCACTCTCGGTCTCGGGGACTGGCAACTGTTTGTGCTGGGAGCGGGGCTGGAGGGGTTTGGTGGCACGCAGGCTTTCGGGGTGGCGCGGTGGGGTTTGCAGTGCCCTGGTGTCACCCTTGTGCGGTGGCTCTGGGGAGGGCGAGTGCCTGCCCGCCCCGACACAACCCTGGACACAATCCGTGCTCCTCAGCTTGCTTCCAGGCAAGGTCCCCGGGCAGCTGAGCTCGGGCTGTGGGGCTGTGCCCTGTGCTGGGGCCGTGCTGGTTGCTGGTGTTGGCCTCTGACACCCTCTGGGGCACTGCTCGCGCTATGAGGGGCCGTTTTCCTCCACGTTCCCCCTGGAAACGCTCAGTTTTGCCCAAAGGGGCTCAGCTTCCAGCTGGGGGGGGATCAACCTTTGGGATTTTCCAGCTGTTCCCTTTTCCCAGCGGCTTTGCTAACCCAAGGAACCTGAATCTGGGGGCAGCTCCCTTCTCTCCAATGCCAACTTCGGGATCCAGCAGCCAGCCCTTTAACCAGGGACACGTTTCCCTGTCTGGTGTCTGGCTCATTCCCATCCGGAATGCCCGGAGGCTGCCCCCATCCCACTTGTGTCCTGGCTGCCTCCCTCTGCCCACGCAGGCTCCTCTGTTGTGGAAACCTTGTTTTGACGGGCGCAGGGTGACCCAGGGCTGCAGATGTGATGGGAAGAGCTAAAGGAGGAAAGCCGGAGGATCGCAGGGGCTGGGTGCAGGTCTGCCTGCGGTACCGGGCACAGAGCAGGGCCTAACGGTGTTTGCATGAGCACTTGGGATGCTCTGGACGTTGGCGCTGGGTTCTTTTCCATGCTGTTGTTCCCAAACATCCAATTAAGGTGCTGAAGGCTCGTCTCTGCAAGCTGGCAGCGCCGCCTGCCCGGCCCTGCTCTGACATTGAGCAAGCGGGGGCTGCTCTTGCAAAAGAGTCCATGTAAATCCCAGCAGGTATTAGGAACTGAGTCATGGGCTCAGCAGGATCATTTGGTGCGTGACAGGACAGATTCCTTGCTGAGGATGGATTCAGCTCATCTGGAGGGTTGGGCATGCCGTGCCGGTGGGACGGATGTGCTATGTGGGCTCTTGGATTTTGGGAAGGGGGGTCTTGAGCATCTCCTGGCTAATAAGTGCTCAGTCCTTGATGTTTTCCATCAGCCTCACAGGGACCTTGGGGTCCCTGCACGGACACAATGGTGGTAGCAGAGTCAGCTCCAGGCTGTGAGGAGCTGAAGTGCTCCATGCTTGGGCAGGGGGGTGACACCCTGCTGTGTGCCGGCAGCGTCCATAGGGAAGCATTTGGGATGTCTCATGTTTCCCTGCCAGCATCCTTCTGCTCCCTAAACCTTTTCCCAAAACTCCCACAGCTCCCCCTGGCATTCCATCACCCCCTTGACACCTGCCTGGGTTTGGGGCTGAGAAAGCATCACTGCGTGTTTATGGGATGTACGTGTGTTGTCCTGTCCCCAGGCTGAGCTCTGTGGTGTCCCCGTTCCCTGGGGACCGCGGCCTGTGCCGGTCTGTGCCACAGGAGCTGCTCCCAACAGCTTTGGGGACAGCTTTTTGGGTCCCTTTGGGTCCCTTCAGGCCCTGTGTGATCAAGGCAGAGTCTGTGAGATGGAGAGAAGTGAGTGAGAGAGCCCAGGGTGCTGTGGGGACAGCCCAGGGTTCCCAGTGGCATCCTGGTGGCCCCCAGCCCTCCTGCCCAGTGGCTCAGCTCCTGCTTGCAGGAATCTTGTCCGGCTGGTTCTGCTCTGGGCACAGGCAAATCGTGCACAGGGTCAGCAATTAACACGCAGGGCTAATTGCTCCACAGCAGATTAGTGCTGGGCTGGCCCTGGCTCTGATCCCAAACCAAGCCGGATGCCAGCACATGGTCCAGAAATCACCTTGTCCCAGGGCAGGGGTGAAGCTTTGCTCGGCATACGCCGGCATTCGAGAGGAGCCAGGGAAGGAGCCTGGTGAAGGGAAGAGGTGGCTGGGAGCGTTTCCCAGCACCGGCTCCTGCGTCAGCCCCGTGCTTGGGGAAGTAAAACCTTCTCCGGAGCGTGACATTCGGCAGCTTGGTAACTTCCTGCTGGGCTGAAGCAGGTTAATGATGAACCCTCGGTCCTCCTCCTCCTGCCCGGAGACGTGCTGCTGCCGGCAACACCGAGGGGTGAGCTTTCCTGGGCGGCCGATGAAGGCGGCTCTGCTCTTCCTGCTCTTGGGGTTGGCAATGTCACGGTGTCAAACTGCTCCTGCGTCAGCGCTGCTGCGGTCCTGAGCTGGCTGGAAAATGCCCTCCCACTGTGACACGGCTTCTGCCACCACCGCCGTCGTGCCGGGCAGGGATGCAGCCGTCCCGGTGCTGCGGCAGGCGGAGGTGGTTGTGTGCGGGTCCTGGCAGCGTGGCAGCACCAGCCCTGGGCAGGTGTTTCGCCTTGGGGGTTACCTTCATAGAGCCCTGCCGCTGGAGCAGGGTCTCTCCTTCTCCTCCTTGCGCACCGACCCAGGTTTGTCCGTGCGTTCTCCGTGCAGACGGTTATCCCCAGGGATGCTCGTGTCCCGGTCCTCATGTGGGAAGGACACAGCGGCTGCTGCGTGTGCAGGGGTGTGAGTGTGTGGGCTCGTGGGCAGGGGTAGGGGGTAGGAGGGTCGGGGTGCTGTGAAGAATTCCCCCCTGGGAGATGTGGAGCCACCACAGCCCTGTTTGCGCAGGGAGTTACTCCTGTGCACACACCCTGTGAGGGCTCTGTGGGTGTGAGTGACAGCGTCCCTTAGAGAGGTGTACGTGCGTGTGCTGGTGCACTGGTGTGGGTTTGTGTCCTGCTTAAATAGAGCAGGGAACAGGACTGGCAGCTCTGGGTCTGCCTGTGTCCTGCCTCCTGCTCTGGGCAGCACGGAGCAGAGCCCCGGCTTTGGCTCCAGCCTGCTCTGAGCTCTCCTTCTGGATGCGAAGGCAGGGCTGGGTTTGTGATAGGCATCAACTTGATTTGTTTATGCTGAATTTCATCTGGAGTATTGCATGTCTAGGCGATCTTCCAGGGAGTTAGCTTAGGTCTGACAGTCTCTCTCTGCCACCTTGCGATTGCTGATGGGTACAGGTCATCGTTCTGCCTATTAGAAGGTGGGGTATCTAATTTGACTGTCAATGGTCACTTCAAAATCTTGCAAAGATTGATTTTTACACTGTTCTTTTTAGATAGAAGATGATGTGAATGAGCTGTAAGAACCAGATGAGATGGATGAAGAGCTACCCTGTGCTGAGGTGGATGGAGAAGTGTACTTTGCCATGGAGGATCTGGGAGGAGAGAAGCAGTGTGAAGAGAGTGATGCTGAAGATGTGTCCTTTACTGAGAGTGATGCAGCAGGAGACATGCCCTGTACTGAGAGTAATGCATCAAGAGACATGACCTGTGATGACACCAACCTCACAGAAGAGGCACCTCGTGCTGAGAGCAGTGTGGAAGGAGAGATGCCCGGCACTGATGGCAACGGGGAAGGGGAAATGCCCTATGCAGAGAGTAATGCCAAAGGAGAGGGATCTTGCTATGAGACTGATGAGGAAGAAGAACCAGCTACTGAAATCCCTGCTGCTTCCAAAAGAATGTATTCTATTTCTTCTCCCTTGCGGGCAATCATCCGCCTGCGCCGGCGGTACCGCGGGCAAAAGAAGAGCCGGCTGCATTTAGAGCTGCCCCGAGAGAAGCCTTCTGAGCTCGTCCATACGAGGCTGCTTCAGAGGCAGCTTTCCCTGAACCAAACTGGCCTGTACGGCCCTTCCATGTCCCTCTTTAACCAGAGCAGCTTTCAAAGTTCCCAGCACTTCACCTTTGACACGTCTGTGGAGCAGTACGCTATGAAAAAATGCAGGCGGAAGAAGAACCGGAGGAAATCCAGGATAGTGCTGTACCCCGATAAAACAAAGAGATACCTGCCAACGGAGGAGAAGAGCAAGGCAAAACGCTGCCTCCTCTTGCTCATTGTCATTATCTTCTTCCAGATTCTCAATGCAATAGAGAACCTGGATGATAACCTCCAAAAATATGACCTAGATGGTTTGGAGAAAACCATGCACCGGGAAGTGTTTGGGCAGAAGGTTGCTGTGGAAAGCATTATGGAATTACTGAAAGACTACCTGGCTACCCACATACACAACAAGCCTCTAGTCATCTCTTTAAACGGCCCAACAGGAGTTGGGAAGAGTCATGTTGGCTGGCTGCTGGCCAAACATTTTCGTTCCATCATGGACAATGACTTTGTGCTTCAGTACTTTGTTATGCATCACTGTCCCAGCGGCATGGCCCCACTTACATGTGAAATAGATTTGTCTAAGAAGATCTCTGACATGGTCACAAGAGCCGAAATAGAGGAGAAGATCCCATTGTTTATTCTGGATGAGGTTGAACTCATGTCTCCAGTCCTGCTGGATACTCTCAGCCGATTCTTTGAGCCCAATCAAACCAATGAGTTCCTCAATGCCATCTACATTTTAATAAGCAACATAGGAGGTGGTGAAATAACCAAGTTTGTTATCCAGAATTCATCTGCTGAGATCCTGCGTCAGCAAAGGGGAGCTGAAGAACTGCTGAGCATCGTCCAGCCTGTACTGATCGATGCCCACCCTCTCTGGAAGTCTGCAGATATCATCCCATTTGTCCTCCTGGAGAAGACTCATGTCATAAACTGCTTCCTAGAGGAGATGAGGAGGGAAGGGCTGTATCCCGACCAGAAACATGTTGAAAACTTAGCTAGTCAGCTCAGTTACTACACTACTGAGGACAAGCAGTACTCCAGGATGGGCTGCAAGCAGGTTGTGGCCAAAGTCAACCTGCTGTAGCGCTTTACTGCAGGGACCAAGTCCTGCTCTCGGGATTTGCAAAAGGATCCTGGCCTTCTGGAGGAGTGCATTGCAGCAGGCTGCGGTCAAGGTGTCCTCCTCAGCCCTGCACTGACCTTGTCCTGGTCCAGGTAGAGGGATGGCAGCCTTGTGGTCTCTGTTCTCCTCCAGATGCTTCACTTGTTCCTAATGTTCTGTGAATAAGGCCTGGGCTACGAAGCCCAACCAACCTCCCATTAACTGCGAGATGCTTTGTTCCTCACATGCTCATTTGGGATACTTGTCATTAAGGAGTTGTGAGATGAGAAGAGACGCTGTGAGGAGGAGGAAATAGTAACTGGGTTACTGTCCCTGCAGTACACGTAACCATCCCTCACTCCTTCTCCAGGCTCACAGTCTTCAGCTCTTTGTTTTTCTTGGTCCTGGCTGGTGGTGCGCAGAGCAGAGGCAGTGCCGGATGCCTGGGAGAAATAAGAGGATCATAGAATCACAGAACCCCAGCCTGGTTTGTGTTGGGAGGGACCTTAAAGCTCCTCCAGCTCCAACCCCTGCCACGGGCAGGGACCCCTTCCACTAGAGCAGCTTGCTCCAAGCCCCTGTGTCCAACCTGGCCTTGAGCACTGCCAGGGATGGGGCAGCCACAGCTTCTCTGGGCACCCTGTGCCAGCGCCTCAGCACCCTCACAGGGAAGAGCTTCTGCCTAAGAGCTCATCTCAGTCTCCCCTCGGGCAGGTTCAAGCCATTCCCCTTGGCCTGTCCCTACAGCCCCTTGTAATTGTGTAAAGAACAAAAAGGATTTGTGGCTCCTCATCCCCAAATGCAGGGCAGTCAGAGCTCTGCTTCCTGCAGCTCCTACATCACCGCATGCTCCAGAGAATCCTTTCTGGATCTGTTCCTGAGCTATTGCTCTTCTGAGCTCATACCTGAGCTCACCTTTGGCACCTCCAGTGAGATTTGTGCCCTGCGAGTCTGTCTGGGCTCGTCTTGAAGACTGCAGCAATAACCACCGCATTGTTTCAGCTCTGCTGGTGGCGGCTCATCCCCAGAGCTCTTCTGCTTTTGCTCCTGGGTACCCTTCACCACCCCATTACCCAGGAAGCCCAAAATAGCAACTGACATATATTAAGCAACACACACTGGAAAAGACAGTTTGGGCTGTCTGGGCCGAGCGCAGTGGGAATCCTGGGCTTGTTCCCGCTTGTGCGAAGCCAAGAAGAGGTTCTTTGTCATTGAGACCGGGGGAAGCACCTCAGGAAAAGCACATGTGCTTGTTCTGTGCAGGCCAATGAGCAGGTATTTATGACATTGCCTTTTCAGGGTTTGGGTTTGTGCCCAAACCCCCTTCTACAATTTGCTGTGAATTATCCTCTACACAGTCCTGTGGATGTTTGCACTGGTGGGTTGATTTGCCTCTTTGTAATGTGGGCTCCAGAGACTTCCATCACAAGCTCCTGCTTCCAGAGCTATTGTCAGGAATGAATCCAAATGATCCCAAATAAAATCATTCGAAGTACATTTCCTTTATTTGACTGAAATGTGCTTTTCTTCCCAAATTTCTCTTCTGGATGGATGTAGCTGCACTTCCATGCCTGTGCTTCCCAGTGACTCACATTGGGATCAAGGCTCCCGGTGCACTGTGTATGTGTGTGCAGCTCCTCGAGGTGCACTCATGGAAAGCCAGATCCAAACCCCACAGCATGCAGCAGTGCCGGGAGCTGTGTGCTGCACGGCTCCTCCATCCCCCTGAGCTGCACAGGGTGGACAAGGCTGCAGACCAGCCAAGTGTGTCCTTGCCTGAGGTGCTGCTGGGCTGGAAGGCCTGACTGAAGTTCCTTCACTCGAAATCATCCATTGGAGAAGACTTCTCATGTAGAAGAGCCCGTGAGAGCAGCTGGGCAGAAGGGCTGCTGTTTGCACGGCCTAGGGGAAGGGCTCTGAATGAAACTAAGCCACCTTCTGAGTGCAGTGGCCACAAAACGTGATGTGTGTGAGCTGGTCTCCACAGCTTAGTGAGACTTTGCTACCAGGACAGTTAATCCTGGTAGTAGAAATCCTGGTTTTATCCCGGATAAGAAACAGAAACGACTCAGGGACCAGGATTCCCCTCCTTTTCCAGCTGGGAGCAGGACAGAAGCTGTGTGTTTTCTACCCAGGTCTCTTGTTTCTGGGGGAGTTGCTCCAAGCCCAATCCCCATGACAGGAGAGACAGCATCACCCACCTGGGCTTGGGAGCTGGAAGTGCCACCAGTGTCTGCAGTGCTGGACCGCAGGGATGCTGCCGGAGCAGGCACCCATGGGTGCTGGATTGCAGATGGCTTCTGTGCCATGTCCACCAAGAGCTGGGTGCGGGGTGGCTCTGGGCTCACTGGGAGCAGCTCAGCACCCCGTGGCTCAGCAGTGTAGGGCCTCATGCTGCCTCTTGGGGAGATGAAGGACATGTTGCACTGTCTTGCCTCCCGCTCCATCTCACCCCACTTCAGCACATCAAGTCCCTCCCAAAGCAAAGCTGCAAAAGGCATGAGGTGCATCGGTGCCCTGGGCACCCTGAAACCCGCCAAGGTCTTTGCCTCCCACGAAGCTCCTCTCAGTGCTAAGAAGTGGGGCTCAGCTTTCTGCTGCACAAAGACCATCTCATCCCTTGGCCAGTGCTGGGGAGGACAACCTGGCCGGTGCTGTACCTGTGCCAGCCCTCCTCACACTCCCAGCCCACACCACAGCCTGTACCTCTGGAGGCCTTCATCAGAACACACAGCAATCTGCAGGCCATGGAGAGAGCTCTCCCTGCCAGAAGACAAGGATGTGGCCAGGCTGTCCCCAGCCCCAACTTGCCCAGGGATCAGATCCCAGCTCAAATGGCTCTTCATGGTGTCCCATCCCCAGTGTCCCCCAGCATGCCAGCTTAGACATCTGTCCATACTGCCCTAGACCCCGAGCTGCTGTGGGAACCTCTGCAAAGCCACCAGCCCTGCCAGGCACCTTCAAGGCAGGGGAGCTGGCCCATGGCCAATCTGCAGCGCCGAGCACCAGGAGCCTGGTGGCTCTCTCAGTGCTGTGTGCAAAGGAAGCTGGTCTAGGGGAAAGGAACCGTTAAGGACACAAACCTCACAGTGTCCCCTAATGGCTGCTGCCACAATACGGGAGAACTTCGCAGCTCTGCCAGCACCACTGAGGTTCTCCTTCACTCGGCACAGGAGCAGCCTCCTCTGCTCAGAGCCAGGAGGACCTCTCGAGGAGTTACTCATCACGTTGCTCATCACTCAGCTACTCCTACACGTACCTGGCCAAGCCCCCACGGTGGCACACACCTGCTGTAGGGCTGTGGTGATTGATGGGCCTGGGTGGAGAAGTCAACAGCTCCTCCTGCAGCACAGCTGAGGCTGGAGGACCAAAGCATGGAGGAAGTTGAGGCTTGTCTATGGTCCCACTGCCTCTTGGAGGCTCGGATGCTCCTGGCATGGAACCCAGGGTTCCCATGGAGCGCTTTAACTCGATGGGTATGGCTGAAAGGGCAGGTATGTGGAAACATGCTTTCACCATAGACTTTGTCCTCCTTAGCCTGGGTTTCTTTATCCAGTTGCATTTTCCAGGGAGAACCCTGGTTGAGCTGGAGGGATGGGATTGAAGTTGAAGGATGGAGAGAACCCTCCACGCTGGGGTGCTTGGACTGCTGGTCCTGCTCTTCCCCTGCACAGCCCAGCTGTGTATTGAAGGGCTGGTGGCAGCCTGGACTCCCTCACTCTGGAGGCATCCCTCCTGCCTTCCCTGCGCTCTTGGCTCCCTTTGCCTGATGAAGGGTTCGTTTCTCTGCGGTAGCACTGGGCCATGGGTGTCACAGGGTGCTGGGACAGCTGGTCCCAAGGGCCCATGTCACCAGGATGGGTCACCCTCCTGTGGCCAGCTCTTGCTGCCTAATGCACCGTGCACTCAGGAGTGCGTACAACACATGATGGAGTAGGGGGCTGCAGAGGGCATCATGCTGTGTTGCCTGTAGACTTATCCATCCATGAGGGACCTCTTCAGCCATTCTTTACTCTTAACAGCTTCTTTGTAATCCAAAGATCTAGAAATATGACTTTGGAGGAGATATTGATAGGGATGAAAAGAATTGCTGTGGCTGCACGTCTGTCCTGGGCCTTCATCCAGCTCCTCTGCATGCCCTGGGTGAATGGGGGCTGCCTGGTGTGTGGGAGCCCAGAGCAGCTGTGGCTGCCCCATCCCTGGCAGTGCTCAAGGCCAGGTTGGACACAGGGGCTTGGAGCAAGCTGCTCCAGTGGAAGGGGTCCCTGCCCGTGGCAGGGGTTGGAGCTGGAGGAGCTTTAAGGTCCCTTCCAACACAAACCATTCTGTATCTGCTATAGGCATGGGTGTAGGTGGCCCTAGGAAGGCTTCCTCAGTTGCAAGAGCTCTTCCTGAGTCAGGCACACCTTCCTGTCGTGCTTGGAGCAGTGATTCATGGAAAGCAGCTCCTGCCCTTCTGCAGGCATGGTGCTACCTTTGGCCTTGAGCAAAGCGCAGCTGGTTCAGTAATCAAAGCAGGGCTGGGACAATCATTTCCCATCACAGGCTGGCTGGGTCTCATGGGGTGAACAGCAGGTACTCTGCACCCCACAAGTGTATCCCAAAGCCAGAATGGCGTATGGGGCAATCCCCATGGGGAAAGTGCAGTGTGATTCCCAATAGGTAAATGTGGGAAGAGCTGTTGCTACTGCCCATGAGAGCATAACAGTGATGGAGGAGGGTAAAAGTAAATACGAAACGGTGTCTTGCACGGCACGGGAATTGTGACCGCATGGGTCACAGTGTGGTCTGTGCTGACGGCTTCCCCAGGGCTGGGCTCAGGTCAGAGGGGCACAAGCTGTCATACATACGTACAGCACTGTCAGACCTTTGCAGACCTGGGCTGCCTCCAGGAGCACCTCCCAGTGAAGAAGATGCACCAGTCAGCACCAGCTCTGGAGGTACCAATTACCCTTCCCCATATCAGCCACACCTGACAGCTCCCCACTCCCTGAAGACTTGCATGGGAGGAAGTGGCCAAGCATGCTCAGAACCCTATTTAAGCTCAGCTGGAGCCATCAGTCCCTGTGGGAGCTGTGTTGAAGGACTGTTGCTGTCCAGCATAGGTCTGTCTGTACCTAAACTATGCTGTGCTGATCCAAGACCTCAGTCTGTAGCCTGTTGTTTCATCTTGCTCCATCACCACGGGCCTGCCTGTTCAGTGCTTGCCCTAATTTGTGGGTTGATTTCACACTGGACCCATCTCATCACCATGGTGTTGCTGGATCTGGACTTTCGGGTTGCTCTGGACTCTTGGTTGGACCTGGCTGGATCTCCATGCAGGTACCATGGGATGGGTCCTGTTGGACCTGGGTTCCTCCTAGCTCTCCCTTCCTGAAGGAGCTGCCTCTTGGTGCCCCTGATATGAGGGCACCTGGGGGGGGCAGGAAAGGCCATCAGGCCAAGTGTGCAGCAGTGGGTGAACACTGAAGGGGGCCCTGTGGGAAAGGCACTGACTGCTTTCTCCCTATAGGTGCCTGAAGCTACAGGAGAAGGCAACATCCCTCTGGCATCCAGGGTATGACCTATGTTGGTAGAACCCTCCTATGGTACCAGCAGACCCCCTTTGCTGGGGGACAAGTGGTTCCCGACACCTGCACCTCCTTCCCTGCTGAAGAAGCTTTGCTTTGGGCTGCAGGATGGATGGCTGGGTCTGCCCAGGGAAGGAGCAGCCTGGGGTGATGCAGCACCATGGGCAGCCTGGCTGGTGAAGGTGTTGCCTGTGCTGTATCCCAGGGTGGGCTTGTGCCCTAGCACACTGCTGCACGGCCTGTGCTCCATCCCAATGGCATCTCTTTTCCATGCTACTGTTGGAGATGTCCCCCTAAGCTGTGTGTGGTTCTGACATAACCCACCATCGCGCCTTGTGCCCATGTGTGGACTGAAGCTGCTTCCTCCTACCCAGCTCTGGGTGGCTTGTCCCTGCCACACCAGCTGGCAGCGAATGGCACTGGGGCTCATGTCTGTGGGTGCTCTCACTGGATGCCGGGTGCAGTAACCCTGATGCCTGGACAAAGAGTGAGCTGCAGAGAGATGGAAACGCAAACAGCTCCCTGCTGGGGCTGGCAGGGGTGCACTGATGCCTTTGCTCGTGTCTCTGGGTGTTGCCCGTGTCCCTGCTCAGCTGCAGGGCTCCATTACTTTGCAGCTGGGCTCTGGGATGGTGTCCCTGCTCTGCACCTGCAGCCCTGGTCACCTCTAGGAGCATCATCCAGGACAGCTTCCCAGCCAGTCTCTCCCATCCTCCAGTTGCAGGAGGGCCTTTAGTGATTCCTGAGGAAGAGCTGCAAGTTGACCCTCAGGTTGCTCCTGCACGTGAGCTGGGAGGTTTGTCCTGATAGAGAGTGTGCTAATGAGCTGCTTTCACCAAGCCTGTGGGCTTGGAGCACTGCAGGCATGATCCCAGGTTCCAGGGCACCCCTGTACCAGGGACCCAGCTGCCTCCCCTGCATGGCCCAGGGCTGTGGGATGTGCCCTGTGTTTCCCCATGGACGTGGCCTGGCTCCAGCAGAGGAAGGCGGCTGCACATGCACGTTCTGTGTGAGCTCTGGTTAACTTCAGCTGCCTCCAGGGAAAGGTTTGTATTTAATGTTCCTTAAAAGGAGATAATCCTGGGTGTCTCTGTGACTCAAAGCGAGCCAGGCTGATGCTGCTCCCAAAGGTGGGTGCTGGCTGCTGTGCCCAGCCTGGCAGTGATGCTGGGTCCTCCCTGGGGTTTCTTTCTGCTGTGGGAAGGTGCTCCAGTGATGGCACAGTGCTGACCAGTGCTCTGTTATGCACTGCAGCGTTGTGCAAGCCTTGCTGGGCTTGCCTGGTCCTTGAGCTCCCCATGTGCTGCTGGAGCTGCTCCTGCTGCAGTGTTCCCCCACCCCAGCAGGACCTTGTTCTCACTGGCAGTGCCTCTGGCCATCATGGCTCTACCAAGACCCACAGGGGATGCGTGACATTGGCTTGGGGCACCTGAACAGAGGTTGTGTAAATTGAGGTACCACTTGCAGGGATGTGGGGGTGACAGTAAGCCTGTCTCCACGAATGCTAATGGAAGTGTTCAGGCCAGGTTGGACGCAGGGGCTTGGAGCAAGCTGCTCCAGTGGAAGGGGTCCCTGCCCGTGGCAGGGACCTTAAAGCTGGATGAACTTTAAGGTCCCTTCCAGCACAAACCAGGCTGGGGTTCCATGAAAATATTCCCAGGGCAAGGAAAAGCTACTGATGATTCCTATCAGGTTAAGTGCTTTGTTGCTTTCTTATCGACTCCTGCGGTCCTCACTAAGCAGATGAGCTGCAAGCAGAAAAGCAAATCTTATCAGTGGTGGCAGGGCTGCAGGAGGGAAGAACAGAGCGAGGACAGCTCAGGTAAGTCGGAGCTTTCTCAATAGCTGTGAATGATGCAATTTACCTCAAGGTGCAGAAGGAATGTCTGCAATGGCTTCTGAGATCACATGAGGATGGGTGAGCCTCTGAAAGGTGGAAGGAGGACAAGCATTCCCTTTTCTTGGGAAGGAGGAGGAAGGCACAAGCACATAGGAGCAAATGTATTATGTGTGAGCTTATAGAAGAGGGGGGAGAAATAAGTTAAGCTGTGACCATAAAGTCTAATTTCTTCCTTTCCAAGAATGGCTGTTAATAGTTACTGGGATGAGCTGGAAACAGCTTTCCAGAGCTGGGGAAAGTTAGTATTTCCCAAACAGTGGGGACGACAGAGGTGGGATTTTGTCTGCCCATTGAATGTGGAGGGGATGTGGAGCTGGGAGGCCTGCAAGCACTGCAGGGGACACACTTGGGATGGAAAACACAAACTGGAGGAAAGGTCTGAGAGAAGCTGCTGCAGAGGAGGGTGGGGGTGAGCAAATGCATGTTCCAGGCTGGGGAGGGCGAAGGGCTGGGAGGAAAACAAGCCTGGGGGGGATCGCAGCGCTCCCACTCCGCACAAGGGATAATACCTCGGGTTCTGAGGAAGGCAAACATCCAGAAGTGTACAAAGAGGTGTGTTGCATATGCGAGGGATGAAGTAATGCGAGGCCTCGCTGGAGCACTGTGGCCATATTTGGGCACCCTCCTGGGGAGGAAGACCTTGGTGAGGGGGTGATGCAGCCCAGGGCGAAGTTTCAGGTGAAGCATGATAAGAGGTTTCAAACATGCAGAAGCCTGGCAGGAGCAGACAGCAGTGCTTGGTTACCTCTCATCCATGGCAGGGTGTGGATTGAGTCCAGAGAGTGAGGAATAGGTTAAACTTGAGGAAAACTGCTGTAACTGCAGTAGTGAAGCACCAGAATGGATTTATTCGGGTGGTTGCTCCATTGCTGCCACTGAACCCAGTGGAGGATTATTTAGCCAGAGCTGTAGGGCTCTGCCTTGGTGGTTGCACCACATCCCATGTTGTCCATCTTCTGTTACCCTTTGGTGCCTGTCAAGGGGTCAGTTGTAACCTTCTGCTCAGCACACAGCTGGTCTGACTTGCAGTGCTCAGTCTTCACAGGGAGCACAGCAATTCTACATTACTCCTTGGTTTCAGATACTAAAATACCTGGGTTCAGGTACAAAGTTTCAGGCACCTGCATCTGCAAACTGTCAGACTTGGGAAATGTGAGATCAGCAAGTAACTCCCTGGACAGATTGGTTTTCCAGGTGGGATCTGTTAGAAGGACAAGAGAATCAGCCAATATTGAAACTAGAGCATGCAAAAGAGTTAATCGTGTAACTAAATTCACCTAGAACCTCATTTACTTCCCCTTGACACTTTTCCCTTATTGACTTGGTTTTCTAATTGACATCAGGTACGGGGTTAGCTTCTGCACCTAGAGCTGCCTCAGGACTCGTGGCCATCTCCAGGAAGTCCCTGCAGAAGGGGCAGATGCCATGGCATGGTTTGATATTCTCCAGTTACAGATGTGGAGCTGGTTGGTGGCTCCCTGTGCAGCAGCAGAGCATCAGCTCCTCCTCCAGCTGTGGAGATCACTGCAAAGACCCGCTAACAGGTCTGTGCAGGATGCACCCATCCCAGGATCTTCTGTGGATGCTATTTTGAGCTTACTGCCACTGTGCTTCCTGTGCTGGTTGATCAACCCACCCCTCAGGCTGGGATTTAGCTGCCCTAATTTTGGCATCCTGAAGTCTGAGTAAGTCTCTCCTGGACTTCCCCATCCCTGCTTCCTGGAAAGAGGCTGCCCAGGAACCCAGGCCTAGGAAAAGGCCACCTGGAAAACCTTCCCTGAGCTGCAGCTCCTGCTCGGGGATTCCTGGGCAGGGGTGGACCCCTGCAGGTATGTGGTACCCATGCAGCCACAGGTTATTCCATCCCTTCACGCTCTCTTCTCCTTGATGTGACAACAGGCTGCTGATGGAAGCCACCACCACTGCATCCCACTCTTGCTACTCGCCCATCCTTACCCAATGTCGTCCATCTAGGACAGCGAATTCCTGCAGGCCAAGTTTGTGCTAAGCTGCTTAGTTTGCTACCACAGCTTGTAAAAGCCGTCACTCTGAGCTGAGGACAGCTCTGTGGAAGCGTCTTGCCCTGCATTTTGATTTTACTGCTAAAGGTACATCTCCCTGCTGGGGCCTTACCCTGGGGATGTGGCCGGATGGAGGGATCACTGTGTTCTCCCCAGCCTGGGGCCCCTCACCAGATCTCAATGGCTTTTGTTAACCTTTGGCATCAGCTTTCTCAGAGGGTCATGAAGGAGCCAGTCTGAGGGAGCCCATCCTTCACCAGATCCTGGCTTCTCACCTGCATAACGTGTATGTACAGTTTAGAGGCCAGTAAGTGATAGGTGAAGAGAAGTAAAGCATTAATGGCACCCAAAATCTGTTTTCGCCTGTATGTTTTCCCCTCTCCTGCCCTACAATGCACTGCGCTATTCAAGTGCTCTCACTCGAGCCAGGTCCACGTGGTACCTTGCCTGTTCTTCCAAGCAAACAAACCCAAAACATCAATGGAAAATCCTGGAGAAATATTCCCAGATCGTATGGTTTCTTTTGAGACTCTGAGCTGCCTGCCATGAGCTCAGTGCAGGTACAGGAGGAGCTGCAGGCGTGACTCTGAAACCAGGGAATCTGTTGTGTTCCCAGCCCTCCCCAGCTTCCACATTTTCACAGCCCAGCTCTCTGTTTCCCAGTAGCTTTTCCATGGCTGCAGTGAAGGGGTTTGTACCGCTCATAGCTGGCACAACGTGCTGTTACTCTCTCATACTGTCGCTGCTATATCACAGCGAACTGCCCAGCTCTTCCTGAGATGACTTCATAAATTCCTCCTGTGGGATGGAGGTTTGTGACTCACAGCCTTGCTTTGCCTATATGAGGTCCTGCCACCTCCCTGGGTGCTGTGGGGGCCTTGGGAAGTGAGTTCTGAGCCTTTCCTTTGAGCATAAGCTGGTCCTTGGCTTCAAGGTTGTTGCTTCCCTCTCTAGCGTGAAAAAAGCTGTGTGTACCTTGGGTTTGCTCCAGCTATTGCAGATGATGTAATGAGCGGTTCTGCCCCTCCCTGCAGACTCTGCAGCACAAACTGCACTCTGATTCTTGGATGTCTTGAGGTCAGAACATAGCACTGAATGTTGCAGAACGCCTTGGCCTGACGCGACCCAGTGTCCTCAGCTCCATCAGTGCTACGGCCTCTGTCGGCTTCAGCTGCAAAAGCAGCTCTGTGCTGGTTCTTTTACTCCCATAAATCACATCAAGACCTTTCAGGCTGCACCCTTGTGCCAAAGATCCAGCACCTCCACCTCTGAATGTTGTTCCTGATGCATCCAAGGCTCAGGTTCTGGCTTTGGTGATCCCTTAGCGAAATGCACACAGGTCTCTGGGTTAGACAAGGGGGTTGATGAAATCCAGTTCAACAGAAGTTGTCTTTCTTCTCCTTGCACCTGGTGGGCAGAAGATCTGCTTCTTATGGTGCTGATTCATCTTAGTTCTCACTTGAGGAGGATCCAGTGACCTGCTTGGACAAGCTCACCTGGGAGTTATAAATACACCTCTGTGTAATACTCACATGACAATAAGCTAATGGGTCATGATAATTGCCAATAAGAACAGGATTTGTCCCTGCAGGTAGAGACCCCTCTTCCTGGGGCTCATCCTGAAGCTGGGTTATTACTTGCCTCCCTACAGCTGGGTGTTGGGCAATGCTGGTGAGATGGATGAGGTGAAGATGTGGAGCTTCACCAAGAAACCTCTACATGATCAATTACACAAGGTGATGCTATTGGTGTCAGAGCTGGAGTCAACTTCTGGACAGGCTGTGTTCCAGTCCATCAGGAGCTGCCCGTTAACTACACCAAGGCAGATACAGCTCATGATGGGACAGCTGGGAGAAGATAGATGGGTCTGTCCCCTTGGCTATGATGCTGGTTGAAATAAAGGGGGTAGTTGAAAGTCATACTGAATGTTTGCTTTTTGGCCTGTAACATCCACCCTTCGCTCATCATCCGGGCGCTCCTAGTGTCCTCTTTGGTAGCTTCCTGTGGCTCTTCCTCCTCTGAACTGAGTAGAACTGGCTGAAGCCATGGCCTGCGTGCAGGAGGGTTCGTTGCTAATCCCTATCCTGATTCATCCACGTGCTGGGACCGGGGTGGATCCGAGGCCTCAGACACCACAGGGCGAAGCAGCAGCACTTTACATGGTTTATTTTCTTATTGCATGCTGCTTTTAAGCACTTCAGTGATTTAGGTGCTGCCTGACAGCACTGAACCAGTTATGGGGGTGGATGCCAGGCAGGGATGCAGTTAGGACATGCCACTGAGCAGAGCTTTGGCCAGCAGTTAAGGGACAAGCCATTGTACCCCACTCCAACCAGCTTCCATGACAGATGGTGACTACAGAGGCTGCTTGAGCCAATTCCTTGCTACTTTAGGAACTGCCTGGAGTTGCCAATGAGGAGGTGAGTTGGGAAGCAGCAGTTTGTCTCCAGCCCTCCAGACTTTGCCTTGTAGGGGGAGAAAAAGATGACCAAAGGCCTGTTTTGAAGCCCTGGCTGTGTTTCAGGTTTAAGCATTCATTTAAGGCCCTGCCATGAGGAAGGTGTTTTTCAGCAGCGGGTCTTGTGGTGAGCCAGCAGCTTCAGACTCGGTTTAAATGGGGGTTAGGGATGAGTGCAGAATCAAGCAGTGTTCCTGCTTGGAATTACTGACCATCAGCTTGGAGGTGCTGGGTGGGCCAAACCAAGAAATGGGACTCCATGTATTGTAGTCCCTGTGTTAGTAGCTACATCTTGGTTTTGCCCAAGACTGAGTTTCCAGTGGAATAAACCTGATGACTGGGAGTTTTCACATCGTGACAGCAGGTGACATGATGGTGATTTACAAAGCTGAAAGCACAGAAGTTCGATGCTTTGTGACTTAAAGACAACATGAATTTGTTCTTCCAAGAAGCAGAAAGCAAGCGAGGTTATGGACCCCAGAGGGTGAAAGGAGGTCACAGAATGATTTGAGTTGGAAAGGACCTTAAAGATCATCCAGTTCCAAACCCCTGCCACAGACAGGGACGTGCCAAGGTGTCAAAGAATAGCTTTAAAAGTTGGGGTTTTGCTCCGGTGCTTTGTGGTGGCTAACGGCTGCTCGGGAGAGGTTGCTGTGTTTAATTTCAGGTTAGCCATCCAGAGGTGGTTACCCAAGGCCTCTGCAGAAGTCCATCTTTCCTTCTCACCTGCTCCATACCAGTGTGAAGTGCCCCACGCTGACAAAGATACAGGAAGTTTGCAGCTGAATCTCCTAAGCCCATGACAAAGGTGCCAGAGAGCCGCAGACCTCTCCAGCAGGTTTGTGGGCACTCAGCCCCCTCAGGCTCTGTTTAGTCATCATAAGGCACAAAGAATTTGAACACGAGTGTTGTTTTTTTCCTTTTCTGGGCATCTCTGAGACCGAGCTTGCCAGAGCAAGTGCTGAGCTTGCTCTTTTTCTGGGGCATAGTGCTGAGATTGCACAGGATCATAACAGAACCTGGGGTCTCCCACCTCCGTCCCTCCAGCTCCAGGCCAGAGATCCCGGCATGGGACGGGAAGGCAGGGTAGGAAGGTGAGAGTCCTCAGACTGTTCTGTATAGTAGATGGGTGAATTCTAATGATGGATACACTCTCAAAAGCACTGAATATTCTGAAGGCAAAGTTCTGTGACAGACAGCTGTAATAACTGAGAACAGAGGTGGGGAGGAGGAGATTTGGAGCATACTTTTACACTCCTGTTAGTGCCCGTGGGCAGATACCTGGTGCTGGGGGCAGACACATTCCAGAGTGGTTTGTGAGTCAGATGAGCTCCTCCCATCACAACTTCACTCATCAAAGCAAGTATTTATAGCACAGGTAGGAGTAGGGAGAGAAATCAAAGGCGAGCTTCCCAGAAAGATGCATAAATCACTCCAAGAGTTCAGCTCTGGGGTTCTGCATTTTTTGCTTTAATACGAATGAATAAAACTCCTGTTGTTATTAACTAATATCTCTTACTATTATTTCATTGCTCTGCTTTTTGAATTAAACCCATCTTTGAGCAAAGAGGGTATTTCCATAGAGTTCTTCCAGCTCTCAGAGCTCTCAGGCTGCTAAGAACATGCTGGCTTACACCAGAGAAAACATGTTCTCCAGCACTGATCTGCTGAAAAGCAGTGCAGAGAGGCTGCCCGGGCCGATGTTTGCTGACCCAGCTGTCAGGAGACCTTCAGGCCTTGCAGCAAAGCGAAGCAGGAAAGCCAGGAGGGTGCTGTACCCAGCGCAGGTGAGGAAGTATTTGCCACGTCAGGAGACAGACCTAGCCAAGCGGTGGCTGCTCTTCTTTGCTGGCATCATCCTCCTGCAGGTCTTAACTGAGGATCCTGAGCAAGAAGGACTGGCCGGGGGGAAGAGCCTTAAAGTGCAGCCACTCTGTGCACCAGCGTCACTGAGGGCTGCAGGGAACAGTTCCAGAGAAGACAGAGCTGTTTCAGAGGCCCCAGCAATCACTTTCTCATCAACTCATGGGCACCAGCCTCTCAGGCAAACCACAGCAGATGTGCCACAACAAGCAAGGAGACCTCTGCACGCCTTCTGCAGGCAATGCGTGGCCAGTTTCTCTTGTGCAGAGCAGTGAGCTGTGTGAGAAGCTGTGCTCCTAGACCTGCTCTTGGACATCAGCTGCTGGAGCAGCACCGTGGCCTGGGAACTCTGCACCCCTCCGAAGGGACACCAGGACTCTAGATGGTGACTCAGGGCCGGCAGTGGCTGGAAGAAGCATTGATGAAAAGCCAGGGCTGCAGCAAGAGCTGTGCAGGTTTTACTGCTGATTCACTCATGACTCTGACCAGAAACTGGTTTCCAAGAGCTGTAACAAAAGGCTGCAGGAATCAGTTTTGCGTTCCTGGGTTGGGCTTGTGCTGTGCTACCTGCCTGTCAGGGTTGCATAACTTTACTCAGTGCCTCCACTTGCATGCTGTAATTTAGTGTCAGTTCTCACGAATCAGACGTAGCTCAGCTCTCAAAATGATGAGAGTGCAAAGATCCTGTGTGCTTTGCTCCCTCTGTAATCCTGTAAGAATAAAACTGCTAAGATCAGACTTTCCCAGCGTGTTTCTCAGGGTTTAAAGTTAAGATTTGCCACACTGCTGCATGCTGCAAAGTGCTGAGCATCCTAGGGAAACAAAACTGTCCAACCAGCAAGAATAGTGGGGTCAGAGCCACAGCACGACCCGGACACAGACACACTGGTGCCCAGCACTGGGAGAGGGTTCATGGACCTGGGTCAGAAGCTATGTCTCCAGTTGGGGACATAAGGCACAATATGAAGCAGAGCCCCGGGATAAGGTATCTTCTTGGGAAAAAGATGGGAGGCCCCTAAAGGAAACCATGGGACATGCTGGGAAAGAGGGTTTGTCAAGGGGGAGGTTGAACTAGACATCACCAGCGGTCCCTTCTAACCAACACTTCTACCATTTCTGTGTTCAGCAGGGGGTTACTGGGAGTTCAGCAGCACTTTGTGGTTCTGTGTGTGAGAAATGGGGCTGGCCACAGGTCCAGGGCAGTATGTGTGTAGGCTGTTTGACAGAGTGAATGGGATGGTGTCTGCTGCAGCCGGTCAGATACAAGCAGGCTGCATGAGTTCAGAATAAAGAAATCTGTCTCAGGATCAGCTTCTGCTCCTTTCCCAGCCACAGGGCTTATTCCAAAGAGCCACTCATGGCTCCTTGCTGGAAACACAGAGTCCAGGGTTTCCAGTGGATATTTTGAGCTTGTTGAATTTCCGGGGCTGTTTTATCAGCTGCCCCCGAGGCTGGGATTCAGCTGCCCTAATTTAGGCATCTGAGGAAAGTCTGAGTAAGTCTGCCTGGGATTTTCCCAGCCCAGCGCCCTGGGAAGAGTCTGCCTGGGGAAAGGACACCTGGAAAACCTTCTTCAAGCCAAGCAGGGCTCCCCACCATGAAGGTCAGTCCCAAAGGCCACACCATGCCTTTGCAGCTCCCTGCTTTGCCTTTGGGTCTCCATCCAACCTTCTGCTCTGCAAAACAACCAGACTTTTGCTGGGTTGCTCAAGGCTGCGTCCAACCCAACTTTAACATCTCCAAGCATGGAGATTTCACCACCTCCTTGGCCCACCTCTTCAGCCTGGGACTTAATTGAGATCTTTCCCATGCCACATGATGACAGACAGCTGGTGCGCCTCACATAGCTGTGCACTGAGATAGGTGTCTCAGAAAGCAGGTCTGCTCATGGCAGCAGCAATTAGTTCCTCAGGCCCTGATAAGAGCAGAACTCAGATGCTTTGTAATGACCTAAAGCAGCTGCACGTGACCTAGGGCTGGAAGGAAGCTGGATTGCACATGCAGTGATTGCAGAAGAGGTGTGGAACAGCCAAGCACAGCACTGCAGGCCAAAACAGAATGGAGCAGGGAGCTGTAGCCCACAGCAATCCCAAACGGAGCCGCTTATCTCAAAAACACACAGCTGAAAACACCGACAGAATTTAGCTGCTTCATTTCTACTGGGAAAAAACTCCAAAGGAGCAATCTGTCCATGTGCGTGGAGTAAGGAGCAGCTGGGACAGGACTCCTGTGAGTGGTGGTCCAGGATGAGCCTTTCAGAGGGGCTCCGCATCCCTTGTGTAGGCAGGGAAAATATGCAATCAGAAGGAATAACTGAATGTGAAGTCTTGTAAATGGTTGGAATTGTAAAGACTGTTGAAAAGAAAAGGATCTTTTAACAATGGTGTCGGTGATGAAACCCTTCAGTTGATTGCAAGCTTGGTGAGCAGAACTTCCCGAAAGCCCAGCACATCCCAAAGACACCACGGGAGGGCAGCAGAGACAGAAGCTGAGCAGCACCCACAGGCAGCGGCCTCCAGTGCTTCAGCCGCCCAAGAACGAAGCTGCAATGGCGCATACAGCGGTGCTGAGGATGCTGTCAGTGCCTTGCAGAGAGCCGACGTGTGGGGAGAACAGAATGTGTCAGAAAACCCCACCTTGGTGGGGCATAACTCAGCAACATAGATACAGACACCTTAAATATAAACCCCTATCACTGAGTGATGAGGTGAGGTACAGGTGAGAGGTTTCATTGTTCCACGCAGCACGGGATGGTGAGCTGAGGTGTACGGTAACACAAGTATAACAGAGGCTGCCATCAACCAACTTCCAAGCCAGATACTGACAGCTTAAGCCAACGTAACCACTGAAAAGTCATTTCAGGCCTGGTAACGTGAACAAGCTAAATACGAGGAGGACCGTCACAAGAAGGGTGTTGTGTGAAGTCTGGAGTTTCAAGTCACGGTCAGCCCCCGCTCCCCTCTCTAACGTTCCTGTTTGCTCCAACATTGCTTTTGGCACAGTGTGACACAGACAGCACCAGCCCAGGCTGAGGGCAGGAGGGCAGGACACTCCTAGGAGTGCACATCCCTGCTCCACAGCATGGTGCTGGGAGTGCTGTCGCCCAGGCCTGTTGTGGCTATTCCCAGCCCTGCCAGTACCAGGTGAGGGGGCAGCCCAGCAGGATGGCTTGGAGCCCTGCAGTGCCCTGCAGGGATAATGTGTCTGCGCTCCACTTCCATCGACAGAGCAGCGTATCCAGACAGGCTCTGTACCAGGGACATGTCAGGACCCAGTCCTGCATTCCCAGCCCCACACTGCAGCTGCCTTTTCTGCGGGGGGAGCCCCTTGCACCCCAGCTCTATTGCCCCAGCAGCCTCCACGCTCACCTGCAGTCCTTGGGCCAGAGCCTGTCTCACTCCTTCCTCTCCCAGTGCTCCCATTGTGCATGCTTCAGAGCCTTCCTGATCCATGCTACATCCCCAGCCCCTTCTCATAGCACTCCTCCCCTCAACCTCTTTCTTTATCCAAGCCTCCTCAGGCCATCTCAGCCCCACCACCCTTCTACTCCACAGTCCCCCAGTCTTGCCACTGGGCACAGAGTCCTTTGCTCCAGCTCACATCCCTGACAGGAAAATCTCTTGACTTTCAAGCAAACAGCATCCAGATGCGCACTGGGAGCTGCCCTTGGACATTCCCACCATGTTCCCAGCCTGGAACAGTCCCTGTGGAGCAAGGCAGATGCACGACCTCAAACCCAGGCCAGGGACCGTTCTGGCAGTGTTGTTACTCTTGATCACATTCCTGTACCCAGTGGCATCCCCAGGAGCTGCTGCATTTAGCACTACAGATGTGTCCTACGGGACCAGGCACACTGGGAGATGCAGGACTCCAAAGATGCTCCTCAAAGGAGCTGTATTTCCCTGGTCCCAGAACATGAGCACTTGACCCCCTGTGCTGAGCGGACCCAGGGCTCAGGAATTCTGCTGGGGGAGCTGTAGAGGATGGTCCATAACAGCTCTGTGGCAGGTTTTTGACTCCCGGAGCCAGCACCGCTCCCCCTCACTGCGACACACGGGCACGGATGCTGCTCCCTGCTGAGGCGTGCCAGGGAATCGTAAACACAGCTGGTTTCACTGGGTGTGTTGTTCACCCCCGGGCTCTCTCCGAGCTGGACTGAGGATGTCTCAGGAGTGTAATGGGGAAAAACAAGGCAATGTTTTCTCTGCTGCACTGCCTCCCCTGGGTATTACCTGCTGCACTGCTCCAGGGCACAACCGGCTGCCTGAAAAAAGGGGGAGCCTGAAAAAACTGCTGTAAAAAAGGCTTAGAATAAAGACAAAAGTCAAGGGAAACAATAAGAAGTCAATAAATCAATGAGCAGCCTAGTGAACACATAGCGAGGTCTGCACCTCTCCTTGCCTCACGGTGTTAGAAAGCCACTCAGCAGAGCCAAAAGCCATGAAAGTGGTTTGTGTTCACCCACGTGGCAAAAAAGGAGTGAAAATTCTTTATGGGAGGCAGAAAGGTTGATGATAAGGAGCAGGGGGTTACACTGACAGCCAGTGTTCTGCTTCCTGGAGCAAAGCCATGCTCCTCACTGCTGTTTGCTCTTAAACAAGTCTTCAAAGAGGCCATGTACTTTACACGCAGAGACTGTTGCTCCATTCTGGTCACTAGGGCAAGGTTTCGGCTCTGTTTTCACCTGACGTATTGAAAGTCTCCTCTGGAACAACCTTCCCCTGGTAACCAGCGTTTTCCTTCCTTTCCTTCTCCTGCTCAGGGGAGTTTCCCACTTGCCTTCGCTTCCTTCAGCTTGTTTGTGGCCAAGTGCCTGGACAGCCCCGGGAAAGGGTCCATCTCCATTGGCATCAGCTGTGAAAAGCATGGAGTCACAGGATGGTTCAGGTTGGAAAAGACCTTCAGGGTCATTGAGTCCAACCATTGCCCAGCACTGCCAAGGCCACCACTGAGCCATGGCACTGAGGGCCACGGCTCTGCCCATCTTCTAAACCCCGGCAGGGCCGGTGGCTGCAGCACTGCCCTGGGCAGCCTGTGCCGGTGCCCGACAGCCAGCCCAGACGAGGTCAAGGCTGTTAAACAGAGGCATGTGTGGGACAGGCCCTTGTCATGGAGCCCCTGTGCGTGGCCACCAGCACCATGTGCCAGCCCAGCACCACCGAGTGCCATGGCAGCTTTGGGACGGCGCTGTGGGACTGGCTGGCAGCACAGCGGGATGGGACCCTGGGGATATGGCGGTGTGCTGGGGTAGGCAGTGACTGAGGAGCAGCGCGGGTGCAGGAACATGGCAGTGCCCTGGGGTGAGGGGGGGGACCGGCGGGACAGGGCAGGGCCTGAGGTACGTGAGGTACCTGCGAACATGGCGGGGCCATGAGGTGCAGCAGGAGGACGTGGGGACAGGGCACGGCCCTGAGGTATGGGGGCGTCACCTGCGAACATGGCGCGGCCATGAGGCACGTGGGGACGGGGAGGCTCAGCCCTGAGGTAGCTGTGGGGTTACAGGAACGTGACTCAGCCCCCAGTGCAGAGGGACATGGCGGGGCCATGAGGCACACGGGGACGTGGCGGCACAGCCCTGAGGCACACGGGGACACGGCGGCACAGCCCTGAGGCACACGGGAAGCCCGGGGACATGGCGGAGCGCTGGGGCAGCCGCAGGCGCGGAGCACAGGCCGCGCTCCTTCCCTCCGCGCCGCGTTGCCATAGCGACGCCCCGCTCCGTGCCCCCGGAGCGCTGTCGCTTTAAGAGCGGCGCGGCCGCCGCCGCCGCCCCCGCCCTCGCCCGCCCGGCGGCCGGAAGGGGTCCGCGCTGCCGCCCGCCGCTGCCGCCCGCTCTCTCAGGTAAGCGCCGCGCCTCGCCCGGCCTAGCCCGGTCCCACCCCGCCCGCCGCCGCCGCCACCGGGGGAGGCGCTGCCCGGGGCGCCGGCTCCGCCCCGCCCGCCGGGTGCCCGCGGGCCGCAAGTGCGGGAGGAGCTCGGGGCCGCTGCCGGGGCGCCTGCCGGGTACCGCGGCGGGGCTGGGGGTGCCCGGTGGGCGCTGGGGAGGGCTCAGCGGGGACCCTGCGGGCCGAGGCTGCTCGCGGAGGAGGGGTCCCGCGGAAGCCGCGCTGTGCTGGGCCGCGGCGGGTCGGGTGTGCTCGGGGGGGGGTGTGTGTGTGTGTGCGGAGCCCGTGGACCTGTTGAGCGCTGCTCGGGCAGCTCGGTGTGCGAGGGCACGCCCCGCTCCGGTGCCCGGTACCGGCGGTGCTGGCTTCGTTGGGCTTTTCAAGGCTCCGGCACCGTTCCTGCTTGCGGTCTCTCCGCAGGTGGAGTCACGGTGATGCCGATCGTGCCTCCCGCTCTCCACCGGCATCGCTGTCCCTTTGCAGCGGGGCACGGCCCAGGCCCGGCCCGCAGCGAGCGCACGGAGCCGCCTTGTTCTGGTTCCTCGCAGCTGGGTGAGCTCTTGGCACAGGAACAGGCTGCCCAGGGCAGGGCTGCAGGCACCGGCCCTCCAAGTGCTCACACACCGTGGATACGAGGCCTCAGTGCCGTGGGTCAGTGGTGGCCGAGGCAGTGCTTGGGCTTGATCTTACACAGGTCTTTTCCAACCTGGTTGATTCTGTGTTCTTTGTGGTCCTACCAGCAGCTGCTGGGATTGTGCAAAGTAGGAGGAAGCGGGCAGGAGGGGGTAAGCTTCGCTGCTGACGGTGTTAGTTGTGCTCAGGTCCTGAGGTCCAGTTTTCCTCCAGCTTGAGAGTCAAACCCTCGTGCTGGCTGGTGCTTTCATTTGTTTGGGATTTTTCTCCCCTTTTATGAAAGAATTAGCTTTTATCCTTATCTTCCTAATCAGATGTCCGTGGGAAAACTGCTTTGAAACTTTTATTTTGGCCTTTTCTGGTTAATACTACTCCAGTTTCTTGCTTGTTGGTGCTTTTCTTCCTTTTCATGCTGGATGTGCTGGCTTTCTTTTTCTTTGGCTTGTCTGGCTTCTAACTGTTCCCTAGTTAAGGAGTGGGGGGGATTGGGAAAGGATAAAATATGTGAATCCAAGACCACTTTGTCTCAGCTCCTCTAGTGGAATCCTGTAAGCCAAAGGGGAGAGGAAATAAAAAAGTGTTCAAGGGGAGCTCAGGGTGATTCGCTTTGTTGGGGGCAAAATGTTCTGAGGGACTGAGATTTTGTCACTTAATTTCTCTTCTTTTGAGGTCTGAAGGTAAACCAGCACTTTGAAACGCTCCAGTTTAAAATGCTGAGCTCTTCCTTTGCTCTTCAACTGAGAAAAGGTCTTTAAAGCAGAAAAAGCAGCAGCAGTTGTGCAGTGGGGTGTGTGTGTGCAGAGGCCTCACAGCTCTTCCATCAGCTGCTCGTGCCTTCTCCCTGTGGACCATACCATTAGAGAGGCTTCAATTCCCATTTAACCTGCTGGTCTGGGTAATGTGGCTGTGGGAAGCAGGAGGAGCTCTCTGCCACCTGGGGCTTGCTGTGCTGCAGGCTCTGGCCTCTGGGGTATAATTGAGGAAAGTAATTGTATTTTAAGAAGACTGGAATCTGTTAGCCAGGTGTGTGCTGTCCCCTGGGCAGATGTCAGAGTGTGTGAGCTTGCTTTTGCTTTTGGCAAGTGAGTTGTGGCCTTTTGATGGTCACAGTTGCCTGCTACTGGTTGGTTGATGCTGAAGACTGCATCATCTTCAGCTTTTGGGAGCGAGACCCCTTGGTGTTCTGTCCTTTTCCACCCCATGGGAATCACCAAGGGGAGCTGTCTCCTCCCCCAGCGCTGCCTCCTTACCTTTCCCAGGCGCTTTCATCTTCCTCATTCAGTTTTCTCTCCAGGAAGACTTTTTATTTGCTGCATCTTTCCTGAGTTTGGTTTTTGTGCACAGCGACAAGCCTGCCCATGGGCAGCGCAGGTCTGTGGTGAGGGACAGAGAGCCAAGAGCAACTGGAACTGGGTGTAATTGAAAGCTGTCAGCTTTGCAGCGAAGGAGGATAGCATGTGGCTGTCTTGTTGAGGCTTGAAGTAGCTCCTTGAGTAACACTGAGTGAAGATACGGATCTTTCAGCTCTAAATAGTCATTGAGAAGGCATCAGAAAACTCCCCAGGGTTTGGCCACTTGGGAAGCTCTCTGGGCTGGAGCCCAATGGTACAGTGGCAGCAGGACTCTGGGTGGCTTTTCTTCTGCTTGCTGCTGCAGTTCTGCACCATCTGATGTGGGTACTTGGCTGCTGTTCTTCTGAAGGTGTCCAGCCAGGGTGACTTCAAAACAGGAGAAATGGTCAAGAACTGGTGTCTTGGAGTGCTCTGCTTGGGTTTCCTGCGCTTCCTTCCCTTGGTGGCTGTTCCCTGGGGAGTTTGGCTGCAGTGGGGGTCTGTGCCTGAGCAGGACCAGCAGTGTCCCATGAGAAGGCTTTTGGGTAACAGAGGGACAGCCAGAGCCCAGCTGAGTGGGAGACAAGGCAAAAAGCAGTGTGCCCACCCTGGTGATGGTATGGGACAGCCTTGGGCATCTGGGAAAAGAGGAATTTGAGAGGGAGGTGAATCCAACAGGGAGCAAATACCCCACTGGTAAACAGCACCAGCTGGGAGCGCTGCTTCTGCCTGCATGCCCTGGCTGGATCAGCTTTAGGTAGTTTCTCAATAAGCCTGGGGGTGAAATTCACCATTTCATTCCCCAAATGTCCTGCTGGCCCCTTGGGCCCTTTGTATCTGCTGCTGTTTGCCAGACGTTGCCTGAGCTGCTCTTACACTGCAGCTGTTTCTGCAGGTCCCCAGTTCCTGCACAGTTGTTCTTACTCTGTTTATTTTAGTGCTTATAAACTGATTTTTAAGAAGAGTTGGAACTTGAGCTGGAAAGTCTCCTTTTGCTGCTCCCTCCTCAGGATTTGCTTGAGAAGCTACACCATTAGGAGGTGGCGGCTGAGCCCTGCAATATTGTTCCCCCCTTTATGCTTCGCATTTTCTGAGCTGTGGTTTCCCAGGGTTTCGGGGGCTATTGCCCTGTACCTTGTTTTCAGCAGTTGACATGTGTTTGGGGGGTGTCTGCTCTTAATCTAGTAAAATTAGGAGCTTGGCTTGGGAGTAAAAACCTTAAAGGAGGCTTTTTTTTTCCCTTCTCTTTTAACATGTTGTTTAGCCTGGACATTTGCAGTCAAACAGAGCCATGTGTTTCTTAAAGACACAGAGAGCAAAAAGCTGCTTCAGGGCAACATCTCAAATTGCTGTGAGATGCAGAGTCACGTATGGAGCTAGAAGGTGCCACCAAAACAGTTCCACCATGACTCTGTCGTTCTGCATTTTACGGGCAAAGCCCTTCATGATTCTCATAGTGAGTTCAAGAGCTATGGGTTGAGGTGTGGGTACTGTTTTTTTAAAAGTAGTACATAGCTTTAATAAAGATGCAAATCAAGAGAGAACCCAGTGTGGTTAACACGATCCTCTGCTCCCATGGTGATCAGTGTATTGCCTTCCCGTGCTGATCATAGAATCATAGAATAGTTAGGGTTGGAAAGGACCTCAAGATCATCTGGTTCCAACCCCCCTGCCATGGGCAGGGACACCTCACACTAAACCATCCCACACCAGGCTTCATCCAACCTGGCCTTGAACACCGCCAGGGATGGAGCACTCACAACCTCCCTGGGCAACCGATTCCAGTGTCTCACCACCCTATCATAGAATGGTTTGTATTGGAGGGGACTTCAACGCTCATCCAGTTCCAACCCTCTGCCATGGGCAGGGACACCTTCCACTAGAGCAGCTTGCTCTAAGCCTGTTTTGTCAGCTACTTTTGCAAGTTGAGGTGAAAATGGGTGCTGGAAGTGGTGAATAACCCCTTCACTTGGAATAATCCATGGCTGGGAAGAGCCAAGGGTTCAATCCTCCCCACCTCTTTTGCTAGAGGCAGGCTAGAGTTTTTGTCTTCCTGCTGTGCTGTGTGTTGAATGTTAAACAGTGATTTCTATGCAAGAATTTTAAGGGAAGCCTTTCACAGTCCTTGAATGACCAACTAGGGGCAGCTGAGAAAAGGTTGCCTGGGAGATGCTGTTGAGAGCAGCTAGTGCAGGGTGAGACGGCTTGTGTGCGAGAAAGGGAAAGCAGGCAGGATCATGATCTCATCTTCCTTTTTGGGGTGCAATAGTGGTGGTACCTCTTCTGAATGCTCAGGGGGTGTGAATGTGACTGAGTTTGCAGGCGCAAGAGTGGTGCTCCTTGTTCTACTCATCACAGTACTCCTAAAGGAGCAAGGTGCAGCTGGCCCTGCGGAGAACAGCGGTGTCATCTGTGTATTAAATACTGCCCTTCATTTCCTGCATTCTCTGCAGCACTCACACTTCCCCATGGTTTTCATCAGGAAGGAAAAGGTGTTGCTTTGTGGGGAAGTAGCATGGGGAGGCTTCTGGATGCTCCTGTAGCATCACCAGAAACTTGGGTAAAATCCTGTGACATCCCTTTAAGCAATCTCAGGGTAAAGCTGGCTTTTGAAGGAGCTTATTGTTCCCTTACTTCAGAGCTCCTGTTGTACTGGTTATTTCTCTCTTTGAGTGCAGATAGGGTTCAAGTGATAATTATGGGGAAATGCTTCAATACATCTTCAGACATGAAAATACTCTTATACATGCAGGTCCCCACTGCTGTGTGTTTAATGGATTGCTTTTCCGGCTGCTCCTCAACTTTTGCAGCTCTGAGTTTGTTCTTGCACTTCTTCCAATGCTTGCTTAAAATGAGTTTGTGTGAAAATGTGAGTGCTTTCAGGCTGTGGGGAAGGAAAACGTGATGCTCCAGTTAGGTGTTGGCAAAGTGTCCTGCTGTCTGGAGCTGTGTGGGAGGAGAAATGGCTTCTTGGTTGTGTGACCCCAATGGGGAGAAGAGCAGCTGGGGTTTAACAAACTGCTTAAAATTTATATAGGCCCCCAAAGTCTCCAGAGACATCTCTCCTTTCCTAGAAGCTTCCTTTAACAAGCTGATTTCTCAGGCTGATTGCTTGCAGATGAGATCATGCAGTGTGTTTTGCAGGGAAAGAATCTCAACTTAGACTGGCGAGCCAGAAAGCTTTAACACGCAAGTCACATGCCCGGTGTCCTCATGGCACATACAGAACTCTAGAGACTGTGAAAGCATCTATCTGTGGGTCAGCTTTTGTTCCAGCCTGAGCTTTCTGGATGTAAAGAATACCAAGGGATGCTCTGAAGTGCTGGGTCCTGTTGCTTGGACAGCAACAGGAGATAGCAAGGAAGTATTTCATCTTTCCTTAGCTCTGTTTCTCTCTTTAGTGTGTGTGGTGTTGGGATAAGCCCAGGCGAGGGAAGGCTCTCATCTTAATTCCACAGACGTTTTTCTGCTGGCTTCAGCAAAGGAATTTATGTAGAATTGATGATATTTTTTTCTGTTGATACATAAGAATGTTCAGAGCAGGGAGGACTTGATGTTAATGTTCTGCTGCAGAGGATCCCACCGGTCTCTGGTTCCTCTCACTGCTGTTTTCCATTGCTCTTGATGGCACCTGGTTTCAGGTGTCCTTAATGGAAAGACTTCTTCCAAAATAAGTACAGTCCTCGTTTAGGAATGCTGAAAATTAAGCAAAGCTCTTCTAAGGTGATGCTGGGTGGTATTGCCAGCACAGTGAGCAAAAAACTGCTGCCAGTAGTTTGAAAGTACAGCCCATTCTCACAGGGCAGGTAAAAGGCACCTTCCTGATGCCAGGAACTCCTTATGCCTAAAATTACTTCTTCCAAATCAAGAAGATGTTAGTTATGCAAAAACAAATTGGGGGGAGGAGGGAATTTTACTAATATTGATTATGGAAATAGGAGCCAATTGTTCCCAAGCTCTCCTTAAAAAACTAAAAATAGAAACTGGAGTCAGACCAGGCAGGGAAAGCTTGAAATCCACCAACCTTTTATGCAACTTAGAGACAGGAATGGATAAAGCAAGATGTGTTAAAACCTCCTACCACGGCACAGCAGTGTTCTGCTGCTTGTAGCAGAGCCTCATTCTGTGAGCTTGCTTTCTGAAACCAGGAGTTGAAAGCAAATCTTACAGGTGAGCACAGCCTTGGTGGATTTTCTTTTTCCTGTTGCTAAAGCATTCCTTTATCTCAATAAAGCAATCTTCATGTTTATCAGAAGCTCTTTACAAGGAATAACTTCACACAGGTGTTTTGTAGAGGTGCAAAGTCAAGCACACCTCAGTGGAAAACACCTACCTAGAGCCTCGTCAAACTCCAAGATGAAAGAGGGGAGACTGAGATGAGCTCTTAGGCAGAAGCTCTTCCCTGTGAGGGTGCTGAGGCGCTGGCACAGGGTGCCCAGAGAAGCTGTGGCTGCCCCATCCCTGGCAGTGCTCGAGGCCAGGTTGGACACAGGGGCTTGGAGCAAGCTGCTCCAGTGGAAGGGGTCCCTGCCCGTGGCAGGGGTTGGAGCTGGATGAGCTTTAAGGTCCCTTCCAACACAAACCAGGCTGGGGTTCTATCAGGTCCATACACTTTCTAGTGTGTAGTACAATGCAAGTTAAGATACCTACTTTCTGTATTGTGTTATTTTATTCCCTAGATAGTTGTCAAGTAAATTGCTTTTGTTGCATGCCCTTACTCACTGGCTGGTAAGTCCAGGATCCTTGTTTTAATGAAAGGGGCTGGTAAAATACTTGCTGCTCTGATGGATTGCAGTGAAGTGGTATATTTTCTGTAGCAGCTCAACCATTTCATTCTGCTCCTGGATGGGATCCTGCTGGGTCTGGTTATGGGCTGTGTGTCCACCTGGAGGTGGGCTGATGTGTCTCAAGGCCACTGGCTGGGTCGAGCAGTGCGTACACATGGGAGGTGATGATCTGTACTCTGAAGAGCGCTGCCTAAACCTTGTTTTGTCCATGAAGCTTCAAGTATGGAGCTGCTAAAGCCCCAGCCCACTCAGAACTAATGCTTGCAGAATGCATGACCAAGGAATTAAACTGGGTGGAGCTGTTCCAAAATTTGGATGTGGGGCCTGTCGGCTCCTAATGCAGCAGCTCTCTGGGTGTTTGCTTGGAAGGGCTCCCAGCATGGATGATGCTCTCCTGACCTGATTTGACTTCCCTTTCTTGATGCTTGGGTACTGTGCCCAAATCTGTCTGTGAGGATCTGCAGTGCGGAGCTCCGGTGCCTGATGAACCTGAAACAAGTCAGCTCCTGTCAGGAGATGATGGGAGATGATCAGCTCATACATGCCATGGGGGATGGAAGGG
The DNA here is from genome assembly GCF_037157495.1 of Lathamus discolor. Taxonomy (NCBI): domain Eukaryota; kingdom Metazoa; phylum Chordata; class Aves; order Psittaciformes; family Psittacidae; genus Lathamus; species Lathamus discolor. The sequence goes on along the minus strand of NC_088898.1, from coordinate 9,894,729 downwards.
AGGGCAGAGCACAAGAGGAGGGACAGACAAACAAAGCAAACAGTTGTGTTTCTTCCCCAGGACAGTCCTATGTCCTCAGTCTGCCAGCTGCAGTTTGGAGGCCAGAAGAATAGGGTGGGGTATTTTCTTCCAACCAGATGAATTTCTGCAGTGAAAATGAGAAGTGAAGTTTAGTTTCTCTGGGAATAACATTTAAGGTGTAAAAAAGTCCCACCCATCAGTAATGAAGAGCTGCTGAAGAATGAGCAATTACAGAGACAGAGCCTGCAGAGCACATGGTGTCTGCAGCTTTTCCTTGAAGGGTGAGAATTCAGTTCTGGGCCCCTCACTGCAAAAGAGAGACACTGAGGTGCAGGAGTGGGGCCAGAGAAGGGCACCGGAGCTGGTGCAGGGTCTGGAGCCCAAGTGTGATGGGAACGGCCGAGGGACCTCGCGGGTTCAGATGGAGAAGAGAAGGCTCAGGGGGAACCTGATAGTTCCCTACAGGAGCATGACAGGAGGATGGAGCCAGGAGGGGCTGGGCTCTGCTCCCAAGGAACAAGGGATGGGACAAGAGGAACCGGCCTCAAGCTGCACCAGGGCAGGTTTAGATGGAGCTGAGGAACAATTCCTGCCCCAGAGGGTGCTCAGGCACTGGAACAGGCTGCCCAGGGCAGGGCTGGAGTCACCAATATTCTCCAATATGAAAATCATCCTATAGTGGGTGCTTTTCACTAAGCTCAGGCTGTTTCTGCTGTTCCTGACAAGCTCTCCCATCTTCATGCTGGGTAATGTGATCTTCCAGGGATGTTTACCTGCCAGTTCTGTGTTTCTAGTGGAGCTGAGCTGGGGCTGCTTGTGAGAACGCATGCAGCGTGAGCCTCCAACACCATGTTGTTGTTTGGGGTGAGGTGTTGGCTGTGTGCACTGTGATTCAGCAGAGCTAGCTGTGCTGTGAGCTCCCTCCTTGTTGCTCTGGACAAGGGTCTCTATGCTGCATATTCATCTCATGAGCTCTGTTTTTAAGTGCATGTGTTTTGCATTTGCCATGGGTATTATTCAAACAACCCAACTTCCCAAAGGGTCCTTCTCTTTTCCATCAGCTTGACTCCATCCATCTACATGTGTAGCTAGCAGCAGTCTCATATTTTCTTCTGTGTTTTGGGACAAGCTGAATGGGGCTTTACGAGTGCCATAGGCGGAGTTGGGAGGAACAGCACTGGTGGCAGTTTCTCTGGTGGCCCACGACCCTCTTCAATCTCAATGTCTGCTTCTGCTTCCCCATCACCCTCCAGACAGAGCACCTCATGTAGACAACACGCTGCCTTCATCCTGAGGACTGAACACACCAGGGATTAGATGTGGTTCAGTCTGCTACAGCATTTTCTGGCCTCCTCCCAGCACTGGAAGGACACCAAATAGCAGCAGTGCCTCTGAGGCCTCCCTAGAGTAAAGACTTCGAGTGGGAAATGATTTTTCTCGTTGCTTCTAACGTCAAGAGAGCTACTGGCTGTCTTGCTTTTTACCTGTATTCTTGGAATTATTGGAAGCTTTTGTGTTTGAATGCTCAGCTGAAGTTAAATGCCAAGAAGAAATTGCTTATAGTGGATGTTAATTTGTGCAAGGACAGCGTGATGCAGTGCACTGACCCTGTTTGAGACCTGTGTAATACATGAAAGCACAGAGACTGGTACTCCAGTATCCCTGTCCATACAGACACTGATTGCGTCAGTGCTGACATCTTTAACCAAGCTTTTGGTAGAATCTAGGAAGATTTCTTCAGAGAAACTCAATGTGAGTCTTTTATAAAACTTTTGGCAATAATTACTCTGCTTCTTCTCATTTGCTGTCACTGATGTTGGAAAGGATGTGTGGAGGTCTTCAGCCTGACCTCCTGCTAGAAGTGGGATTGTCTCCAGCCTGGGATCACCACAGCCCTGGCTTTGGCTGGCCATCTCTTGAAAGGACCCAGGGATGGAGCAGTGTGCCATGTCAGATCAGCTTCTGTTTGCTTTGCCTAATAAGCCACCTTTGAGTGTGAGTTACGCATTTAGCTTTGAATTACCTCATCCTTCAGGTTTAAAAACATTTAAGTGAACTGTTAGGAAATGTCCCAGTAGGGATAATAATGTAACATGTAATGTATCTGAATCCTTCTGTCTTTTCCATGCTAAGATTGGAAATATGAGTAGGCCCCAAGTGCTGTTTCCGCAGGAAAAGGCAAGGACCCTGTTAGGTGGTTTTCTCATGTTTGCACGGGGTTATTACAGTGAAGAACATGCCCTGTTGTTGGAATGAGTGCATGGGTGTTTTCTCCTCAGTATTAGCTGTGTGTTTGCCCAGCCAGAGCTGGGTTTGTCTGGAGGCACAGGATGAGCTCTGTGAGCATCCTTCGCCCTGAGGCTGAGTGTGGGCTGGGGCAGAGCAGCTCTGCGCCCAGGCTGAGGCCACACATGCTCAAAGAATGTCCCTCCTCAGCCCCTTGCAATGGGAGGAGCAGGTTTTCCCCAGGGTCTGCTGCAGTCCTTTCAGAAGGAACACCAGCTCATGAGATGGGTCCTCCAACAGGCACACTCATTGGAGTTGCCCTGCGTGGCCCTGAGCATCAGCGGGAGCACAACAGCTCTCTGCATCTGAGAAGTAAGCTTGGATTTGGCAATGCCGCAAGCTTCTGGACGCAGTGGGTGTCCATGAATGGCACGTAGTCAGGCCCAGAGCAGAGGCCTGCTGCTGTGGCTGGGCTGGGCTGGATTTCTTCAGACAGAACTGCAGATTGCAACACCCTTATACTTACTGAGGCCAGGAGGCCTTGCTTGGAAGGGAAATGGCTGAGATGGAAGGAGCTGCTGAGGAGGTGGAAGCTTCCCTAGCCAAGGCCTTGTTGCTGGATTCCAGTCTGGCTGTATCCCTGCACTCCGCATCCCCTCATGTCATGGGGAGAAATGTGCATCCTTCACTGGCACTGAGAATGAGAGCTACTGTGGGCTCGTCGGGACCTTGCTTGGCACTGCCTTCTGCTCTGGAGATTCCTGTTAATGTCCACTGTGTCAGTGGTGAGGAGCCAGCAGCAGTGCCCTTGGGTGGGTTACAAATTCCCTGTGGCCATGAAGAGGGGCCATTTGGTATCCTGCCTGTCCGAACTGTGCACCCGAGAGCATCCTCCAGCTTTTGTTTCCATACCAGAGCCAACAAAAGGGCTGGGAGCGTGGGCTTCTGCAGGCCTCTGGTCACTTGGAGGCAATGGTCCCTGCTGAGGAATGGCAGAAACGTGGTGACCGCTGTTGTCAGCTGCTTGCTGCATGCTTTGACCGAAGTGCAGGGGGCAGGTTCGGGGTTGTGTGGCTGGAGGGTCCTGGAGCAGCAGCTGTGCCGAGGCAGGGGTGGCACCTAGAGGCTGACTTGGGCTGACAACTCTTGTTTTACCACCAGCTCTTCCATGCACCGGGTATTTCTGCAGGGTCTGTGTGTGTTACAGGCAGAGGGGCTGTAACAGCATCGCTGCCATAGCTGAGCTCTGCTCTGGTTTGGTTGTTTCTGGTGTCCCTTGCTGGGAAAACCAAACTGTTGGTGCCCGGTGTCTCCCTTCCCATATGCTGTTCCTCCTTGCTGAAGCCTATAGCCAGTGCTTATGGTTTGCTTTGGCTTTCTGCTTTTACTCTCCATGTCTCTGGAATAAAATCTCCAGTAAAGGAAGCTGAGTAGCTCTTCTCTGAGCTGGGTTTGGAATTAATACTCAGACATTGGTCTTTGGAGGTCCCCACAGGTTGCAGTGTTTGAGGTGACATATGGCAACACACGGGTTCATCTGGGAAGCTTTTTGGAGAGAGGAACAGACGTGGGGAAGTATCACTGTGGGTGAGATAGCAGAGCTTTGACCCACCAGGCCTGGGACCTGTGCAGCTCTGGTTGTCAGAGCTCTCCTTATGCTCCCTTCCTTGCTCCAAACCCCTTCTAGGGATGGAGGGCAGGAGCTGGACTACTTCAGTGTTGGGGGAGGAACATGTCCATGACAATGCTCAGGACACTGGATGCTATCTAGTGCTTCAAGAAGGTCAGCTTTGAAAGAGGCCCTGTGCCTGCTGAGCATATCAACTGCTTACAGGGCTTAGATGTCAGAAGCCCAGAGCTCATGGGAGTTGAGTTCTCATCTGCAGCACTTGCTGTTGCAGACACCAGAGAGTACTTGGCTCATGGTGCAGACAAGAGCAAGGCAGAGAGGCTGGAGATGTCCTGCTTGGGCTGGTCCCAGTGTCCAGGGACAGGGAGGGATGTCTGTTTGCAGATAATGGTTTCTCTGCCCCTTTCTCGCACTTGTCTCAGCAAAGATGGCCAGGGAGAGTGTTTACAAGTGTGTCCTTGCTGAGCGCTGCTCTGTGCCAGGAGTTCACTCCTTGGCTGGAAGACGTGTTCACTGGGGCTTTGTCATTACAACAGCTAAAGCTAAACTGATCTCACTCCACTTGTTCTGACCTGGGGGTGTATGTATCACTTGCCTTCCCTCTACTCTCATCCCCATCTTTGAGGCAGCCCATAATGGAGCAGCTGAGCTGTTTAAAAGACAGGGAAATAGGAGGCTGCTGCTGTTTGGGTCTTCCCTGGTAGTATTTAAAGCTCTGGGTGAGATTTGGAGGGTTGGGGAGGAGTTGTTGTTCTTCCATTGCCACCTTCCCAGCCATTTTCATCCCAGATGAGGGAACTGTGGTGGCAAAGCAGTGCTGAGGCCTCTCCTGTTCCTATGTCCTTGCAGGACAGGGTGTCACTGGGCAGCTACAGTGCACCCAGAAACAAGCAGCTTGGCTCAGCTGCAGAGCTGTGTCTGTTGGGGGCATGAGGATTTACTGTCCCATGGCTGGACCAGAGGTTGTGCTTGTTCTGGTGATACAGGAAGTCACTGAGGGGTAGAGGAGATGCCATACACTGTGGTATTTGCCCAGTCTCTCTTCAGAGGAAAGGCTTCCTTGGCATGGGGTTGGAGGTGCATGGTGGAAGGTGAATGTTCCCCTTGTGTCCTGTTGTGTCTTATATAGGTTGGGAGGGGGTTGTCCCGCATCAGGTGTCTGTATATGTCACCCCATGCTCTATCCTGTCATCTCTGAGCCCTCTGTTACCCTGCAGAATAGCTCTAGTCAGCACGCTGTATGGAAGGGTGGTTGGTCAGTAGTTCTCAGAGGATGTCACACACATCCCATGCTAGCCCTCCCCTGCCATGCCAAGCTCTTCCCTGCTTCCCTCTTCTCCCACTTTTATGGCTGGAAGTGGATTTCTTTGCAGTGGAAGGAGGATACAAGCAGAGCTGGGCTGAGCAGATGTTTCAGCTGGGGTAGGGTGGGAGTGAGTGTTCTCACACGTCGGGTAAGGACAGGAGAGGGCTGTGAGGTGTAAACAAAGCACTGTCCGAGCAGGCTTCTGTGTTGTATCACAAGTTCCTGGAAAGGTGAAGGCAGGAGCTGGCTGTCATGTCCTCTCATTGAAGGAATAAAGAGCTTGAATGTTGTACCGGTCCAGCCTCCTTCCTGGGACTGTCCTGTGCTCTTCAACTCCCTTGTCCCTGCATAGCCAAAGGCTGCTCAGGTGATGTTCTCGTCTTATCTGACGTGAGACATTGGTGCTTAGCGAGATCCCTGTGCCCAGCTGTGGCCTTCTGGGATGAAGGCAGGTGGAGGTCCTGCTAGAGCTGTGCTAGGCAAGCGACTGGAAGGTAAGGAGCATATGGACTGTGCTGAAGGACGGGGTGCGTGTTGCTGGTGTGCTGCTGCAGCAGAGGCCTGGCAGGAAAAGCTTTTAGGTGCTATTCTAATTAGTGTTTTCCTTACTCACACTTGGCCATGTATTCCCACCTCATCAGCGATAACTGCGGTGGTTCTCTAGGCACAAGTCACAGGTCTGGTGTTGACATTTCTACAATGGGATTATGGAGTTTTCCTCTGCAAGAGCCTTGTGCTTGCTACAGAGGAGGATCCTGCTCAGGTGGTCAAGGCCATCCGTCTGTCTTGAGCTGTTTGTCTAGTTGCCTTCACCTTAGCATCAGTGTCTGTTCATTTATTTCTCCAGTGGCTCTGGGACAGCAGAAGGCCAACTGCCTGCTGTCCGTGTGATCCGCTCACCAGTGCTTCACCCCAGATCTCGTGTTGCTGCTTAGCAGGTTATTTTCAAGCAGTGGAAGAAAAAACTCTGCTTTTAAGCCCATTGAAACACTTTGTAGACATTATTATCTATTTTGGGAGACCACCTCTTACCTCTTCCTAGAATGTTTTTGCAATGCTTTGGGGATTCACGATCCTGTGTAGATTCCTTAAGCAGCCAAATTGCCCTGCACTGGCATAAACAAGCTTTTGTGTCTAAATTTGTCTATGGAATTTGGTCGCAGTTAATTGGACTGATCTTTTCAAAGCCAAACACAATCTGTTGGAGGAACTCGAACAGTGCCAGCCCTGCCTGGGCTGGTTCTGCCCCCTCGCCGTGCGGAAACCTGCTGGTGCTGCGGAAAGCTGTTCTGTGCAAGACCAAAACAGGGTCTGTTGATGTTATTCCGAGTCCTTTGAGGAGCTGACTTACTGGTCACATGTGCTGCTATGAGGTCATTAGGAAGTCTCTCAAATACACAATTTGAGAAGCGATGATGCTATGGCAGAAGTATGCTCCTTCTGCAATGTGAGATGCAAAACTCTCTCTGAAGTGCTGTAGTTTGTAATGGCTCAGAGTGGGATCTGTTGTTGTGCATATTTGGGCTCATTCCAGTGAAAAAAAAGGAGTGTTTTGCTTTATCCCAGATTGATTAGTGACTGTACAGCCTGGATCAAGTTACATTGCAGAGGGCATCCAGCAGAGAGCCTGTTGCTGTGCTCAAGCGCTGAAGGCAAGAGTGAGTGAACTGCAAGGTCAGCAGTTTCTAGGAGTGCTTTGTGCCTCTGCTGCGCCGTCCTTCCCCAGGGAAAGGAGCTCCTCAGAGCTGTTTGAGTTGGGTCATTGCTCTTCCCAGTGCCATGGGGGCTCTTTGTCACCCAGGAGCCTTCTCCAGACCCTTGATGTTGCTTCTGTGATGTGCGTCTGCTTTGACGCTTTTGTTGATGTTCCCAATGGACAGGTCAGAAAAGTACCTATGGAACCCCAGGCTGGTTTGTGCTGGAAGGGACCTTAAAGCCCATCCAGCTCCAACCCCTGCCATGGGCAGGGACACCTTCCACTGGAGCAGCTTGCTCCAAGCCCCTGTGTCCAACCTGGCCTTGAGCACTGCCAGGGATGGGGCAGCCACAGCTTCTCTGGGCACCCTGTGCCAGCGCCTCAGCACCCTCACAGGGAAGAGCTTCTGCCTAAGAGCTCGTCTCAATCTCGCCTCTGGCAGGTTAAAGTTGTTCCCCTTGTCCAAAGCCATCTCCATTTCTGTGTCTCCTGTGGCTCACTCTGCTGCAGTCCTGCTTGTCCTGCCACCATGGAGCCTCAGCAATGTCACCTGCCCATGCGGTTCCCTCTGTCACCATTGGTAATTCATCCCCCAGGTATCACATTCTGATTGAGTTTTGCGTTTTCCCCTCTGTTTCTGTATTTTTAAGTGAAACGGAAAAGACTGATGTCACACAGCTGAGGAAAGCAATAGGGGTGATGGATCTGTTGCGATAAACATGCATTGGAGCCCTGGTGTTTCTGCTGCGCTCTCCCTCTTCCAGGAAAGACTCTGGAAGCAAAAGTCCAAGTGTCTGAGAAGTGCCTCTGCTCCTTGCAATAATCCCATCAGTTGGATTTGCTTAATAAATGACTAGAGCTGCCTTTGCTTATTACTTTTCCCTCCTGGACACGCGCTGGTGGAGAGCAGAGTCGCAGCGTGCGGTGCAGCGATGTTCCCACCGGGATTTTCCCTGCGAGTGCAGGCAGTTGTGTTAAACCAGAAGGTGAAGCCGGCCGGGCCGGCCCTGGCTCGCCCCTGGGACTACACGGGCCCTGCTTCCTGAGCAGGAGAGCTGCTTTCTGTTGTGGTTTCACTAAATGAATTCAAAGCTTGGCCTTCCTCCAGGCGCAGTCCGGGCCGGGTGCCAGCGGAGCAGCCCCGAGGGAGAGCACTGGAGCAAGGAGGGGCCAACAGCAGGGAAGAGCCGAGGAATCCAAGCAGGCAGATTTGCCTAGCAAACAGCTCTGTTTCCATCTGCTGGGTCAGGAGTTGCTATAGGAACTGGGATGATAGAGGCAGGGCCATCTCCTGGGCCTGTCTGTGTGTGCGGAGGGAGGGAGGAGGGAGGAGTTACTCAAGTTTGAACATATCATGTGTGCTGGTGGAAAGTTGCAAGGAATGTCGAAACTACAGCCTGGCTCAACCTATGGAGCTCAACAGAGACATGGCAGTTGTTCCCTGTGCTCAGCAGGCCCCGAGCAAGGCAGGTAGGGTCCTCCCAGCTTAACTCTGCTCTTCTCCTCGCGTGCTTCTGACGTTGGATAACGCACAAACCTTTGGAGGCTGGCTGGAAGTGGAGGGGGGCTGTAGAGGTGGCAGTGCCGGGATGTGAAGGCTGTTCTCCCTGGCTGGCAGGACAGGGTTGCCCTTTGCGCCCTGTTTTTCCTCCTACAGCTGTTGGAGGGTTCACAGATTGTGGGTATTCCCGTGTTTCATGCCTTAGGACCTGGGATCCGTTGTGGGGTGGGAATGTGAAGCTGGCTGATGTATTCTCCCGGGCAGGAGTGGTTTGTGGGGCTGTGGCTCTCCGGGAAAGCCCATGGTGCTAGAGCTCAAATCAGGCACGTTGTGCTGGGATGTGTCAGGGCTAAGGGGGAGTCAGATACCCAAAGCTGGGGCTGGCAGGGGCTCGCTTGTGATGGTGGGACAGTGAGGGGACACGGTCCTGTTCCCCAAGCCCCAATGGCTCCTGCCCTGTGCGTGTTCCATGGCTGTGTTGTGTCTCACCTCTTGGGGAGATGCACAACCCCCTGTCCCCTTCTGATGCACCTCCTGCAGGTTTTATCACCGTCAGACTTCCTTGGACTCACATTTAGCCTGAACCACAGGAGTATGGATGTGCAGGAAGCTGCTTCTGAGAGTCTTTATTGTTAGGGTTAGCTGTGTAGCAGCCCCTCCAGGTAAAATGTGATTAATTCCCCAGTAAACCCATTTTTTCCAGATGCTGAAAACTTTCCCAAATAAATAGCTGTGTTTGCACAGGGTCGCTCAGTGCTCCGCAGGTATTTACTGAGTTGGTTTGGCTGAAATTTCATCTGCCCGTTTGGTGTCACAGAGGAGAAGCTCTGCTACAGAAAGTGAACAATAATAAAGCAAAGGTGGGCAGTTGTTTCTCTCCTTGAGAAGCTGCACGATAAGCAGCTGAGAGCTGAAATGTGATCTCTGTACACAGAGCAAAGCTTGCCAAACTGGATTAGATCACAGCCCACCTACTCAGGCCCGGCTTATCTTGGGCAGCGGCTGCTTGGCACATTGAACACAAAGACCCAAGCACTCAAATGCAGGCAGATGTGGAATAACCTGCCCTGTAGGAGATCCCTCTCTGGTTACATTAATTACTGGTTTGCTTATACCTGGCTAGCTGAAAATGTATATCCAGTGTATTCTTTCCTCGACTCTGCGAATGGAATCGCAGATGTTCTTATTATGTAGATCCACTTCCCGTATTTTATGGAATTACTCCCACGTTGCTCTGTGGCAACATATCCCAGAGGCTTCATGCGCATGGTATGCCCTGGAATTTCATTTCCTCAGTTTTAATGTGTTGTTTTTTAATTTCAGCTTGTTTTCAATATGGGAAAGAGGTAAATGGGATCCTTTTCTTAGGTCTAGGCATCCTTATGTTACATATTTCTTTTTCTCCCCCTCATCTCTCCTGTTTCTTGTCTTTGCCTCAAAGAATCCCAGGATTTTCCTTATAGCTACCTGCCTCCTGTGTAATTGCTTCTCTGTGGGCTCCTGTTTCCTGCTCTGTCTTGAGAAAATGTGATCGGAATTAGCCATTCTCTATAGCTGTGAAATGCTGTTAAAGCTTTTCTGATGTGCTTGTCGTCTCCTTTGTTTATGAGCAAAACATTTGCTTTGATTGCTTGAAACACATAGTCACGACAAAGGTCTTCTCGGGTCTGTCTGTAGGCATGGTGGGTGTTTTGCTGGGACCTTCAGTTAATGGAAATTTCATCTCTGTACATGAGAAGTTAAACTTTATCTTGTGGAGTTGAACTTGTAAATACCAAACCCAGCAGAACATGGTGAGACCTGCCTGGAAATCCCTGCCAGAGGAGGAGTCTCCAGGCTTGGTGCAGCAATTTGAGCTGATCCCTAAGTGTCGCCACTCATTGCTCCCATCTTTGCCAGGCACTTCATAAATCAAACATTAAAACCACTTTGCTTGAGCAAACTTTAACGCGCACAGTGTAGCAGATGTGTGTTACAGACTGCGCTGTTGTGGTTAGGTGCGCAAAGAAATGGTACCCACTGAGGACACAACCTGCTTTGTCCCTTCTGGTTCAGGCCAGTGTGTTGTGGGACGGGAGAAACACTCTGATAGAGTCACAGCCTGGTTTGTGTTGGAAGGGACCTTAAAGCTCCTCCAGCTCCAGCCCCTGCCACGGGCAGGGACCCCTTCCACTGGAGCAGCTTGCTCCAAGCCCCTGTGTCCAACCTGGCCTTGAGCACTGCCAGCGATGGGGCAGCCACAGCTTCTCTGGGCACCCTGTGCCAGCGCCTCAGCACCCTCACAGGGAAGAGCTTCTGCCTAAGAGCTCAGCTCAGTCTCCCCTCGGGCAGGTTCAAGCCATTCCCCTTGGCCTGTCCCTACATCCCTTGTCCCAAGCCCCTCTCCAGGTTCCCTGCAGCCCCTTTAGGCACTGGAGCTGCTCTCAGGTCTCCCCTTCAGGAGCCTTCTCTTCTCCAGGCTGCCCCATCCCAGCTCTCTCAGCCTGGCTCCAGAGCAGAGCTGCTCCAGCCCTCGCAGCTGTTCTGTGGCCTCCTCTGCCCTCGTTCCAGCAGCTCCACGTCCCTCCTGTTGCCCCAGAGCTGGATCAGGGCTGCAGGGGGGGTCTCCCCAGAGCACAGCAGAGGGGCAGGATCCCCTCCCTGAGCTGCTGCTCACGCTCTGGGGGTGCAGCCTAGCACGTGGGGGGGTTCTTGGCTCGCACACACACTGAAGCCGGGTCATGGGAGTTTGCTGCATTTTGGTTTTTGGAGTTACTTCAGTTGTGGAATGCAGTAAATGATAATTTGGCTTCTTTCTGATACTGGTAAAGCTGCTTCAAGTTTGATGTCTTTTTTGTAGCTGTATGGTGTGGCGTTTTACATTTACAAACAGTTTTTGACAGAACCACAGCAGAGCCAGTGGTGCTCCTTGAGCAAAGGGCGAGTCTGGGTGCTAGTGTTAGGTGTACTGATGCTTTGCTTTATGGAGAGATGTTTCACAAAGCTCATAAAAAGCAGCTTTTGGTGGTATCAGCATTTCTGTGGTGGCTCTAGAGGGCCAGCTAAGTGAGTAGATGTTCCAAATAGTGCTTCTGGTTTGATTTTTACTGAACCATCTCTTAGAGATTGGCTTTCACCCTTGCAAAACCCAGCAGCTTCTCAGCTTGGTGCTGTGTGTGTTATGGGTTTGCGTCTTGTTTTGCAAAGAGGCTCTCCCAGTTTTCATGTTTTATCTCTTGAAAAGATTCCACCAGGAGCTGTTAACAAAAAGCTGTAGATAGTGAGTAGCTGCTATTGTAAAGTAGGTATTTTGGGATGTAGGCAAAGCTAAAGATAACTGTAAAAGCACAGTGAGCGTATCTCAAGGCAGTGAGAAATATTTTCATGTCTGTATAACAAAATAGATGTCACCAGTGGTGTTTATATAGTTGGGAAGGTTAAAAAAACCCAACTGATTGCTAGTAACAATATTGAGAAGTAAGAAGTTTCCTGTGTTTGGGCAGGAGCTGGATGATGTCCTCTCCCTTATGAGGATGTGGAAATGCCTTCCTTTGCGCTGGTTGTGGGGGAGGGCGTTAAACACAAGATAACAGGCAGAAGGCTTTGAAATCGGAGCAAGATAGGGACTTGTTTGTTTAAAACCAACTGGCAAAGCAGCTTTCTGAATGCTGGCTGCCGATGGGTAATAAATCTGGGAGGACCAAAGGAGTTCCCGAAGTTTGGGAAAACATAAATGTTGGGGAAGTGGCTTAGAATAGCGTGGGAGCAGGTGATCAACAGGCAGAGCCTGACCTCTGGCCAGAGCGGGATCGGAGGAGCTGCTGCAGCCCTACATCAATGTCACATTAAAGAAGGCACATGCTCAGTGGTCCATGTGCTCTGAGGGAACGTGGATCATGTGCAGAAAGCCTTCAGATGGTGGTTTTTAATGAGTATCCTGTACTGGCTGCTGAAAGGAACTGTGTTGGCACACCTGGATACGTGGATCCTGGCTGCGTTCCCTGCCATTGACTGAATGCTGCTGCTCCCAGGAGGCTGAAGAGGCTCTGCTTTGGGAGCAGGAGGTGTTGAGTGCCACTGGGCAAAGTGGTCCCCTTTGCCCTGTGCAGGGTCTGGCCTATCCTTCGTGCTCTGCTTGGATGCCTCACCACTGCTGGTAGCTGGTGGCTCTGAGTGAGGAGCACCCTCCTGAGCTGTGCTGGTTGTGTCTGGTCTGTGCTCTCCATGTAGCCGGTCCGTGTCCTCTTGCTGTGCTAAGGCGGCAGGGTCTCAGTTTCCATTTGCTGATCAGAACTGTGTTGAACAAGTTCATTTATAAAGTGCCACCTGATACCTCTCAAAATAGGTACCGGTGGGAATGTGATCTGTGCAGTCCCTAAACACAGGGCCATGGAATAGTGCTCCAGCCACGCTCTAGGGTCAGCATGGGACAAACTCAGTCCCTAGTGTGCCCATGAAGAAGCTGGTAGAAGTGATAGTAAAATCTGTCCAGAGCTGTCCCACTGCTGAGTGGAGACTTGATCTCAGGAGTGGTGACTTGCGAGGAAACATTAAGTAACTTAGTGCTGGAATTTGGCTTCACCGAGAAGGCTGAGGAGGATTATCTGGGACAGGAGAAGACTTTGGGATACCGAAGAGCAGGTTATCAAGGAGACAGAAACAGGCTCTTTACTGAGATGTGTAGCAGGAGGGTTGGCAGTGATCATCAGTTGAGGTAACAGGAGGTTCTGCCTTGGCATAACAGGGGTGAAGTTTTCCCTCTGCAGACAGGCAATGGAAGAGGCTGTCCAGAGAGGTGGGGGAGCCTCTGGTCTTGGAGGTTTTTAATACCCAGCTGGACAAAGTCCTGCCCAGGCTGCTCTGGAGCTGGTGCTAACCCTGCTCAGAGCAGGAGGTGGGATTAGGTGCTCTCCTGAGGCTCTCCTCCAGCCCCAATAATTGTGCTGCTCGGTAACCTGATCTCCTGAATGCAGTTTTGAGTACAGTTAAGTAAAAGGTTCTGGTGGAGCCCCTTGAGAGCGGGGAGGGAGGAAGGTGGTTTAGATTGAGTGCTCTTAATACTCCATCTGTCATCTGTGTGGTTAACATGTCATATATATGGTTGCTATGTGAGACTCTCGCAGTGGAAGATTGTAGGTCTTGAGAGGCCTATTGCTAACTTGTAGTTGATGCGTTTTAAGGATAGTGTAAAAAAGAGAAGAGTAAGCAACCTCCTGACAAAAAGAAAAGCTGGAGAGAGATGCCAGTGTAAGGGGCAGAGCGAAACATCAATGTGCCACATGCTCTCTGGTGCCTGTTTGGGTGGGATGAAGCTCTGGTGAGGGACAATGACCACTGCTGCTTGGGAGAGGAGAGAGGAGGGACTTGGAACTCTTTGCTTGCACATCTTCTGTTCTACCACTTCTGTCATAGAGAAACGGTGGGACCAGAGCCTGGAGGCTGCCCCTCAGCTGAGGGGATGTGTATTTTGGAGGCCTTGCTGGAGTCCAGGAGGCTCTGTCCTGTCCTGCCCCAGCTGCTGGGGTTTGGGCTCCTGGGGGATGTGCATCATGTCCTGTGCAGAGCTGCAGCCTATCTGCCATGGTGGGGAGTGCCTCCAGGCTGCTCAGTGGGGATAAGCACAGAGCCCTGCCTGGGGTCAGTGGGGAAGGGTAGCGATGGGTTTTAATTATCTGAGCTAAGAACCAGCCATTGTTAGTACAAGTGAATTTGCACTTCCTTGTCTTTCACTTTGCCTTTCTAATGCTTTCTATTTTTGGCCTCATTACTTTGATGGATTAAATCGCATTGTTCAGTTATCCCTAAGTCTTTTTTTAGGATAAAAGTGCTCTGTGCACTTTCACAATCTAAGGACACCCCGCTCCTGTGGGACTGTCCCTGTCTCCACCCCAAGTGCCACTCTGTATTGTGATCCTTTTCCAAGCCCCTTGTGTTGCTCTTTTGTATCTCTTGTGGTGACAGGTCTCCTAACACCACCTCAAAGGTGGAGCCTGTTCCCATCTCCCTTTTCCAATGGCTGTGACTTCTCACATGCATCTTGATTAACCCAACTCTTTCACCTAAAATCTGATTGCTTTTACCTGTCCAGCCATGTTGCTGCTCCAGGCATCACTTTGTGGTGTCATTGTTCCTGCCCTATGTCACCCATCACATTCCTAACATTGCCAAGGCTTGCTCTGACCATCCCTGTTGGCACCTATATCCAAGCTCTCTTGTTGCAGCCTCCTGCTTCATGCCAAGATCCTGCTGGGCCTCCCCAGCTGCCCTGTTACTTCCCAGTGTGTTGATTTCTGGTGTCACTGCTTGCACTCACTTTGTCCAGGTGCCGCCCACGTGTCATGCAGAGACCTCTCCCCTGGCTGATGGAGTTTGGGGATGGCCACAGAGGCCACACTCAGAGTTCACCTGTGGGAAGACTTGCTGCCGCCTTCTCCCAGGGCTCCTGCACAGTATGGCACAGCTGTTCCGATACTGGTCCCATCCATGCACCCAGATGTTGCTAAGAAATGATCAGAATCCTTTCTGTGAAGCTGATTTTCATCAGCACGTTCTGTTTGGTCCAGACTGGAGCTGCAAGGGCTGTGTGTGCTCCAGAGGAAGGTGGCTGTGCTCAGATTGATTCTGAGGCAGACACATGTTCTACTCTTGCTTCAGAGCCAGAAAAGTGGAAATCACACTTTCCAGGCTTTATTTCTTCAGGCTTCAGATGCTGCCCCAATGAGTAACTTTGCTGTTTCCTCCTTGAATTCCTTTAGGAATGATACCATTTAATCCTCCTGACCATTCCTACAGCTCTTCTGAGGATACTTTGAATTAGGTTAGATCTTCCTGTAACACAGAGTGCATCATACACACAGCTGTGAGTCCTCATTATGACCGTAGAGTTTCTTCGCTTGTGCTGGGCATCTGTAATGGGATTCCTGCAGCAGAGCCTGAGGTCCCACTCCGAGGTAATGATCTACAAAGGAACCAGTTAAAACAACTGCCTGTTTCACTTGGGATCTAGTGAGGCTTGCAAACATGCCAGACCTCAGTAATGGATCTCTGGAGGGAGAACAGTGCCTGGAGGAGCTCCAAGTCCCACCTTCTTCATGCACATCACTAAAGAATAGCTCCCTCCTGTGCCCACTGGGCTGCTGCTCTCGGACTCCATGTGTGGGGACAGCGCTGGGTCCCAGTGAGCTGCTGCTCTTGAGATGGGCTGGCTCTTTAGAGAGGGTGTATTGGGGGAAACTGCCCCTTTTTTGCCTTTCTCAGTTTTTCAGGGAGTAGCTGTTTTTTTCCACCCTCACAATGGTTGTAAGAGGGGTTTATTCTGCAGGCAGCTGTTAGCAATTAGCAACTTGAGCCATTCAGCCTGAGAACAGAGTTTAACGCTTTCTTGCTCTCTGAGGATTCCTGGTTTTGCTGGTCTGGGGCTTGTGCTGGGGTTGTGGCACTTTGTGTGTACATGTGGGAAAGTGGGGAAGAAAGGCTTGAGTTCAGTGCTGGGCTCACAGACCTGAAAGGAAACTATCAAGTCATCTACCCAGGAAGATGATTTCCAAGCCGTTTGTGCAGAGGCTTGTATTTAGTAGTGTATTCCAATGTGTTCCAGCACTGGGAAGTGTGCAGTTTGGGAATCCAATCTACTACTGGCTGAGATTTGGACTCGGCAGAAATCAGCGTCAGAAGGTCTTCAAACAGTGATTTCTGTCAGTGTGAGCTCCTGAGTGGAGCTGAGGCTCCTCTGGAGGAGATGGGTGAAAACCAGTCTTGGTGACCGTGTTCAAGAGAAGAAGAGCTGCTGTGGAGCTCCAGAAGATGAGAAATGACCCTGTTTGCTTTCAAGGTACAGCATCTCCAGGGATTCCCGAACACGCCTTTCAGTGATCCAGGGCTGGGAACCAGGTGTGGTGGGAAGAGCAAACCCAGCTCCTGCGGTCCCCACACAGGGCTGAACTGCTGGAAGTAGTTTGTCACTGCCACATGCCAAGGTGAGGCTTTCTCCCCAAACTGTGGTCACCAGGGAATGATGAGGCAGGTCCAGGCCAGCTGTTAAGTTTCCTCTGTCATGAGGAGATACAACCATGTCCAGGGAGGATGCTCATCTTGGACACTCTTTAGGCAGGAGTCAAGTTCAAAGCCAACTTTTGTAGGCACAGAGTTGCAGACAGATGCTTTAGAGCCAGCTTTGAAGCTTTCCTTTTCACTTCTGGAGCCCAGGCTGGCCGTTATGGCCCCATCTTCCAGTTTTGGCTTGCATCTCCCTCAAGCCACACTATTTTTGTGAGCTCCTGAGCTTCATTTACCCACCAAGTCCTGAGAAGCCCCTGGTTCACAGCAGGGCAGGGTGTCACAGACAACTGTGCTGCCCCAGCCCATCCCTTTCCTCCCGTGCTGGTTGCTGGCTCAGTGGCAGGAGCTGATGTGGTGCTTGGGCATTTGTGTGACTTTCCTTGTCCCTCCACCCCATTCCTTCTTCCCTCCTGTTGTGTTTTATGTTAATTGCTGCATTGAAGTGGTTAAATCATAGAATCCCAGCCTGGCTGGTGTTGAAGGGACCTTAAAGCTCATCCAGTTCCAACCCCCACAGGCAGGGACACCTTCCACTGGAGCAGCTTGCTCCAAGCCCCTGTGTCCAACCTGGCCTTGAGCACTGCCAGGGATGGGGCAGCCACAGCTTCTCTGGGCACCCTGTGCCAGCTCCTCAGCACCCTCACAGGATGGATTTTTTCCTGGGTGATATGCCTTGCTGTGGCAGTGCAGTGGGTGGCATTTAGAACATGGCGTGAGCTTTGCCTAAAGCTGGGCACTGAAGTTCTGGTGTTTGGTCTCTTCCTGGTCAGATGGGATAATGGTTCTGTTTGTGTTGCATTTGTTACATTGCTGCGACTTTGGCCATTGTTATGACTTCTGCGTCATGTTGAGAGGATGAGACACACTTAGCCCAGGTAATCTTTTGTCAAAGACAAACTCCTCATGCTAAGTCTCAGCTTGGTACCTTTCACTCAGGGCTGATGAGCTGAGCGCTGATGGCAGGGGATGGGGACTCCTTCATCTCTGTGCTCTGCTGCAGGCATCTGCCTCCCTGCTCTAGAGCCTTCTGTGCTGGGCTTTTGGATCAAATGGGATGCCAAGGCATTTGAACACTTCCAATGCTATCTGGGGTTGCTCCCGTATCTTGTTTCCTTCCACAGTGGTCTCTGGTCCTCACCCAACCACGTCCAATCACTGTTTCAATGCTCTCTAGCCACTCTTTCCCTTAACCCTGAGTAAGTTACAGAGGGAAACCCCAGGGTGCTTTGGTGGGAGCTACCCTTTGTCTTCATGGGTGTCTGATCCTCTCTCCTTTTCCAGGCTCTGTTTTAGGCTCTGCTTCTCCCAAGAAGGCCCTCAGTTGCTTTTCAGGCTCAGAGCCATCTCGTGACGGAATCCAGCAGGGACGATGGCCAGTAGCGTATCCTTAGGAAAGAGAATAAAACCAGGGCAAGCTTCAGTGATTCTAACCCTGATTTAGCTCCTCAGCAATCCGCGGCGGGGGGATTTCCTGAGCCAGAGGTTTTACCTTTGGATTTAAGAAGCTGTGCTGTGCCTTTCTGTTGTGAATCTATCCAATTGTTTTGGTATCCAGGGCAACTCGGGGCTCTGACTTGTACAGTTTAATTCTGTTGGGTGGAAAAAATACAGCCTTTTGTTAGAAACCTCTGAGCTAATGGCACCTGATGCTCTTGCACGCATGTATGCACTGGCATAACGATGGGCCCTTTCATATCCTCTCTTCCTTTACTAACAAAACCTAATATTCAGTTTTGCCTTTTTACTACCACTCTGAGGATTCTTGAGCAAACACCCTCTGGTCCTGGCAACTTTCTCATTTATTGCTTTGTTCTGTTTTCTCTTTGCCTGATGTTTCACTAGGAGACAGAGCCTCTAACCTGCCTTCTGTAAAGCTCCCCTCCAGGATGGGAGCCTCCTGAGGCTCTTTGCAGTGAACGTGGACACAAAGAATTCACATACTGCTGAGATGACCTTGTGTTCCTTTAGGTGTTATCGTGGCTTTCCACTGGAATTGCCAGAGTTTAAGCCCTCTGCTATTTTCCTTGTTTCCAAACAGGAAATGAAGTGTGCTTGCATGTGGGAGTGCACATGCTCTTGTGGCAGCAGTGTGGACGTGCAGGGAGAGTATTTTCACCCTGTTTTAGACATTTATCTTGCAGTTTATGACAAGCTCCAGAGTGCCCACTTGGCTCCTTGTAGTAGAGAGCTGGTACAGGTAGAGATGTGCACTGGGTGGATGAGCCCTGGTTCGACTGTCCAGGTTCTCTGTAGATGCAGCTTCAGTGCTTGTTAATGTAATTATGAGGGTGAAGAATTGATGGGGACAGATTAGCTTGCATTGGGACTTGATTAAAAGCAGTTAAGAGAGTATGCCTGCATGGTAGCTGTAGGAGCTGAGCTTCTGAAAGCTAATTTCCGTGAATAGCTTTAGACATAGTGTATGTAGCTGAGCAATCCTTGGTTCTTTACTAAGCCTCTGAGGGCATGGCTCAGAGTAGGGCTGAAGTCAAGACCCTCTTGAAGGCATGGAAGATTGCCCAACCCATCACAAGGCAAGGACAGTAGAGCTAGCCTGAGGCACAGAGGAGTCCTGTCTGCGGAGGACTCTCACTCATCTTGTCTCTTTGCTTTGTCTTTCAGAGATGTAGATGGCAGCTGCTGTGTTTGAAGGACCCGCACCCATCTGACCCTGCGCAGCGCCTCCGATCGCTACCATGATCTTCTGCATGCTGCTGCTGGCCTCCCTGCCTGAGCCAGCGGGCGCCGAAGTCAACCCTGGTAGGGAGCTGCCAGGCTGGGAGAGGACTCTCGTCTCCCACCTTTCATGTGCTCGTCCTCAGCCTTTCTTTGCCTCTCATGGTGAATGTAATGAATGCGTGTAAATAAAATCACTAATGTGGTGCCTGAGTGTCCTCCCCTGGACTGCTGCGCTGGAGTGGGACACCTCTCCTGTCAGTCTCAGGAGGGCTCATGCACATGGGTATACTCCATCCCTGCCCACCCAGAGGGTTTGTGCTCTCTGCAGCTTGAGCTCTGGTTGTCCCTTCATCGCTGACCATTTGGCCTGCAGAGCAAGCCTGGCTCTAGACTGGCTCAGAAATGCTGTGGAAAGCAAATTGCCAGCTAGCAAAGCACAAGCCGCAGCACTCCCAGCCAGCAAGAGGGGTTCTGGAGAGAGAAGTGGGGAAGGAAAGGTAGAAAACCCGACCTGGCACAAAGCTAGAGTGGAGACAGGGATATGAGCCTGTGAGTCCCTGTGGAAGGCCTGACCTCTTACCCTACAGCACTTGGCAAGTTAGAATCATGATGGAGATGAGTAAGGTAATGGTCTGCAATATACTGCAAAAATCCCCATAATGAGGTGGTTTGAGCTGGAGACAGTCTGTGAAATACATGAGTGTAATCCTTTTCCAGCTTGGCTGAAGGTGTGGTGAGGCAGCAGTGCTACCCTGAGGGCCTTCCTTTGCTCTGCTGGGGTTGGCTCTCTTTGTTTGGAGGCCTTTAACTGTGTCTGGCCCTGACCCTGCTCTGGCCTGTGGATCTTTGTAGAGGTTTGAGATTGTGCTGCAGCCAGCCAGAAGTGAAGTGAGGCCTGTGGGGGGCTCAGCAAGGTCTGTGCTCCCCCCTTACACAGCCCTTCCCTGCACTGTACACCCCACACAGTCCAACTTTGAACTGGGGTTGGTCTCTCCTTTTGATGGTTAAAACCTAGTGGAAGAAGAAGGAAGGCAGCAGTCAGAGGGTCTGTCGCATGCTTTTGACAGTGAGAACTACAGAAGTTGGTGCAGCCAAAAGTGCAGGAATAGCTTCCCCCCACCAGATCCTGGGAGGTGGATGGGATCTGAGCACAGAGCTGTGGTCCCACACTTTGGCAGTCACCTTTTCCACCAAGGAAGCAGCATGTAGCTTTGCTCACACTTGTTTCTCCATGTGACTTCCTCAAGCAGCTCTGCTTGCTCAGCCCTCTCTGCCCCCAGGGGCTGTGTGTGTCCTGTTCCCAACTGAAATCCAGCACACCTGTGGTCTGGATGATGCTCCCTGGCTGTGATGCCCTGCTGGGATTATCTTGACCTCTGCTGTGCTCCAGGAGTGGTCCGAAGCATGTTCTGCATTGCCTTCTACACCAAAGAGGCTGCTCTGTGGGTGGTTTCAGATCTACGTAGGAAGGATTCTGTGGAGTCCTTTTGCCTAGCATCAGTTGTTTGACCTCACTAACAGAGGTGAGCTGTGACACTTCTCTGAGCCTCAGTGTATGCTGTCTGCATGGCAGGTGAGTGTGTCCCTCAGTGCGTAGTAGAGGGGCAGGGATATCTGAGCAGGAGTCCTGGTGGCACCTAAACAGAACCCAAGAGTGGTTTTGGATGAGAAGATGTGCATCTTGGTGAGAGCCACAGCCACCTGTAGAGTACATCTCTTCTTGACGCCAGGGACGCTCTGGCTTCCATCTGCCATCCGTGGGCCTGTGGACAAAGGAGTTTTGTTAAGGATTGCTATAAGGCCGGGTCCCCCAGAGTCCCTCCCAGTTAGCCAGCTCTCCAGCTGGCGTTGCTCTATGGTGTGCACTTGACCTTTAAATAATGTGTGACCAGACAGGACTCCCACTGCAGAAACACATAAACCCCTTTATGCTTTCAGACAACTCCACCCTTTTGGAAGATCTTCAGGTGTTTACCCATAGTTCAGCAACTAGAACTAACTATATTGGCTACCCAGCAATAAACCAGATTGTACTGGTGGGACAGGGAAGAGTGAAGACAGTGGAGGCTAGTTTGGTTACTAAGCTTACTTCAGTGTCAGAGCAGGATTAGAGCTCTCGGCTGGCTTTCAGCCTGCACAGTCATCATGCTTGATCCCAGCCAGATACCAGTTGCTTCCCAGTGAATTCTTCTGTAAACAGGCCTCTTAAGGAACCTCAGATGTATGAATGAATGTTCTGGGTAAGACCAGAGGCCCATCCAGCCTCGTGTCCTGACTCCAGCAGGGTCCTATCCCTGCTGGCTTGGGAAGGATGCACAGTTGGGCAAGCACGCAGCATTGCCCTACCCCATGTGTGCTCTGGGCTCCTGCACTCTGCTGGGCAGGAGCTTTTTGAGCTGCCCCTTGGGTGTTGGCTTGTGGCAGTGTGTGTCTGGGTGATTTTTGTACCATGTGCACCTTTGGCATTCAGAGTGCTCAGTAGATGAAGGATGCAAATGTTGGGTTTGAACTCTGCTACCTGATCTCTTGATGCTTTCTGCCTCTGGTATTTTTAGAGACAGTGAGTAATTGTTTATGATATAAATATCTTTGTCATGCTTCACTTCAGTATTCTCTTTTGTAACGATGAGCCTGCTGATCTTTCCTTACCTCATCTGTGCTGCCTTCTCTGCCTTTTGATGGGAGAAGAAAGAAGTAAAAGCTCTGTTCTGTATCTGACCAGCATCTGACCATGAATATAGCTGGTGGTGTAATGGTGTTTACTAGTTTGTTTTGTCTGTATTCCCATAATTTGATTTTTCTACTGTATTAAATAATCTGGTATCATCAGCAAACAGTCACCTCACCACCATCTCCTTTACAAGATGATTTAGAAATATGGAGAACGTCACACATTCACTGAGACTGTGCCTGACAATGCAAACAGTTTTACACTGAAATGTGTCGGGCAGATATTTGACCCGTGGTGACTTGTTCTCTGTGGTGGGTTTGACGCCTCAGTCTTGTCTGGTAGTAGCTGAGCCTGGAGGACAGCTTAGTCTGGGTTTGCCACAAGGGAGACAGTTCTGAGGTAGAGAAATGAGCAGCACAGCCAGGGCAGTGCCCTGGCTGGGGCAGGCAGTGAGGATGCAGCAGCAGGTGTGCTGTGGAGTAACTGAAGCACATGTGGCACTTTCTTGTGTCCGTGCAGACAGGGGCTGAGCTGGGGCTGTTGGGCTGCTATGAAGGCAAAGACCTTGAGGAGTCCCTTTCCGGCTTTCCTGGACATGCCCTTGATAGTGTTTTGGTCTTTTAATTGTTTCATCATTTAATCCCGTATAACTTTCTTTATAATCTGCTGTTGATGTCAGTCTGACAAAAATATCTTGCTTGCCTGGTTTGAATCCTGAGCCTTAATGAATGCATTAAGATTCTGAGTTCTCTGAAGCATCTTTAGTATTCCAAGACATGTTTAAAAGCTCGTGTCAGGGGAGAGAACTTGGCCAGCATGGATCTGTGAGCTCCATCTGCACTGGCTTTGGTGTATTGAGCTGTATGGAGCTTGTAGAGCTCCATGGCTCGAGCCAGTTGTGTGTGTACTCCCCAGAGACACCAAGTCTGAGTGTGTTCTCATGCCTGGAGAGAGATGCCTGCTCCACTTGAGGCTAGGAAGAGACTGGAATGAAGCAGTGTGCATGGCCAGGGCTTGTACTCAAATGTTAGCTCCAACATGCAGTGGCACAACAGAGCAGATGGTTCCCTAAGGTTCTGGTCATCTATAATAACAGCAGATTAACTTCTTACTTGTAACTGGCCTGATGAAGATGATAATTGCTCCTATTTGAATGCAAGTCAAGCAACCAGTTTGTTCCAGAAGAAGAAAACTAAGAAATGCTTCTGTTTTATGTCTCCTCATTATTGATAACTTTTCACTGTAAAATAGGTCCACACAACCAGTAACATAGCATGGCTTTGGATTTCCTGTTCTTAAAGGGTTTCTTAGTAAAGCTTTTGCCTTGCCAGGATTCTGCTGAATGATGCTGTGAGTGCGTTTCATGACTTACAATTTCAGTTTATAGTAATTATAAAGTACTTAATCGTTTTTATTTGCATTCTCTATTTTATCATTCCCATGTTTATTCTCTAGGCATGATAGCCTTTTAATTAAACTTGTCTGGTGATGTGGAAGGAATTGGTACTGATCTGTTGGCCTGGCTTGTGTTCCCATTTTCAGCTATATGCCGTTACCCTTTGGGTATGCACGAAGGGACGATACGAGATGAAGACATCACAGCTTCCAGCCAGTGGTATGATTCCACAGGGCCCCAGTATGCACGGTGGGTTCATCTCCAGCAAAAATGTCATCATTTTTACTTCTAGATACCCAATATGTGGTTGAGGAGGAACGTCCCTCACCCTTAAAGAAACCTCTTTGCTTAGCTCGTTCACTGCTTAAATCTAGTTAGAGCATAGTGAAAGACCAGGAGGCAATGGTCATGGTCACAAGCTGTAATACAGGAAATCCTGATTCAGTATTGAGGGGTGGAATCTGGATTTGGCAGTAGAAAGCCTTGAGTAGCACACCATAGCCTTGAGTTAGCCCTGCTGTGAGCCAGAGACTGGACTTGAGATTTCCAGAGGTTGCTTCCGACCCTCATCCTGTGAATAAACCTCTAATGGATTGTGACTGACAGGTCAGCTTGGGACAGTGCCCCTGGGATTCCTGTAGGGAGCTTAAAACTAAATAATAGGAAATCATTTACAAGGATGAACTTTTCCACAGCATCCTATTGAGGAAATGGGCTGTGTCCACTTTGACTCAAAAACCTGGGAACTGCAGAGTTAAGGACTTGTTATAAAGGAACTGAAGGATTTTCTTTCAGTGTCAAGCAGCACTACAGTTGTCATAAGCTTGGCTTTTCTTTTTCTGTTGTCATTGTGTTTCTCTCAAAGCTCCTCATTGGTGATTTGCAGAATACTTATAAGTTACCTTGGAACTGTTTATAATGACGTATCAAACTTTCCTACAGCTTTGGTGCAAGTCAGATAGGAAAGCAGGATCCCAGCCTGGTTTGTGTTGGGAGGGACCTTAAAGCTCATCCAGCTCCAGCCCCTGCCACAGGCAGGGACCCCTTCCACTGGAGCAGCTTGCTCCAAGCCCCTGTGTCCAACCTGGCCTTGAGCACTGCCAGGGATGGGGCAGCCACAGCTTCTCTGGGCACCCTGTGCCAGCGCCTCAGCACCCTCACAGGGAAGAGCTTCTGCCTAAGAGCTCAGCTCAGTCTCCCCTCGGGCAGGTTCAAGCCATTCCCCTTGGCCTGTCCCTACAGGCCCTTGTCCCAAGCCCCTCTCCAGGTTTCCTGCAGCCCCTTCAGGCACTGGAGCTGCTCTCAGGTCTCCCCTTCAGGAGCCTTCTCTTGTCCAGGCTGCCCCAGCCCAGCTCTCTCAGCGTGGCTCCAGAGCAGAGCTGCTCCAGTCCTCACAGCATCTCTGTGGCCTCCTCTGGACTCGTTCCAACAGTTCCATGTCCCTCTTGTATTGTTGCCCCAGAGCTCAATGCAGATAAATTTCAGGTTAATTATGATACTTTAGTTTTTATGATGAATTTGGGCAGTCCAAAATCATAAAATTTTCCTAGTTCTTGATTATTTTTTCAGTTGGGCATCTTTGCTCTACCACAGACCAATGTCGTGTGTTTTAGTGGAGTTTGAACATGCTTATGGGTCTGAAAGCTGGGAGACTCACTTTGTTCTCTGAGGGATGACTTATCTGCAGTTTGCAAATGCTTCAGGCATCACTTACCATCTGTTATCATCATCTCTTTACCAGGGCAGCTGGGTATCCGCAGGGTGAAGACATGAAGGCATCCTCTAGCTGACCTCATTTTGTTAGAGGTCATAGTTGTCCTATGCAGATGTCTGTCCCTGTCACTTCACAGTCACGCTTCCTGCCTTCCTTACAACTTTATTTACTTGCCACTTCACTGTAAGAAAGTCTGGCACAAACAGCTGAGACAAAAATCTTCTGTAACCTGTGCCTTGACCTTCAGTGTCTCTTCTGGGTACTGCATTCCTTGATGCATGGGGCTTAGCACTCACTGATCCCATCCGTTAGATAACTGTCCAAAAGACAAGGACACTTCAAGGCCTTCCTGTTTGCTGGGAAATGCTTTTTGCTAGGAAGCCCACAGGGTCTTATTGTATGTGAATACATTTCTTGCATTTAGAACCCTCACCACCTTGTGGCTTGCACAGGGAGCCTACAGACACCCAGGGAAGGCAACACGGCTCCTTCAGAGGTTCTACCGGTGGCAGTGGCCATCACCAAGGATAAAAGCCTTCATCTTTGAGCTGGTGCCGCAGTGTTCAACTTGGAAGCAGAGACCTTCACACTGTAGCCCCAGCAGTCTTCTGCACAAGCAGCTCTGATGGAAATGTGGAAGATAGGTTGAGATGACCCAGAATAATCTGTAGATGGGCAGAGCTTTTCTTTCTAAATGTCCCCCTGACCTGGTCAGGCAGTGCTGGCTGCTTGGAATGCATCTGATAAAGTGTTCTGTGTGCAGCCACACAGTAAGCACTTCTGTTCACAGCACTTGTAGCCACAGTCATGAGTTCTTTGTCTGCCTTGCTGAGTTGTCCTACAGAAACAGCAAAAGATTTGGCACTTTGCTGTAGAAAACATCCACCATGGCAAGTATCACTGGGGAAACAGGGAGGGGAGAGCTCCAGGTACAAGCTGCCTGCAGTACAGCCCAGGTGCAGAGGGCATGTAGTGTCCTGCAACCCGAGCTTGTAGGTAACATGACAAGGGACAATGATTTAAACTGAAACACAGCAGGTTTACATTGGGTCTAAGGAGAAAATGCTTTCCAATGAGGGTGCTGAGGCGCTGGCACAGGGTGCCCAGAGAAGCTGTGGCTGCCCCATCCCTGGCAGTGCTCAAGGCCAGGTTGGACACAGGGGCTTGGAGCAAGCTGCTTCAGTGGAAGGGGTCTCTGCCCGTGGCAGGGGTTGGAACTGGATGAGCTTTAAGGTCCCTTCCAACACAAACCAGGCTGGGATTCTGTGTTCTTAAGATAGCTCCTCTTTGTGTGTGTTTGAGCTCCAGGAGATGGTCAGGCAGAGGTTCAGGCCTTTCTGTGTGGGGTTTAGGTGAAGCAAATACATGAGTTACCAGAGAGGTGCTAAAAAGCAATGCAATTACCTACAATGGAATGTAGGTATTTTTGCAGTTACCTACAGAGTAGGTATGTAATGTATGCAGTTACCTATGGAGTAGCGCAGTTGTTTCTGATCAACATGAAAGTATGTGTCTGGGGAAGAAATGCCTTTTGGCAGGTAATGAAAGATGTCTGAAACTGAGGTGGTTGTTCTGAACAGGGCATAACTGGCTACAGGGCTCTCAGCTAACCATCACCTTGAAGGGGAGAGAGATATTTCATAGCTGGCTGTCAGGTGTCTCTTGCTGATTTAGTTTCTTCCTCCCAATTCCCTAAGCTTCAAGGTGTTTTGTTCAAGTTCCTTGAAGTGACACTTCTCATGCGTGTGCTTTTCCCCTCAGGTTACAAAGGGAAGAGGGTGATGGAGCCTGGTGCCCAGCTGGCTTGCTGCAACCAGAAGACGTCCAGTTCCTCCAAATCGACCTGCACAAGCTGTTTTTCATCACCTTGGTTGGCACTCAGGGACGGCATGCCCATGCCACAGGCAAGGAGTTTGCCCGTGCTTACCGCATCGACTACAGCCGCAACGGCGAGCGCTGGGTCTCCTGGAAGGACCGCCAGGGAGTGAAGGTGAGTGCGGAGGAACTGGATTGTGTTGCATCCTCTATGGACTGCCTTGTGCACCATACTGTGTCCTGACTCTTCTCTAAGGCATCCTCTGCCTTAGTCCTGTGTTTGCTGTGGTGTTGGACTGTTCCTCCCCTGACCTCATCCCCCAAATCCCAGCCATTGCTGTGAGTGAAAGCTGTGACTCTTCACTCTTTCTGTCCATATTAAAACATGAATGTCCCTCTACCAGCCAGACACTTGCTCCTGAATTGGAAGCTGCAAAGCATATGCCTGCTTTGTAGTTAAAAATGAGGAAGAGGATGGCAGGGAATGGAAATGAGTTTCTGGGTGCTTGATAGCAGAGCTCAATGTAAGGAGCAATGAGGAGGAAGGAGTTTAGAAGGTATGAAATGTGCTGAGCACACACTCAAAGAGGCTTCCCAGCTCACCACAGGTGTCTCCTGCTGTCTCCATACCTGAGTTTAAGACCTAAGCTGGATTGGAAGGGTACTGAATGATATTTTCTTGCACTGGGGGTGCTTTACAAGTCACAGTGGCGTCTGTATTCAGTATTAGGATATCTTCTAGCTTGTTAATGAATTATTTGTTTGCTCAGACCTTTGACCAGCCATTTGACCATTACCATTGTCTTGCCCATCCCTCACATTTTGGTATATTTGCAGGATGGGAGGGGAAGTTTAAACTCCATTTAATTGTTCTTCATTGGCACTTCCTTTGGTAAAGTCTGTTTGCATGTTGAGTTAATCAGAATTCAGTAGGCTAACACTGTCCACAAGCAGCTCCTTGTCTCCCACCCTGGTCCTGTGCAGAGCAGGGATCTGGGACACTCAGGACTATGTTAGTGTCAGAGGTTATCATTTAGTATGGGTCAGTTTTGCAAGATTTCCCTCTTAGGCCAAGATAAGGTAATGAACACATATTCGGCTATATATGATGTGAATTATAAGTTTGAGCTGTACTCTATTCTGTTCTGTGTATGTGGAATTCCACGTATTTTCTGTGTGTTTGTACCTGTTCTGCATTTCACGGGACCAAAAAGCTTTCCCTCTTGGTATCCGTAGAGAAGATGCTTCTGCTCCTCTGTTCCTGCTGTTATGGACATACACAATGGGTGCAATTCCTGCCATTTCAGCTCCTCTGGAAAATTACTTTCCGTAAGACATGTTTTTCCAAATGTGTCACCAGTAAGGGGCATATTCCAGTGGGGAATGCATATTTCAGCAGCACTGCTCTCAGGTCAGATGTCCTGTAAAATAATTCAGAATTTGGAATGAGGTGCAGATGGAGGTGCAAGATCCAAATCTGCTTATCTGTGTGCATTAGGAAGACCTCTTCCAGTGCTGCAGTTGATGCCAAATCACTGCTATTTCAGTGTGACTCCATGAACCTAACTTGGCATGTCTCTGTTCAAGAAGATCACACAAATGGTTTCAGCCAAACAAGCCAAACCCACCCCTTCCCTGTGCTGCTAGCTTTCAACATGCACCATATGCTGCTTCTCACCAGGAACATCATCTCCAGCTTTCATTTGCTTAGTAAAGGCAAAAAGACGGTTTGTTGTCCCCTTATCTCTTGACACCAGTTAGGGATGGACCTCTCCACTGGCACTAATGTTGCATGGTGCAGCAGTGTTAAGTCCTGGTCCCTCATCAATTTCTGTTACCAGCCATCAGCAGTTGTTTGAGAGCAGCACTGCTTCATTTGTGATGTTGGGAACACTGGCATCAGTAGCTGGGGCTGGAAACTGGTGCTGAGTTGGAAACTGTTGTTCCACACACAGCTGATTCACTTTGGGGTTTTGGGCTCTGAGAAACCTGTGCTCAATAGCAGCAACCCCACCTTGTGGAGGTGCCACACAAAGGGTGCGTTCTCCTTTGCTTCGCTCAGAAGATGTCTGGACAGGACAGGCAAAAATGTCATCTCTTCCACTATGGAGCTGGTGCAAAGGTACTTGTTTCTGAGGGGGAAGGCTTTCTTCTTTCTCTGTCCAGCCCTGTGTCCATCTAGAACTTTTTGGCTTGACATACAGAATCATAAAGTGGTTTGGGTTGGAAGGGATCTTAAACTTCATCCAGCTCCAGTCCCCCTGCCATGGGTAGGGACATTTGCTACTTCAGAGATTCCCTGACAAATGATCAATCTCAGAGGATCTGACCAACTTCTGTGATGGTATGGGCTATTCTGCCATATGCTTTGTCCCCTTGGGTTTTATCTCCTATCAGGAAGGTCTTGTGGAGCCAGTGTGGGTGGCTCCCAGGTCTCCAGTCTTGGCCTGTCTGCCAGCTGAAAGGGTTAATCACTGACACTTGGTTCCTGAAGACAAGAATTACTTGTGTGTCCCTACTTCATGGCAAGAAGTCGTGGGTGTTTCTTTTAGGAAGGGAGGTGTTCACAGGCTGCAGATGTTGAGCTGCAAGGACGAGGAAGCAAGCTTACTGCTTGGCTTTCCTTCTGTTTCCTCTGCTCACCCCCTGGGACTGTACACCTTTACAGAGCTGTTCAGCCAGCTGCAGGAAGCTCACAGCTATCCTGGTGCAGCCCAGTGCACCATCCTTAACTGGTGTCAGAGATAAGGGGACAACAATCTGTCTTTTTGCCTTTACTGAGCAAATGAAAGCTGGAGATGATGTTTCTGGTGAGGAGCAGCATATGGTGCATGTTGAAAGCTAGCAGCACAGGGAAGGGGTGGGTTTGGCTTGTTTGACTGAAACCATTTGTGTGATCTTCTTGAACAGAGACATGCCAAGTTAGATTTATAGAGTCACACTGAAATAGCAGTGATTTGGCATCAACTGCAGCACTGGAAGAGGTCTTCCTAATGCATGCAGATAAGTAGATTTGGATCTTGCACCTCCACCTGCACCTGGTGCAGCCCAGTGCACCTCCATCAGCCACCAGATGTGGCTGCCTCTTCTTCAGAGCAGTGCCAGTCTTCCGAGTGACTAATCTTTTGTGATACAAGAAGGTCTTTCACTTCTCACCAGACTCTCCAGCCACACTCCCTGGAGCTCTTCCCTGCTGCCATGAAGGGGAAGCCACCTTTCTGCTCCCTTGCTGGCCTTCATCCTTTAAATTGCCTGTACATCAACAACTGCAGTCTGTGGTCTTGTGAGTGACCTCAGCCTCTGATTCATCCTCCACACCAATAGTGTCTTTGAACAGGAGCTCTCACACTTATAATTCACACTTCTGATATCAAAAGTGTTCTCATTTTGTTTCCATAGGTCCAAATCCTCTAAAAGAAGTCCCTTTAGTGCACTGCTGGGGCTTTGACAGCATCAGCTCTTTCCACACACTGACTGTCCAAACAAACAGTGGACTGTTCCCAGAACTGTGGTGAAGGGGAGGGTCGAAGTTGCTGCCATGTCAGACTGCACCTCAGCAGGATGAGCTGACTGTAGCCATGCTGAACACAAGACATCCGCTCTGCAGCTGATTGCACCTTCATTCCCAAGTAGAGCAGCTCCTCTGGAATATTGCTGGGTTATAGAGAAGGGACATCATGACCATACACCAGGTATCTAGTGATGAGGGCAAGTGCTTGGTTTCCTGGCGTTAGAATGTACATGGAGGCTCACTTGAAGAAAGCTACGTACTAGTAACTGGAGCTCTCTGCGATGTGTAGTCTACATGTTCATTCATCGCCTACCTACCTTTCTCCCCTGCAGTGGTCAGGAGGTGAAATGGCAGCACCCATCACCCTGTAAGCCATGTACCAGGTAGGAGGGGAGCAGCAACAGGTAACCCTCTGCAGATACTGCACAGGGAAGCTCCTCAGGCTCAGATGATGGGGTACAAGTGCACCAGTGTACAGGTGAACAGCATGATGGGGAGCAGTTGCTGGTAAGGATCTCTCTTCTCCAGGTGATCCAAGGGAATGTTGACACTTACGACGTGGTCTTGAAAGATCTTCGGCCTCCCATCATTGCACGTTTTATCCGGGTGATGCCTGTGACAAAGGTGCCAATGACTGTCTGTATGAGAGTGGAGCTCTATGGCTGTGTCTGGCATGGTAAGTACCA
The DNA here is from genome assembly GCF_037157495.1 of Lathamus discolor. NCBI lineage: Eukaryota > Metazoa > Chordata > Aves > Psittaciformes > Psittacidae > Lathamus > Lathamus discolor. The sequence continues at coordinate 9,863,840 of NC_088898.1, read as the reverse complement.
ATTTCCATGCCTGGCACTGGAAAGTAGTCCTTGCACAATGCTCACTGGGACTCAGCCATGTCCCACGTATGCAGAGGGAATCCCAGGCCCACGGAACTGCTTCTGTTGGTCCACATCATAAGTAAAAGGATCATATGGACAGAGGTGATGGAAGGCTGCTGCTGCTGTATTTCTGAGGTATATGGCCTTCTTTTTTAGATGGTTTGGCATCCTATAGCATCCCTGAAGGAGGGACAATAGCGGCTCCTGGCTCCCCCATCGTTTATCTGAATGACTCGACCTATGATGGCTACCAGGAGCGCAGGTGGGAGAAGTCGTCCTGTTCTCTCTCGGTCACTGTGCAAGTTACTTCTTCTTTCCTACTTACCCTGTCACTAGTATCTTGCATCCCAAACACTTCTTTGAGACCTCCAGAGCTGCAAGCTAGCCTACTAGTTCTCCGAAGCATCGTGGCTTTGTTATTCGAGGCCTTTGACATGTTGTTAGTTGCTCTTTTAATGGAGGGTTTGGGCTCAGGATGCATCAGATTCATTTCCCCCAGATCACAAAGGCTGGTAAGAAAGAAATACTGGTTTTGGTTGTTGGAAGTTGTTGCTTCTCTTTAAAGAGTGTGTCCTTGTACAGCTAAGGGCTTTGTTCATGGCTTCCATCTTTACATGATGTGATGATACAGTCCTGATGTGTCCAATTGCCTTAAAGCCCTTGTTGCTCTTGGTTTCTAATTGTGACCATATGTTGCACTGATTTCTTTGTTGGTTCAGGGATAATATTAAGCTGTCATTGATACTTCAGTCCCACTGTCCCTGGAGCAGGTGAAGGTCCTTCCCCTCTTCATTACCTTTGTTGCTTTTGCAGTTGGATATCCAAAATGCACTCTCTAGCAGGCTGCATCTTAAATTATTGCAGGAGGTCTGCAGGGTAAACTGGGTACCTGAGAAGGTGTGCAGCACCTGAGCTCTAGGCCTGCACTTGATACCTGTGAGCTTCTGGACAGATTGGAGATGTTGGGTTTGAAAACAAAGCTCTGATTGACCTGTATCATCTTGGAAAAGTGCATCACTCCCTGGGAGAAGCTGCAGGTCAGCAGAGGCTCCACTGCCAGTGTGGTGTGAGAGGAGGGTGGCTGATCACTCACTGTAAAGATCTCTGGGGTATGATGCTTTTCCAATTTGGAATCAAAAAGTGCCTGGATTTTGAGAGCTTACTGCAAGATCTGTTAATTTTTCATGTCACTGACATTAGGTAGGGTGGCATCTATTGACATTCTGAGGTGTCTCTTGTTTACCCAGTGGTTGATTCTCAAGGAAGGAGAGTTCATTAAGAGTCTGTATCTGAAATGTTAAGTAACTGGCTGAACTTTCAGACATTCAGTGTAACCACTTTCCTTGCTAGAAATACAGATTTGAGTGTGCTTCAGTGTCTTGAAACCTGACAGACAGGGGCATGGGCATCTTCTTGAGGCAGCAGACCCCTGTGTGTGCAGGAATGTGCTTAATAAGTGATCTCACAGGGTCTCTTCAGGGACCTGGTGCCATCCACTGACTTGAGGTGCTTTTATTGTATCTCCTGTTCAGTTGTCAATAACTCCCTGATATTTTTTAACTGTTGCCTAAAAGATTTAACTATTGCCTAAAAGGTGATTTTTTCTAAACTAAACTGTGTTCTATCATGCCGGAGATTAAAATAATGGGGTGGAAAGTACATTCCTTGTCCTTCTAGGATGTTGCAAGGTATTGGGCGACAGTGTCTTTACATGTTAATATCTGATGCTTTAGGTATTAGTAGGGATTGGATATTTAAAAAAGAGGTTTTTATCTGCAGGAAGATGCAGGTATTGCTCTTTGCTGCCCAGCACTAATCCAGGAAGCCTGGCTGCTGGGGAGTGGCAGAGAGCTACAGATGTAGGCATAAACCCCAATGTGCTAAGCAAGGACTCTTCCAAACTGCTTTGCCTCCAAGTCTGACCAGCCTGGAAGCAGGAGTTGCCACTTCCAGCTGTAAATCCTGTTTTGGAGTTCAAAGGCATGCATACCTGTGCCGATCCTGCTGACAGCAGGCTCACCTGGAGCAAGCTTGCAGAGCTGCAGTGTGGGTAGCAGCAGCCCTGGTTACAGACTGCCTGGAGGCAGCTGACTCTGAAACAGGTCCAGGGAGCAAGTTCAGCACTAACGCAGCTGAAGTGCCTGTGCTTTCCCTGCTGTAGGATGTGGCAGGGATCGCTCCCAGGTGGGTCAGGAGGGAACCACATCTGGCATCTTGGTGCTGAAAAACTGTATAGTGAGCTCTGCACTCTCAAGATAGGAAGAGCAGTGAGGCAGAGTCCTGGGTGGAGGATCTGAGTTGATAACATGCTCTTCTTGCACAAGGAGCAGTTCCAGAGCTGATCCCAGTTAGAACAGGCTGTGGCTGGGTGAGCTGCCCATGGTCTCACTGCTCTCTCCTGCTTTTCTGTGCCTGCCTGCAAAACTTTCCCCACTGGTTCCCCCAGGAAGGGATGGAGCAGTTCCTGCCATGCAGCTCCATGGTGAAATGCTGCAATTAAAGCTCTGTTTGGAGAGTGTACAGTATCATTTTCTGTAGTCTGCTTCCATTCTCAAGAGACTTTGCTCATAGCTTGGCTTTGCTGTCAGTGCTTGAGATCAGTGCAAAAGTTCTGCCTTTCCTAAGCAGGGAAAGACTCTAACAGCCCAGCCTGAACAAAATAAAGCAGATGTTGCATAAGAGCAGGGGATAGTTTATCCAAGATGCATTAAGAGTAAATAAACCTATGTTTTCCTGGTACCAGGTGAAGGACCCATGTTCTTTCACATCTGAGCTCTCCTGGCTTGGAGTCCTGCCTAACTCCTGCTTCTTTCCTGGCAGGCACTTGTACGGTGGCCTGGGCCAGCTCACGGATGGGGTGCTGGGCCTGGATGACTTCACACAGAGCCACCAGTACCGCGTGTGGCCAGGCTATGACTACGTGGGCTGGAAGAATGAGAGCTTCAGCACGGGCTATGTTGAAATGGAGTTCCAGTTTGACCGGCCACGGAACTTCACCTCCATGAAGGTAGTTACTGTGGTCCCTCTCCAGCAGCAGTTTGGGGCAGGCTTTGGGTTTGGGTGCTTCCAGATTGTCACTTTTGGGTCCTCTTCCCAAAGCAGGAAGATGCAAGGTGCCTGAGAGCAGAGTTTGAGTAGGTGTCCCAGGTTCACCAGGTAGAAAGGTGAAGCAGGGAAGCACTTGCCTCTCCAGGGATCAAACACTCTCCTTTTGCATTTGGCTTAAAGAAATAAAAAGCAGACACCTGAAGCAGTGCTTAGGCAGCTGAGCTGGGTTTAGGATGTAGGCTACTTACTGTCTAGGGGCTGCCTGACTCCTGAGGTAAAGCAACGTGGTTGTATTTCCATTTGACCAAAACTTTCTCTGGATGTCCAAGTCTGTGCTTGTGCTGTGGGAAATGACTTAAACACACAGGAAAAGAATGAGCCGAACTTTGGAGGCTGTAGTAAACAGCAGAGGCTTTTAAAAAGGATCGGTGGCTTTTCTTGTAGAGATTTCAAATGAAGGAGAACCCACCACATCCTTAAGTAAATTGTTTTGGTGGTTACTTACCCTAGTTTTATTTTGTCTATTTTTAACTTGCAACCATTGGCTCTCAGCCTGCTTTCACTGGCCAAAATAAGAGTCCTGCCTTCTCAGACACTTCCCTGCTCTTGCACTGGGATTAAACCACTGCCTTAATCTTTGCTTCAGTAAACCAAGCTGGCTGAACTTCTCAGTGCCTTCCCTGTGAGATCCAGTATCACTTTTGTAGCTATCTTTCAATCCTTCCTTTCTTTGCCAATACTCTTTTGGTGGTATAGAAACTGAAACTGAATGCAGGCTTGCCATCAAACTGGATAAAGGAATGGTACCAATTTCCTGCTTCTGTACGATTCTTCTCTATTTATGAACCTTGTGATCATATTAGTCCTCCTTAGCCAATGGATAGGGAGCCAGGGTCCGTTGAGGCTTTGGTAGCTGAAAGTCAGTTTAAAGTTATTGGTGTCCAGGATAAAAGTCCAGTGTAGAAAGCATCACATACAGTTTGTTCCCAAGTTTAATACCCTGAAATAAGTCAGTCCTGAAAACTTCAGATTATTTTCGGAATCTTTATTTCCCCCCCGTCCCCAATTGAATTTGTTATTGGGGATTCTGCTGTCTCTGGTCATTGAATTTGGTAGTGAATCCCAGACTGGTTTGTGTTGGAAGGGACCCCAAAGCTCAACTGGCTCCAGCCCCTGCCACGGGCAGGGACCCCTTCCACTGGAGCAGCTTGCTCCAAGCCCCTGTGTCCAACCTGGCCTTGAGCACTGCCAGGGATGGGGCAGCCACAGCTTCTCTGGGCACCCTGTGCCAGCGCCTCAGCACCCTCCCAGGGAAGAGCTTCTGCCTTAGCATCCAACCTGAACTTCCCCTGTTTGAGTTTGAACCTTGAGCAAGGAACAAATTCCTGTTAGAAAAACACCCAGATAAGAATTTGTGTCTTAAAACTTGTAAGATTTAGTTGGCATTTTTTAATCAAGCTAATATAATTCATGAGTTCATACTCTGGTAACTGGAGTCTGATGTTATGAGGAAATCAAACGCCTTACAGAAGTCTATCATGTAAACACAGCCATCCTCATCAACCAAACACATCAGCTCATAAAAACAGCTACTACATCTAGTATTTCATTAGAAAGCTGTAGTATTAGCATAAATTGTGATTGTTTCTTGAACGTTGCATGTTTTGGATCTGCATTTATTTTGTATGGGCTGAGCGGTCTGTAAGGACTTTTTTGTCTCTTCATACCTGTTAGCTTCATCCCAGTCCTCTGAACTTCCCCAGGGCCCAGGAAAGCATTACAAGTGAATGTCAGCAAATATTGCAGCTGCTTTGCAAATTACTTAGGCTTGCCTATTATAAAATTGGACTTCCGTAGGTGGTGGTTGGAATAGAAAGTGTCTCTGTATCAGTCCAAGACATGAACATATCCAACTCCTGTCCAAATATGGCACAAATTCTATATTGCAGGCGTCAGGCTTTCCTGCCTTGTTATGGATGACTATGTCTCCCTATTGAATAACGTTGTCTGAGCTTCATCTGTTCTTAATTACATGCAAATACCCTTCTTTTGTCTTTCCTGCTCATTAGGCCTGCTGTCCTCATTACCATTCACTGCTATTCACTGCAGGACCTCGCAAAGGCCAAGCAATTAATAGGGTTCAAAGCTGCACTGAGTATGGAAGCTGTTGTTGTCACTGTTGCTAATACCCCACAGTCATTAGGAAATCATTCCTAGAGTTGCTGGTGAGGATCAGGCCACCATGGCTATGAAATGGAGTAGACTGAGGGGGACCGAAGGGTAAGGATCACATTATTCATTCCTTTCCTGGTCACTGGACACAGTGCCAAAATACTGGAGTCCAGAAAATTGGGCCTGTATGGCAGAACTTAGAGACTGAGAGAGCTGGGCTTGTTCAGCCTGGAGAAGAGAAGGGTCCAAGGAGACCTTGGAGTAGCTCCCAGTGCCTAAAGGGGCTACAAGAAACCTGGAGAGAAGCTTTGGACAAGGACAGGACAAGGGAGAATGGCTTTAACCTGCCTGAGACGAGATGGAGATGAGATCTTAGGAAGAAGTTCTTCAACCTGGCAGTGCTCAAGGCCAGGTTGGACACAGGGGCTTGGAGCAAGCTGCTCCAGTGGAAGGTGTCCCTGCCCGTGGCAGGGGTTGGAGCTGGATGAGCTTTAAGCTCCCTTCCAACACATATCAGCCTGTGATTCTGCCTTTGTTTGAGAAGGGCAAGGTTTGCATTGAAGACAGACGGCATAAAAGATCCTTACTAGCCCTCTTCCTCTTTGCCAGGCCTGCTTCCTTGGAAGTGTTGGACACCTGGGAGGGTGCCAGGAGTTTGGTGTTCATGGGTCTGCAATGCCGTAACTCAGGAAAATGGAAAAGTCACTTTTATGCTGGAGCCTCTTGGTTTAGGTGCAGTCCAAGAGCAGGAAGGGAAAAAGCTCCTGCTGACTCCTGGGAAGCTAAAACAAACCTCCCAGGGATGGAGGTGTTGAGGCCAGCCTGAAGGCAGTTTGCGAGCTACTTGCGTGGAGCTGTGACTTGGAGGTGGGAGTGGATGCCTTGGTTTTAGGCAGATGTTAGCTTGGCGCCATAGTGATGGTAGCTTAAATTCCAGTGGTGCCATTGCAGTAGGGACAACCTGATGATGAGCCACCATGAGAGGCTAATGGATGCAGGCTGTGTGATGGTTATCTTAAAGCTTAGACCTTCAGTTGTGTTTAAGGTGCAACCACAGCACAAGAGCTGCTCTATGGCATGGGAATATCTTCTTGTGCTTGTATCTCTCTTTAAGTAGCTTAGACTGTAGATGCTGAAGGCTTTCTAGAAGAGGCTAGAGATGTGGTTTTTCTTTCCCCTTTTAAGGATATATATTCAAGGAGAATTGCTCTGTGAGGCTTTAGATTAGCACCAGGTTTGATTTTGGAAGAGGCTGCCAAAATTTGACTCTTAATGTAGCTTTTGCATGTAAAGTTCAGAGCTGTTTCAGAGTAACATTTGCACATATGTTCTCATTGCACACTACGAGTGGCTGGAACTCTACTCAACAGGTACCTCATTAGGGACTTGTTGGGTTGTGGGTTAGCAGTATTCATACAGGGAGATGTTAGAACTAGATAATATTAATGAATGGATAATTCCTGAGGCTTGATTTAGGTTTCAGTGAATCTTCCTCCCATCTGATCTGTTCTCTCCTTCCTAGGTGCATTGTAACAACATGTTTTCCAAGGGGGTGAAGATCTTCCAGAAGGTGGAGTGTCTGTTCAAACCACGCCTGATCGCAGACTGGGAGCCTGAGCCTGTTGGGGTGGCAACTGTCTTGGATGACAAAAACCCCAGCGCCAGGTTTGTGACTGTGCCCCTCAGCCAGCGCGTGGGCAAAGCCATCCTCTGCCGCTTCCACTTTGCTGACACCTGGATGATGATGAGCGAGATCTCCTTCCAGTCGGGTGAGTGTCCCTCAGTCAAACACATCTGGAAGCACAGAGAGCAAGGAAGATGGTGTGGAGGTGCAGGCATAAAGGTCCACTCTACAGTGGATGCTTTTCAGTCTGATTCTGTGCACATGTGCAGAAGCACAACCAGGACAACCAAAAACTGGACTGTGAAACATTTCTTAAGGCAGTTGCCCACTGGTTGTGGGGTTGATTTGTATTTCTCTTTACCAAGTATTCTGTTACGAATAATTTATATCTATCTATATCTATATGTATCTATCTATATATCTACACATGATGACCAAGTTAGCAGATTGTGCAAAATAAGAGGCTGACGCCTTTTCTCCTTCAGTCTCAACTATGATGTGGGAGTCAGTGCTTTGAGGTGCTTTGCTTTAAAAGGCTCTAGCAGGGAAGGGACAAGAGTCTCGGAGAAAGCTGCCAGCACTGACAGTGAAATGATCTGTCTGTAGTTTTGTACTTCGTACTAATCAGCTATAGTGAGAGGATGTTCGTGGGGAAGGAAGGCTGTAATTGCAGCTTGCTGATAGCAGCTTCTGGCTACCCTGTCATGTGGGACTAGGCAGATAGATGCTTGGTCTGGACTGGGTTGGTGATGCCTTAGAATCAGACTGGTTTGTGTTGTAAGGGACCTTAAAGCTCATGCAGTCCCAACCCCTGCCACGGGCAGGGACACCCTTCCACTGGAGCAGCTTGCTCCAAGCCCCTGTGTCCAACCTGGCCTTGAGCACTGCCAGGGATGGGGCAGCCACAGCTTCTCTGGGCACCCTGTGCCAGCGCCTCAGCACCCTCACAGGGAAGAGCTTCTGCCTAAGAGCTCATCTCAGTCTCCCCTCGGGCAGGTTCAAGCCATTCCCCTTGGCCTGTCCCTACAGGCCCTTGTCCCAAGCCCCTCTCCAGGTTTCCTGCAGCCCCTTTAGGCACTGGAGCTACTCTCAGGTCTCCCCTTCAGGAGCCTTCTCTTGTCCAGGCTGCCCCAGCCCAGCTCTTTCAGCCTGACTCCAAAGCAGAGCTGCTCCAGCCCTTGCAGCACCTCTGTGGCCTCCTGTGGACTTGCTCGAGCTAGAATGGGAGGAAAAGCTCTTGCTTCAGTCCCTGTGTCTGGCCAAGCTCAGGGGAGCATCCTGCAGATGCAGTGGTCAGGACAAACTCAGTGCTGCAGGCGTGCTGGGAAGTGCTGAGGGAGCAGGTATCTGCTGCATGGGTCTCAGCCCTGTCCTGCTGGGGAAGGCAGGGGTGGTGGTTGGGATTGCATTGACCACTGGCAGGAGTAGGGAGGTTGGTGGTTGAGCTGACACCTTCCTTCCTTTCCACAGACATGGAGAGTGTGAATCCGAGCTTTGTTACAGTCGCCACAAGCACAACAGATCTGCTGGAAACTGAGTACAATGTTACCGAGGGGACCTGGGGTAAGGGCTTTTGTCGCTTGCCATGGCAAGGGATCACATGTTGGGGGGTTTCACAGCAGCAGTCTAGTTAATGTGGTGTCTCACTCCATTTCTGGAGTTCTGGATATGGTTATTACCCTTGTGCACAGGGCTGCATCTTACAGCCCTCTGAGCCTCAGCTATTGCTTCTTCCCTCAGCTGGCTGGGGCTGCCTCAGAACAAGTGGGCTGAAGGCACATGTGCAGCCAGTGAAACTCTGTCAACTGTCTGCTCTAATATGGATTTATTGCAGGAATCTGTTCCAAAGAGCAGTCTGACTGCAGAAGTCCTCTGCACAGCTCCTAACTGTGAGCCTCCAAAATGAGAGTTTCTGTTAAGAGCAAAATGTGAACACAGCTGATGTTAATGCTCAGGGAGCTGCCTAAGATCCTTCCTGTACCAGTGTGTAGGAGGGGACATGTAGCAAGTTAGCCAGCACAGACTGTGTTTTGTTAACTCCAGATTCTTCTTCATATCTCTGTGATTCCAGAAACCACATCTTCTGTGACCAGCACCTGGATAGGAGAGAAAGCAGATGACTCCAGCACCTCCATCCTCGTGGGCTGCCTTGTGGCTATTATTCTCCTGCTCCTGATGATTATAATCATTATTCTTTGGAAGCAGTATGTTCAGAAAAGGTTGGAAAAGGTAATACAATGGAGCTATTTTGCAGGCACAGGTTAAATATTAACCCTGATGAGTTCAGAATTAAGTGGAAAGTACAGGATTTCTCCAGCTCCATAGAGCAGCTAAAACTCTATCCTCACAGCAGGGAGGAAGCCAGCTCCCTATCCAAGATGTTACTGGAAGTTGCTGTGATTGCAGCCAACACATTACTTAACAACTGAGCATCACTTCAGCTTTTCTCCTGTCTCTTTTGCAGGCCCCACGTCGAATCCTGGAGGAGGATGCCACAGTTCGCCTCTCCTTCTACAGCTACACCATTGCCAACAACCAGACCCAGATTCACCAGTCAAATCCCACTTATGAACGTGCTTTCCCACTGGATTTGGAATATCACCAGCCAGCTACGCTGCTCCAAAAGCTTCCAGAGCTCTCCCAAAGTGCGGAGGATTCGGGTAATGTAATCATCAGTCTCCAGAAGTTACGTGTTTCTTCTGTTATTTCTCTCAGTCTCTAAAGACTTTGTGGTGTCTAGGTAACCTTCTCTTGACTCCTGTGCAACATAATAGTAACCCAGGGACTGAAGACAATATTCTGGAGCTCTGCAACTTCTTAGCATGTACCTTTGGCCCACTAGAGGGTGGTGGCTTCTTGTTCTCTTTGAAGACTCTATGAATTCAGGTCGTCTTTTAGGGGCTGCTTTTGGCAATGGCACATTGTTTGTCTCATCAGCCCTTTGGCAGTGGAGTCCTTGCCTGCAGCACTCCTGGGCTGTCCAAACTGGCTGGGGAAGACCTTTAGCACCTCTTCCTGCAGCAAGGGCTCTTTGACATTCCCCTGGGAAAAGCAGAGGGAAATGCAGCAGAGTTGTTAGTGGTGCCCTGGCTTGCAGCCCCTGGGGAGCTTTTGGATGCAAACAGAAGGGAGCGTTTCCAGCAGTGTTTTATACTCTGAGTGAATGGAAGGGCAGTGCTGCATTCCTCAGGCACTGACAAGTTGCTAAGATCCAGTATTATAGTACACAGGGAGACTGATTGGGTTGAGTCAGGATGTGAATTTGCATCAAAACAAATGTCTGTGTAATACTGGTCATATAGGGAGTTAATTATAAAGAGCTATCTCATGATATTTATGTGAATAAGCTCTAAGAGGTAGTGTAGCATGCTGAAAGTACATGAAAAATGGAAACCTTGATCTGTTTTTATTGCAGAAGGGAATCCAGAGCATGTTTGCATTGCAGACAACAGGTAAAGGGAGCAGATCATATTTAGGATGAATCAGAAGCAGGAATTCACTTCAGACTCATGCCTTCATGCCTCAATGCCTGGGCAGGAACTTTAGCTCCCATGACTGGGTAGAGCAGTCATTTAACACAAGTTCACTGGCACTCACAGGTATTGTGGTGCCTGCAAAGGTGCAGCTTGTTCTGGTTTAAGCCTTAGTTCAAGCAGAGTGTTCCATCAGAGTGTACCCTGGTACAAGGCAGTAGGCACACAGCTTGACTGGATTCCCAGAGCTCTGCAAGATCAAGAGGATCAGAAGCCAGACCAGGCTGGGTTTTAAGGGAGTGTGTATGTGTCTGACTCCACCTGTCTTTGGTTTCCCCTCAGTGTGCAGTGGGGACTATGCTGAGCCCGACCTGACCAAGTCCACTCCTCACCAAGGCTTCCAGAACAACGTTCCTCACTATGCCGAGACAGATATTGTCCATCTGCAGGGTGTAACTGGCAACAACATGTACGCGGTGCCTGCCCTCACCGTGGACTCCCTTACCAAGAAGGACATCTCTGTGGGTGAATTCCCACGGCAGCAGCTGCGGCTCAAGGAGAAGCTGGGAGAAGGGCAGTTTGGAGAGGTACAGCACTTCCACTGTTCCAGAAAGGAGATGCCTGCAGAACAGAGTCTCTGCACTGCTTCATACCTGGGGGCTGTGCTGCATACAAGTATTTTGTGCAATATGTCTTTGCCGTTGGGGAAAACCGATGTCCCTCAGGATAGGTTTCAGAGCCCCCATTCTGCACCTGGGAGGCTGCTGCTTGGTACCACATGAATCTTCTCAACTGGTAAACTTTGCTGTCTTTATCCCTACTATACCTTATTATATCCTTTATACCTTACAGAAGAGGCCTGGCAGTGAGAATTCAGACTGTTCCATGGTCTTCTGTGGGCATCTCAAGCATGTGACAGCTGTCACCCACCTCTAGGCATGTCAGTTTGAAAGCTTTAGCAATGGCTCCAGCCAGGAGCTGTAGAAACAGCTTTTCCATTAAAAGATGGAGGTTCTGGTGGGACTGCACACTGACCCAAGACAGACATTTCCCAAGCACTGTGATGCCCTCACATATCCTGTAGCACTGGTCAAGCCCCAGTTTGTGTCAGAATCTTCAGGCAGCATGATACATGTCTCTGTCATCTACTAAGCTTTCTCTTTACTCCTAGAGCTCCTTTCAAGCTGTTAATGCTGTCACCTTGCCTTTTATCCCTGCTTTCTCTCCACACTAGCCTAGTTCCATACTGAGCAGGTCTTCCCCTCTTATCCCTCTTCCACTGTCTCTTTTTCCTTCACAGCTTTTGCTCACTTGCAGCCCTAAATTCTACCTGTCTACTACATTTTGACAGAGCACAGCCCTACTGTCTGCTTCCTCTTCTGTGATGTGCTTATCTTTATAGTTCCTCACTTCTGACAGTGCACGTTCCCTACCCCAGCCCCTTCCTTGTTCCACTCACTCCTTTCTGGATCACTCCCTGTGTTGGGAAGGTGCTGACATGCTCAGCCTCTTGATCTGGCTGTCAGTGTAGCCCCTTCTGCTGTTGCCTGGATCCTGCCCTGCCTTGGGCTGTGCTCCAGAAGTGAAGCAGAGGCTTTTCTCATTTAAATAATTATTTTGCTTCTGGTTTCTCCTGCCCTCTCATTCCTGTCCTTCTAGTAAGTGTCAGGATTCCGAGCCTGTTACTTCCCTCACACCACAGGCTCCTTCCCTCACTTTGGCAAATGTGCTGCATCACATTCTCCAATCTCTCCTTCTCACCTCCTTAATCTTTCCCAAACCGGTCATCATAATATGCTCTGCTCCACTCCTGGCTTAGTGTGTGGTCCTGCTTCTAGAAGCATGGCTCACTGCTTTTTTCACGTCTCAGAGTTCAGAGCTTCCTTCCCTTTCAGGTTTTTTACTGCCTTGCTCCTGACCATCCACTCCCTGACTCAGTGACACACCACCTGCACTTGTCACACATGTGCTTTGTGCTGTGACTGTTCCCTACTCCTGCTCTTGTGCTGTGCTTTCACCACAGCAGATTTCATTCGCCGTACAACTACAGCAGCACCTTTGTACTTCTGTTTCTGTTCTGTGCATTGTCCCATTTTCTGTGCTGTCTCCCTCTGCTCACCATGCTTGTCACAAGCCCTTGCTGCTTTCTTCCTATCAAATTCATTAAGCTCCCATTATATTCCCCTCACTGCTGAAGGTCTTACACTGACACATCTGGTCTGTTCCTCTCCTCCAGCATCTGTTGCCCAGTTCTTCATTTGAATATGCATTCTGATTACTTCTTAACCAGTGTCTTGTCAGCCCTTCTAATACAGCCCTGGCAGTAATTTTATGTCTTTATTCATTTATTTATCTGAAGATGGTGGGGTGTGGAACTAGATGATATTTAGGGTCCCTTCCAAAACAAACCATTCTATGAAACGTGGAATTCTGTGTACTCAGAGTGTTCATCTCTGGGTATATTCCCAGGTGAGGTGTTCACATTGCATACACGTACTCACACTTTTTTCCCTTTTCTTTTTGCTCCTGGAATTGGAGGACTTAGGATAGCTGTCTGTACTTCTTGGATGCTCCTTAGTTAAGTTTAAGCAGTGACTCAAGCCAGGCCTCAGGACAGTTCTGGACTTGGATGGCTGGTGTGATGTGCTGTACATGCCAAACGTGCTGCAGCCATGCTGTTTAGATGCACATGCAAAACAAAGCAGCCACTTCCAGGCCTTCCTGAGCATCTTCAGTACTTCCTGGTTGAGCTGGAGTGCCTCAGTACTCTACTGCAACAATCTGCACACCTGAAGTCAGTTCAGAGCGCTGTAGACACATCAGGCTGCAATCCATGTGTGTTCCTACATAATGGGCTGTAGAGTGGATGTACATATTTTGACCAGGATCTAGGGCCAATTTGTGGGCTATTTCTGATCAGGGCATTGTCTCCTTCATTAGATCATTCACTTGTCATTCTGCCAGTGGTGACCAAACTGGTGACCTCAGTGTGACACTGGCACTGGTGAGGCTGCACCTCAAATCCTGTGTTCAGTTCTGGGCCCCTCACTACAAGAGAGACATTGAGGTGCTGGAGCGGGGCCAGAGAAGGGCAACAGAGCTGGTGCAGGGCCTGGAGCACAGGTGTGATGGGAACGGCTGAGGGATGTGGGGCGTGCAGTCTGGAGAAGAGAAGGCTCAGGGGGGACCTGGTCGCTCCCTACAAGTGCCTGACAGGAGGATGGAGCCAGGAGGAGCTGGGCTCTGCTCCCAAGGGACAAGGGATGGGACAAGAGGAACCGGCCTCAAGCTGCACCAGGGCAGGTTTAGATGGAGCTGAGGAACAATTCCTGCCCCAGAGGGTGCTCAGGCATTGGAACAGGCTGCCCAGGGCAGGGCTGCAGGCACCGGCCCTGCAAGTGCTCACACAGCGTGGAGACGAGGCCTCAGTGCCATGGGTTAGTGGTGGCCTTGGCAGCGCTGGGAACGGTCGGACTGGATGATCTTGGAAGTCAACCTTATTGATTCTGTGCTTGTTTTCCTCTGGTTTTCTGCCTGTGCACACTCTCATAGCTGCCTCTGCCCCTCAGGTGCACCTCTGTGAAGCTGATGGCCTGCTGGAATTCTTGGGAGTCTCCTCTACAGAATTCACTCACCAGCCGGTTCTTGTGGCAGTGAAAATGCTGAGATCAGATGTCAACAAAACAGCCAGGTGAGCGCATCCACAGTGCCAGCCATCTGGGAAGGAAAGCAAATAGTCCCCAAGCACCAGTGTCACATAGGCTAACCCTGGTGGCACCTGTACGGGAGTGTCATGTGTCTCTGGTGTGTGTTCATGTACGGAGCAGGACTCAAGCAGGGAGCAGGGATAGGAATAGATGTCAAACTGAAGTGCTGTATTAATCCTGTTTGCTGTGGAAGGGGTCAGTGTTGGCCACAAGCACAGAACCAGCTTTCAAACTTGCTGTGGCAGAAGTGTAATGCCTGAGATGTGCTTACACACCACTTCTGCTTTCCTTAGACAAAGGAATAGTTTAGGATTTAAACCTGTGTTTTCTGTTTTACAAGAAATGATTTCCTGAAGGAGATCAAGATCATGTCACGGCTCAAGAACCCCAATATCATCCGGCTCCTGGGGGTGTGTGTGCGTGATGACCCGCTGTGCATGATAACGGAGTACATGGAAAACGGAGACCTCAATCAGTTCCTGTCACAGAGGGAGATCTACAGCAAATTTGCCATTTCAAACAACATTCCCTGTGTCAGGTAAGAGGAACTGCCCATCTTTGGGACAAATCAACAACACAGAGCTACCAGTTTCATCAGCTGTGCCTTCCAAGCAATGACTTGCCTCCAGCTCAGCCATTGGCATGGCACACACTGTGTACACGAGTCCTGCTTTGCTTGGACATTGTTCTTGAGGTCTCTGGAGACCTGTGTTCCATGAGGTGTTCGTGACTGGGCTGTTCCAGTGGGTTCACAGTGACCCATCTTAGATGTGTTGTTTGCTGATGTGACATCTGTTCATGTTGATGGGCTTGTGTTACAACAAGGGAATGTCTCTTGGGCTTTCAAGAAGGTTCATCTGTTCTCTGGATGTCTCAAAAATATTACATGAGAGGAGCTGAGTGTAGAGCTTCACTAAGGAAAGATCTCATCAGCCAGCAGGAGAATATTTGGCAAACCGTTTTGTGTCAGTGATGACACTTGTCTTCCTCCTATGTGGAAGGATTTAATCTAACATAAAAGCATCCTAATATTGCTGAAATCCTTTTCTCAGAGGAGAGTTGTGTGAAGAAAGAAACCTTCCCTGATCAGAAGCTGGTGCATTGCTTAGCCTTTGGCATGGACCTCCCCAGAGATTAATTATAGTTGAAGGACTAGTCAGTTAGGCAGAGCCAGTCCTGTTGGACTGGACCAGGAGGTGGCTGGGTCTTACCAAGTCGAGACAACACCAGTGTTTTCTGCCAGTCGCTGGCAGTGGTCAGTCCTGTTGTGGAGTGTTAAATTGGCATTCTGCAGTCATGACACACCAGGAACTGTAGTTTGGGAAAGGATTTGCATATAAGAAGAAAGCTTTTCCAGCTTTCTCCAGTCCTCCTGTCCTTTCTGCACATCTGATACAGCTTTTACCTTTAGACTTGCAGGTTTTTTTCCTGACCAAAGTCTCAGGCTGTCTTCTGTATCTGCTCCTCACCTCTCACCTGAGTTCAGCATGTCACTCACATTATTCTTGCTTGGTTTCCATCTGGCTCTTCTTCTAGTTTTTCTTTCAATCCAACAGATCTTTCAGCCTCTCGTGCCTTGCAACCAGGTAGAGTTTCACATTAAAGGAAGCCAGTATGACCAGCTCAGATATCTGTATAGGAGTTGTTTACTGAGGGTAAAATGAATCCTCCTGCCACAGAGGGCAGCTTGGCTATGCTGATGCCGGTGGGTGTTTCATGTGGCAAGGTCCAACCATTCCATGTGTGTCTTGGGCCTAATATTTGGTACACTGGATGTGGTGAACAGCCCTTTCATAGAATCCAAGACTGGTTTGTATTGGAAGGGACCTTAAAGCTCATCCAATTGCAACCCCCTGCCACGGGCAGGGACACCTTCCACTAGAGCAGCTTGCTCCAAGCAGTGTCCAACCTAGTCTTGAACACTTCATACTTGAACATTTTCCTGCAGAGGTGGCACATTTCAAAGTCCTTATGGCTGTTTGGTATTTGAAATATATCTCCCCACTGTCTCTCTGGCTGTCTAACAAGTCATGAGGATGACTGCCAAGAAGCATCTCCTGTCCTGCCCCTCTGTATGCTGCACTGCAGACATGGAGCACTGCAGACATGGAGCCCTGCAGAGCTTGCTGAGCAAAGGGGCAGGGAGCCAAAAAGTAGCTGCTGGTGGGACCCTGCCAGGGTGCAGGTGAGGCAGGAGAGACTGGGCTGCTTCAAAGGGCAGAGCAACAGCCTGAGGCAGGAGACAACTGCAGCAGAGCAGGGGAAGGGAGAACGTAGGATCTTGGAGGCTGTGCCCGCTCCGATGTGGAAAGCCAGCAACCAGGTTAACAAGGTACAAGTGGGTGGCAGAATTCCTTCTCTTGGGCACAACAGGTCCACCCAACTCAGGAAAAGCATGGACCTGACTGTGGGACTGGGCTGGGTATCACCTAGCTGAGTGTGGTGGTCACTGTGCTGAAAGGCTGGGAGGGGAGCAGTGCCCAGGGCCTCTACAGGGGTGAGGGGCTGTCTAAATCACTGTACTGATAGCTGTTCATGAGGATAGATTGATTGGATCTGTTATCATTAGGTGCTGTAGTGATAGCTTAGCTATTGATGAGGATAGATTGGATCTGTAATCATTAGATGCATTCCATCACTGTAATTCAGATAACATGATACTGCTTCTCTCACTGCCACCAGAGCATGAGGAGGAGGAGACAGACTTTCTTTTTCTGACTTCTCTCAGAGAAATACCAACTGTGAACACTTTATTAGATTTGATGTGAGAAATGCTTGGTTGTGTGGAGCATTTGGGCAACCCACAGTGGGAAACATCAGAGAATAACAGTGTGTGAGGAATGCTGTAAGGCAGATGGTCCAAACCCTGTCTGTGTATCATGCAGCTCTATTGGTATTACCTTGATTTTGCTAATGAGGGAATTAAAATTATATTAGATGGAAAATGCCTCCATTTATATTTTCAGTAATATTAAACATACTAACAAATAAGGTCTCTTTAATGTTGTGACATTACATTAATGTAAGCATGCCACAGTGGCAGTGTGTGAAATTCCAGGGTGAGCAGGTTTTACGATATGAGATTCTGAGATTGTACAACTTAATTTTCCGTGTCTCTCTGCAGAAGGTTGGTGCTTTGCATGACCTCTTTGAAAATCTTGAGTTTAACACTTGATATTAAAAACTCTAAAGGATGTCAGATTCCAAGGGCCCTGAATTTCAGGGACAGTTTGTCTGTTCTTGCTTTGGCAACTCAAGAGCTTGGCTTAGCCTGGCAGGCGAGGGATTTAGTGCCTGAAACTAGACAGTTGAGTTTCACTGACACAGCAAAACCTAAACCAACAGGTCACTAACACAGCAAATGCAAGAAGCTGTTGAGTGTGGGCAACAATAGCGATTGTTCTTTGTTCTCTTTTACTGCAGCTACTCCAACCTGCTGTACATGGCCACCCAGATTGCCTCTGGAATGAAGTATTTGGCATCTCTGAATTTTGTGCACAGAGACCTGGCAACTCGCAACTGCCTAGTGGGGAACAACTACACCATCAAGATTGCAGACTTTGGCATGAGCAGGAATCTCTACAGTGGGGATTACTACCGAATCCAGGGAAGAGCTGTACTGCCTATCCGTTGGATGGCCTGGGAAAGCATCCTCCTGGTAGGGACTGCACAAAACCATTCTCCCTTCCTCTGATTTCCAACCTTGAAACAGCAACACATGTATGTCTGAAGGTCCTTATAGCATCAAAACGTATGCTACAAATGGTCCTAGGTGAGAAATCCATTAGGTTGCTTTGGATGTAACTCATGCTGGGAAAGGAGTGTGCCCTTGCAAATACAGCACAGCTCATACTGTTAGTTGGAAGGGACCCTTAAAGGTCAGCTAGTCCAAATCCCTGCATCTTCAATTAGATCAGATTGCTGAAAGCCCCATCCAATGTGACCTTGAATGTTGCCAGGGATGGGGCATCTGGCATCTCCCTGGGCAACCTGTGCCGGTGTTTCACCATTTGCAAGCCCACACTGCTGGGTCATGTCCAGCTTTTCATCCACCAGCACCCAGAAGTCCCTCTCAATTCCTTCATCCCCAGCCTGGATTGATACCACGGGTTGCCCCAGGCCAGCTGTAGGACCTTGACCTTCAACCTTGTTGCAATTCATACAGACCCATTTCTTGAGCTTATGCAGGTCCCTCTGGATGGCATCAGACCTCATCTGAGGCCTAATTTCTGTTCTGTGCCTGGCATTCAGGATTCCTGCTGCAATTGTAAAGAAGTTGCCTTTCCGTGCTTATTTCCCCAGCTGGGAAGCTGAAAGGGGCATGGACAAAACTTCATGAGTTTCAAGTGCCAAGTCAGGTTCTGAGGTTAGGTTTTTGTTTCCTGTTCAGGGGTCCTGCTGTCTTCCCCTCAGGAGAACATTCAACAGCCCAAATGCATTCAATGTGGAGGCAGGTCCTTAATATTCAGCCCAATATTTCTTTCTCACACTAGTTGGGGAGATCACCTGGTTCTGTTTTCTTACCACGCACTGAGTACCCAGGGCAACTGCAGTTACCTGTTCTATAAAGGCTGATAGGCCCAAGCTTTTCTAAATTCACCCCATTTTTCTGGTTATTGCTGCATCTAAACCATAAGTCACTCATACATAGTCCCTGTGTGAGCACCTTCCAAACACTGACACACTGCTAGGGTTGCAGATAACCTGGGCAATCTGGGTCTTGGATGTTTCCTGCCCAAACAGCCCCCAAGCGGTTTCTGTTATTTTTTTGAGCAATGTTTAGCTTCTTTTCACTTCTTCAGAAACCTTGTTCCAAACACAGCCAGTTTGGGCACCTTTTTCCAAGACAGAAAACAGGGACCCAAGCAGACTGTCACTGACTTCTTATGTGCAGAGATTAAAGTCATCTTGGCCTTTCTCTAAGAGTCTGGAGTCTGCTTTGGCTCTGCTTTCACCCTGAGGGCTTTTCTTCCTATTCAAAGCTTCCCTGGGCTGCCCTGCTGTGTTCTGGGTGGAGGAAGGCCACAGTCTGTTCTCCTACTGCTGCAGATGCTTTCTCAGGAGGAAAAGTTGTCTGTGGCTTTCTGAGACTTGCTTCCTGATTCAATAGGTTTGCCGCAGTGACAACTGCGCCTTCTCAGAGCTGTCCTGTGGGTCCCACAGACATGCTGCTGCTGTCCCACACAGCAGCCATGTCATACCTCAGTGCCTTTGTGCACTGCTGGGAGCAGGTCACCTGCTCTGCTGTCTCTTCTTCAGAGCATCTTCCCAGGTATGAATTCTGCATCCTCGTGTCTACCTGCAGAGCGTGTAGATTGGAATGGGTTCTGCTGAATGTGCTCTGTGAGCAACCTGGGCTGACAACATTCTTTCATTCACAGGGCAAGTTCACCACAGCCAGTGATGTCTGGGCCTTTGGGGTCACCCTCTGGGAGATGTTCATACTGTGTAAGGAGCAGCCTTATAGCCTCCTCTCGGATGAGCAAGTCATCGAGAACACAGGAGAGTTCTTCCGGAGCCAGGGCAGGCAGGTAAGACAGCGAACATGACCTCTCCTTCCTTCACTTGACCTGGTCACATCCTGGTGGATCTCCCAGGGCCTTTCTGCTGGCCTTACATCATCTGCAGAACTCTGCATTACTCACCTTCTCAGTGTGTCCCACCTCTCTTCCCCTTTATCTTTGCTCATTGCACCAGCTTTCCTATCCTGAAATCCCACTGGAAGAATCTTTTGGCCCTCTCCAGTGCTTCTTCCTTATTATAAGCCACTTCTGTCTCAGTCTGTTCTGTCCTCCTTGGCTTTTCTGGGCTCTGCTACACAATCCTTGTGCTTTTTTCCTTTCACATCTCTCTCCTGCTAGCATTCTCTGTGAGAGACCAGGAAGCACCTACTGAGGTGGGGAAGGAAGAGTTGTTAGTTCCCAGGGATTAGATCCTCCTGGGAATATCTCCACATATGCCAAGAAGCCCTTGCCCATCTCTGCCTGAAGGGCTTGTCCCATATCATCCTGTCCTCTGGCCAGCTCCCAGGCAGGACTGTGTGCTCCACTGCCTTTAATAGACACCAGTGATGATGCAGGACAGCCCTGCAGTACTGAGCATCACTGCACCCGAAAACGTGGAGTGCAGGTTCAAAGCAGTTTGCTGTTCTCCCCAAATTCACCTTTAGCACCAGTCAAGTTAAAGGATTAAGGGGAATAAAATAATGGGAGGTTTTATTCACTGTCTCCTGAATACTAATGGTTTAGTGAAGAGCCTAAAAGATGTGTATTGAAATGAGAGGGGAAAAAACAGTTCTGCCAGGCTGTGCTTTAGATGAGCTCTAAAAGGTGTTTTTTCTCTCTGCTAACAAGCTGTCACGATGCTTAGAAAGCCTCATGGGCTGTCTACGGTGAGTGGAAGTATTTGGATATTATTGTGGTAAATTTGGGTTTGGTTTGTGTGTTGCTGTCACTTAGAAGACAAATCTCTCCGAAGCATTCTTGTTTCCTGGGGCACAAAGCACTGTTTTGTGACCAGCTCATCAAACCTGTTGGGAAAGTGTCTGCAGTGCCACTTGAGATGGCATCAAAGCTCCATCCAGACTCCACTGCCAGATTCATGCTTAATGGATTTCAAGCGCTGCATGATGGCTGTGTCTTGTGAACCTGGAGTGAAACTGTCCTCTTGGTGTTCATTTAGTAAAGGTTCAGTTCTTATATGAAAACCCACTGAAACAGCTGTACCTTTCTTCCTTGCAGATCTATCTCTCCCAGACTCCTCTGTGCCCTAACCCTGTGTTTGACCTGATGTTGAAATGTTGGAGCAGGGATATAAAAGATCGTCCCACTTTTGACATGATTCACCACTTCCTGCTAGAACAAATGGAATCAAACATTTGACTCCAGGAAAAAGAGACAAACTGTTGAGAACAGAGTGACTTTGGTGCCTCTCTGCCTGTACCTCACAGAAGATGGTCAGGCCACCTTGCTCTCCTCCCTTGACTGAACCGTATTTAAGTTGAGACGTCCATGGCAGCTGCTCATTCTATTGGCCATGGTCTGACACACAAGACCAGAGGATCTCATTTGGTTGAAAAATCATCTCCTCTTCTGAATCATTTCCTGGGAATACTGTGAGAGGGGTTTTCTTGGATACCCACACACCTTTGGGCAACGTAGATGAGTAAAACCTTGAGGGACTTGGAGCTTTCTCCTGGGTGGAACAGAAACTGCCAGTCGGTGAGAGCACTGCCACTCACAAACAGTTGTATTTCTACGAGTAAAGACTTCAGTCTTCTAAAACTATTCCATTAAATCAAATGGAAGTCTTGTGCACATTAGCAAGTGTTTCTGTATGCTCTTGCTACAGACAATATGTATAGTGAGAGACTAGAAACGTTTAGAGCTAGGAAATGCTTTTATGGACTTGAGAACTGACGGAGCATTTAGCAACCCTTTGGAAGTAACACTGCCAGGGTGTACAGAGGATGCTGATCCCAGAGTCCAAGCTGATGTTCTTTTTTCCTGTGGTTGTTAAGCACTGCTTTTGTTCTATATGTGCGTTTTCCCCACACTGGATTTTGTTTGTTTTCTAGATAAATAACTTTGAAAATGAATGTTAAAGGTTGCAGGAAGATCGTGGCGGTGGAAGATCTTCTTCTGACCTACAGATTAAGGCTAGGCTAGGGAGTTTGTATTGAAACGTAGCTGATACTGTACTACTGTCACTATGTAGATTCATTAGCCTAATGAACTTGTAGCCACAATGGACTGATGTGCAATTAATCCTGTATAAGTACCCATTAATATGAGATCTCTAAGTCAATGCTGTTACCTGTGCAGAGGGAGCTCGGCTCTGGTGAAACCGAACGGCTGAGCACAGAACCTGCCGTGTCACTTGTCATAGCTCCTGTGAGAGGAGGAGCAGAGTACGGGTGGTCCCTCAGCACACACGTGTGCACATGCCCTGACACGTATGTTGAGTGTTCGTGGTTCCTCTTCAGGTCTGTGGCAGGGTTCGTGCTGTTGGCCAGGCAGATGCACTTGGGCCCAGGCTCCTTCATGCTGTGATAAATCTGGCATCGGGAGGTGGGACTGACACATCCCCTTAGTTTGGGTGTATGTTCTGCTCTGGGTGCTCCCTGCACACCACGAGACCATTGAACTTGGGGTTGGTTTTCGTTTGTCCTGTCACAAACAGCTCATTCTCTGGAGGGTTTCAGAGGGCTCTGAAATCCATTTGGAGTGAGGGAAGGGAATTCAGCTCTACAATAAATCCATTGAGGATTTACCCGGTGCCTGGGGAATACTGTGCTATTCCCTCTCTAATCCTTTAGCAAGATACTTAGGACCAAACCAAGTATTTCATAAGCTGGGAGAAGATGAAAGCTCAGCACTTGGTGCCTTTTAAACAGCATCCAGCATAGCATGTATTTCCAGTAGGGATAATAAGATAGCTTTTATCTTAGCCACAAGCTCAGTGTGAATGGCTGTGCTGAGAGCTCTGCGAGAGGGCACTGCTGACAGGGGGAATGCCCAAAAATGCTTAGAACCTGAGGATAAATGTTAGGTTGAAAGGAGTAACCTGCTGCTGCGTTGGCAGGTGCCAGGCTGGAGCGTGGCTGTGGCTGCTCCCTGGGCAGGGCAAACTCCATCCTGAAGATTCCCAGTTGTGGCTCACTTGGCAGGACCCAGGTTGTCCCATTGCAGACCCAGTGTGGGGTTCCCCAGCACCTCCATGTGAGCTGGTCCTCTGAGCAAAGGGTCCAAGTCACCCCATCTCCAAGGTGGATCTCACCCCTGGTTTTCCCCTCTTTGACTGCAGGGGCCATGAGGAGCTGCTGTTACCTGTGCAGTGCCTGCTTGGAGCTGGGCGATGGGAGTCAAAGCCAGTGTGGTCCCTGCTGCAGCCTGTGGGGCTCTGGGTGGGTGCTGGCAAACCACACACTGCCTGTGTATCTGCAGTGTTTCTGTCCTGTCCCAGACAATGCACCCAGCAACACCCAGCTGTGTGTGTGATCTCCTGTACTTTGGAGCTCAGAGGTGCCAGAGCACTGTAAGGTCACCTGGATGGGCTCTGTACTTGTTCCATCGGGATGTGCTGTTCCTCTCTTGACATGTGGACATACAAAGTTTCTCTCATATCAATAAATTCTGATGATAACCTTGACAAAAGTGATTTCTGCTTTATTCTTTTACCCAGGTGCCTGTCCTGAGCACAGATACCCTGCTCTGATTGTTCAGTAGCTCTTTGGTACGTGTGGAACCACAAGTTTGAAGGAGCAGCCATTGGTCATTTAAAGGAGTGAGCTTTGAAGGGAGCTTCTGGAAGTGCTGGGGTGATGCTGACCTGAACCCCCTTGGGCCAGTGGGGCTTGGACCAGCCTGGGATCACCGTTCGGTGTCATTAACACAGTGCTGTATTGCAGTAAGCAGTTTCTTCATGTTAAAATAAGAAGACCTGGGCTGGGAGGAACCTCTGTGGGTCTCTTACTGAATTGCCCCCCAAAAGCTGAGCTGACCACAGAGCTCCAATGGGCTGCTCTTGGCCTTGCCCATCTGGGCTTTGAAGATCTGAGAGAATGGAGATGCCCCAGGGCTGCGCTGTTCCCAGCGAGGAGAGCTTCCTCCTTGTGTGCACTGCGCCTGCCCCTCGGTGCATCTTGTGTCTGTCGTCTCCTCTGTCTTTCACTGCTCACCTTTGAGAAGAGCCATCCCCCCTCCCAGACCATCCACTGCAGACCTGGGGCTGCTGGAGAGGGCTGTCCCGTGGTGCTGCTCAGGAGCTGGGCAAACTCAGAACATTTATAAAGGCTGCAAACTCCAGATCCCTCACTAGGCACCAAGGGCAAGAGTCAAAGCAGCAATTTTACCTCCTCGGATAAGCTTTTGGGTGGAGGAGCAGGGACCCGAACAGATGAGAGCTCTGGTTTCTGGTTAGTGCTTTGAAACCTTGACATGGTTCTGCCAGCGCTGAGGCTGAGCTCCTCAGGCCCATCGAGGGACCTTGGTGGTGAAGCAGCCTCACTGCTGGTACCGGAGTTGGTGAAATGATGCTGGTGCTCAGGGCGCTGTGGGCTGTGATGTGCTGGCCGTGGCGGCCGCTCGGTGCAGGAGACCCCATGTTCTGTGCCTGCCTTCAGCCGGAGGGGGTGAACCTCACCACACACAGGACAAAGTCACCAGCATGGTGTTGGGAATGGCAACAGCCCTTGTGTGTGTGAGGCAAAGGGCTGCAGCCTCACGCAGCCAGACCGGGAGGCACCGAGGGAGAGGAGGGCTGAGCCTTCCTCTGTAGCGTGGGGAATCCCTGAGCCTCTGCTGCACCGGTGACTGGGGCTCTCCAGAGCTGTGCTGGGGCTGCTGGTCGGGAACATCTGGCACAGCTGTCCCAGCCTCGGGGGGACCTGACGAGCGCTGCAACATCTCCCTGCTCATCCAGGGCTTCCGGATGGGGGGCAACAAACGACGTGTCCGGGCAAACCTGAGGAGCTGGGAGCGCTGCCAGGCCGGACACAGCACAGCTCCTGGTGCATCACAGAGGTTTCCCCGGCGACTGCATCGCGCTGCATCGCCTCCCTCCCACCAGCCAGAGCTGCTGCATTGCCATGGCAGCCTCGAAGGAAAATAGCATCTTCCCTTCCCATCCCTACCATATCCCTGGGTAAGTTCATCCAAAATGCCTGTTCAGTGCAAACAGCTCCCGCTGGGACCAGTAGTGCTGAGTCGTGGTTAAGTTGCTTGTTCGGTTTCGTTTGAAAGACACCATTAAGAACTCATGCTGCAAAGGAGGCAGGGCTCCAGCACGAGGAGCACCACTCTATAAAAGGGTACAGCGAAAGACATTGCCATAGTGCATTGAGGGTAAGGCCAAAATTGTTCTTTCCCCACCCGCTTTCTTGGCATGTTTCAAGCAGCAAATGGCACCAGGGCAGCTGTGCCGGGGTTGGCTCCGAACTGCCGTAACTCCTGCATCAAGGATGTTTGAAGGCCTCCATTGGATAGATACTTGCATCGTGCACTCTTGTCAAGCTGGTCAGAGCACAGCCCTGCTGCTGGATCAAGCCCTTCGAAGAGTCGGGGGCTGTGGATGCTGTGGGCTGGTTCCTACGTGCTTAGGGGGTTTTCCAAAGCTTTTTGTGATGTTCTCCTCTAAAGGCTTGGAAAGAAGCAGCCAGACTGGGATGGTAAGAGGTGATGGGCTGGTGGTTAAGAGGTGAGACACGAATGGCAGGAGTCAGTGCATTGGCTTTGTGGGGACCGGTAAATGGTGCTTGCGGTCTCCTGGTGCCTGTGCTGGGAGATGTGTTCACTGCGGCGGCTGAGGGCTTTTGTAGCCCATGGGACGGCAGAGCCGGATGCTCCCCATAGACAGTGCACAAGTCTATGTGCACTGGCAGACACAGACTGACACAGCTTTGGCATCTGTTGGTGCCAGACCACTGGGATTAGCCCAGCCTGAGGCTGGCTCCAAAGGGGTCAGGACGATGTCTGGGGCAAGGGGCTGCGACAGACCGGGTTTGTCCCACACGGCTGCAGATGCAGCACAGGCAGACCCCGAGCTGCACAGTGTGGAGCCTGTTCCCTTCCTCAGCAGCGCTCCTGGCGCTCAGATCGGTCCTTCCCCCGCAGCAGCGTGCGGGATTTCTCCATGGCTGATCTCCGCGTCTCCCAGGCTTGCACAAGCTCCGGGGCTGGGTGCGCGGAGCGCGGTTTGTGCTCTGTGACTCCCTGTGTGCTGCCAGCCTGGGGGGGGATGAGGAGCAGCAAGGAGGGAGCTGGGGCTGGGTTTGCACCTCCAAAAGCCTCAGGCCTTCCCCCCGCTCCCCCCTGCCTGCAGCCAGATCCCGGAAGCAGCTTCAGTCCCTGATGCAGACCCAGGAGCTGGGGCTGAAGCGAGGAGGAGGATGGAGAGGAGCCCAGTTCTGCTCCTGCATTTTGCAGGGCTGCGCGGGCTTGCGCTGTCACCCCTCCATGGGTGCTGCTGTGCGGCTGCTTCGGGTGCTGAGCACAGGGAGGAGCTGCCTGAAGGGCACCACCAGAGCCAGCGGGCCCTGCACCCCGCTGGCTGCTGCAGGAGGAGGAGGATGCTGCATGGCAGCATCTCACCGCTTGTCCCACGGGCCGTGCCGTGAGCCTGCAGGACATCAGCATCGGCCGCTGCCACTTGTGCTGGGCAATGGCCACAGATGGGGCCTTGGAAACGCCAGAGCAGCGCTGCCAAGGAGCTGGGCTGGTTTGGGAAGGAGGCGGTGCACAGGAAGGGGTAAAGCCATGGAGAGCTCCGTGGAGCTGGGCAGGGCGCGGAGCACAGCGGGGACAGGCCCAGGGCCAAGGCTCTCCCCGGTGCCCAGGAGCAGGGTTCGGTGCTGCTGGTTGGGAGCGGCGATGGCAGAGCCGGGGCTGAGCAAGGGGCAGGTGGGAGGCTGATGAGGGATGGGAGCAGCGACTGCAGGGACAAGGGGGTCCCTCTGGGTTCTTCAGGCAAGCACAAGGCAGGAGGAGGCCAAGCAGCCCCGCTGGGACCCGTCCCTTCCCCAGCACCAGGGCTTTGGGCGCAGCCCTTGCCATTCCCTCCACGGCACATCCCTTCCCCACAGCCCAGCCTGACTCAGCCAAGCTCCTCCTGTTACCTCGCTTTTAATTGCCATGAGCTGGATCCTCTCGCAGCTCTGCAGCCGCCCTGTCATTACCTGGGCCGAGCCATTTGCGCCCTTGCTCAGCTTTATCTTCCCGGTGTAGCTTTCCCATGTTGCAAGCCCCATTGAAAATCAATGGGGATGAGGCACCGAGGTGCTGCTGAGGTCCTGCATGCAAAGTGGGACCGCCTGCCAAGTGGAAATGCATGGCTCTGCTTGCTCTTGGGGAAAGCATTTGGAAGGGAAAGCACTTGCTCATCATCTTATGATCCTCGTGCATCATCCGGCTTTATTCCTGGCTAGGCAGTGGGCTCGTTGGGTGTTTGTGTCTGTGCCGTGCCACCGGCAGCTCTGCCTTCTTCAGAGGTGGAATAACATCGCTGCGAGGAGATGTGGGACCGGGAACAGCTGGAGCTCCCGATCCGTGCCGATGGACTCGGGGATGGAGCAGGGCTCCAGCACCCTGAGCCTCCCAACTGCCCGTGCCAGGCGCAGGGGGCCGGAGGAGCAGCGCATCCTGCAGGAGCTAGGTTGGAGTCCTGGTATTGAACCAGGGACATTGGGAATTCCCAGTAACAGGGCAGGGGAGAGGAGCATCTGAACCAGAGCCGCGGTTAACTGGGAATGGGATTTTAACTCGGGCTGTCC
Organism: Lathamus discolor; assembly: GCF_037157495.1. Taxonomy (NCBI): domain Eukaryota; kingdom Metazoa; phylum Chordata; class Aves; order Psittaciformes; family Psittacidae; genus Lathamus; species Lathamus discolor. The sequence continues at coordinate 9,836,507 of NC_088898.1, read as the reverse complement.
CAGTGACTGCAGCCCACGTCAAGGCCAGGTTGGACACAGGGGCTTGGAGCAAGCTGCTCTAGCGGAAGGGGTCCCTGCCCGTGGCAGGGGTTGGGGCTGGAGGAGCTTTGAGGTCCCTCCCAGCACAAACCAGGCTGGGGTTCTGTGAAGTTTTCCCCTCCGCAGGCGCTGCTTTGGCCACTCTCTGTATTGTCCATGAGCTGAAGCACTGAGCCTGGGCCCCCAGTGCCTGTGAATCCCTCCGCCCGTTTGCATGCTGACGTCTGAAAACACGCACACGTGTGCCAATGCACACACACGTGAAAACATACATACGTGTGCCAATGCACACACGTGAAAACACGCACACATGTGCCAATGCACACACACGTGAAAACACACACACATGTGCCAATGCACACACATGAAAACATGCACACATGTGCCAATGCACACACGTGAAAACACACACACGTGCCAACACACATGCGTGCCAACGCACACACATGCAAACGCACACACGTGCCAACGCACGCGCGCCTGCCTGGCTTCGTGCAGAACCGCGCACATCTGCTCCGTGCGCCCCCCGTGCTGCTCCAGCTCTCGCTCCTGCGGGCAGGCACCTCCCAGCCTCCACGCTCCAGCCCTTGTGTGCTCCCGGCTGTGGCCTTCCCGGTGCACCAGAGCTCCGGGCACAGACCCGAGCAGCGGGCACGTCCCAGCACCGCGCAGTGACCGCTCTTTGCTTCCTCCTCAGCTACGGGGGCTTCATCCCTCAGTACAGCTTCCAGTCCGGAGAGACCTTCGGCAGGGCCACGCACCGGCTGCTGACCGACCCCGCCATCGCCCGCAGCCCCCGCGCTCTGCTGGCACCGCTGCAGGAGCAGGAGCTCATTGAGGACTTCAGCGGGGCGAAGCACGGAGGCCACGGCCACCTCCCCGGGCACCCAGGTGAGCACAGCCCGGGCCCTGCTCCAGTGCGCACGGGCCCTTGGCAGGCTCCTGGCGTGACCCTGGGCGTTATCCATGGAGCAGTCCCAGCTCCGCTGTAGCAGCATCAGTGCAAAGCGGAGCTGAGCGTGGGGCTCCTCACGTTGGCATTTGGCGGAGTAGGGAGGGGAAACTTAAGTTCCTGGGTTTCCTGCTCTTAGATGAAGGTAGACGGTGGTTTGCTGTGTTATGGAATCCTTCCATGTTCCTCTTGTGGTTTAACCCCAGCCAGCAACTAAAGCCCAACAGCCACTTGCTCTCTCACCCCACTGCTGCAGGACAGGGGAAAATCAGGGTAAAAGTGAGGAAACTCATGGATTGAGATAAAAATTTAATATTTGTTTTTAAGAAAATAATTGTTTAATAGTTGGAATAGAAAAATAGCAATAAATTGTAATGAAAAGGAAAATACCAAAAAGATAGAAACAAACCCCAGGCAAGAGAAGTGATGCCATTGGAAACCATTGCTCACCATCACTGTGTGATGCCCAGCCAGCCCCCAGGCAGCAGCCCCCCTGCGATGCCCCCCCGGTTTCACTGCTGAGCACGCTGTTACACGGTCCGGGACACCCCTTGGGGCAGTGGGGGTCACGGCCTGGCTGCGTTCCCCCCGTTCCTTGTCCCCCCCCAGCTGCTTGCAGGAGGAGCAGAAAAGGTCCTGGCTCTGTGCGAGCGCTGCTCAGCAGTGACGGGAGCGTCCCTGCGTGAGCAGCGCTGCGGCACGGACCCGGCTGTGAGGACAATGAAGTTCCCCGGTCGGTCCGGCACCATTCCAAGGGCTCAGATCCATCCTCGGGGAACGCTCAGCTCTGCTGCTCCCAGCCCTTTCCCTGCTGACCCTCCCGGTGCAGGGCTCGTTCTCCTCAGAGCTCTTACTCACAGCTTGTGATTCGGTTCGCATCCCGATGCTCCTACCTCACATCAGTGGATGGGCTCGTGTGCCCTTTCCCACTTTCCCTCTCTCCCTCTTTCCCTGCTCACAAGCCCCATCTCCTCCGTCAGCCACAGATATGCTCCTCTAGATTCCCAACACTGGGAATTTGCAGGGATTTCCTGCCAAGTCCCAGCTCTTTCGGCCAAAGTGCCTGGTCCCTGTGGAGCAGACCCAAAAGAGGCTGCAGCAGCAGCAGCTATCCCATGATCCATCCCTTGGAGACACGTGGGCCGTGTACCACGCCACGCGGACACCCTGGCTGGTGGGAGCGAGTCCTCTCCAGGCTGAGGGCAACATTCCCAGCGGGATCTGGGTCTCCATTTCCCTGGCTCTGGCCGCACCAAAGCGATGCTTTCCCATTTCCTGCTGGGAACTTGTGCCGCGGACTTTGGACTCTTCCAGCCTCTCTGTCCATCCCAGCCCTGCTTCCCGGGAGCCGGCCTCCACCACAGATGGTGTTTACGGGCCTCATACCTGGACATTTACATTTGCATGTCCTTGGATTAAGCTGCAGTTCGGACGGACCCAACGAACCAGTCAGCCCGCCTGCCCTCCCTCATTATCCTGTCCCCATTCCACGCTCTCCTCACCAGCCCTTACACCATCCGCCAGCGCTGGAGCTGGGAAGCGCTGGCTGCTGCTGGTGACTTCATCCCCAGCTCCTGCTGCCAGTGAGGGATTCCTTAAACCCTCCACTGCAGCCTCCAGGGTTTTCTCCACGATGGGATCAGAGAGCTCAAGGCAGTGCTGGGTCCGTGGGTCTGTGTTTGGGGAGCGCTGGCACAGCCACAGGGAGGAAAGGGACACGCTGGGGGTTATTGTGCCCTTTGTAGCTCAGCTGCAGGTATCGTAGAGCTCGGGAGTCATTGAACACAGAAACACAGAATGGTTTGGGTTGGAAAGGACCTTAAGATCATCCAGTTCCAACCCCCCTGCCATGGGCAGGGGCACCTCACACTAGAGCATGGCACCCAAGGCTCTGTCCAACCTGGCCTTGAACACCGCCAGGGATGGAGCACTCACAGCTTCCTTGGGCAACCCATTCCAGTGCTTCGCCATCCTCACAGTAAAGAACTTCTTCCTTATATCTAACCTGAACCGCCCCTGTTTAAGATTAAACCTGCTACCCCTTGTCCTGTCTCATTACAGCCCCTAACGAAGAGTAAATTCAGATTAAATCCTAAGCTATTGAGCTTCTCTCTGCACTTCCCTGTGCAGGATGGTTCCCTGGGTGGGCCGACGGCACCCACAGGATGCGTTCACAGCCTGCGGGATGCTGCTGAGCGCCAGGCTCCTTTCCTTCACTACAGGGGGCTGAGGTCCAGGGTGATGGGAATCCCTCATTCAGCCACTCCTTTCCCTTTCCTCGGTGTCATTCCACAGGGTGCTTTCCCTATGGGAGAGCTGGGGCTACAGCGACCTTCCCTAGCCCACTCCTTCAGCCCAGGCTGCCCCGGCTGAAGCCGGAGCTGGCAGAGGAAGAGCTGACCATGACCATGATGCAGATGGACCCTGAGCCCTGGGACCACCCCGGCGAGCACATCCCGAGGACACAAGTGGCTCGGGAATACCCCCGCACTGTTCCAAGCTATCCTGTGTCCGGAGAGCGAGAGTGGCTGACAAGAAGGTGCGGATCCGGCCAGCTCGGCGGTGCCTGGGCAGGAAGCGCACCAGTAAGTGTTCTGGGGTGGAACAGACACAGGGTAAAGGATGCTGCTGTGGAGGGATGGGGATTGGGACTAGTGGGCATGGAAGGGATCTCCTTGGAACAGGGGTGTGAAAAGGGACCCTGCTGTGCTCATCAGCAGGGCTGTAGTGAAAGGACAAGGGGGAATGGCTTTAAACTTCAACGGGGGAGATTCAGGTTGGATCTTGGGCAGAAGCTCTTCCCTGTAAGGGTGCTGAGGCGCTGGCACAGGGTGCCCAGAGAAGCTGTGGCTGCCCCATCCCTGGCAGTGCTCAAGGCCAGGTTGGACACAGGGGCTTGGAGCAAGCTGCTCCAGTGGAAGGGGTCCCTGCCCGTGGCAGGGGTTGGAACTGGATGGGCTTTACGGTCCCTTCCAACCCAAGCTATTCTATGATTCCATGAAGAACAGGAAACGGCAGCTGCCATTCGCAGGCTCTGTTGCTGGTTTACGCAATGGAGCCGCAGGAAGAAGCAGCTTTTACAGCGTTGGTTTTATTTCTGCTCTTGCTCTGGACCGGTAACGCAGGGGCGGGTGCCATTGCCACCGCCGACCCAGGAGCCCGTGGGAGCCAACGGGGCCGAGGAGGAGGCGATTTGGTTGCCAGAAACGGATCTACCAAACGTGAGCCAGCCGAAAGTCATCACAGGTAAAAGGGAGGGAGGCCACGGGCAGCAGGAGTCCCGCTCAGAAAGAGCCGCATCACCGGCCTTCCCCATGGGAAACCTCAGGGATCCTGGCTGGTCATTCCGGTTCAGTTAACGCTTCGGGATGGAAAATGCCGCTGCTGCTCTCCATGCAAGGGTGTTCCTTTGGGATGCTATCAGCCCCTGTGCTCTCCATGGGCAGGATTGCTCATCATGGACGGGATGCAGGAGCCACCCGAGGTCCCTACAGCCCTGGGGCCAGGCTAGAAAATGCTCCAGAAACGCAGAGCTGGGCCATGGGCTCTGCTCCACCTCCTGCTGCCCTTGAGGGGGTTCTTTCTCTCTCAGCAACAAGAGCCCTTCCGCAATCACGAAGCCAACAAGCAGTGATGCATCGCACCACCGGGACTGGATGAAGCTGGTGGACAAGGAGGCCTGGTGGGGGGGATCTTCACTCTGCTGTGGACCACAGCAAAGAGGAGCTCTGTATCAGAGTATTGCAGTCAAACCGAAAGAGCATCGATGCTTCAGGATGCAGAGGACAATTTTCTCTCTCTTCAAAGCATTCCTTTGGGAAGAGGGAGTTCTGCCTGTGTTTTAGATGTACCTCGCTATGGTTTATGTAGGTTTAGATTTTATATAGTTTCTGTCTCATACGTGGTGAAAATCTGTTGGATGGGCAGGGCAAGTGAATGAGAAAGGTTGGACGCCTTGTTGTTAGCTCCTGAATGTGAATTAAACTGGGAGAGAACATGACAGAGCTGTTGGTGCCCAGGAAAGGCCATAAGAGAATGAAACGTTTCTTCCACACCTCATGGAGATCAACCCAGATCAGTTCAATCCATTGAGTTTTCCTTGGGCATTATAAAAAAGACTCTTTCAGAACAGATACTTCACGGGTAAGAGTTCATTTTACACTTTAAATGGGTGCATTTTTCCTTCCTGTGCTCTGCTGAGGTTTTGTATTTATCCCAGCCTCTTCCACTTCCAGGCTGGCTGATCGCTACGGGATACGTGTGCTCTCAAGCAATGTTCTCTCTTGTCTTCATCCACAGGGTACGCTGGATTCATCCCCCGCCTCTCCTGGTTTCATGGTATGAACTACATCCGGAGTGTGAAGGAGGCAATGAAGGAATTTGACCAACACCAGGTACATCACAGGCACAAATCTTATTTCAGCCATGTAATCGAGGCGGCTGCAGCACCAGAAGTGGTTTCACTTGCGGCAGTAGGGTTAGGACTGGGGTTATAGGTTACAAGCAGAGTAAAATGCTATTAGGTAACATGGTGAAAAAATCATGAGCAATTAAAGTCTGTAACTTGTTTCCTTGGGACATTGAGGGAGAAGAAATGAGTTCATAAAAGGATTAAGCAAATCTAGAGAGGGCTGGGTCAAGGGTGGCTGCTAAATACGTGGCTCTGAGTGCAGAAACACCGGATGCAACAATCTGTGCTTCCCTTGTGCAATCCATCTTCTCTATTGGGCTGGCAGTGCTGGATGGCTTCCTGGCCTGCTTGGGTGGTTATTCCTCTCTTGTAAGTGGTTGTAAAGCTTTTTCCTTTCCTAACAGGATTTGTCTTAAAGGGGTTTAGATCTCCTTTTGGGAAGGATGCAGAAATACCCCTTCTGAAACGCTATTTGTCCCCTTGCTGTCAGATCCCCCATATAGTTCCCTCCTACATGGGAAAATGAGACCCCTCCCCCAGTAGTTAACAGTTTGCATTCCAAGTGATGCATTTCTCCCTGCTACCAGGATGCAGTGAGATGCAGCAGCATCCCTGGTCCAGCCCTGGTGAGGGCTGCTCAGCTCAGTGCCGCAGGTTACACACATTCCCAACCCTTTCTGGTCACTGGGATTTGCTGCAGTGCCTTCATCCCAGAGCGTATGGGTCTGATGTAGGGAAAAATTCCAAGACTGAGGATCCCCAGCTCAGAGAAACTCAGCTGGGAAGAAATGACTCAGCAGGGAGAGCAGCAGGTCTGGCTGCTCATGGCAGCCTCTTGCTTCTCAGGCTGAAATGTATTTTTCTATGCTGGCTTCCTTATGCTTCTGCCATTAATAGGAACTGAGATGAAGCAGCAAGGAAAAACAGTCCCAAACCATGGCATTATCAAAACTGAATGTGCTGTTTGCAAAGCCTTTCTGCCCCTGATTCCTGAAGTAACGTTCTGTGTGTAGTAAATCAGCGAGGGAGGTGTTTCTGTTGCAGGATTCAGCAGAATCCAGCCTTGCAGAGCTCAGCTGCGGCACATCAGGCACTGAAGGGACACGAGTACACTGAAGAAAAAACCCAAATCACACCACATTTCTATCTAAGATGGCTTCAAGCCATTAATCTGCTGCCCTAAATCTCTGTTGCCCTAGGTTACATACTGGGATGTGCTATGGATCACTGCTTACTGCCTGCATCAGGCAAAATAGTGCAAGCCTCACGCTTCAGTGCAGCACTTGAGGGATGCAGCAGCCACTCCACCACCACCACAGGATGGGTCAGCGGCCCCACGGGCTGCTCGGCTCCATCAGCCCCATCCCTTCTCCACCAGGAAGGGCAGCGCAGCTTTAGTGACATCTGAATACTGAGAGCAGCAGCATCCACCCTCCAGCCCCTCGTCTGGGGCTGACCTTGGGGGGGCAGACAGTTCCAGGGGGTGATTTACACTCTCCCTGCAGTTAACGCTCCCTAAGCCTTCCTGTCCCTCCCAGCCAGGGAACTGCTGGCTGATCGCCACCAGTGGGACTCATGGAGAAACGAAACCAGTTGAAGGGGTCAAACCAACCCCCAGATGTGCAGAGTCACAGCACAGGAGCAGATGAGGCTTGTAGCCAAGCCCGGCAGACACTGCTGGCTCCCAGTACATCAGACATACGAGCACAAGGTGTTTGGGACTTGCGGCTGATGCCCAGAGGTGATGAGGTGAATGCGGAGTAGCTTCTAATTAGAAGAAAACTGAACTGGAAAGAGAGTTGCTTTACATGGCTTCAATATTGAATGCAGAGTCAAAGCACATGACTCGGTGAAAACTGTGTGTTTTAAAATTAACTGGACCCTGTTGTTGGTTTTTTCCTCCCCAGGTTATGCTGAGAAACCCATGTTACAGCTTTGGCAAGAGATATCCCCAGAATTACTGGCCTACCAATAGAATTTACACCAGTGCTGGACTGATACCTTCCTACATGGGCTTCGTACCAGGTAATGTTATCAGCTGAGTGAAAGGGAAGTCACTGATACTAATTGCTGTCATTAAGCAGCGCTGTTATTAGCTGTAGTGCTGGAGAAGTGAACGATTACTCAACTGTTCCACATGGGTAGTAGGTTATTTCCCGGCCTGTGCTGAGGTGCTGGAGTGGTGCCATCCCCTTCCTGCAGGAGAGCTCGTCAGCCTGGCTGCCAGCCTGGGCTTGTGCAGAATGTTCCTCTGGTTTCCAGCCACCAAACCCCTGCTAAAGCAGCGGAGGCTCAGTAACACCCTGCCCGTCACCTGGGTGCGTTACAGGGTCTTTGTCAGGGAAGTGATTCATAGAATAAAGCCTGGTTTGGGTTGGAAGGGACCTTAAAGCTTCTCCAGCTCCAACCCCTGCCACGGGCAGGGACCCCTTCCACTGGAGCAGCTTGCTCCAAGCCCCTGTGTCCAACCTGGCCTTGAGCACTGCCAGGGATGGGGCAGCCACAGCTTCTCTGGGCACCCTGTGCCAGCGCCTCAGCACCCTCACAGGGAAGAGCTTCTGCCTAAGAGCTCATCTCAGTCTCCCCTCGGGCAGGTTCAAGCCATTCCCCTTGGCCTGTCCCTACAGGCCCTTGTCCCAAGCCCCTCTCCAGGTTTCCTGCAGCCCCTTTAGGCACTGGAGCTGCTCTCAGGTCTCCCCTTCAGGAGCCTTCTCTTGTCCAGGCTGACCCAGCCCAGCTCTCTCAGCCTGGCTCCAGAGCAGAGCTGCTCCAGCCCTCGCAGCATCTCCATGGCCTCCTCTGGACTCCCTCCAGCAGCTCCATGTCCTTAAAGTCTGATAAAAAGCAAGATGCAAATTATATAAATGGGATGAGAATGCACAAAATAATAGCAGCGAAATGGTATTAGCTATAGAGACAGGCAGTGGCTATCCTGCACAGTCTGCCTGATCCTCAGTTAGTGGTGTTGCCTAAACAGAGAGGGCTGAAGTGATTTTTGTGTGTGTGAAGGGGAAGCTCTACCCATGCACCTGAAAGCATTAAGGTATCAAGCTAAAATGCCAACAAATCAGCAACTGTCTTGTCGTCTCTGCCCAGAGCTCAGTAATGTGGGCTGGGAAATCGGGGAGACAAGGGAGAAAGAACTAACCTCATAGCTTGTACTTAATGCAGTGCAGAGGAAAATGCTAGAAGCACAAAACTTGGTAGAAATGAAAGCAAAGAGTGGGGAAGCACACATCCTGTGCGTGGCAGCTCTGGGGTGTCTCAGCATAGCCCAGACTGTTCCAGGGGCTGTTTCCTCTGTGTAGGGCTGCTTGGGGAGGGCTCTGGTCACACACACAAAGGTGGACCCTGCAAGGGTAAAGCCCAAAGGAAAAACCCACCCTGTCTTTACTTCATGCTTTACCCATCTGTTGCCACCTTTACACCTACAGCAGCTCCCCCCCAGGTAAGGCAGAAGCCAGCCACCCATTCCTGCAGACAGGCTGTTTCCAGTCGGTGCCATTTGGACTCTGAGCAGCTCAGACACTGGAAGGAGAAATTGTTTTCAAGGCACAAAAGCTTTGCACAAAGCAATTCAGAATTTAAGAGCAGTGAGCAGGGTTTCTTCAGCAGGAAAGCAGCCTGCTCCCCTGCCCAGCTCTCCAGTGGCCGGTCGGTCACTTTAGCTGACACCATGGCTACCACAGTAGGAATGCGGTGTTAATACAGGGGTGCTATGAAACACCGCCCGATGTGCTAGCGGGTGTTCAGCCCACCTCAGCAGCAGAGCCTGCAGTAGCACTCAGGGAGGGTTAAACCCTCCACATAAGGTTTGTAAACACGGCTGTGCACACAGGAGTTCAGCTCCTCCTCAGCAGTGTGGTGTGGCACTGCCATCCACAGCGCTGCTGGCACAGGTCACGGCTACCTGCCCGCTTTGCACTGCTGAGCCCATCAGCCTGGTTCATCTTCTGCTGGAACCCTGCCTGCCTTGGGAAGGTGTTGTCAGGCAGACAGAACCTGTATCTACTACAGAGCTGCTCAGCTCCCGCTGAGCCTGTAACAGGAGGCCACACGCAGGTACCTAAATTTAGATGCAGTTCGGAGCTGAATTCCATCCTCTCAGGAGGCGTTATCCCCACCACCAGCACACTCGGATTGTAAAGCAACACCAGTTCACCACATCCAGTGACACCCACACCAGGCTGGGAGGCAGGAGAAGCCTGGCTGCCTCAGGCAGGGCTCACCCCAAGTCCTTTGCTTCTCTTTTCCAGAGCTCCGGAACACCTACGCACTGACTTATGGAAACAGCACCCGAAAAGCCTACCAAAAGGAACAAGAGAGACGAGCTCGTGCACTGTGAAAAATGCTTTAATGGTGCCTGTACAGCAGTTGAAGTGACTTTTGAGACATAAAGAGGAACACAACACAGAGAGAGAAGGTTTGATGAGAGTTCATACAGCTTTAAACAAAATTTACAGGTATTCATCTGCATAGCCGTTACTCAGCCTCTTCCTCAGCCTCCTCCTCAAACTCCCCCTCCTCCTCAGCTGTAGCATCCTGGTACTGCTGATACTCAGACACCAGGTCATTCATGTTGCTCTCAGCCTCTGTGAATTCCATCTCGTCCATGCCCTCACCTGTGTACCAGTGCAAGAACGCCTTTCGGCGGAACATGGCCGTGAACTGCTCAGAAATGCGTTTGAACAGCTCCTGGATGGCTGTGCTGTTCCCAATGAAGGTGGCAGACATTTTCAGGCCACGAGGTGGAATGTCACAGACTGCCGTTTTAACGTTATTAGGGATCCATTCCACAAAATAGCTGCTATTTTTGTTCTGAACATTTAGCATTTGCTCATCCACCTCTTTCATGGACATACGGCCTCTAAACACAGCAGCTACGGTCAGGTAGCGGCCGTGCCGTGGGTCACAAGCAGCCATCATGTTCTTTGCATCAAACATCTGCTGTGTTAGCTCCGGCACGGTCAGAGCCCGGTACTGTTGGCTCCCACGGCTGGTGAGAGGGGCAAAGCCAGGCATGAAGAAGTGCAAACGGGGGAAGGGAACCATGTTGACTGCCAGCTTCCGCAGGTCAGCATTGAGCTGGCCCGGGAACCGCAGGCAGGTGGTAACACCGCTCATGGTGGCTGACACTAAATGGTTCAGATCACCATAGGTTGGAGTGGTTAACTTCAGTGTTCTGAAGCATATGTCATAGAGAGCTTCATTATCAATACAGTATGTTTCATCTGTGTTCTCCACAAGCTGGTGAACCGAGAGTGTGGCATTGTAGGGCTCTACTACAGTATCTGACACTTTAGGGGATGGAACAACACTGAAAGTATTCATAATTCGGTCTGGGTACTCTTCACGGATTTTGCTGATGAGGAGGGTACCCATACCTGAGCCTGTACCACCACCAAGGGAGTGAGTAAGCTGAAAGCCCTGGAGACAATCACAGCTTTCTGCCTCCTTCCTTACAACATCTAATACAGAATCAACTAATTCAGCACCTTCCGTATAATGGCCCTTTGCCCAGTTGTTTCCTGCGCCGCTCTGACCTGGAAGAGAGCCATTTTCGTATTAGATTACGGTCACTGCTTCCTGCTTATTGCTTGCAAGCAAGGGCGCATCAGGCTACACAGAACCCCACCCCCAGCAGAGCTTCCTTTTAGCCAGCACTGAGCTGTGGTTTCACACAAGCACCTCTGAAATGGCTCGGCAGATACACAGAAAACATTCATTACTAATGACACAGCAGCCGTTTGATTGCTCCTGTTAATGTGGAGGAGGTAACGCGACTCGGAAGAGCAACGACCCCTTGCGCCTCCTCGGACCTGCTCCCCCGCAGCTGCCATCCCGCACCGCCCGCAGCTCGCCGGTATTTCGCACCCGTCACGCAGCGCCAGGATTAACCCCCTCCCCGGGGCCGCGCTCGCCTCAGGAGCATGTGCAGCGGCAAAGCCCGCAGTGCAGCGTCCCTGCCCTGCCCACCCCACCCCGAGCCGGTTACACGACAGGTCCCTCCCCCGCTCCCGGCGCACTCACCGAACACGAAGTTGTCTGGCCTGAATATCTGGCCGAAGGGCCCGGAGCGCACAGAGTCCATGGTGCCGGGCTCCAGGTCCACCAGCACGGCGCGGGGCACGTACTTGCCACCTGCAAAACGAGAAGCCGTGACTGTGGCGCCGGGGGCAGACGGGGAAGGGGCGGGAGGCGCGACAGGCCCTACCTGTGGCCTCGTTGTAATAGACGTTAATGCGCTCCAGCTGCAGGTCGCTGTCCCCATGGTAGGTACCGGTTGGATCGATGCCATGCTCGTCGCTGATCACCTCCCAGAACTGCCAGGGAAAACCGCGTCAGCGGCAGCCGGGCCGGGCGCGCCCCGCGCCTCCCATCTGCCCCCCCCTCCTGCCGCCGCCCCCGGCCCACCGCCCGGACCTTGGCTCCGATCTGGTTCCCGCACTGCCCGGCCTGCAGGTGCACGATCTCCCTCATGATGGCGGCGACACCGGTCACTTCCACCTAATATCACTCTTCTCCCAACCGACTCTGGCTGCGTGAGGTAAACCGCCAACCCTTATATAGCAGCGGAATGCGCGCGCAGCCTTCCTTTCCCCGCCCAGGCGGCCACTTGCAGCAGGTATTGGCTACTTATAACGAGGCTCTGCGAAAGAGGAGATCTTATTGGCCAAAAAGACTGTCATTCAAGCCAGCCGCTCCTATTAGCTCCACCCAGCTGTCTGTTGATTTTACTGTTAGGCAACCAGGGCTCGCGAGTGCCCGCCCTCCTCGCTCGGGACGCTCCCGATTGGCTTAATTGAATGATTGATGTCGAGCGTGATTGGCTGCCGGCCCCCGGGATGAGCTAACGCCAGCCGATTGGCTGAACACGAAGTGTCCTAGTAACCGTCGCAATGACTCCGCAGCGGGCGCTGGGCGGTGGCTCGCGCAGCCGCCCATTCCCGAAGCCGGGTGCGCACTTTGCGCAGCGTAGGCGGCAGCTCCTCCTTACTGCGGGAGAGGGCGGTTTCCACGGAAACCTCAACCCGCCGTTCCTCCGCGGGTCCCGGGCACGCCGCTGCCTCCCACCGCCGCCGCTCCCCCGGGACAGCCTCCCCTCCCCTCGCCTCCCCTCCCACCCCATCCCCGCCGCCCCCCGTTATCCCCGGAGCGCTGCAGCGGCGCCATGGGGGGGAGTGCGCCCGCCTGCGCATGCGCGGGCTGCAGCGCCTTTCTAGCACTTTCTGGCGCGCAGCCGCCTGAGGCGGCGGGGGCCGGCGGCTGTTGTTATGGCAGCCGCGCCGCTCGGCGGGCTGTGGCGGGCAGGGAGCCTGCTGTGGGGCCGGTGGTGCGCAGAGCGGTGCCCTGTGGGGCGGCTCCTCCGTCCGGGGCGGGTGTTCGCATGGCAGTGCGGCGGCAGAGCATCCCAGTCGGGATAAACACCACCCTCGCCTTCTCCCGGCCTCGTTCTGCCGCGCTGTTCACCACCTGCCATCCTTCTTCGTTAGCACATTCTTGCATGGGCAGCGCCTCTGTTGGTCGCGCTTTCTGCTGAGCACACTTTGGTGGTGGTTTTAGCAGAGCCATTTATGATTATGTGTGCTCGTTGGGATGACAGTGATGTCTACAGCTCCTAGCGCCTCTTCTTGTTCCGTAATGCACCTAAAACTTGAAAGTGGCCTCTAATTGAGTTCTTCAAGCCTGGCTGGGCTCAGACTGTTGCCTTGATGTGGGAGTGGACTGAGGCGTGAGCAGATGACCTCAATTCTCTCTACACAGAGCACATGGAGCTGGCACTCTGTGTCATTCCTACCAGACGGAGGTACCTTAAGGCTTGTGTACGCACCATGGGCTGTGCTTGGGCAACAAGTGTCCAGCTGCTTCTGTGAGGGGGCCAGGCAGGGTGGGCAGGAGAACAGCCCCGTGAAGGCTCTTGCTGGAGATCGGATATCTGGCTTAGTACAAAGGTGATGGTGATTGCTACTTCTGGCATGTAAATATATTCCCTCAGAGATGCTGGAAGGAGCCCAGGAGCACTTGGAGCAGCCCCCGAGACCATGGGAGGAGCCCCAGAGCATCAGGAGTGACCTGAGAGGACCCTGGGCAGACACGTACATGGCTCATCCCCCACATTCAAAGCCAGAATGCAGGAGGTTTATGCAGTTCGGTTTGAGATAGCTGAGTAATGCACAAGCTTTAGGGTCCAGATTTATCCCACCTAATTATAGACATTGATTTCAAAAGCTAACTCGGGGCTGTGCTCATACCAGAGTCAGTGGAAAGGGATGGCTCTGCCCATTCCAGCTCTGCATAGCACTCTAGCAACACCTTTCTGCTCTCTGTAAAGGTGTTTAAAGTGACCAAATCCAAAATCTCGGTATCTCTGAGGTATCAAAGGCAGCCAGGATGAATCTGGATCAGACTTGCTGAAGATTTCATGCAAGGCTGTAATCATTCAGTAAAGACAGCTTTTCCTCCAGGATGCAATACCATTGCTTCAGAGTAACAGAAAAAAAGGAATTCTGTCTTATTACAAAGAGACTGTGGAACATCTTGTTTGTGTTTTGCTGTCTAGGAAAGCACACTCAGCAAAAGCTCTCATTGAGACATACTCAGAACAGCATCAGCCAGCTCCTGTGCTCATGGAAAACCATCCCCAGAATGCAGCAGGGAGAACCACCGCAGGGCTGGCTGGAGGTTTGCTGGTACAAGTGCTGCTGCAGTTAATGCAGGTACAGTTGTGGTTTGTTGCTTTTTTCAGCCAGGGCCAGCAAGCAGACGACTGCATCAGTGACAAGGATCTGCTTCCTTAATGTATTAGAAATTAGGAACCTTTATAGCCAGTGCTTCTCACAGCTTGTGCTTCAGCCTGTTCTGCAGCTGCTCTGTAATGTATAGTGAGAAATGGTTGCCACCCCTAGCATTCCCAGTGGCAGCAAAAATGGAAAGTGGAAATACTCTGCTCAGTTAAGACTTCCAGTATCTATCTCCAGAAGGGTGGCAGGATTACAGCCAGCAGAGCAGGGGATGTGCCCTCAAACTTTGTTCCTGTGGTCCAGCCTCCAGAGGTTTACCTGGGAGATGCAGCACCTGCAGACCAATGGGTTAGGAGGCATTTCACGTTATTTGTGCAACATTTCTTTTTGCTAATTCCATGCCAGTCAGCGAGTACTTGTGTTCTTGGCTACATGCAGATCCACAGGAAATGACTATTCTATTTTAAATACTTTTGCATTTTTTAAATGGAAGTGAAATGCCAGTTCTGAGCTCTCTGTGAGGAGGAACACAGCCAAGCTGCCAGGAATCTCCATGGAGAGTTGCTGTAGCTGTGATTGTCTTACCCTGTGACTTCTAATGCTGTGGCAACCCAGCAACCGGATTAGTGTGTAGCCGTAGGTGAGCTGGGGAGGAACGAGGCAGGTTTCTGCCAGGACCTCGTCTCACATGAAACATTCCTTCAGAGGCAAAGCTCTATGCGAAATATTGACAATTGGGCAAATTTGGGGATCAAAAAAGAGCATTCCGTGGTCCTGCCTGAGCTCAGTGCTGAAGTGCATTCCTGGTTCTCTTTCGTTTTAGAGGCACTGCTGCAGATTGCCAGCTATGGTTGGAAAGCAGTTGGGGTAGCAGAGAAGAATCCTACCCATATGGGGAGGTACGTGTCTCCCACATCGTGTTTTCATTGCTTTTAGCTGGTATTTGATTCTTTGAGAGCTCTCCTCAAACCCTGCTGCAAGTGCAAGGAGGTTTCACCTCATTCAGGTGCATCTGAATTTCCCAGCTGGAAGCTCACTGTATCAGTTAATGGCTGGGATACTAGAAAATATTAGGGATGAGTATTACAGGGCCAAAATTCTTGGGTATAATCCAGCAAAAGGCATGGTAGTGAAGTTAAAACTCAGCTGGAAATTGCATTTCTGTTTTGTTGAACTATATTAGTTATTTTTTTAACTTTTTATTAGTGTTTTGTTGATTTTTTTAACTCTGCTGCTGTCAGCATGGAAACAGATTTTACCGCAGATATGGTTGTTTTGAGCATAGCGGGGAGATACTTTTGAGTATTGCATTCTCCTTTTACTGAACCATTGTATGGGGCATAGAGAGAGGATCCCTCCCCTCAGCAGGCAAGCAGACAATGGCTGTGATCCTTCTCTTGATGCTTACCCAGCATGATAGCAGTCTGTGTCATTGAATTAGCATCCTGGTCTAAACTGAGCCTAGTACCTGGGGCTGGCAGGAGCCCAAACAGAAATCACAGAATTAATTCTGTTTATACAGGTAAAATCTGAAGCCCTGAGTTTGAGAGGGACACTGCAGAGTGAATGCGAGTAGAAGCCTGCCTCCAGAATGGAAGAGCTTGTGGTACTGGGGTCATTCCAGGTTTATGACAACACTTAAGTATGACCTGGGTAAGTGCAGATCTTTTGTCATTCCAGTCTTTCTGA
The DNA here is from genome assembly GCF_037157495.1 of Lathamus discolor. Taxonomy (NCBI): domain Eukaryota; kingdom Metazoa; phylum Chordata; class Aves; order Psittaciformes; family Psittacidae; genus Lathamus; species Lathamus discolor. The sequence continues at coordinate 9,820,675 of NC_088898.1, read as the reverse complement.
TTGCTACTTCTAAGGATAAACAATACTTCATTTCTAGAAACTATTGCTCTCAAAAGAGTAAGAGCAGTTATTGAAGGTGAGGGGCTGCTTTCAGGGAATGATGGGTGAGACGTTCAGTGGGTGGAGAGGTAGGAGCAGCTGAAGGGGAATGAGCCACAAGTCCCTCTGGGCCAGTCTTGTATCTGGTGATTAGCAGCAGTTGCCAAAGAAGAGCAGGGCAAACACGTATGGATGTGGCAGGTTGTTCAGGCAATTCTTTAGCCACAAGCAAGTAACTTTTGTTTAATACCCCCAAAGGATTATTATGAATTTATCTAATCATCTATTACAGCCATGTAAACTTTTGGCATAAACAACCTCCTGTCACGATGAGGCCCATGGTTTAACCACACCCTGTGTGGAAGGAGAGCTCCTTCCATTTGGTTTGATGGTTTCCACTGAGCTCCTCAGGTCAGAAGGTGGCCATGAGCCTGTCACTTCAAAGCTTGCACTCAAGAGAGCCTTAACCACTGCCAGTAATTACCATGGAACAGGAGGTAATGATAAACCAGCTTGTACTTGACATAAGGGTCAGCGTTAATCAGCAGTTTATGTCTCCTTTATGATTAAATCCAGTGAATTTTGAATACTGTTCCCATAAAGTTTCCTTCACTCAGCCCCACAGCTCTGTGGCTGTGTCCAGTGATGAGCCCTAGAAGCAGCACCTTCTTTCACTTGGGAGATCTATTCCTCTGGAGAATTTCCACCAAGGAGTGGTGACTAATTCCATCGTGAGGTGCACATATGGTGACACCCCCCTGCTGTGAGCAAAAATAAGCTTTCCTTCACACAAGAGTTGATTTTATCATTCTTTTCTCTCTCAAACCCCCTCTTCTTCATTCCCAGCACAGTCCTCTCCCTAGTGGGGATTATTCTTTCTCCCTTTTCTTCCAGAAAAGCTTTCATCCATGCTCCATGCTAGTGCCCACTTCCCTGCACAGAGACTGCCTTACACTAATGCTGTGGCTTCTTAAATCACTGATTAGTGCTGCTCTCACATCCTACACGTAGACAGCTTCCATGCTACAATGTGTCTTTCATCTGTGTCCGCATCAGAAGTCTCCTTGACAAGTCTCCAGACAAGCCTGCTTGCTCATTGATTTCGTTTGTGGTGGGACCAGCTATTCGCTGCGTTGATTTCCTGAGGCTTAAGGCGCAGTTCTGCCATTCTCCCTCTTGTGACTAGTCCCTGTCATTACACGCTCAGAGGAGCAGCAGCTCAACGTTCTGTGTTGATCTCGATCAGGGATCTAAAAGCACCTACAGCAGCGAGGCTCTGACTTTCTCATATCGAGAGCATGGTGAACACCAGGCCAAAGACACTTCTTCTGCCGGGTTTCCAGTGTGCAAAACTTTAACTTTCCTGGCTTTGATGGATTATCAAAGCATTCCAGCCTGGCTTTGGTTGGAAGGGACTTTAAAGCTTATCCAGTACCAACCCCTGCCACCGGCAGGGCCACCTTCCACTAGAGCAGCTTGCTCCAAGTCCTGTCCAACCTGACCTTGAACACTGCCAGGGATGTGGCAGCCACAGCTTCTCTGAGTATCCTGTGCCAGTGCCTCAGCACCCTCACAGGGAAGAGCTTCTGCCTAAGAGCTCACCTCAATCTCCCCTCTGGTAGGTTGAAGCCATTCCCCTTGGCCTGTCCCTGCAGGCCCTTGTCAGCACCTCACCACCCTTATGAAAGGACTTTTACATTAGGAGATATGTGGCAAAATTGGGGGTTTACTGACCCTGGTATTCATCTGGGCTTGTTCTTCTGATAGCATTTCCATCTGCTTTGGTATGTTCTGAATTAGCCCTTGAAGTAGGAGTGACAGTCCATGAGGTAGCATATAAGCATCAGATGGCTTCCTACTTCTCAGGAAGATATCCAGATACATGATTGTAGTTATGGTATAGCAACAAAATGAAATGTTCTGATCAGTCTCTAATCCAGCCATTCCAAAAGGCATTCAATAGTTAGACCTGATGATCTTTTCCGAGGTCTTTTCCAACCTAAATGATTCCATGATTCCATTCCTTTCCTATTCTGCTGGATTTGCTCTACCAGTGGTTGTTGATTTTAAGTTAATTTCATTATTGTTCTGACTAAACTGAGTGTAGTGCCTGGTGCTGTACATCATTTCTACCCTCGCTATTCCAGAGGCCTTCCCTTAACTACTGAACTGAGTATTCCCACATCTCGAGGAGAGGAGGAGTTACAGTCACTGTGTTACTAATGGAAAGCTGGAGCTCAGCCACGTGGCAAGTTTTGGAAGGTCCTTGAAGTGTGAATGACCTTCTCATCACTCACCAAGATAAGCCAGGAGGTCTGTGACAGCACTGGGTAGAGGTTCCAGCCCTGTGAAATCCTGGTGGACTAATCCATCTGTAAGCATTCTGTGAAATACCTATACTCAAAAAAGCAAAGTGGTGAATTCTGTACTGCAGAACAGGACTGCAGGCAATAAACCATTATTTCTCTCAGCTTTCATGAGAATTCATTGAAACAACCCTGGGGATGTACTGCTGGGAATCCGTGATGCTTTGGAAATGGTATGAACTGGAGGAAAGACAGGAGCTAATATACTCCAAACATGCCTAAATGAAATTCAGGCTGCTGTAGCAGCAGCAGGTCACATAACCTAGTGTGTTTCTGGAGCTAAAATAGTCAAAGGGCTTTTCTGGTGTCAATTTTTATATCTAATGGTTTTGATTCCTTCTTATTGGTACTTGCCAACAGCAGGCGAGCTGCAATTACACATGTGCAAACATTATCTGCCAGAAGAGCTCTCAAGTGGTTCAGCCTGAGGGGAAGCGAGGCAGCTATGCATAAACATAAAGAATTTATGGACAGATAGAAAATCCTCATTAATAAGCATTTCCACAATTGCATTGTTACCAAAGGGCTCAAGCATCTTTGTTTCAAAGTCAGTGAGTTAATCTAGAATCTCATTTTAAGTAGATCTTCTCTGGCCAGGTAATCTGGGGGTTAATTCTGCAAAGTTACATGGTGCTAACATGAAGAAGCTGCTTCCATAGAGAGCTGGGAGAAAGGAATATCTTTTACTAGTTTCCATTCTTCTCAAGGGTTCCAAATTTTGGGTTATATTTTGCCTTTTTATGACTAAAACCACACTTCAGGTATTTAAAAATGCCAGTCTAGCTCATAGTCTGCTAAATAAATCTGTAAGTGGGTTTTCTTCTGCCAGATAGGAAGAGAATGATACGTACCATCAAGACTGCCCATTCCAAGCCCGATGCACTGGGAGCCCTTATGCTGGGGGCTGCAGCTCAAGGTGGGCAGCACAGTCATTACATGAGAACTCCTGCCCCTGCCTGTCCCCATGACCTGCCTGCTGGAGGAGGCAGTAGTGGTGGTATCTGGAAGCAGAGGTGGGAAAGGAGAGAGCAGAGCTGCCACCTGCAGTGTGTGAACAACCAAGGAAAGAACTTCAGCCACTGAAACATCTCACTGTGCCTTTGGTGAGAACGGCAGCTTTTAGGTCAAGAGTTTAAGATCTGCTTGAAATCAAGTGATTGTGGGTTGTCTTTGCACTGCAGTGCACTCAGTGTCAAATGGTGCCTCAAGTGTCATGGATTTAATGGGTCCAGTTAGACATCTGTACGTGACATTGCTCAGTAGAGCTTAGGACAGTGCTCAGTACAGGCAAAACGAAAGTGTTGGAGGACATGCTGAGCTTCTTGTCTAACTGCTCACTTATTATCTACATGGAAGTCCCAAAGCGTCTAAACAAGGGCTTGGGGAAGTTGCAGCCAATGTCCTTTTCTCTTGGAGCCTGTGATCTAGTATTCAAAGTCAAGAAGTTGTAATGACTGAGCAGGCCAGAACACCCAGTCCTGGGGTTCCTGGCATCTCACTGGCTTATTTCCATTCCTGACAGGGGTAGGCTTCTTCTTGGGCAGGTTGCAAATCTCCACCAGGAATCCCACAGTTCTCCTGTGTGCTCACAGGTCACAGAGCCACAGCTCTGTTAAGAATTGCATTTCCAGATGCGGGACAAATGAAGTCTCAGGAATTTTCCTGATATCACTAGTTCCCTGATAATCTCTTTTGTCTTTCTACGCAGGCTTGCCTGAATCCGTCCTACCTTCTTCAGATGGTTGGAGCAAAGAACACATCAAAGATGTATACATGTCTTTCATCGACTGAATACCAGCAGCCAGGTTATCTGAAGTCATTTTCTGTCTGCCTTCCACTGGGGAGAAAGTGCCTTCAGGGGATCTCATTGTGTACCCCGAAAGTACACAGTAAAACAGCTCTGGAGTAAACAAAGGCAAACCCAGCACCCCCCATCCTCCTCACTGGGACACGCTGTATTCACAATAAACCCCCCCTGTGATCTCTTGCCAAGAATAACACAGAGAGTCTATTAAAACATCTTTAATACCATGATATAATTAAAAATATCTAATGTGCAACTCCAAGAAATGAATATGAAGCTCATTTAAATCTCTTTCCACACCCCTCCAAACTTGACTGACAGGTTCCCAACCTTCATTAATGGCCTGAAAATTTATGAATGCCCAAATATTATGGGGGTGTCCATGTATATGAGTTGGGAGCACAAGGAATTAATAATCAGATTTGAAAGGATTTGGGTTCCATGGTAGCTTTAAAAATCCTGCAAGGCACATCATTATATCTGTGAGCATTTAAATTTCTCTTTCAAGTGGTCTGAAATGAGCTGGAGACACTTGTCCTTAGGGCTTTTAGCAGCCTGTTTGTTGCTTTGAAGCAGAGAGGTGAACTCTGAGTGCTTTAGTCAAAGGACAGTGTTTGTCTGAATTGATCCCTTTCTTCACAATAACACAGAGTTTGTACAGTGCCTCAGCTCTTAGACAAGCAGGGCATCTTGGAATGACTGCCAATGCCCAGAGGAAACTGGAGTGTTGGATTATAAAGTATATCTAGTCACAGACTAATATGAAAGTCAATTAGGAAAGCTCTTCCTGGGTCTGCTCCTGTCTGAGGGACAGTGTTAGGTGAGCTACTGCCCTTTCAGAGTCCAGCAGTTCAGTGCAAATGACCAGACTGGTGATCCTCAGCCCTCCCTCCACTTTGTTTTAGCAGATGTGAAATTAAATGTGTTAATTCAAGTCATAGAATGGTTTGGGTTGGAAGGGGCCTTAAAGATCATCTGATTCCAAGTCCTGGTTAAAGATTTTAAATCAACAGTGTTAACCCTGAGTTGCCACAACTCAGCCAAGAGACTGGAACTCAGCTGCCCTTTGCTTTTCCTTTGATGCTCTGTGCATTTTGTAGAGGCCAAGTCTAAAAAGCTTTGCTTTTGGAGAGTTCTTGAAGGGCCGCATGGATGCCATGACTGAGACAGAACAAAGACAATTAGTAGGGGCAGGCAGAAAACCCCTGCTTTTTCTCTAGAATGTGGGAGCAAGTTGCCTGTTGTGTTCCGACTGTATTTAATGCTGTTCCAGTCTTTGCTAGTGGCAGTACTGCAGGTGGTGTCTCTCTTGCCACAGAAGAGGACACAGCACTTTCTTCAGGCACATCCTCTCCTGATTTGACAGGGTTATTCAGTATTAACTCTGTATTAGCTTAGGGCCTGCCTGCCCAGAGGCATCATTCCATTACATTGACATGAGTAATCCCAGTTGCAGCCCAAGCAAGATCAGTGCAGGCTGCCTCATTTGGATAACGAATAGCTTGCCATCCTCCAGGAATCACAAGTTTCCTGTAGAGCAGGATCCATTGTCTCAAAGTATGGCAGTGCAAGTGCTAGCAAGTTGAAGTAGGGCACTGAGGCTCTGGGAGTCCTGCAGGAAAAACACTTGCATCCTCCAGTGACTTACTGGACAGTGTGGTTTCTGTATGTCCCCCATGAACTGCCCTCTAGCAGAAGTATCGAGTCCCAGAGTAATGGTCAGATGTCATCAAAGACACTGCTGTTCCTGTTACTGAAGCTGTTCTCCTTCACCATCACTCGGTATGAGATGCGCATGAAAGAGCCAGTGAGCAGCACGACAAAGAGGATGAGGAGCAAAGACCAGACCCCTGGCTCAATCCCCTTGAGGAAGCTCGGGCTGTCCTGGGGGATGGTGTTGGTCAGACTCAGCAGGTACCCCAGACTCCAGCCAGAGGACCTATCACCCATCTATTGAAAGAAAAAGAAGAAGTGAGAAGAGGAGACACTCTGGACCTCAGCTGTATTTCTGTGCACAAGCCTAAGGCCTCATATACTTTATTTGAGATTGATCCAAGGATTAGGTTTGAAATGAGGAGCAATCCCACTCCTGGTGCCCTGAGTGAACTAATACACCTTCATTGCCCCAACCACCCTCACCTGACACTTCCACCCCCCTGCCTCTGCCCATGGGCCTGGGAGCTCCCTCTTTCCTGAGCTGGGTTGGAGGTGTGTGCTCTTCCTTTTCTTCTTGCTATCTGGTTTTCCCCTGTGGACCTCAGGTCATTAGTTCTGTCTCTGGCCCTGTTGCCTGGTTGCACCTCAGACCTTACAGGCTTCCCAGAACTGGGCTCCCTCCATGCACCTGGGGTCCTACCTCCTTACCTTGCCTTAGCGTGATGATTGCCACATGGCTGACTGAACTGCTGTCACTGCTGCAGCCCTGCTCACTGGGACTGTGCTTTGCTGGTGAGTTCTGACAGGGTCTGGGAATAGGCTTTCTTTTCATTTGTGAAGGGGAGGTCCTGAATCCAATCCTCCTTTCCTTAGGGGCTGCAGATCCTGAAGCAGTTCCATACCTTGTAAGCCAGTTATAAAGCCTCACTGGTACAGAGGTGATTGTAAAGAGGTAGGGTAACATCTTTTGGCTCAGGAAATATTATCAGCAGCTTGTTCTTAGCATAAAGTGTCACTTGAGCCATGCTTGCCTGTTGGGTATAGACTCTAAAAGATGATACTGCTCCAGGTAGGGTTTTGACCTATTTTTCAGAGAGGACAGTGCAATCTTTAGCTCTCTATCACTGTCTTTCTTGCTTACCACAATTATGAATTTATTTTGCAAAAGCATCTTGCTGGAGAAACCTGGCTGGTTCGGGCTTGCAGGAATGGGGACAGGTTGGATTTGCTGAAAACACCCCTCCCTTGTAGCTGAAAAGTACCACGCTGTAGGTAACTGACCTTCTTCTGGAATGAAGTCCAAACAGACCCGTTGAAGTCAAAGGTGTATCCCTTTGTACTGAGGTGAAAGATGAAGGCAGACACAAGGCAGTAATCTGCAAGTGTATCCAGGCTTGTCTGGGACTCCTTCACCAGCTGGTGTCAATTCCAAAAGAAGATGAGGAAAAAAATTAAGTAAATACTCAACAGCAGAATTTCAGCCCTGCTGTAACCTCTCCTTTCCTGCTCTGGGATCACCTGTGGGACTGCAGGAAGGCTTTGTGTCCTGTGCAGAATGAAACCATGTTTCCTGAACCTTCTGGAATGCAGGCTGAGAACTGGTGTCATCTCTGTGTGCCTTTGTTCCCATCTTATTAAAGCCCAGGCGGTTCAAGAGCAGCAAGGCTGGCAAGCAGGTCTCCTGCAGTTGCCTTGCAGGTGCACTGCTTGGTATGATCATCTGCTCTCTAATTAGGTTGAGCTAATGCTGCAGCTTTTCTCTCAACAGGAACATGAACAAGATCTGTTTCTTCTGTCCAGAAGAGAAAGCTCTAAGAAACTGCTTTGCTACCCCATTAGCAAACTGTAGAGGCTGTCCAGTTTGAATGTTACTGTGGATGCTGGTCAGTGTAGGCACAAATGAGTGTGACCTCTGAGCCATAAACTGAGGGAGAGAACTTGCAGCTTCTCCCTGGCTTGTTCTGCATGGATCTAGGTGAAATGGGAAAGCTGCTGACATTTGAGTGAATGTTCCTTGTGCTTAAGGAGAGAAGGGTAACAGGAAGATCAGGGTGATGTGCAGGAGTGAGTAGACAGCCTTCCTGTTTACTCCTTAATAAGCAGCAAAAGCTACTTGTGGCTTTTCATTTAACTCAGTCCAGGTGTTACCAGCAGCTGGGATTTGAAAGAAAATAAGGGGAGCCTGTTTCCTCAAAGTGAGTATGAGCCATAAACCAGCAAACAGGAAAATCCAGGTTTTTCCTTGAGGGAGCCAGTCAATTAAGCTCTGTCAATGTGAGCCCTATGGGGTTTTACAACAGCCTGTTCCTTGCTTTGCACTCCCTTTGCACACTGAGTTATTCCAGTTACCTCTTTGACAGACATCCTACAAAGCCTGTTGACTGCCTGACCCAAGTCAGGAGAGGGCACGGTTTCTCTCATGAAGTCCATGGCCTCAGAAATCACCTGCAACAGAAATAATCATCAGGTCACACTGCATTCTGCATCCTCACATCACATACAGTGCCTATAGGAAAGAAAGTGGCAGTAGCTGTGGGGGTGCATGGCCAGGGTGCCCTCTCCATGTGCCTGTATTGGTGGTTATGGTGTTTCTGATGTGTGCAAGGAGGACAAGCAGATCTGTTACTCTCTGGAGATAAGACACAGGACTGTTTCTAGCTTGTGTGCCCTGCCTGGATAAGTAGACTAGTCCTTATGCTCCTTGGCACTGTGTCCATGGGAGGCTCTCAGGAGCAGGAAGCTGAGGAAATGTTTGTAATTCCTCTCTTGAAGTGCACTCAGTTTGTCCTGGGATCTTGAGCTGGTCCTGGCTTAACAACCCAGTGACTTTGGACACTAGATCCAGGGTCTCAGATACAAGGATGCTTGTGGTGGAACGTGCCCAGATGTTTGCTGAGGAAGTGGCAGATCTTCAGCTTCACCACAGACTTCATGTGTGCAGACCTGCTCAGCAGGAGACTCCTCTCTGTCCTATTGCTGCTGGCTCTGTGGAGCCCCAGCGTTTGTCTTGCAGCAGGCATTGCTGAGACATGGGTGAGCAAAGCCCTGACACACAGTCACTGGTGGGAAGCCTGTGGTCCATATTTGGTCAGCTGTGTGTCAATGAGGAGGAGAGGGCAGAAGAGCACATGTACAGCATTACCCAAAGCAGATGGCAAAGTGTGGCTACTCCCACTGTACTTCTTAATGATCAAACTGGTCCCATGGCATGGGTTCTCCACACCAGTTGCCTCAATGTAGATGAGAACTCACCAAAAACCTGGTCTGGAGAGGCTTGAAGACTCCGCTGAGGGAATGCTTGAAGAAGTTGCAGGAGGAGGAGGAGTTGAGCAGGCTCCGCACTAGTCTCATGCAGGTGGTGGGATTGCTGGAGCCGGTGATGTTGAAGACCTCAGGGCCAGAGATGTCTGATGTGACCTCACTGACAGCACAAGGCCTAGCATGCACTGATTGCCACTGCACTTCCCGGGAGTAGGAGATGGGCCAGCAGGGATTAGACACAGTTTTAGCCCCTCTCTGATCCTAGAGGCAGAATAAAACAAGGACAGAGGCAGCAAGAGAACAGGCTGGCATCCCAGGGCTTCACAAAGGAAGACAAAATGGGACAGAGTGAAGAATGGTTTTCCTCTGACACCAGGGTATTGTAATGAGCAAACAGGCTGCAAAGGTTTGCAGACCTTGTCTCAGGCACACAACTGGAAGTCCCAGACCGATGCAGCAGCCTCCCAGCTCCCACGGAGTTCAGGACAAGCTGCAGTGACTGGGCCTGCTGTGCGAGGCTGAGGAATCCCAGCACTACCTGCTCTCCTTTAGACCAGAAATACAGTTTCAATGGATCCTGTACTCTTCTAGTTGCAAGAAAGAGGCTGTTCAGGTCTGCCATCCAGATGGCTCAACCCCTCAAGAACCAGTGCTTCTTATCAGGAAATAAGGGGGAATGGCTTGAACCTGCCCGAGGGGAGACTGAGATGAGCTCTTAGGCAGAAGCTCTTCCCTGGGAGGGTGCTGAAGCGCTGGCACAGGGTGCCCAGAGAAGCTGTGGCTGCCCCATCCCTGGCAGTGCTCAAGGCCAGGTTGGACACAGGGGCTTGGAGCAAGCTGCTCCAGTGGAAGGGGTCCCTGCCCCTGGCAGGGGGTTGGAACTGGAGGAGCTTTAAGCTCCCTTCCAACACAAACCAGGCTGGGATCTCTAGGAATTCCCAATGTAACTGTGGTGAAGTGGGTCTCTATGTAGGACATTCAGGTCTCGTATAAGAGGTGTGGTTTAGAGGGGGGCAAGTAGTTTATTTCTGAAAAAAAAAAAAAAATCAGGTTGGGTGGAAACTGAAGTGATTCCTGACTTTGGATCAAATCCTGACTCCTGCCAAGTATAATAAAGTTTGGAAGAACCAAAGGACCTGTATGTTTTCAGATGAAATAGTGCTTTTTTAAAGATGTTTCAGGGTTTAAGTCAGCAAAGGAAATACCCCAAATGGAAGGTCCCCGTTGGTTCCTGGGTGCTGCTGTTCTTCACCGTGAAGGTGATCTTAGCACCTCTGGAGAGCAGTTGTGTGCTCGTGTGTATTAAGAAGCCGAATAGAGCCTGCGTGTAGGAAACCCCTGAATGGGTGCCTGTGTGTCTGCTTGGAGGGCATTGATTCAGGCATAGGGAGTATGTTCTACCAATGCACTGGGCTTTTTTAAAGTATATGCAAATGCCCTGTGTTAAAGACAGTGATTGACATTTTGCCTGTTGGAAGCTACACCTTGTGCAACTTTTATTTAGTACTGTTGTAGCCAGGAACCCTGCAAACACCTCTGTTGATACTCACTTGAATGAGAAGAGCGAGTAGCCTGCTGCGGAGCTGGGCTGTGCCGTGGCAGGGGCAGTGATGAGTGTACACTCTGTGTGTCTGACCATACAGCTGCAGCTTCACCTCCTCTGTAGGTGCCTGGTTCTCCTCTTCCACCTTGGCAGTGAGCAGTGCTGAGGTTCCTCCCACCATCAGGACTCCTGCCATCCCCTTCCTGGAGGGGACCAACTGTCCTCGCCAGTCGTACTGCCCCAAAAGGAACCAGAGAGGTCAGTTCTTAAGACATCTGATTCTATTCACAGTCACAGTGCAAGCATTAGTGCACAGAGAGAGAAAGCTCTTTGGTGCAGTACAGCCCAACTTCTTGTTTTGCCCACAGGATATAAGGATGCTGAAGTGGTGGCTTGGCAGGGAACAGAGGAGCCATTGAACAAGCACTGCCATGTGCACTGAGAGTTCCCCACAGCCAACGAGAGCAAACAGGGCTCAGCAAGCAGTGGTTTTGGCAGGTAGGAGCAGGGGAAAGAGGAGAGGGTGGTGGAAAGGAGGTTTCCAGGTGGGAAGGTATGGGGTTCAGGTACTGCCTTTTTGCTAAAGTGACCCTGCTGTCAGATGAACCCTGATGTTTCATCTCCTGCAGTCTTGCAGAACTGATTTTGGTGATGCTGAAGTTAGCAGTGCAGGCAGGCAGGCAGGTTTAGATGGGTGGAAATGCTCTGCCCTGGCTGGGGGAGGCTGTGCTGGAATTTTGCTAGCAATTCCCTAACCAGTGCATGCTTGCTGCTGGTCATCAGAACTGCCTTTCACTTTGCTGATGTGGAATCACTTGGGCTAACCTGCCTTTCTCCTGCCCTTTTAGTTCATAAGAACTTAAAGGCTCTGGCTTGAGGGGAGAGCAAGGAAACTTCAGTGTATTTTTTCTGTTCAGCAAGTGTCTTCTGAATACTGACCAGGCCTCTGTGCTGGGGACACTCAGCTTTACTCTCACTGGCATCTCCATAAGAGGCTTTTGCTTTGGCAGCAAAAGACTGCTTCGCTGTCTACCATCCACAGGATATCCTGTGGGACTGCTGGTCTCCAGGGGCAATGCCACAAACAGCAGCAATGCCTGTTTGACAGTGGTGCTGAGCTAGAGCTGCAGGGACTTGGAGCAGTGGAGTTGTTACTGACACCCCAAGGCCAGGTTATGCTAGCATGGGATGTGTTGTCCAGGAAGTCTCACATCTGTTAGGGCAACTGTGTGAATATGTCCATGACAAGCTATATTAGAGCTTTAGTCCTTCATCCTAGTTATAACCATCTCATACTCTGTCCCCCAACCAGCTGGTGCTGGATATAACCTGCCTCCTCTGAAAGGCAGTGCAAGTTGTGCTTAAGCATTGTTTAAACTACAGGATTTCAACGTACATATGTCTGTATGGCTGTTTGCTAATGGGAGTTGCTCAGTTCTCTACTCCCCAGGTAGGATTGTCCTTTACCTTGAAGAAGTTCTCCAGGACATAGTTAACAGCAACCCAATTGAATGCTTCCTTTTCTGAACTGGACAGGATTTGTGCCCCCTGAAACTTGAAAGGAGATGACTTCAGGGCTGCAAGGAGACCATCAGAGAGGATGGGACGGGTGAGGCTAAACAGAAAAGAAAAACAAGGCACATTTGTTGTTGCAGGACCCTGCAGGAGCAACCTGCGGTGGAGGCATAGCTGCAGGGCTTTTGCTGTGCTCCTGCTTTGGGTAGTAGCACAGAGACAAAATGACAATCCCACTCCTGCTGCTACTTCCCTCTCCCCTCACATGGCACTAAGGGCAGCAGAGGGGTGGTTTGAGCAGTTGTGCCACCATTCAAGAACATAGGAGCCTTGTACCCTGTGCCACTGAGGGAGTCCTGTGGCTTTGCTCAACTGACCAGGTCCCCTCCAGGCTTTACTTTCCCCCAGTGTCTAAAGGAGATAAAAGTCCCAGTAATGAGGTAACTGAAAACAGGATCCACAAAAGTGTGTATTATGAGGTGGATCTCCCCACCACCATTCCCGTCCTGCAAGCCCAGGTGGGCTGTCATATAAACTTTAACTTCCAGGCTGATGGGTGTTTTCCCAAGCACAACTGTGAAGGACACAACACAGACTGGTAGCAATAGCAAGACTGTCATCCTCATGGCTGCTTGGGGGGACACTGTGGACACACAGCCGCAGTCCCCTGGAGTACATCAGGACCTGGGGAAGGTTTACCTGGATACTAGGCTAGGGATGGAGCACTGCAGAGCAGGCAGGCTGAGATGCAGCCACAGACTGATCCCATGGCGTGTGCTGATGGCTGGGGATGGGTTTGCAATGTTCACTCACTTCAGCGGCCTCATGCTGGCGGTTGCTCCCAGGTAGAGCGGGGTTTGGCTGTGCTGCTCTGCTGGGATCTCTTGCTGGGCCCAGGTCAAACAGGGCTGCAGGCTCTCCATGACTTTCTGAGGAGAATCTGCATAATTGGAGACTCCCAGACCTGAGGACCAGGGATAAAAATGGCATTTTCTAAGGAAGTGTGAGAGCTGTTACTCAGGAGGTTGCTATCCCAAGGCATGGTTAAAGTCAGGACCTGCCAGAGGTGAAATGGAGTTCCTCCACATACCCATCCTGCTGAAATATGGTACTGGGAGTGAAACACGTGCATGTAAATCCCAAATCACACTGAGAGAATCCTAGCTCTGCTGCTGAGATGTTCTACAAATGACCATATATCAATCACGGGGCAGTTCAGCAGCTGAGGCCATAAGAGGAAAAAATGTGGCTTTAGCCACTGTAAAAGATAAGCAAAAGGACACGCTGCCATGCAGACAGAGCTGAGGCTGATGTGTCACCTCTCTCCTCCAGCCACTTCCTCTTGTGTTGACAAAGGTGGCTGCTGAGTCACCACAAGACACCTCTGCTCTAGAGAAAGCTTTTGCTGCGCAGACAGAAGCTGTGTGCAAGCCCTGCCTTGTCTTTCCAGCCAGATTCAATGGGGTCTTACATGCTGGCTTCGAACTACTACCGAGAAAGAGCTTCACTTCCCCATCCTCTGCCCATCATCTTCCTGGCTGTGTGACTCCCGGCTTTGCTCTCCTGGGCCCTGTGTAGGGCTGAACTGCAACTTGTCTGCAGCTACTCCAAGGCTGTAGAGGGTGTAGGCAAAGGATGAATTCTCACATGTGGGTGAGAGAACTGCCTGCATCTCTTGTTGCTGCTGCTGCAAACTGCTGCTCTGAGCTATAGTTGTTGGTTTTAAGCCATCTGGTGAAGGTGGCAGCAGGCAAGGGACATGGATAAGGTTTCAGGAAGCCCTTATTGCATCTTCTATACACAGTTTGTATTGCCTACAGCCTGCAAGGGCACAAACCCTCTTCCCTGCTTGTTGTGCAGCTGCCCTCCCACAGCATACTGCTACTGGGAGTTCAGGGTTTCCCAGCATCCTGCTATAATCAGGCTTCAACATCAGAGCAAGATTGAGGGATAGGGAAGGAAAACCCCAAGCATTGCTGCATGAAACCAAACTAGTGAGGAAGACCCCGGTATTCTCCAAAATGTGACACCTAAACCCACGTTGAACTCATGCTTGTGCTATCAAACCCCACATAGGGGGCTGGAGTCTTTGTACTTCTGTTGCTCTGGAGCTACACCAGCTTCACACACCGGAGCCCAGAGTACAGTCAGGAGGAAGCAAAAAGCACCAGGAGTCATCCTGCAGCCAGGTTTGTCTCTGTTGCTGTTCACTAGGTGAGAAGCTCAGCAACCTTGGCTGTGTGACTGATCGACATGGACATGAGGATGAGCCCTGTCCCCTCTGTGAGCTTCTGTGCCTCAGAAACTGTCACCTGCTGTTGATGTCCCACTGTGTATGGCTAAATCTGCCCATGTTGAGAAGACTCATGCTGGAAATAAGCAGCTTTTGCTTCACTATCACCACTGTTTCAGCATACAGCCTGATGATAGAGAAGCCAAGGACATTGCAGTAATGGTCCATGCACAGATCTCTGTGTTTCTGTCCATCCCATGCCAGTCCCACAGCCCAGCCAGCAAGAATAGGACACCTTACCTTGCACAGGACAGGAACTACATTCCCTGATCACCCCGGTCTTATTTGCCTTGGTGGTGGTCCACTGGTAGATGAACAGGTTGGTGCGGGATGGGCCAGCATCCAGAACAATGCCATACTGAAAAAATCCCAAAACATTCCAGATCAACGCCACTGAATGTCTGCTGCTTTGTTATTGTAGCATTGTGTAGGTAACCCATAGGCCTGCACTGCAGTGTCTGAGTTAGCTTTTTACGTGCAAAGAAAGGGTGAAGCCAGAAGATGATGTGGATTTGCAGGGAACCATCTGCATTTCTGAATATACATGAGGAGCAGCAGGAGTGGAGACACCCAGAAATAATTTCAGAACTACCGTGGTGTGCTGTGTTCTTGAAACCAGGCAGAGGGCTTCCACTGAGCTGAGCCACCTGGAGCTCAGGAAAAACAGGTCCTAAACCAGTGGGAGATGGCAGTATCCAGGCTTTTGACTGATTCTGGGACTCAGGCTGCTGCTGGATTGATTTGCTACAGCTTTTGTGCAGGAATCAGAGGGCTGTGGCTTGCTCCTACTTCTGAGGAACCTGAATCCCACATCCCCTTGATGCCCCACTGTGGAGATGGTGCGACATGGGCAGGAGCTGCAGCACACTGGGACCGTCCAGCACATACACTGTCCAGTGCAGCAGCCCCACTGAGACCAAGATAACATCTTGGTGGAAAGAGCAGCAGCAAGCATGGGATTTCTCAACACCTTGTCCACTGACAGTCATCCTGTTACCTAGCAGGGAGGCCAAGGGCTTGCTTAGTCTCTTTGCAGCCCAGCGTCTGGGCTGTTTGCTGCTGACCAAGCTTTGCTGAGCTGCAGCTTATACATGAGGATTGGGAGGTGAGAGGCCACTGGTGTACCCTGCAGTGCAGCTCTGTGGCTGTTCTTGCATACTCAAAATAGCCCTAGTGCTATCCTAGGGTCTCCTTCTCTCCTCCCACTATTACATGACCACAAACGGGTATTTACACAGATGGAGAAGAAACTCATGAGATCTGGGGGGCACATGGTCTAAGCTGTTATCTCGCACAGAGATAGTTGTAGCTGTGACTGAGTGGGAGGAGAAACCTCCCGAGAGGTTTGATGTTGACACCATCAGAAGGGTTTTAGCACAAGACAGAGCCCGGCTGCA
The DNA here is from genome assembly GCF_037157495.1 of Lathamus discolor. Classification (NCBI taxonomy): domain Eukaryota; kingdom Metazoa; phylum Chordata; class Aves; order Psittaciformes; family Psittacidae; genus Lathamus; species Lathamus discolor. Next base: position 9,804,801 of record NC_088898.1, on the reverse strand, counting down.
GCCTCGGAGCCAGGCTGGCTGCCTCTTCCCTTGGGAGTCCAAGCTGCACCAGACAGTGCCTGGGACTGGAGCTGGAGCAGAAATGCAGAAGGAGGATGGAGCTCCCTGTCTGAGCCTGCTGGCATCTGCCCACAGGAGTGACAGCTCCTATTGCTCACAGGGACACGTCGGCTGCTGCAGAAGAGGAAGGAACGGGTGGTGTTGGCAGAGGAACCTGGGGTTCTTCCTCCTTCACAAAAGGAGAGGCTGCTGGGAGCACAAGGGAGGAGGAAGGCTCACGGCACTTCTGCCCCAGCTCAGCGCCAGGGAAGGACAGAGCATGCAGCAGTAAGGGTTTTTGTTTTAAATCCAGTTTTGTCCCTGAGAGGAGTGTGGAGGAGGGGTAGTGTCTCTAACCACACAGGTTACCCTGCTTCTGTTTGATTCAACCATAGCGTGCCACTGCTCCCACCTCAGCAGCGGGTGCATCAAGAGGCAGAGCGGATGGGCATTAACCCCCTGGTCACCAGGCAGATCTGACCCTGCTGTGTAGAACAGGTTGGCTCTTTGGTTAAAATCAAGAGAGAACAGAAGAGGAGAAGGCATGGAAGATAGATAGATAGATAGATAGATAGATAGATAGATAGATAGATAGACAGACACATATAAAATATATATAATACATATATTTAATAGAGAAGCAGCAGTTCAGGCCCAGATTCCTACCAACTTTGAAGAGGGACCTACCTCTTTCCCACCCCTAACACCTCTGGACTCTTGGGGTGGCTTCTGACATGAGCTACCCCTCCCCAGCCTGTGGTGAGCATCTCTGCTGATCCGTGGACCACATCCAGCCTGTATTTCCCAGTCCAGCAAAAGGGGTTGGTTTGTTTTTTCACTTTGAAAAGCTACAGCATGTTAAAGTATGCCAGCCTGTCCTCATAGTCGTATTGTAGTCCCTTCTTCAGTTTGTTTCAGGCTAGTAAATAACTCAGTAGTGCAATGAATGTAAAAAGCAACAAAACACACCAGTTTAAATGCCCAGCTTGCACAAGGAAACAGCAGGTTCTCCTTAAGAAGTGGCCCCACAGGCAAGGAGAAGGTTCTCTGCTTATTGTCCCACTTGACCCCAGCTTGGCCACCCCTTAGGTGGATGCTCTTACCTTGGTCCTGAGAGGGGTGTAGGGCACATCTTTAGTGGAGACGCAGAGCAGCACGATGCCTGTCAGTCCCGCCATGATCACCAGCCAGGGGGGAAGCAGTTCACGCCAAGACATGAAGCGCTTTCTCCCTACAGAGACACACGAGAGGAAGCAGTGGAGCAGTGAACTGACAGCGGCCGCTTCCACAACCTTTAAAAGAGGAGAAAGGCGGAGCTGGGGCCAGGCTCTGGGTTCAGCCCAGCCCCAAGCCACAGGGACCACAGGGAGCGATGACTCAAGCAGTTCTCCTTCCATCCCTCCACACAGTAAATACAATGATGGCTTCGTGCCTGTTCCAGTGTAAAGGCATCAGTGCAACCTCGAAACTGCCCTGGGCGATGGGGTTGAGGTAAACAGACCTGTGGGGTTAACTCAGCTGTGTGATGAGCAGGCAGCAGGCAGAACTCATGTGTTTGGTATTCTGCTCCTGGCAGTGCTAGCTGTCAGAATGGGGTGGGGGGGGGGGGGGAACTCCTTATGTCCTTATGCTGGGTTTACTTAGGGCTCCAGGGTGAACCTGGGGTGCTTCTCCACAAGCATGTGTGGAGCGGGTTGGGGCAGAGCACAGTTCCTGCAGGCTGCTCCTGCCTCATATCAGGTGGCACTTGGGACAGGAAAACCCATGCACATTTGGGTTTATACCTACAGCACACTCTGTCTGATTTGGCCTTTGCTGTGGGTAGGAGACAGCAGGGGTGCTTGGAACTTTGCCTCCAGAAGGTCAGTCAGTGTCAGCATAGGTGTCTGTATACCCCTTCCACAGCCTTCCCATGAAGGATAACCACCCACCAGACTTTACAAAGCATGTGCCTGCTTTCTCCTTTCTGGTGCCACAAAGACATGTCCCCAGAAGCAGAATTCCTGGAGAAAAATGTGTTGTTCCCAGGAGATCGGCTCCTTTCAGCCTGTCCCCATCTGGTTCCCAGGGACTGGGTCTAGGAATAAAAGTGCAGCTCCTTAAAGAAAAGCTTTTATGTGTGTGAGTTGGGCCATTTATTGGCAAGGCCATCTCGTCCTCCCCAGAGGAGTTCACCAGCCAGGCCTCTGTTTGCGGAACACCTTATTGGCCTTGCAGCGGTATTCGGAGAGGCACTTCTCCATCTTAGAGTTGTTTTAAGCGAAGTGCTGGAATTCCCTCCTTTTCCTGCAGACTTTAGACTCCAGTTCTGATTTTGCTGGTCAGCAACTAGAATGCATCTACAGATGTGACAGGACAAGGGGGAATGGTCTTAAACTAAAAGAGGACAGGTTTAGATTGTACATGAGGAAGACTTTTTTGATGATGAGGGTGCTGAGGCGCTGGCACAGGGTGCCCAGAGAAGCTGTGGCTGCCCCATCCCTGGCAGTGCTCAAGGCCAGGTTGGACACAGGGACTTGGAGCAAGCTGCTGCAGTGGAAGGGGCCCCTACCCGTGGCAGGGGTTGGAACTGGATGAGCTTCAAGGTCCCTTCCAACACAAACCAGGCTGGATTCTTTGTTTTGCCTGCACTTGGGCTGACAATGCTCTGCTTTGCAAAGGGCACTGGGATTAAATCTCCAGAGTGCTGACAGTCCTCATGCCCCATTTGCTTTCCCATTTGCCCATGAGGACAGGCAGGCTTTCAAGTGCTGTGGTGGGAAGGATTTGCGCAGCAGCCCATCTTGCTGCAGTCTTGCAAATGAAATGGTGCCCCAGGTGTCCTCCTGCCTCCACGGAACGTGGCACATGGGTTGTGTGGAGGTGTTGGCTGATTGCTCATGCCCATGGGCTGCTCACGATAGTTTATACAATATAATATGATCGCAACCAAAGGATGTCCAGCAGTGAGTGAGGAGCTGCCAGATGCTGCTGTTGTCTGGCCAGTCCTGCTTTGCTGCTTTAGATCCCACCCCTATGCACCTTAAATCGTGCAGGGGTTGCTTTGGCAGCTGGGACACTGGGACACAAAGAAGGGAAACATGGGACTGAAGAGCAGCTCATGGCTGAGAATAGTGGAGAGCATCTGTTCTGTTTGGATATCCAGGTTCAGAGGGGTCTGTCAACGGCAGCCCAACCTTAGAATGGTTTGGGTGTATGGGGAGGCTCTAAATCCATTAGATTTGCCTAGGTATTAGTTGCCACTATTGGCTTGCCACTTTATTCGATGGGAAGTTGCCAAAGGGGTTTCTGCAATGGGTTGGACTGATGCAGCTTAATACAACCCTGGCAGCTGGCCACAGCCCTTGTGAAGGACACAGTAAGATTTGTTTCCTCACTCTGTACCAGCTATCCCGAAAGTACGAGCCTGCAGATCTCAAACCATGAAGGGGAAAAGGCCACTTCTCCTTTATGAGGCCGGTTGGGTTCCATTTCCCCCTTCCATCGCTGTCTGCCAGGGATCAGCCAGAAGCTGCGGCTGCCCCGCAGGGAGGGATTCCCCTCGCCCTAACGCTGCCGCCGGAGCAGCGTGCCCTGGGGCTCCCCGGTGCCGGCGGGGGTGAGGGCAGCCCGGGTACCCCGCGGCAGCGGAACCTTTGTGTGCGGGAGCGGGTTCCGCGGGGCGAGGCGCAGCGCCGGACCGCGCTCCGCCGGGGGACCCGCTGTGGGTCGGACCGCGGCGCTGGGGCAGCGGGCCCGGGGGTCCGGCAGCCGCCATGTACGCGGGGCTGCAGGAGCTGGGGGTGGCCAACGGCGAGGACCTGAAGGAGACGCTCACCAACTGCACGGAGCCGCTGAAGGCCATCGAGCAGTTCCAGGTGCGGGGGGACAAGATGCCCGAGCGGCCGGGCCGGCGCTGCGGGGTGGTGGGAGAGCGGGAGGGCCCCAGGAGGGCTCTGCGCTGTGGGCTTTGCCCTTTCTCATGGTGCTTGTGTTGGCAGACAGAGAATGGGGTGCTGCTGCCCTCGCTGCAGTCGGCGCTGCCCTTCCTGGACCTGCACGGCACCCCGCGGCTGGAGTTCCACCAGTCGGTTTTCGATGAGCTGAGGGAGAAGCTGCTGGAGAGGGTCTCTGCCATCGCCTTGGAAGGGAAGGTCGAGGAGAGGTTTGTTAAGTCTTGCCGGTTGGGTGGGGTGAGCTGGGAGGTCTGTGTGAGCACGAGTTAGAGTGGATGAGTAACTTCTGCAAGGGCTGGGTTCCTCGGGGATCAAGTTCTGGTGGCTCTGAGATGAGCCACTTTGATGCTTAACTGTTATGTGGTACTTAGTCTCTTGCTTTTATGTGTTTTCAGATACAAAAAGCTGGAAGATCTCCTAGAGAAGAGCTTTTCCCTGGTGAAGATGCCTTCCATCCAGCCTGTGGTAATGTGTGTCATGAAGCACTTGCCCAAGGTAAAACCATCTCTGTTGTGCAGCTTCTCTTAGCTGTGCTGTTGGGTAGGCTGTGTGCTCCATCTGCAGACAAATGCGAGTTTGTCATTCAGTGTTAGGAACTGACTAAAGATTTACTACATTATCTAGTAATAACTTAGAGTAATTCAAAAAGCGTTTTACATTTTTGTAGTTGGATGAGGCTGTTTCCCTGCTTTATTCAACATAGGCCGCTTCCTAAGCGTTATCAAGTTCACTGATGGGTGAAGGTTTCCACAGCTGATTTAATGATAACTGGAAGATGAGATTTGAAGACCACAATTAGAGGTAGACAGGAGTGACATTCAGATCTGTGAATGAAACCTCTGAGTAGCCGTATTAAGAGCATCGTATTGTACTTAAGGTAATGACTTCAAAACTGCTACTAGAACTTTTGTAAGTTACTGAAACATCGTCCCAGATCTCAGCATCAGAGGTTTAAAGGAAGTCTTTTGTCCTCTTTGGAAGAAGTAAAGAAAAGCTTGGGGTGTCACTTTATTGTTGAAGAAGTTGAGTGTCTGAGGACTGGCTTTTACAGGGGTAGGTGAGGCAAAAGCTGAATCTCGTACTGCCTGGTGTTAAATTGCGTTCTTGTGCATATTACCAGATTACGATTTAGATGTCCTCTGCAGTCAGTTCCTTACTCCTTGCACAGTCAGGCAGGTGAGCTGCTCTGCACTTGGTAACTCTTCTGTTGATTGCAGGTCCCTGAAAAGAAGCTGAAGTTGGTAATGGCTGATAAGGACTTGTACAAAGCATGTGCAGTGGAGGTGAAGCGCCAGATTTGGCAGGACAACCAGGCTCTGTTTGGTGACGAGGTTTCTCCACTGCTGAAGCAATACATCCTGGAGAAGGAGAACGTTCTCTTCAGCAGTGACATTTCCGTCTTGCACAATTTCTTCAGTCCATCTCCCAAAACAAGGCGTCAAGGAGAGGTAAGGACAAGAAAACCTCTGTCAACAGGCTTATGAGTGGAATTCACCAGCTTTCAGTCCACCTCAGCAAATAACGGTGTCCATTTCACCCACCCAATTTTGTTACTGAAGCTCTTTAACTAGAAAGAGTATTTGCCATGAATACCAGGCTGATTCTTCCTACTGAAAGGCACAGGAATTACCTTAATAGTTACTCAGTGCTGAGCAATAACTCATTAATGCTCTGAGTTGTTTATGTGCTTTAAAAAAAAAGGCAGGGCCAAATTTCCTTTATTGCTCAGTGTGGCTTTAATACATGTCAGCTGTTTTAAAGGCTGAGGATCTATCAAATCAGTTTGAGTATGTTAAATTGCTTTTCTTGAGGACATAGGCCAATGAAAACTTTAGTTATTAATTTATTTTGCACAAATGGAAAAGGACATGACAAGCTGTAGCTAAGCTGGCATTCAGAGAGGTTGCTCTTTGAATGGGATTACAGGAGGTGGCTGAGCTGATCCAACACTGAGCCACAGGAGGGGCAGGGGCTGCTCCTCTGTGCCTGTAGCTCTGGTGATTGTCACCCTTCCATGAGCTGATTTAGCTCAATAATTGCTATAGAAACTAGCAAATAAAACCAGTGAGTATTTTTCGAAGAGAGTGAGTTGGATCTGCTAAAAGAAGTGATCAGCTGTTTCTGTGATTCATCAATAACAGGTACTGCTTCTTTCACATAGCTGAGCACCTTATTCTACAAATGCTTCAGTTTCCTTTGGCAAGAGAACCTTTTCTGGGCATTCTCTATTTCATTATGGCTATGAAAGATTTGGTGAACATCTCTTGAACAAATGCTCTTGGAAATCTTGGTGTAAACAGTTCCTTTCCAGGAACTCCTCTCAGTGCAGATGGTTCAGTCTCAATAAATCAGATAAAAGAATGAATTCACATTGTGTGTGTGTGAAATAACAGCATCTCTTGGTACTTGGTACTTGGTACAGTGCATGTTTTTTCTGCTTTGTTTAGGTGGTTCAGAAGCTGACCCAGATGATTGGGAAGAATGTGAAGCTCTATGACATGGTGTTGCAGTTTCTGAGAACCCTGTTCCTCCGCACAAGGAATATTCATTACTGCACACTACGGGCAGAGCTCCTCATGTCACTGCACGACCTGGAAGTCAGTGAAATCTGCGCTGTTGACCCCTGTCATAAGGTATTGATCATGTGGGACACGTGAGAGTATTACTGGAGAATTTGTTTCACCCATACCTGCTGCCCTGCAGGACTTCAGCCCAGAGAAGGTGACTCCTCTCTGTGGAAAGAGCTCAGACCTTGAATGCAAAAGTCATCTTATATTCCTTGGAATTTCAGGTGAAAATCTCATCTTAGTTAACCATCAGCTTGCTTTCATTTCATAACCTATAAATCATTCAAGTTTATGTGGTAAGAACAAAGCCTAATCTGACCTATTGAGATGCCGCAAAAACTGATCAAAAACATTAGCCAAACCCAGGCTCTTAATCAGATCTCGCTTCCTTCCCTGCTGTGCTGTGTGTGATACACTCCATCTGTTGGTAAACTTGTGTGTAACATTAAATACTTTGGATCTTGAATTATAAGAAAATATTAAAATGTTAGGAGGTAACAGCTGTGTTAATTTCACACCAGGATCTTGTTACAGTCTTTGTCCATAGTTAACATCACTCTGATCTAGAACAAGGCCTTTTCCTTCGAGTAAAATTGCTGGTTTATGTGTATTCTACTTACAGCGATTATATCCTAGAGTGACGATAAATGTTACTGCATGCTTTTTAATGTCTTCTCATCAAGACTCCCAAAATCAGTATGCAGGCAGTGACTGGCTAGAAAAGGAGGGTTCTTATTCAAGCTACAGATCATTTTTATCAACCTCATTTTGCCACTGCAACATGCAGTGACTGCTGCAAGGGCAGGGAGCCTGCTGAAAGCATTGCAGCAAATTCAACAAGTTGTTTTTGCTGAATTGTTGTGGGAAAATATTGTAATATATATATTGTTTTCTGTTTAAAATACATATTGTTTTCTGAAAGGGGGAAAAAAGCCCTTTATTTTGAGTCAAATAACATATTTGACTGTCTTTTTCCATTTTGATAGTACAGCTGTAAAGCAGAAGCACCTCCACTGTTAGTATCCCCTGCTTAGAAGGTGGGAGTGGTATTGCAGTAGCTAAAATATCCCTGCTGTTATTGCTAAGTGCTGCTGCTTCTCTCTTGGTCTCCTGCTTGTGTAGATCCACACTGATCCAGTGGCCTGGGCAGTGGTATATTTTATACATGCCTGCTCCTTGATTGCCAAGGAATGCCTTTCTTGACATTGATCTGTCTTCTTTTTGTGGTTTGTATTTCTGACCTCCAGTATTTGTGACCAGCTTGGTACCATACCAATGTATTATTAAAGTGTATTAATGCCACATATTTGGAGGTCACAGAGTCCCAGACTGATTTGTGTTGGAAGGGACCTCAAAGCTCATCCAGTTCCAACCCCTGCCACGGGCAGGGACCCCTTCCACTGGAGCAGCTTGCTCCAAGCCCCTGTGTCCAACGTGGCCTTGAACACTGCCAGGGATGGGGCAGCCACAGCTTCTCGGGGCAGCCACAGCTTCCCTGGGCACCCAGTGCCAGCGCCTCAGCACCCTCACAGGGAAGAGCTTCTGCCTAAGAGCTCATCTCAGTCTCCCCTTGGGCAGGTTAAAGCCATTCGCCTTGGCCTGTCCCTACAGGCCCTTGTCCAAAGCCCCTCTCCAGGTTTCCTGTAGCCTCTTTAGGCACTGGAGCTCCTCTCAGGTCTCCCCTTCAGGAGCCTTCACTTCCAGGCTGAACCAGCCCAGCTCTCTCAGCCTGGCTCCAGGGCAGAGCTGCTTCAGCCCTCACAGCATCTCCTTGGCCTCCTCTGGACTCACTTCAACAGCTCCACGTCCCTCCTGTGTTGGTGGCCCCAGTCATTCTGAGCCAGATTTGTCTGACATGATGTATCCTACTGCTGGTTTCATCAGAGGCTGTGCTTCATAAAGCTTTCTCTGTTTCTTTAACAGTTCACCTGGTGCCTTGATGCTTGCATTCGGGAGAAGTTTGTAGACAACAAGAGAGCTCGGGAATTGCAGGGGTTTCTGGATGGGGTGAAGAAAGGACAAGAACAAGTGTTGGGGTAAGGTGCTTGCGCTATTTATTGAGAAACTGAATAAGTAGCCTGTCAGTCACAGCATCTGGCAGGTATTGCAGTTGTTAATTCTTCCCCAGACCTCACTGACAGCTGGTTGCTCTTCTGTGCAGTCACATCCAGTACATCCACAAACATTAATGCACTAGGGCATAGCCAAGCACATTCTGGCAACACAGCTCGTATTAAGTTACCACTCTTGAGTCTCCCCTGTGGCCTGTGGTAACTGACTGTGGGAGATCTGTGTGATTTCAGTGCAGAAGACTTGTAGTAATTGTTTACAGATGACATTCAAGTTGAAGAAATAACATTAATGGTGTTTTTACAAGGCAGGAAAATGTTCATCAGGTGGACACCTGTAGGTAACAAAAGAGAGAAGCTCAGGTTTTACATTATCATAGTAAGGGTATTGTTACAGTACTTGCCCTTTGTCTACCTGTATGCACACACACACACATACACACACTACTTTGATGTAACATCTGATAGGTGACAGGATGGCAACAAGGATTGGGCTCAGATATCTTAATTTAGTGAAACACATGTTCCGGAAGGTGGTATCTACAGCTGGGTATGGAACTGTGTGGTTGGGTTCTTTGTTTTGTATGACATGTATTTGATTTTTACTTCTTCTCAGGGACTTATCAATGATCCTGTGTGATCCCTTTGCTGTTAACACCTTAGCCTTGAGTACCATAAGGCACGTGCAAGACCTGGTTGGGCAGGACACCTTACCCAGGGTGAGTGTTGCAGCTTGTGTACCTAATCTGAACTGTAGTTTTAACTGAATAGCATCCATAAACACAGGACTGGTGCTGTATAAGTGCATTTAAGTTCTCAAATGTGTATGTAAACTGAGATAAGGGAAACAAGATGCTCCCTCTCCATCTGCAGCATGTATCACAGAGCTCTGCAGGAGTGCTGGTTGGAGACAGGCGTTTTGGAGCTCCCTGAAATGACTATGAATTCTTTGCACAGCTCATTCTATCCTAACAGCTATGCACACATAGAATAGGTGCCTTCCTGCTTTGTCCTTCCATCAGTTTGCCTAATAGCAGCAGCCTTTTGTCCCCACCTTGGTATATACAGAAGATTAGTTTACACTGTTCTGGTCTGTTTGCTGTGGTATAATACACTTCCTGCAAGCAGTCACTGCAGGAGGTGCTTAAATTAAGCTAATGGAGAAAGTAGTGTTAACCTTACAGGTGTCTGAACAGTGTAAGGCGTTTGCTGGGTTTATCCCTGAGTTAAATTTAATTGTTGGATTTAATAACTTCCAGTGTAAGATTGAAAATTGTTTTGGTTTCAGGGCACAATGTAACCGAAACCCCATTGTCCTCCTTACACTTTCTCCTCCTTACTTCTGGTGAGATGACTTGATTTGTCCTGTCACACATTATATTTCAGTGTACTGATTTGGCTTTACACCTTTAAAAATAAGGTCAGGTTGGCTGCATACTTCTTGGTTCATTCTTGAATATTACTAAAAGCCACAAACCATCAGGTGTGTCTGTTATTTGAGTCCCATTTGAGGAATCAGTTGTCATTAAATGGGAGAACTGAATGCCCTTAGCAGTCTTGGAGAGCTTTGAATGTAAAGCACCACTTCCAAATCAGTATCTGTATGTGCAACTTGTGGAAGATCAAAACACCTGTTTTTGTGCTCCCCTTAAAAATCCAAGGAAAGCCCAGATATGCTGCTGCTCCTCAGGATGCTGTCTTTGGGCCAGGGGGCCTGGGACATGATTGACAGTCAAGTCTTCAAGGAACCAAAAATGGTGAGTCATTTTGATGTGTAGAATTTAACACATTTAATGAAACAAATTTAGACTTGATCATTATTTTATTGCATCCCTGATTTAACATACCTCTCATCACAGCTTCCTTAGACAAAGCATGTAAGTGGTCACAGCAGCAGCGTAAGCAGGCACACTGTAAGCATACACCTGCTTAATTTAGCTTAATTTACCTGCTTTTTTTCTTTACATGAATGCCTGGTCCTGCTGTTTTAAATCAGACTGTACCTATGTTAGGTTCTGCACTGGGTGCTCATTGATCCTGGCAACACAACTAGGTACAGAATGTTATTCCTGGATACATCACTACACAACTGATGCATTTGTAAAACACACCTTGGATAAGGAAAGAGGGATTTCAGAGGCTGGTCTGAAACTGGAAGCAGTGTAACAGCTTTTCATTGAGGTGAAGAAGTTGTTCCCTTCCAGCTATCTTATAGCAATGTTGTGTAGTGCCACATTTAGCTACAGTCTTTCCTGCTTTGGAAATACTTTTCCGAAGGGCAGCTCTGATGTAGTCAGGGAGCTGGTATGTTCAGCTGGTGGCAGGAAGCTGCACAGCAGGGCTGTTTCTCAAGAGAAATTTGCTGTTTCTGTTCTGTACTATAAAGCAGCAAATATCTACCTGGGTGGGGGTGTGTGTGTGTGCATTTGAAGACTCCAAAATATATATTACAGGTTGACTGCATGTTTAAATTTACCACAGGGTGTGCATTCATACTGAGATTGTAACACTGAGTGTGACTGGTTTGACTTGCAGAGGGGCTCTCATGAATCTCTTAGAAAGGAACTGTGAAGCATTTCCTGAAGGGAATCTCTATATCTGTATTTAGAATCTGTTTTATCTGTTATTGTCACAAGCTGTAACTTCCCATTCTGTGAATATCATGCAACATAGGCTGATCCACCTTGTGTGAGGAGCTGCTCTTTATTATTGCTCTTCTAGCTGTGCACTGATCCCTGTCAGCTTAGGGAATGCACAAAATGATTTGTTGTTGTTGATATAAGCGGTTGGTATCATCCTTAACATGCAGTGCTTGCAGCAGCATTGGGAAAGGTCTCACAGAGGAAATGCTAAGTAATTGTCAAGAGAAAGGATTTGAGCAGGAGTGTTTCTATAGATGAGGTGAAGTAGTTTTCCAAATTACCAGTGGAACATGTGGAAATGAATTGCTTAAGAATTTTGACTAGAACTGGAAAATGGAAGCTTGTTTTCCCAAGTATAGGATGGGACTCATGCGGGTGCCTCACTGTCTGTTACAGCACTCTGGGACCATTAGGTGGCATGAGGTGACTGATGAAAGCATTGTTCTTTTCCCTCTCTTCTTCCATCCCTCCAAGGAAGTTGAGTTGATCACCAGGTTCTTGCCTATGCTGATGTCCTTTGTGGTGGATGACCAGATGTTCAACATAGATCAGAAACTGCCCTCAGAGGAGAAGGGACCAGCTCCCTACCCCAGCACCATCCCTGAAGCTTTCACCAAGTATGTAACCTGCCTTACTGACTTTGTGTTGTTACATAGAGTGTTGTTACCAAAGCAAAGCAGCAAGGAGCCAGCCAACAGACAGGGGAAGATACTCTTTGTGGTAAAGTGAAGACTTCCTTGGGGTAAGATTTAATGCCAGTTAATCAAACTGAACTTCTCCTTTAGCAGAACAGGTTTCCATTATGATTCTTCAAGTAAAATCTACACAAAGTAATATTTCTTGTAATAACCATTCTTTTGGCAGGTTGAATATGGAAGTATTTGGTGTTACTGCTTCCAAGTACACTGCTTGTGTAGCTTCCCAAGCAGTGAACAAGGAGTGGGTGATACTGGGGTGCAGCTGGATGAGTGCCTGCGCCTGGTTCTGAAGAGGGCTGTTGCAAATTGTGAAGTTGGCATTTTTGTCACACACTCATTCTCTGTTGATAACCTGTCACTCCAGGGGCCTCAAAAAGATAAAGAAAACCTTTGTGTGCTCTCTGGTATTCAGATCTTGTACTAATTTCCAGCACAGCTCTTATTGGCATGCCAGAATCTGGAGTTGTATCCTCAGGGTTGTATTCTCCACTATGACAGTGCTGATATTTGACCTGATTTTGTTATAACAAAATGATATCAGACTTTATATAATTTTTGAGCATTTGGGCTTCTTCTAAAACCCATTTTGAAGAGCACTTTGATCATAAATATTATTCTAAATGCTGACAATCAAATCCAACTGTTTGGTTACAAGACTGTGCTGTGTTTGTTGAATGGTAAATTTTCCTGGACCATGGTAGTGAACACAGTGATCATCATCTGCTCAGTCACTGAGTAGCTGCTCTTCAGTGGGTCTGAGGTTGGCCACTGCTGTAACTGCTTGGTGCAGTATTTTAAACCCTCTTAGAAGAATATGTAATTTATTTTAGCTTTATTCATTGAGAGACTTTCCTTCTGCCATGACAGATTCTTGCAGGAGAACAGAATAGCTTGTGAGATTGGGCTGTATTACTTCCTTCACATCACTAAACAGAGGAACAAGAATGCTTTCCTCAGGCTCCTGCCAGCACTAGGTAAGTTTTTTTGTCTCATTTTCTGTAGCTGTTTGCCTGGACACCCAGGGGGCAAGCAAACCTGGAGTGAAAGTGATTTCAGACATAGTGTTTTGCCTTTGGCTCTTTCGGTGACTTAGTTGTAAGGCCCTGCAGAGGTGGTTGGTCTTTTTTTTTGTCTGCAATTAGGACACTTCTGTGCTGATCTGAGAACTTAGGGGCAGTGGCTGATGGTCAGTAGTTCCTTAGATCAAAAGCTGTATTAACAATGAGATGAGTTGAGAACTGCCTGGAATAAATCAGAATGATAAAAGAGCAGGAGGCTTAATTCTGCTGCTGCTCATAGTAATTCGAGGTGGCCAGAATCCTGGGACTTGGCTTTGTATGATGAAAAAGCCTGTCACAAAACAGGACTGAACACAGCCTTTTTTTCTGGAATTACCTCCACTGACTTCTCTGAGATGAGTTGCACAAGAGCTCAGAGGCAATCTTAGCAACTGCAGCTCCCAGCAGTGGCAGTGGGGGTTCATTTCCCACCCCTCACCCTGCCTCTGGTGTCCTTTGAACCCTTTGCTGCACGGTCAGCTCATTTACATGGGCGGTTTGCATCTGCTCCCTGTGGGGTCTGAGGAGTGCAGGAGATGGATGTGGCCATGAGCAGAGGATGCTGGAGAAGTGTAACAGGGGACTTTGTGATATTGGCAGGGGCAGGACTTTAGCCTTGGTAAAGACATGGGCTTTCTATGTGTTCTCACCTCTCTGTTCCTAATCTTTTATGTCTAAAAGGTCAAAGCCACCTCCCTGGGCTACATGTTTGAAAAGGGAATCTCACTGCAAAGTTTTCAGCAGGAACATCTGCTCTGTAGCCAGGGTTTGGCACCTGTGTCTCAGTCTGTTTCATTTTCATGTTGTACAGTTGAGACATTCAGTGACTTGGCCTTCGGTGATATCTTTCTGCATCTGCTTACTGGAAACCTCACGCTGCTGGGTGAGGAATTTGCACTTGAGGAGTTCTGCACCAGTCTCTTTGACAACTTCTTTCTCACTGCCTGCTCAAAGTAAGTTGGATTTTCCTCTGGGGAAAGTGAGGGAAATGAGTTTGCAGGATACCTGAGAGAGGTTGTACTGCTTTGAACTATAGTTCTGGTTCAGCAAACTCTTCACATACAGTGGAAATGTTGCCCTAATGCTGTTCTTCTTTAAGGAAACGTTTGTATTTTGTGACCAGGTTTTTATCAGCAAAATTGGGAAGTGGCACAGGATGCCCAGAGAAGCTGTGAATGCCCCACAGATTAATTCAGATTATGAATTATTACCTAAACTGTAATTCATTATTCCTAAATTGCAGTTGCAAAAGACAGTATCCATCCTGCTTCGCAGTAGCTCTGAAGATGAAGAGCCAACTTAGCTCAAACAGATAATCTGTTTGTATCTGTTAATTCAATCATTCAGCTGGAGACCTGCAACCCAGATCCAATCCCCCCAGGAGGCTTTCCCAAAGTGACCAGGGCTGCTGTTCAGGCACAGCAGCACATGCTGCTGCCACCCCCTCCACACACACTGAGACACAAACATCCTCCTGCACGTGCAGTGTGGCCTGTCCAGCAGAGACCAGCTGCTGCCACGTGCTGTGCTTAATATCTCCCCCTCCTTCCTTAGGGGTGCTCCAGTTTACTCATGTTGAAGAATTACCTGAATTCCTTGAAAGTCTAAAGCAGGGTTAGTACTTCGTAGCACACAGGCTATAATTCTCACGTGTCTGGGGAAATTACAACAGTCTGTGTGGGTGTGAATTATTCTGATGCTGTTGCTGTAGCTTTCTTGTTCTCAAGATGGTGTTTGTTGATATCAGCTCCTCTGCTTTAAATTGCTTTTTGCAGAAAGGAGAATGTACACAGACATGTGCTAAGACTGCTGCTTCATCTGCATCACAAAGTGACACCTGCCAAGTTAGAGTCTCTCCAGAAGGCTTTGGAACCCACCAAGCAGGTAAGAAAGGAAGCAGGAAAAAGGGAAAATTAATAGCAAATGAAAGCAGCTTCCTTTCCAGACACTGCTTAATGGAACATGTGCTCTGCTTTCCAAGTGTACCAAGTTGTGTGTTAATTAGCTTGGAACTTCCTCTTTCTCTGTTGCTTTGTGTTAAAACACACAGGGTAATTGCATGCTTAGTGTTCTAGTTAGTAGTGACTAGTATCACAGAATGGTTTGGATTGGAAAGGGCCTTATGATCGTCAAGTTCCAACCCCCTGGCATGGACAGAGATGCCTCACATTAGACGATGTCACCCAAGGCTCTGTCCAGTCCGGCCTTGAATACTGCCAGTGATGGGACAGCCGCAGCTTCTCTGGCACCCTGTGCCAGCGCCTCAGCACCCTCACAGGGAAGAGCTTCTGCCTTAGATCTAACCTGAACTTCCCCTGTTTCAGCTTGAGCCCATCACCCCTTGTCCTATCACTACAAACCCTGATGAAGAATGAAGTATAACTTCTTTTTGTTCCTCCTAATTCTCATTCTGCAGAGTGGGGAAGCTGTGAAGGAGCTTTATAACCAACTCACTGAGAAACTGGAGCTTCGGAAGCCGAGTCCAGCCGAAGTGACTGAGACCCCCTCCATGGAGCTGCCCCTGCCCACTGTGCCCACACCAGCCTCACGCTGAGCTCTGCCTGAGTGACACAGGAGAGGAACTAACCTTGTGCTCTGCAGCGTGAAGGCACTGTGCTGCCTTTCAAGTGTCTCTGCCTACAGGGTGGAAACCAAACCAAAAGCCATTGAAACTCTTTCAGGAAACACTGCAGTTTACACCACCCCACTGGCTCTTGCTGGTTAGAAAACTCTGTATGCAGTGCATTGCAAAGGTTTACTTTTCTTAAAGATAGCTGTGTCATCTTTTAGATTCACTTTAAAATCTGACTTTGGGTTTTAGGGTTGGGTTTTTTTTTTATTTCCCCAAAAAAGGCATATTTTTAAGCTTGGCATCTTGTATTTTTAAACTCTCCTTTAAGAACTGATCAATGAGTGTTTAGCTCCGTTACAGTTGAGCAGGTAGTGTGAACTCTGATGGGCTAACTGTAACTTTCTTCGTAGAATCCCAGCCTGGTTTGTGTTGAAGTGACCTTAAAGCCCATCCAGCTCCAACCCCTGCCATGGGCAGGGACCCCTTCCACTGGAGCAGCTTGCTCCAAGCCCCTGTGTCCAACCTGGCCTTGAGCACTGCCAGGGATGGGGCAGCCACAGCTTCTCAGGGCACCCTGTGCCAGCGCCTCAGCACCCTCACAGGGAAGAGCTTCTGCCTAAGAGCTCATCTCAGTCTCCCCTCGGGCAGGTTCAAGCCATTCCCCTTGGCCTGTCCCTACAGGCCCTTGTCCCAAGCCCCTCTCCAGGTTTCCTGTAGCCCCTTTAGGCACTGGAGCTGCTCTCAGGTCTCCCTTTAAGCCTGGCTCCAGAGCAGAGCTACTTCAGCCCTCGCATCATCTCCATAGCCCCTCTGGCCTTCATTTGTTAGTTTGCTCTCTGGCTGTTTGAATAAGATACTCACAGAAAGGAATGTCAGAGGAGAAAAGCTCCACTGATACCATTCCCTGTTTGAGGTTCTAGCTCTTCTGGTGCATGGTAGGGCATGTTGCATTAGTCAGAGATGCCCACCACTGTCACCAGACCAAGACGCAGTCAACAGCCATCTTCTCAGCTAGGGTCTTGCAAAGGAGGCCAGAAACTGAACCATTCTCTCCCCTTTTCTCCAAAGGAGTAGATTGAAATGAGTCCTGGAGCCAGTGGGGGAAGGAAAAACCAAGACACTAGCACATTCCTCAGTGACAAAAGGGTTTGAGTGTAGGTGGGGTGAAATTCTGTCATTGAAAACATAGCCTGTTCTTCATGGCTGATTTTTGTGTTGCTGTCTGTACTGCTACAGTTAATTCCTGTTCTGCTTTTACCACAGACGCAGGTAGAGTGTGCAGGAAAAGGGACATGGGAAAAGAATGGATTGGGCTAGTTTACAGTGCACTTTACACTAATTTCAGCAGGTACCATGTGCCTGAAGAGAGTCTTCCCAGTCCCCTGTAAGCAGGAAGCTGTCTGCATGGCATACTGTGAATGGCCAGGTAGGAAGGCACCTCTGAGGATGTGTGATTCTGATTCGGAGCAGGACCAGCCTTGGTGAGGTTGCTCAAGAGCAGGACTTTGTATTTACCTTTGAGTTTCATGAGGTTTCTGTTGGGTCACTTGTCCAGGCTGTTGAGGAAGGGGCTCCCTTTGAACAGCCCTGCCCCATAGAATCATAGAATAGTTAGGGTTGGAAAGGACCTTAAGATCATCCAGTTCCAGCCCCCCTGCCATGAGCAGGGACACCTCACACTAAACCATCTCACCCAAGGCTTCGTCCAACCTGGCCTTGAACACTACCAGGGATGGAGCATTCACAACTTCCCTGGGCAGCCTATTCCAGTGCCTCACCACTCTCACAGGAAATAACTTCTTCCTTAGATCCAATCTAAACTTCCCCTGTTTAAGTTTTAACCTGTTATCCCTTGTCCTGTCACTGCAGTCCCTGATGAAGAGTCCCTCCCCAGCATCCCTATAGCCCCCCTTCAGATACTGGAAGGCTGCTATGACGTCTCCACGCAGCCTTCTCTTCTCCAGGCTGAACAGCCCCAACTTTTTCAGCCTGTCTTCATACGGGAGGTGCTCCAGTCCCCTGATCATCCTTGTGGCCTCCTCTGGACTTGTTCCATCAGTTCCATGTCCTTTTTATGTTGAGGACACCAGAACTGCACACAATGCTCCAAGTGAGGTCTCAGAAGAGTAGAGGGGCAGGATCACCTCCTTGGACCTGCTGGTCACACTCCTTTTGATGCAGCCCAGGATACGGTTGGCTTTCTGGGCTGTGAGCGCACACTGAAACCAGCTCATGTTCATTTTCTCATCAAGCAGCACCCCCAAGTCCTCCGCAGGGCCGCTCTGAATCTCTTCTCTGCCCAACCTGTAGCTGTGCCTGGGGTTGCTCTGACCCAGGTGTAGGACCTTGCACTTGTCATGGTTAAACTTCATAAGGTTGGCATCAGCCCACCTCACAAGCGTGTCGAGGTCCCTCTGGATGGCATCCCTTCCCTCCAGCGGATCAACCGACCCACACAGCTTGGTGTCATCGGCAAACTTGCTGAGGGCGCACTCAATCCCACTGTCCGTGTCAGTGACAAAGATGTCGAACAAGACCGGTCCCAGCACCAATCCCTGAGGGACACCACTCATTACTGGTCTCCAGCTGGACATTGAGCCACTGACCACAACTCTTTGTGTGCGGCCATCCAGCCAGTTCTTTATCCACCGAGTGCTCCACCTGTCAAATTGATGTCTCTCCAATTTAGAGAGAAGGATGTCGTGTGGGACAGTGTCAAACGCTTTGCACAAGTCCAGGTAGATGACATCAACTGCTCTACCCCTGTCCATCAGTTCCGTAGCCCCATCATAGAAGGCACCAAACTGGTCAGGCAGGATTTCCCCTTAGTGAAGCCATGCTGGCTGTCACCAAGCACCTTGTTGTTTTTCATGTGCCTTAGCATGCCTTCCAGGAGAATCTGCTCCAAGATTTTGCCAAGCACAGAAGTGAGACTGACTGGTCTGTAATTCCCCGGGACATCCATGCCCACAACCTGGTGTCCTTTGCTGAGGGTGTGTTCTGTCTTCAGGCTTTAAATAGAGGCAATGAAGGATATTAGCCCCATTGATGGCCCCTGAGGAACGCTGTGAGTAGTGGGTTGTCAACGGGGCTTTGTGCTATAGCTCACAGCTGTCTGAGTGTGTCCTGCCTGGTTCCATGCAGCCATCTGAACTGTCTCAAGGTGATGTGCCTGTGTGGACTCCTCAGCTGTGTCAAAAGCTGTTTTAAAGTCAAGGTAAGCTACACACTGTGCTCCCACATCCACCAAGCCAGGCATCTCTTCAGAGCAGGTTATTGGGTTTGTCAGGGACAGTTAACCCTTGTAATTTCTCCTCTGTGCTGGCCATGCACTGTCACTTCCTTCTTCATCATATTTCTGGATATGATTTTTTGCCCCCTCATCACTCCTTGTTTCCTGGGACTTGTGCCAAATTCTGCTTGTGAGGCTTCATTTTTTGAAGTCCAAAACAAAAATCAGATGCTGGTTAAGTAGAGATGGACATCCTTCCCCAGAGCTGCCATCTCCCTCTCAGATGCTGCATGAGGAAAATGAGTGTCACCTCTCTTCATCACCTTGGGGCTTTATTTCTCTTTTCATGCAGGGACCTGTCTGTATCTTGTGGGCAATGGGAAGCTGGGTTCGGTTTGTGGATGGGACAGGGGTACTCGTATTGGTGCCTCTGGTCCACACCACCCCTGTGCATCTCCACTCCAGCTCCCGGGGTCGGTGTTGCCTTTGGCAGCTCACAGCAGTGCATGCATCAGAGTTGTTGGAAGCAGGATCTGGGTATAACAATCCTGTTTTTCTTGCAAAGTTTTGTTCTAAACCATTGAAACTGTCATGGTAACTGACACACAATAACATCCCACGCTGCTGGCAAACCTTTCACAGTGAACTTGCTCAGGCCCCACGCTCTGCTCAGACTCAAAGGGTATTGTAGGTTTGTGGTGGGGTTCTCTTGGTTACTAACGGTTTCTCTTACCCACATGCTGGCCACTCCTGCAGCACGAACTCCTTTCAGTCCAAGCTGTGTGGTTTACTACTTGGTGGAAAGGGCTCTTGTGCTTCAGCCTGTACAGAGAGATACGTGCTGGGTTTTTTCCCCAGGTTGTTTAAATCCATAAGGGAATGGAGTCCCAGAGCACAAACTGCCCATTACCTGTGCTGGCGGCTGCTTGGGCTGAGCGGGGGGAATGTGGGCAGCTGTGAGTGGGAGCAACATAAGGGATACTTTCCAGAAACCATCCTTTTAGTAGTGAACATCAGGGTCTGCTTCTATCCTTTGGGGTGCCAATGATTTCATCCCAGTGTCAGAAACCACACACACACCTGTGGGATGTGTGAACCTCCACAGAGCAAGAGCCAGAGCTGTGTGTGGGATCAGAGAATAGTTTTAGCTGGCAAGAACCTTAAAGCTCATCCAGTTCCAGCCCCTGCCACGGGCAGGGACCCCTTCCACTGGAGCAGCTTGCTCCAAGCCCCTGTGTCCAACCTGGCCTTAAGCATTGCCAGGGACGGGGCAGCCACAGCTTCTCTGAGCACCCTGTGCCAGTGCCTCAGCACCCTCCCAAGGAAGAGCTTCTGCCTAAGAGCTCATCTCAGTCTCCTCTCGGGCAGGTTAAAGCCATTCCCCTTGGCCTGTCCCTACAGGCCCTTGTCCAAAGCCCCTCTCCAGGTTTCTTACGTGTTCTGCCCAGATCAGTTTGATTCCCATGCTGAACTGAAGTGGCTGGGTTTGGGAAGGCACATCTCCATGTCTGATCTATCTTTGTGTCAGGAACACAAAGCTTGGGTTGCCTGCACTTCACCCCGTGGTCCCTGTGCTCTGGCTCTGGAGCAGCTCAAGTGCTGCCAACTTCCTCACTGCTCCTCCTGCAGTGCAGCTCTGCCTTGTCTGTGGAGTGATGGTTCTGTGCAGATGGACAGAATTACTCCTTACTGCTGGAATGCCTGGAGCCTCAGCAAATTGTTCTTGCAATGACTTCAAAGGTTGGCTGCTGGGGCAGTGTGTGGTAGGAGCAGTTAGATGTGTCTTCTGTCCTGCTGTGGAGAAGTGCAAGACTGCATGGTAGGTACTAGTTCTCAGTGTGCACCTTCATCTGGGTGTGTGACCATCACCCTGGTTGTCCTGTGCTGTTGGGGGTCCTGCCCATCCTGGCTCTGTTCAGCAAGTGTGTTCCTGCTTTCCTGGAGGTCCCTGTGGCTGGGTGGCACCTCCGTCCTTGTCTTATTGCTCTGCTTGGGGGTAAAGCTGTGACCTTCACTTGGTGATGCACAGCCCTTCACTGACCAGCACCAGCTCTCTGACCTGGTGCACCAGCTCTGTATGCTGTGAGATGTGCTTGACCTTCAGAGCTCTTCCTGCAGCTCACCAGGGGTGTTGCTCAGTGGAGGAATGGAAAGAGGAGCAGTGGGTCAGCAGCACCCTCCCTGCCTGCAGAGCCTCCCCACAGCCTGGCAGGCAGAAAGAAGACACTGGTGTGATGCTTGCTGATGCTGATTCAGTGCCTTGGTGACCATCTACCAGGTCCTGCTTGGCGGGAACGTGCTCAACAAGAACATGAGCATTTAGCACTTCTTTACTACTCAGGTGCCTGATTTCCCCACTGAGATCCATCCAGTTTAGGCATTTAAACCTTGGTGTTTTGACAGGTGACCATGTGTGTCCACCCGATGCCTTTAGGAGCCATCTCATGAGATTTAGATGCTTTACCTTTCAGACTTCCTTTGCTCTGAAGCAGTGAAAGGAGAATCATAGAACAAGGAACAAGGAGAACAAGAGCCTGGCAGGTAGGGAATAGCTCCCGTTAGGACAGAGCATTCAGAAGTCTTTCTTTTGAAGAAGCCTCTGCTTGTGCCATGGCCTCAGTAGGATCCTTAGTGGTGCAGGGAGAAACTTCATGGCACCAATCTCCACCTACGAAAGGAAGCTTCTTGTTCAAAAAGAGGGCTGTATGCTGACAGCCTGCAACTCCTGCTCTTGTCTGGATTAAACCTGAATTGGTGGAACAGAATAGCCCTGAGATCATCCTCTTGGCGAGCCCCGGTTGCCAGCTTCTGGTTTCCAGCCCATATTTCCCAAATGCTCCCACAAGAGCCACAGCTGGGACCCTTGTAAGGGCAGCTCTGGAAGGTTGTGACTTACAGGATAATGAGAGGTGGGGACCCAGCAGTTGAAAGGCATTGCCCTGCATCTTTACAAGGCTGAATGCTCAAGAACATCTGCTTGTTGGCAGAACACCCCGTTCTTAGTGCTGTGGGCAGTGGATCCATGGAGAAGTGGTGGGGAACACTGGGTTGTGACGTAGATAGCTGCAGGGAAGATGGACATCTAAAAGGAGTGTCTAAGTCTGGAGCAGAAGCTGCACAGCAGCAAAGTGAATTATCACTCTCCGAGATACTGTTCTGGGGGAGCTGCGGTATGGTTCAGGCTTTACAGTTGCCTTTAGGTTAACTCTGATGAGTTCTGTTGTGCATGGTTGGGCACTTGGTATATGGCTTCCCATGTATGCAAGGATCCCCTTGCCCAGTTTCCTTGGGATTTGTCTGGCTTTGACTGTGGAAGAGCTGCATTTGGCACAGAAAATGAAGTGTCATGGACAATCTTGTTAATTCCTTTTTCAGAACAGTTAATCCATTTGAGGATGGACAATTACACCGATTTTGCCTGCAGGTGTCTATACTTCTAGCGTAGAACTCCTTAAGCTGGAGCTGTGTCGCAGGCAAAGGGAGGTGGTGGCTGTAGGTGACCTGCAGCAGGACTCTGTGGAGCAAGAGACAACACCACAGGGTGGTTTAGAGACTTTCTGACCCTTACTGCAATTGTGATGGGTGACACACAGCTGCTGCATTATGTTTTCTTTGGTACAAGCCTCTCCTGGCATACAAATGCCATTATAATACAGCTCTCTTTGGAGAGAGGTCCTGGTGGAGCAGCTCTTCAGGAGGAGTAAGTACTTCTGAAGTTCGCAGCTCTGGTAGATCCCACTGTGACCGCAGAACCTCTGCAGTCTCCACTTGCTTTCTCCCCTTCATTTCCCCTTCAGGCTGTTACGTCAGGAAGGGCTGAGCCCAGCAGCACTCATGGACCAGCCCAAGCTGTGAACCCACAGGCATGCTCTGAGTGTCCTTGCAGCACACCCCCTCCACCAGCCAGGTTCAGTGTTAACAAGGGGCAAATCAGCTTCTCACAGCTTGAGGTGGGTGTAAAACCTGCATTAAGGGCAGCTCCACCCAGGTTCAGGTTACTCTCAGTGTAGAGGACAGGGCTTCAGCTCTATGGTGGCTCGAGGCTTTGCCACTCATGGGTATCCTCTGCATTCACTGCTCTTTCCCAGGTCCTTTCTTCTCTGCTTCTTTCTCTTGGGTGCCTGGCACTTATTGCCATCATCTTCAGCTCCATTGTCTTCATCTTCACCATCTTCACTACCTAATAATCATATTTTTCTGGCAGGAGACACTGATTTTGGGAAGTTTCTTGCTTTGTAGGGGAATTTTGAACCTGGCTAATACCTCCGGAGTGCAAGAAGGACCAGCAGTGAATGGAGTATCCATCAGCATGCAGAGACCATACTGAAGATACCAATGTCAGTCCAGCTTGAAGGATAACTTCACGGAAAGCAACTGAACCATCAGTGTGGGTGGGTTTTGGGCTGCCGGACCTGCAAAGGGAGTCTGATGGGAAGGACAGAGCTGACCAAGTAGATGCAGTGAAACCAGCTTCCTTTTCTTGCAAAGCAATTGCACAAGGGGCAAAGGTATCTCACCTCGTAGGTTGCTGCTGCCCCTGATCTGCTCAGGGAAGAGGAAAAGCATCAGTATTTGACCACAGCTTCTGCATCTGTGCTAAAGGCAGCAGCCAAGAAGTAAGTATCTGTGCCTTTATCTCCTCCAGGTGCTGCGAATGTCAGTCTATGCAATGAAGTAAGAAAGATAACCCCTGTAACCACTCCTCCATCTCGAGTCACACTAAAGCCTTGCTGGTTCTTGTGTGTTGTTCTAGAAAAGCAGTCCAGAACTCAGGACACAATTATTATTATTAATAGTATGTTTTCCCTCAGACTAGCATCCGTTTGCTGTGCCAAAGCTGTGTTGTCTGATCAGGGTTAACAGAATGAAAAGTGGTGAAATGTTTATAAAACCCTGGAGCTGAGTCATGAGCAATCTGATACAAAGCAATCTGGTGGTGAAGCGTGCAAGTTTCACATCGCTACGTTTCCAACTGTATCTGTAGGTAGAAGCAATTCAAACTCCTCCGAATAACTGCGTCTCAGAGCGTCTGTTGTCTTTTATTCACTGAGGGCTTGTGTGAGGCTGTGGAAGCTGCTGACAGATTCTGCAGTGCCGCTTTTTTCTTTACAACTCTGAAAATCCATTTTCCTGTCTGTTGTGAAGGCTGAGATCTGCTCTCTTCTGGCTCTGTTTGCAGCTCTATTTCCCCTCTGGTTCCAGATCAGTTTGACCACTACTGAGCTTAGGAAGGCAGCACCGATGTCAGTGAGAGGGGAAGGAGAGCACTGTGTGCAGTTCTGGTGTCCTCAACATAAGAAGGCCATGGAGCTGTTGGAGCAAGTCCAGAGGAGGCCACGAGGATGCTCAGGGGCTGGAGCACCTCCTGTATGAGGTTTCTCCAGGCTGAGAACACTGGGGCTGTTCAGCCTGGAGAAGAGAAGCTGTGTGGAGACCTCAGAGCAGCTTCCAGTGTCTGAAGAGGGCTAAAAGGATGCTGGAGAGGGACTCTGCATCAGGGACTGTAGCAGTAAGACAGTGGATAACAGGTTCAAATTGAAACAGGGGAGCCTGAGATGAGCTCTTAGGCAGAAGCTCTTCTCTGTGAGGGTGCTGAGGCGCTCTGAGCCCAGAGAAGCTGTGACTGCCCCATCCCTGGCAGTGTTCAAGGCCAAGTTGGACACAGGGGCTTGGAGCAAGCTGCTCCAGTGGAAGGTGTCCCTGCCTGTGGCAGGGGTTGGAACTGGATAAGCTTAAGATCCTTTCCAGCCCAAACCATTCTATGAAATTCTATGTGTCTGCAGGTGATGTTTATTCCCTTGAACTGCCCATGAAGCCCCATTGGAGATGTCAGAGTTGCTGAGGCAGGGTCTTTACTGACCTGTGAAACAAAACATGGGCAGCAATAGCAAAACATCTGGTCCAGTAGGTCATAGCCAGGCTTGATACCAGCCCATGGCCTGCTCCAAATGAGCACCATCGTCTCTGATATAGAGATTTAATCTCAATAGAGATTAAACATATAATTACAGAGGGCTTTTTACAGGCAGGTTCCTTGATGAGTGGACTAAGGGCAGAGAAGGCAATCTGTTCTCCATCTCGCCTGTCCCAGCAGGACAGCACTCGTGGGCTCTGGCTGAGGACAAGTGGGTGTGGAGATGCAGAAAGCATGCCTGCAGCTAATGGGGTACTGTCTGAAGTATATGAAGACCCTGAGACCTCAGATCCACCTTTACTCACAGTATATATATATACTCACTATATAGAGCTACTTCGCATTGCAGGTGCTTGTGGCTTGACTGCAGCCTGGGGTTGTCCCTGTATCTTCTGGATGCCACAGGCATTTTGGACCGTGACCCCATGGCCTGCTATAGGAGCTGCTTGGCCTGATCCTTCAGTCTGGCTTGTGGAGCAGGTTTGATGTTCCCAGTCCTTGGTCATCCTGTTAGCTATAGGAATCCAGCAGCCTTTGGGCCCTGTACAAGGGGAATGCGGGTCACTGCCTTTTCAGTGAAGCCCAGAAGTTCTTCTAAACAGCCAGTAAATGCAACAGGTCAAACACACGGTTTAGGTCAAACACAGTTTATGTCAACCCTGATTTACTGCAACAAAACAGTTGTGATGCAGTTTGGAGACTGTGAGCTCTGGGTCAATGGTGAGCCTTGGAAGGGTGGGTTTCCAGTCTGTTGTGCTGCATTCCATGTGGAAGAATGAGGAGATGGGTGCTTCCAAGGAGGCAGAAGGAAGTGATCTTTGGTGTTGCCCTTGGGGCTGCAATGAATATTAACACTGACTGGCATCTACCCACCTCTGTATTTTAAAATCTCTTTAGTAGTAAAGAGGCCCAGATTGTCACCCAGCAGAGAGGGGAATAGGAGCTAAGTAGCAGAATGACATAGTCCTGTTCCTCAGTGCCTTTGCTCCAACAATACCCAGCCCAAAAGAATGGGAATGCTGCAGCAGTCAGGAAGAAAGGCTCAGTAACTATTCAAGTACTCTGGGTTTTTATTCCAGCCCAACTGCCTGGACGGAGTGCCTCATTTCCAGCCTGGATTCACAAAGGAATCACAAACCTGCACATGCTGCTGCTTCTGCTGCTTTGGAATGAGGTTTTATGAATGCGTCGGTGGCCCAGCTTTGTCACTGTTCCTTTTGTGTCTGCTTAAACTGGGAGTGGAAAGAGGTGTCCCCTGCAAGGGATTCTGCCCAACTAAACTTTGTGTTCCAGAGCCTGCTTTCCCTTTGCTTTTGTTCTTCAGAGCCCACCTGAGCTCCAGGCTCTCTGACCTCACCTCAGGTTTTGCTCCCTGCTCACTTCAAGCTTGGGGAAGCTTCTTCCCATGCTGCATCTTTCACACAAACTTCATCCGTATTTGACCTATTTGCTGCTTTTGCAGAGTTCTCTGGAAACAGCAGGAGAGAGCCATGATGTGTCTGAGGATGCTGGCTCCTGACTAAAACCGTTTGCAGAACGATGGACAACTTGAGAAGCAGATCAAGGCTCTGATCTGCAGGTAAGGTCTGCTTCAGGCCTCAGGTTCCTATGTTACACAATAGCTTTGTATATGCATTTTATTGGCATATCTGTCTGGTACTGATGACTCTCACTATCTTCTTCCCTGTGAGGGTGCTGAGGCGCTGGCACAGGGTGCCCAGAGAAGCTGTGGCTGCCCCATCCCTGGCAGTGCTCAAGGCCAGGTTGGACACAGGGGCTTGGAGCAAGCTGCTCCAGTGGAAGGGGTCCCTGCCCGTGGCAGGGGTTGGGACTGGATGGGCTTTAAGGTCCCTTCCAACACAAACCAGGCTGTGAAGGTGTGCACAGCCCAGGTATTAAGTGCTCCAAACCCTTTGGAGTCCCCACTGAGTTTGCTGGCTGCTGCTTGTCTCTACTGTCAGAGTCTCTGCGCAAATCAAAGGACCCACACAGGCCCTTCTGCTCCCACCAGACCTGTCCAGGTCAACACCGAGGCTGTGCCCTTGGGCTGAATTCACATACCAGTGCAGGCTGGAGGCAGAGGGGGAACAGCCCCGTGTTCAGCACCACATCCACCTCCCACCCTGCCCTGCCCTCCCAAATTGGGCTTTAATCACCGTAAAATCAGCCTTTCCAGTTCCTTTTCTGAATCATTTGTCAAAGAACGTCCTTGTGACAGTCACTCGCCTGTTTGGAAACCAAGTGCTGCGTTAAAGCTGTGGGCTCTGGCAGTAACTCACAGCTCGTGGCTTCTCTGCCTTATGTAATAGTAAGGATGAATTGGTGAAACTTTTAGCTAAAACTGGTGTGTTGAAGTTCAAATAACTTTTTTAAGACTAAAAAACTTACAAGCCTCAAGTCTTTTAAGACTCATCAGATGTTTGCTTAAGCACTGACAGTGGTAAAAGGGCAGCGGCAGTCTGCAGTCTGCTGGGTGTGAAAGGAGCAGCAGTCAGTCAGGACTGTGATGTCCAGCAAGCAGCAGGTGTTTGTATATGTGTTTGTATTCATAAGATGGAGCCCTCATGCAAACTAGGAGCAAGTTGCAGTGAGTTATCCTGCAGCTTTACCCCCGTCATCTCTCTCTCTGTTTTTTTGCTCTCCCCTGGAACAAAGCAGTCACGTTTTCTTTACTCACTGCTAATTGCATATGTATCAAATATCAAATATCAGTGTTGTCTTTAGTCTAAACTCCCTCACTACGAATGACTTGTACCAAGCATCAGAACCCATCTCCTGCAGCCTGGCAACTCTCTCTGTTGCTATAGGAACGGCTCCGTTATCCTTTGGTGGAGAACCTCAAGTATCCCGGTTTTTGTAGCTGTTGGAACACCTCCAGACCCTGCTGGTTTCATTCACTTGCTCACTCCCATCCATGAGATCCTCTCCTCCCAATATAGAGAGTTACTCAACACTTCTGGAGTCATAATGAAAGAACATTAGTTAGCTGAGGGAAAGTCACACCATGCTTTGAGGTGCACATTTGACTGGGACACTGATACTGCCGTTGGGTTTGTTAAATATGCAGATGTACTGTGCAATTAGCATCCCCTAATGGGCATTCAAATGGTGCTTAATAGACAACTGTCAAGATCGCTTGCTTCTGCACACTTGTCTGCAGTTATATCCCAAAGGGCAAAAGTTGCTGAGAAAATTCTAACCTCAGGTGTTAAACCCACAGGTAACGTAACCTGAGTTAGTGGGAAGCAGCTTCCTCGTGCTATATTTACTGTGACCCTGTGTATTATGTGTCTGTCACATCCTTGAGGAACCCCAGTGACCATCACATTGAGCCCTGCTCTGTGTGGAAAGCAAGCCCAGCGGTCCCTGTGCTCATGGAGGAGCTGTGGAGCTGAAGATCGCAGGTGTTGCTGGATCTGCTGGACTTCTTTCTCTGCACTGAATTGGTGCAGCTCATGGAGTCCCAGCCTGGTTTGTTTTGGGAGGGACCTTAAAGCTCCTCCAGCTCCAACCCCTGCCACGGGCAGGGACCTCTTCCACTGGAGCAGCTTGCTCCAAGCCCCTGTGTCCAACCTGGCCTTGAGCACTGCCAGGGATGGGGCAGCCACAGCTTCTCTGGGCACCCTGTGCCAGCGCCTCAGCACCCTCACAGGGAAGAGCTTCTGCCTAAGAGCTCAGCTCAGTCTCCCCTCGGGCAGGTTCAAGCCATTCCCCTTGGCCTGTCCCTACAGGCCCTTGTCCAAAGCCCCTTTCCAGGTTTCCTGCAGCCCCTTTAGGTACAGGCCCCTTTCAACTCCATTAAGCAAAGGTAGGTTGATCAATCTGCCTTCTTGCTTCTCGATGATCCTGGTAATTAAATCATTGCTTGAGGGTTCACTCTTTCACTTAGTGAAGAATTTCACTGGAATAACCTGAATTTTGAGCAAGATGGTCTTAGAATTGGGGTGATTTTTTTCTTGACTTACACAGGTGTCTAAACAGCAGTGGGTTATGCTTTTGTCCTGCTAGAAATACCAGGCACATGTATTGCCTCGTGTCCTGGGGGTCTCCCTGGGGGAAGGAAGGGAGATCCTGAGTGGCTTTGGTGTCACAACAAGGTCTCAATGGAGCACGATCCTACACTGCTAAACAAAAAGAGGTCGAGGGGCTGGGAGAGGAGCTGTGGTAGGGAAAAGACTGGAAGCTGTGGCAGCGGGGTTTTCCTGCGCACTGGATCCCTCACCAGAGCTTTACAGCATCTGAAGATTTAGGTAAGGAATAATAACGAGGAGAACAAAATCAGTGTGAGAGAAGTGAGCAGAAGACAAGGGTTCTCAGCAATAGAAACGCTCCCTATCAGCACTGGCTCAGCGCAGCCCAAACCCTGAGCCCCAGGGGAGAGGCAGCCGGAGGAGCCCGAGTCACTGAGGGCGTTTAATTCCTTCCTCGCAGGCGGCCGGGGCTCCCGGTGCCGGCTCCGCAGCCAGCTCTCCCCCCGCGCCGCTCGCAGGGCTGCTCCTGCCATCCCAGTGCAGGGAGCTCATGGCTGCGGAGTGATGCAGACAAAGCAGGAGTGAGAGGGGAACGGGAGGGATGGAGTCCCGCAAGATGTGATCCTCCCCGTGAAAGGAAGCGGCCGTAGCCCCTGCAGCTGTGTTTGTGCTGCTGCTCCACGCCCCAGGCACCAGCCTCTCATCCCCCGGGAGGTTCCGACAGCGCTAATTCACTCTGCACAAAGCCCAGCCTGCAAAGGCTCCTCTCCAGCAGCAGCTTTGCCATCCCTCCAGCTCCCAGACCTCCGGCTGCTCTCCCTTGCTCTCGATCCAATGTCACCTGGACCCAATGAAGCAGACCCCGAAGTGCCACGGATGGATCCCAGGATTCTGATTTTCCTGCTGTACGTGATGATCCTTCACGAGCTGGTGAGTGGCTGGATGGAGTACCAGAAGCAGATAGCCAAGCCAAAGAAGCAGGCGGGTCCAGTTTGGTCTTCTAGGTAAGTTAATGCCTCTTATGCATCCAAAAGGGAAATAGCTCAGGTGTGCTTTGAAGGGGAGGATTGCCTTTTGTGTGTGTACCTCAGTCCTTATAGCTGTGTATGTGTGGGTATCATCCATTGTGTGCGAACCACAGAGGGAGGATTAAGGGCTGTTAATCTTTTGAGCCTGTATTGTCTGCACAGACTGTGCCTTTGACACACTTGCAGACAAAATGCCTGTGATTTGGGGGGTTTGTGTGTGGAAATGTGCTGTAACTCAGCATGTTTCCTGTGACTCAGGTTCCCCGTCAGCATACCTGGAAGAGAAAGCTGTGGGTAGCATCAGGAGCTACGCTTCATGCGTGATATTCATCAATGAGGCACAAACCTCTAGAGACTCCTCACAACCCGAGTGTTTCATGTTAAATCACTAGCGTGCATGTCACTATCTCACCGCCTCCTCCCACTCTCTGGGCTGTGCCCACTACACTAATCCCTGCCTTGTTTTCTGCCCAACAACAGGGAGGAGCTGGAGAAACAAGGACATAAAAGATAAGCGCTGCATGCCCTTAAAATTCAGGTGTTTCTGCAAATACTGCTTACACCTTGTTCACTTGTAATAATTGGTCTCAATATTGTTGGGGTCTTATAAAGAAAGATATTGACAGCTCTCCATCAGCTGTGTGATTAGAGACCAGCACCCAAGCACCCCAAATTCACCTCCTGCTGGATCTTGGGCAATGACAGACCAACGTCTCGTATCTTTGGACATGAAAAGATGCCCGTGACCCAGTTTGCTCTGGGTCTGACAGCAGCAGCAGCAGCATGCAGAGCTCACAGCTCCTTATCCTAATCCTCTGCCGTGCAGCAATCCCCGCCGCAGTTCCAGCCCCACGGTGCTTGGTGCTGCACATAGGTGAGAGTACCAAGGGGAAGCAGGAGCCAGGACGCAGCCATGGCTTGCTGGAGATAGCAGCTAGCAGACATCGGCCTCTGTCTGCAGCTCAGGGCTAAATGCAGTGGCTGCTTTTGCAGCCCAAGCAAAGCCGAAGTGCACCTTGCACTGTCTGGTGTGGTACAAGTGAAATGATGAGCCCTGGGAACGCAGCCATGGGTGGAGACAGCTCCGGAGCACAAATAGCTTGAAGGCGACAGAGCTGGCTGGTGATAGCTGAGGTTAGAGGCAGATTCCCTGCTGTCAGGGAGGAGTGCGGGGAGGCATTGGCAGTAACTTACACTGAGGTCTGAGGTACCCCAGTGCTAGCAAAACAGATGCAATGCAGAAAACCATTGTATTTACTAAAGGCCACCAAGGAATTTTCATCAAACAGCCGGGATTAGTGTCATAGGACTGATTATGGGGGTTTCTAAGGGGACCTAAGGGAATTAGGTACCCCATTAAACATCTGCAGGGGTTGCCATCTAACCCAGCCTCAGCTGGGGAAGTGGCACCAAGCTGGATGAGTTGTGCAGGGCCCCTCACCCTTGGGCATCCCAGCCATCTCCATGTGAGTGGGTCACACAGCCTGCCCTGCCTGTGGTCACAACCGGCTGTGGCCAGCCCTAAACCCCCTCCTGATTCCAGCCACCAGGTCTGTGTGTGCCGCACGGGTCAGTCACAGGTTGCACCATGAACAAGTGAAGCTCCTTGCCCAGAAACGGGAAAGTTACAGGATGAACTGGGATCTTCTTGGTGGAATTAAGGTTGTCCTGTATGGACACCCTGAATGTGGTGTAGCCTGGGCTCATGCAATGATGCTGAAGCTTTCTTGAGTGATGAGCCCTCGGAGGCAGGTTTCCAGCGCTCAGAGAGCACAGCCAGATGTTCACCTGTCAGTATAGGCTTAGAAAATGCTCAGAAGTGGTTGCCACATTTGTGGTCTGGCTCTCCAGGGTCCGAGCTGTGGCTCAGCAGTGCAGGAAAGCTTCCTCGTGCCTCACATTAGGCCAGGAGCACCACAGCACAAAGCCAGCTCACAAGTGAGGTTCGCACCAGTTGGTTTAACGCTGGACCAGGGACCATCCCTCCACTGCAGCCCAGCTCCAGAATCGCCCATCCTCGCGCAGCTGAAGCAGCACAAACGTGAAAGCATAAAGAAAGCTGCAATATCAGCTTGGATTGAATTGTCAGGAAGTGTCTGTACGCCCACACCTGCACCACATTGGGAGTACGGATCTGGGGCACCCGGGTGAGCTCATTCCTGTGTGCTGGAATGTGATGTCTGCTCCCCCTGGGCACACTCAGCCCTGCTGGGTCCCCTCTGCAGCTGGGAGGAACGAGAGCGAGAGGCTGGTGTGGTCTGGGATCCATAGACTGCTGCCGCTTTAGGAAGGGTTTGCCTTGCCAAGGTAGTCCCAAACCCTTCCCCTAAGAGCTTAAACCCGAGCCACCAGCAAAGACCTCCTTGGAAGAGGTGCATTAAGGCCACTCTGCTGCCCAGCACGGCCTGGAGCTGTGGAGTGAGGCTGCATCTCCTGCCGCAGGGCCTGAGCTGCCGCCTCCCCTGGCTAAAGTAATGAACTTGGAAAGCAATTAGGAAACGCAGTCCCAGAGCTGCGGGTTAACGGGGACCCGGCAGCGCTCTCCCGGCCGCAGCCCCGGCGCGGGCAGGGCCGGCGGGGCTCTCCCTCCTGCCGGCGCTGTGCAGTAGTAGCGAGCTGTTGTAAAGCGGCTTTTCTCGCGTTCACAGCTCTCCCACAGCGCTGCCTTCCTCCGCTCCTGGCGCGGCTGGCGCTCCCCACGCCCGGCTCCATTCAGCCGCCGCTCCGGCAATGAGCCTTGCCTCCACCGCGTTATGGGCGCGGGGGAAACGGCGTCCGGATGGTGTTCATTGACCGCTGGGATCACGGGGGGAATGACTGAGCAGGACCTGGGAAGGGGTCTCTAAGAGCCAGCCCCCAGCCCTTTGCGCAGGGATGTGGAGGGGGATTCACCCTGCAGGAGTTCTGCTGCAGATTCCGTTGTGGCCCCCATCACCCCCTGCTCTGGCAGCAGAACAGGCACGCTCATTGTGCCAGGCTAGCAAAAGCTAGGTATAAAAAGAGGTAGAGAAGGTGTTAGCCAGGAGGAAGGAAAGAAAAGCCCGAGGCACCGTGCCTGGGGAGAGTGGAAATGCCCAGGGCAAGTGGGGCTGAGCATTCAGGCATCCCAGAAGAGCCTCAGGCGGACCCGGTCCCACTGCTCCTGCAGCCTGGAGTGTCCTGGGCATCTCTGCATGTGGTGTGGTTGGTTCTCATCCTGGATAGCCCCCTGATGGAACAGGGACTGTAACGAGGGTGGCAGAAGCCCAAAGAAACACACGTTGTTGGGTTTAGTGGGTGTAAGGAAAACTGCTCAAAGGTATTTGAAGTGGAAGTTTCAGAGCCAAGGGGTTTGGTTGCAGTGACCCACCTGGCCGGAGGGGACGGTCCCTGTGGCTCTGACAGGCTGTTCATGGGGTTCTGAGCTCACAGTTGTGCACTTGGGCTTCAGCAGTGACCCAACACCTCCAGTAAGTGACACAGGGAGGGTCCCCATCACTGCTTCAGGCACACAGAGAGGCTCACTGGGGTCCCTACAGCCCAGATGCAGGAGATGTGCCCCAGCTCTACCCCACACCAGTTTAACCCTGTCTCGCTTTGCTCCTCAGCAGCAACACCACCAGATCAAACCACTCCAGCTTCTCCAGGCCGCTGGTGCACTCGGTGCGCAGGGAGAGGTACAGGGACTGGAGGAAACCGGGGCGGATCATCCGGAAAGCGTGAGGATGCATCCGCTGGGAGCGTGGGGAGAGCTGACGGAGCCGAGGCACCCCTCCCTCACGAGGTCTGCACCCACTTACCACCTCGCAGCAGCCGGCATGAGGCATCCTCCAGGCACTGTGATCTGCAACCTGCAGCTTGCTTCTCCTCACTGGGCCTGGCGTGATGAAAAGGAACAAGCCCCTTCCTCTTGAGAACCCGTCCCTGCGTGGTGAGGAACCGGGATGGAAACACCTCAGCCAGCAGCGGGATCAACAGCGGTGGGATGAGGCTTTTACCACCCAGCCCAGGGAAGTGACTTCTCCTTCTTCCCAAAGGGTTGAGTAGATTTCTTGGGGGCAGAGTGAAACTTGCTCCTGCGTGGGCAAACCTGGGAAGCCTCCAAATGGTTTCAGGCTCCTCTCCTTCCATTCGGGGGCTCTGTGGCTGGTAGGCAGCATTTCCCAAAGCAACTGGGAGATCTTTGGTGTCCAGTTTGCCACCATTCCCAAGAGAACTTGCGCCCACAGCTCAGGACGGTTTGGAAACGCTGGCTCCCCATTAAGTCTTATTCACTGGGAGTCTGTCAAGTTCTTTCTGCTTTCCTTCACCCTTATTAAATGAGCTGCTCCAGGGTGGAAGGGGGAAAGCGTTGAGCTGGTGATTCGGAGTTATGCCACCGAATGCAATGACCTTGTAATTAGCTTTCTTTGGAGCATTCCCAGCAGTCGAGCCAAATGTAAGAATGACTTTCTAATGAGCAGCTAGATGGGAAAGGAATAAAATATTGCTCTTTTATTCGAGTCTGTTCTTTGGGCATAAAATGAGATGTTAGAGGTGAAATCGGTTGTTGTGTCCTGCCACCCCATGTAGCAGTTGTACGCGGGGTGGGAAGTGCTGAGTGCTGACACTGCGGACACTCTAACAGCAACTGCCCATGGCAAAACAACCTTATTTGCTGCACATAATGTCTGGCTCAAGTGCTGCCTGTTCTTCTCCTTGCCAACCATTTATAAACCTGACTCCGGCTCACAGAGGTATTATCCAGAAGTACGTAGGGAAGGGAGCTGGAATAGACGATGCATTCATTACCCAGAAGTAGCCACCAGATATAAATGTGCGTCATCTTAGCCTTCAAATACCCAAAGCTACTGGAAACCTGGAGAGGGGCTTTGGACAAGGGCCTGTAGGGACAGGCCAAGGGGAATGGCTTGAACCTGCCCGAGGGGAGACTGAGCTGAGCTCTTAGGCAGAAGCTCTTCCCTGTGAGGGTGCTGAGGCGCTGGCACAGGGTGCCCAGAGAAGCTGTGGCTGCCCCATCCCTGGCAGTGCTCAAGGCCAGGTTGGACACAGGGGCTTGGAGCAAGCTGCTCCAGTGGAAGGGGTCCCTGCCCGTGGCAGGGGTTGGGGCTGGAGGAGCTTTAAGGTCCCTTCCAACCCCAAGCAGGCTGGGATTTGCCTCCTGCTCAGTTGTCTGCAAATTGTTCCTGCTGTGGTGTTGGCTCACCCATGGCAGGAGTTGCCCCTGCGCCGAATTAGGCCCCCAGAGCCCTGTGAGCACAGAGGGGCCCGTGAGGGGCTGTGAGTTGTCTCCTCCGAAGATAAACATCACAAGGAACCTGGCTGAACCCTGCTCTTGGGGTGCCCAATGCTCTACCCCAGCCAGGCTGGGGAGGTAGCTCAGATGCAGACCTCTGCTCTTAGGGGAGATGAAGCTTTTGGCTTGGGAGGTGGAGTTCATGCCTTGTGCTTGGATGCTGTGGGGAAAAGAGGCAGGAGCAGCAGTTAACCCTTTCTGCACATTGCATAGCAATGGGCAATGAGGCGAGGGAGCAAAGACGTGCCCCAGCTCTGGGACACTGGGGCTATTTCCCGAGGCGTCCACTGCCCACCCCAGTACATGCAGGTACCTCACCGGTAACAGCAACAAATGGAGAAGGTGGCAGGAGGGAAACTGTTCAGGTGTTTCTGGGCAGTGGGGACTTTGTTTTCCTGGAGTGGAGCCTGCCCTGGTCCCGGGCAGGACATGGAGCTGGATGTTCTCCCTGCTCTCTGCTGGAGCGTGTTTGAATTAACCACTGAAGTGCTGCCGGGTAGGACTGTCCCCACTGCACAAGCTGAACAGATGCACCTGAATGGGGACAGACTGACCTGAACAGGGCAGGCAGATGTCCTGACTGCTGCACCCTTAGGGAATGAAGGGGCAGGGATGCCTCGCTCTGCTGACCACATGCTGGATTCATCCCTGTAACCACCATCATGTTTTCTTCCAATAAACCCTTTTACATAGGCGGTGCGTAGGTTGTCTCCGCTCTCTTTCAGGCCTTGCATCTCTCTGCTGGGTTTGGCTTTCCCAGCCTGGGAGCCACCCCAGAGGGACAGCTGGTGGGGTAAGGGATGATCCAGTGTGGCGAAAAGCATCTTTGGTGCTGCTTCTATAGCACAGATGTTTGTCCTCTCATCCTTTATGCAGAGGAGCACATGTCTGCAGACCAGACTCCTGGTTTGGGTGCTGTAGGCTTGGCTGTGCTTATTTGCAGCTATTCAAGTTGCTTTGCAGCACTGGTGGAGAAAATCCTGCCCAAGAATCTCACCTCGTGATGGGAGCTGGTGGTGACGGAGAACTCAGGATCCAGCATCAGTGGTGTGGAGCCCAGAGACCTGAGTGAGCGATGCAACCCAGCAGCCTGCATCCAGCCGCCCATGAGGGGCTCACCTCCCACTTGGTATTCTCAGTTAACTGGGCTGAGCGAAGGCGTAGCCAAGGGTGGGCAGCTTCCATCTCTGTGCTGAGGTAACTGAGGTTTCCTGTGGGATTTGGGTCTGATTCTGCATTGTCACCCCACTGTTCTGCCACAGCACCCTTGGATAAACTCACCCCTGTGCAGGCGAAGCGGTGACCCCACAGGGGGAAGGGATGTGCCACAACACAAGAAATTACTCCAAACAGGAACTCCTGAGAAGACGGCTCATAGAGCCATAGAGCCATAGAGGCAGAGAGCTCATAGAGCCATACAGCCATAGAGCTCATAGAGCCATAGAGCCATAGAGCCATAGAGCTCATAGAGCCATAGAGCTCATAGAGCCATAGAGCCATAGAGCTCATAGAGCCATAGAGCTCATAGAGCCATAGAGCCATAGAGCCATAGAGCTCATAGAGCCATAGAGCCATAGAGCTCATAGAGCTCATAGAGCTCATAGAGCCATAGAGCCATAGAGCTCATAGAGCCATAGAGCTCATAGAGCTCATAGAGCCATAGAGTCATATAGCTCATAGAGCCATAGAGCCATAGAGCTCATAGAGCTCATAGAGCTCATAGAGCCATAGAGCTCATAGAGCTCATAGAGCCATAGAGTCATAGAGCCATAGAGCTCATAGAGCCATAGAGCTCATAGAGCCATAGAGCCATAGAACCAGAAAGCCATAGAGCTCATAGAGCCAACCAGCTTGGAAAAGACCTTTGAGATCATCAAGTCCAACCCTTACCCCAGCACTGCCAAGGCCACTGCAAACCCACGTCCCATGGATTGCACCCAGCAGTGACTGCAGCACAAAACCAGCACAGCCACTGCACTGCAGGACACAAAGAACTTCACCCCCCCAGTGCTGTGGTCAGGATGTGCAGCGCTGCTCCTGAGCACTGGAATTTGCCTCGTGTGGGCTCAGACTGCATTAGATGAAGTCCTGGGGTGGGAGGCTCTTGGCTCTGCTCTACGCAGCCTCGTGGGCCATAGGCTCTGTGCTAAACCGTGCTTTTCCAAGAAAAATTCCCTTTTGGCTTGACGTGGTTCGGAGAACATCCCACATGAGCCAAGTGAGAGCCCCAGTCACCCTGGTGCTGGCTGCTGACAGGAGCTGACACATCAGCTCTTGATGCTTGAACCTTCCTGCAGGGACTGGTCCCACCTGCTCCCAAGGAGTTCTTTGGGATGGAGCATCAGGATTTCACCCTCTGTGCTATGGGTGGGTTTGGGTCGCAATTGTGCTCAATGGAAAGAGCAGCTTTGGAGGATGCTGAGTCCCCAGGCAGCTCTTGGGAGCACTGGCAATGAAGAGGTACCTGGAGAGCATGAGCTGGTGTGAGTGGAGGGAGCAGCACCAACCACCCCCGCTGTGGTCCTCCCTGCAGGAGGGAGACCCAGCTCATGCAGCAGAGATGCTCCCTTCAATAAACAGCAGCACCTCGTACCCAGAGGGGTGTCCTGCCTGGTGGGCAGGGGGAGAAGTCCGGGTATCTGGTGGCTGAGCAGCGTGCACAGAGGATGCCCGGGGCAGCTCCGTCTGCAGCAGGAGGGGGAGCAGGTCTGTGCGCAGCGCTGTAACAAAGCAGGCTGAAGCAATGGCAGCGCGGGTGATGCTGGGATCTCACTGGTGATTTTCAGTGCAGAGGCTTTGGGAGCCAAGCAGGAGCAGCACCATCTGTGTCACCTTCCCCCATCAGCAGCTGGCAGTGGTGGACCCTCCAGCTGCTCCTGCAGTTCCTTTGTGCCCTTTCTCTTCCCTTTGCAGCGCAAGCAGGGCAAGTCCGGCCCAGTGTGGCAGCTCGGAGCGATTCCCATGGGGTCACGTATTTGCGTGCGAAAAGCAAGACTCTCCCCTTCCACCTGGCAGGTCACCTCCTGAGGGGCTGCGGCACAGAGCGGCCAGTCCCTGGTGACAGCCGCAGCATCAGGGATCACCCCAGACCGGCCCCTGCTGCTGCAGCCTCCGACCCAGCTCGGCCTCGGGGGGCTGAGCTCGGGTGGTTTTGCTGCTTTCTCTGTTCCACCCCTTGCAGGCCAGCACAGGGGCTGCTCCCCGGCCCTTGAGGCCTTTGGCTTCCCTCATCTTCATGAACACCAGCGTGGACCGCGTGCCCCGGGGGCTGCACCCAGCACCGCTGCCCTGGGGACCCTTCTGCTGGGCTGTGTCCTGCTCACGGCCCGAGTCCTGCGTGCGCTGCCCTTTGCTGTTGCCTTGACTTGAGGAGCTCTGCTGGGAGCTGCTGTTGCTGAAGCGACAAAGGAAAGCTCCGGAGGCAGGAAGCGCTGCAGGGCTCTGCAGATGATAGCAGTGACTGGAGGCTTTCGCTGTCTGCTTTGGCCCCTGCACATCTGCAGGGCCACGGGTGTGATGGGAAGCACTACGGCATGTCTCGCAAGCTCTTGCACCCAGGAGAAGGTGCTGACTACACCAGGCAAACCCCTGCCTGGATCCCCTGATGCGCGTGGTCGCCAGTGATGAGTTTAAGAGGAGCTTTGCTGACGCCCTTTGTGAACGCTGAGGCACCAAGCGAGCGCGGAAGAGCCACCCCAGAGCTTCCCAGGGGCTTCTGTGGGGCGGCTGCTGAAGACCCAGGCCCTGAGGTTCCTCCTCCTCCCATTGTGTCCCATGTCCCTGGTAGCAGGGCTGTGGGGGTTTCAGGGCTTCGCTGCGTTCCTTTGGTGTCACCAAGGGCTTGTTCTATGGGCAGGGATGCCCCGGGCTGTAAGGGAGCTCTGCCCAGGCCGTCCCTTTGGCCACCCAGAAGTCCCCAGCCCTGGAGGCAATCCCAACCCGAGCGTGCTGTGATGGGATCAGGCGCACTCCGACCCATCAGCTGGGTCTTTCCTCAGTGCAGGAGGCAGATGTGAGGATGGAGCTTTAGCAGCCAGGGACTTGGGCTGTTGGAAAGTCCTGAGAAACAGGAGCGCAGCCTTGTCCCCAGAGGCACCGCTCTGAAGCCTGCAAGGAGCTACCTGCATCCCTGGGTGGCAGCCAGCGGAGAACAAGGTCTCTTACAAGACATGGATGAAGGATGCAGGAGCCTGGAGACCAGATGCAAAGCCCGTGCCCACCTTGCGCTGTCACCTGGTGCTCATGAAGGTGAAGGTGAGCAGGGCCGGACCCCTGCCTGCTGCCTGCTCCCATTCAATGGTCCCTTCACCGGGCAGGTGGGTGCCTGGGCCCTGCGAGCCCAACGGCCCGGGACAAGCAGCTCCTCCTGGGCGGGGGGAAGTGGCTGCTCTCTGTTACCTGGGCAGGGAAGAGGGGGAGTGGAAGGGACTGAGCTCATGGGGACAGAACCGGGGAGCTGGGAGCTGCGGGCATGCGATGGAGGAGGAGGAGCTGTGGGGAGCAGCACTTCCGGAGCTGGATGGGCTCCCTCTGGCACCAGGCAGCGTCTCGGGAGGTTTCTAGGGCAGCGGTAGGTGCAGGACGGCCCCTTGCAGGGGTCTGCTCTGATGCGACCCACCTGATAGCGCATTTATCCTACAAACCTGCATCAAGGGCAGGGTACGAGGGACCGAGAGGCTCGTTTTCTGACTCGGCTTCTCTCTCCCTGTTAATTCTCTGGCTCATCCCCTGCCTGCCCTGCTTGCTGTGCAGCTTGGCTGAATTTGTGCCTGCAGCGCGCCTTGCAAGCCCAGCGGGAAGGTTCCCTGCTGTTAGCAACACTCCTATGGGATCAATCCTATTGCAAAACCCAGGGCCCTGCCTCACACAGGCATGTGGGTGGCAGCAAACAGCACCTCGGTTTCGGGCTCTGACTTAGAGGAGGAAGTACTTTTGCGTTAGGGATTCGACGCATAGGTGAGGGGACGTTTGTAAATGACTGGGGGAAAGGTGCCTGTTCCCATCCCCACCACGGCATCTGCCAAAGTGCCCAGCAAAAAGATGAAGCCTGATCTTTCCGAACCCAGGGAAGCAAGTGATGGGGAGGAACCGCTCAGGATAATGCCCCTTTATTCCACCAGGGAGCATAACGCTCATGATTTTGATGCTAAGCCCTTCCCCAGGTCAGCATTCACCCTTCTGCTCTTACCTAAGTGCCAGTAATTCGCCTGGACAACCAGGTTTACATCCCATAGCTGCTCAGACAAAGACAGACGGGGCAAATAATCAGGAACTAAAACGTGTCTTCAGTCCTGCGAGGGACTGTATCTCATGCTACATTTTAACCCCCAAACTGACCCTAAGCAACACCACAAATGCTACTGTGCTCCCTCGGTTTGAGTGGTTACCGAGTATTCAGTAAATCCAGTAAAGTCATCCCATTCCTGACACGTTTGGTTGGAAAGAACCCTTTTGGGAATATGCTCCCTGTTCACTTGCTGTGAGGAAAATGGTTGTGAACTTTCACTATTTAAGGGTGGTTTTCTTATGCCTGTCTGAGGTGAACTCGTGCGTTTATAAGGAGCACGGCCATACCATTGCTTGGTTCAGTGCAGTTTATCCCTGCTCCATGGCTGCGTCTTCACTGCCTCTGGCCCCTCGCCGTGAAGGACCCAGGCAGAGCACGGGTGCTAAAGGCTCCCAGGGCAAACCCGGTTGGTCTCCAGCTGTGGGCAACGATGAAGTCACCAACGGCTTTGGGTGACCACTTGCAGGCTCCCAGCTCTTGCACCACCGTTTCCAGCTTGATTTAAACTGGCCTTGGGCCCACCTCACCCCAGGCTCTGGGTCACTCCCAAGCGCAGCTGAGGGCTGGGACTGGGAAAGGGGAATCGACTGAGCCTGGGCAGAGGGGAGAGGGAAGCGCAGCAGGATCGCCGCAGGCTGCGGCTGGCGTTGGACACCCATCGCCGGGTGGGTTCGCGCATGGAAATTGCTATTCCAGGGCTGACCGGCCCTTCAGCCACCCAGGGAGGTGAATCGGCATTGCCATTGCCTGCTCTGCACACGGGGCCGTGTGAGCAGTGCAGGGGCTGCTGACCCTCTCACAGGGCCATCAGGTGAGACCCCCTGGCGCTAAAAATGCACAGAAGCAGCCTGTGATTTCCAGTAATGTTCCCTGGAGAGGGATTGTGTTTGGGTCAGGGAAGAGCCGTCAGGTCCTCGCTCCTGGTGCACATACAGGCTTTAATGGGGCAGGCTGTAAGGGGCTCGGTCACTGGCTGAGCTCTTGTGAACGGTGGTGGCCAAGGGAGGTGTCCTGGGTTCAGCAGCAGCAGTCACTTTTCTCCCTCTCAGTAGCTGGTGCAGCGCCGTGTTTTGACTTTCAGCCTGGGAACAGCACTGATAACGCCGATGTTTTCAGTTGCTGCTCCAATGTTTGGTCTGGCCAAGGACTTTGTGAGCCTCCTGCTCTGCCAGGGAGGAGGGGAGGCTGGGAGGAAGCAGAGACAGGACACCAGACCCAAGCTAGCCAAAGAGGCATCCATACCACAGCACGGCATGGCCAGGAGGTAACGGGGAGTTACCTCGAAGGGCTGAAGGACTGCAGGGTTGGACGAGGTATCGGTGGGTGCTTGGCTGGGGGGAGTGGGGCGAGTTATTGGTCGGCTGGTGTTGAGGTGTTGTATTCTTTCCTCTTGTTATTTCCTTTATCATTATCATTGGCGGTAGCAGCAGTGATTTGTGTTATACCTTAGTTACTGAACTGTTCTTATCTCAACCCGTGGGAGTTGCATTCTTTTGATTCTCCTTCCCATCCCTCCAGGAGCAGGGGGAGGGCAAGAACGGGGGGAGTGAGTGGACGAGCTGTGTGGCTGGGTTTAAACCACGACAGGAAGGGGCTTTATAACCCTGTTACCAGTCTCCTGAATCCTCTTGACTGTTCAGAGGGCGGCTGTTGGTGGTGCTGTGATGGATGTCAGCTGGGCTCAGGCTGGGAGCCCGCTGCAGGAGCATGTGCAGTGCCACATCAGTGCCCCGGGTCCTTGCCCTCCCAAGTGAGACAGGCAAATAAACAGGAGGCTGACCTGAGCTGGGTTTCTGTGGAGCATCATCAGAAGCAGCCCTGGTGAGCCCAGGCCCAAAAACCCACCATGGAATCATAGACTGGCCAGGGCTGGAAAGGGTTAGACCATGGCGCCAAGCCCCGCGCTATGACCTGGCAACGTGGAGCTCCTGGTCCTGCGATGATACCTTGTGGTACCTGAGCTCACCGGAAGCACAGCGAACGTGGTGCTGGGGGAGAGAAGCTTGGTAAAAGACTGCAAATGATGGAAGAGTCTTGGGGTCGGGCAGGTGGTGTCTTCGCACGGTGAAGCTGGGTTCAAGGTTTGGATTAAGCCAGTGATTTCTTTCCGGATGGCACCAAACCCAAACCGTGTGTCAGGCTTTGTGAAGTACAGTGGTGTTGTATCGCGGTTTGCACTGTGTAGTTCCGTGCTGTGTGGAGCATTGCATTGAGGTTTGCACCCTATGCACTTCCAGTATCTGAAGGGGACCTACAAGGATTCTGGAGAGGAGCTCTTCATCAGGCAACAGGACAAGAGGTGATGGGTTCAAACTGAAACAGGGGACGTTCAGGTTGGAGATAACAAAGAAATTCCTTACCATGAGGGTGCTGAGGCGCTGGCACAGGGTGCCCAGAGAAGCTGTGGCTGCCCCATCCCTGGCAGTGCTCAAGGCCAGGTTGGACACAGGGGCTTGGAGCAAGCTGCTCCAGTGGAAGGGGTCCCTGCCCGTGGCAGGGGCTGGAGCTGGAGGAGCTTAAAGATCCCTTCCGACCCAAACCAGGCTGGGATTCTATGGTGCTGCAGCACATGGCACACACGGGAGCAGGGGTGCTATAGATGGGTCCCACCCCAGGGGATGGAGATCCATTCCTCAGTGCTTCAGCAGAAAGCTCTCACTTCGTTCTGCAGATTCCCTGGTCTTCCCACAGCCCTTCCTCCCGCAGGGGGATATCAGCCTATTTGCATATTAAGATGATGGATGATGATGGATGATGAGCTATTGAGAGGTTTTTCTCATGAGATCAGAGCCCTTCTGGGCATTTCCAGCGGTCACCCCTGGAGGAAGCGCTGCTGACACAGGCCTGGGGAAAGCCCTCCGCTTCTCCCCGCTGTGCAGGGCTGAGGATCCATTCCATCCATTGCATTGGCATCCTGGCAGCACCGATGCGGTGTGTGGGCAGCCCGTGCTGACAGAGCCTGCTTGCCCAGCAAGAACCACGGCCACTTACCCACATTTTTAGCTGGTGACTTGGAAACGTGCTTCCTGTTTATGACATGACAAAATCTAACCACAGCCTAAATGAACGTGCCGTGCCAAAGCTCGGCTCATCCCTCTCCGAAGGCATTCAGTGGCTGCTGCCTTGGCTTGATGCTGTTGTGAAAGCTTCCTTCTTCTTCCAGGGGGGTTGAGGTAGGATGGTGCCTCTGGAGCTCATCTGGTCCAAGGATGCCCATGTCCCTCTCTCGTCCTGGGGAGCCCAGGAAAAGACACAGAGCTCGATCACAGAGCTCTTGGTGGCTTGAGCAGCCTTGGGATGCTCCATACCCCATGCAGCAGCCGTGGCCCAAGGCTTGGATCTCCTCCCCTCTCCCACCAGACACCTCAGGTCCAGTGGAGCTGGGAGGGAAGGGTGAGCGGAGCAGCAGGAGATGGGGAGAAGGCAGCTTTTGTTTTC
Organism: Lathamus discolor; assembly: GCF_037157495.1. Classification (NCBI taxonomy): domain Eukaryota; kingdom Metazoa; phylum Chordata; class Aves; order Psittaciformes; family Psittacidae; genus Lathamus; species Lathamus discolor. The sequence goes on along the minus strand of NC_088898.1, from coordinate 9,761,076 downwards.
TTCCCTTCCTACAACATCAACACAAGATCCTCCCCTGGCAAGCCCTAAGGAAACAGCCTGAACCCGGTGGTCTCTTTGATCACCCCTCAAAGTAAAGTGAGCATGAGGGGCTGCATCCCCAGCTCAGCCCATGGCCACGCTGGAAGAGGTCCTGAAGATCTGGGTAATGAAAGAAGCTGTTTTGGTCTCCAGCGTGTTTGGATGGGGTTCACGTTGTGGGGCACGGGATGAGCACTGCCATGGGGTGATGACTCCAGGGTGGTGGGTGGTATCTCGGAAGACCAAACTTGGATCAGTTTAAGCTTGCTGGGAGGGTGTGAAAGCCCTCGTGGATGGGATGCTCTGCTAGGGAAGAGAAGTAGTTCCTTCTGTATCAATCTACTTCCAAAATGGGTTTAATGAGACCAAAACGAAGGGCTTAGGGGGCCTTTTTCCCCAGAACAAGGGAGTTTCTTGGCCTGGCAGGTTTGGTTTAAACTTACATAAAAGCCCTCCTGGTTTTCCCTTTGTGGGATATGAAATGAGCTACAGACTCTGCAAGTTCCAACCATGCTGAGCAAAGGATTTGCCTTTTCTTTCTGCAAGAGGCTCCAACAAGCTGGCAAGAAGGTGTTTTCCTTTAAAAACAAAGCTTCTGCCCCCAGATGTCTCCCCAGCTGCATCAATGGCCTCAGACCGCACAGCACCCGCCCAAGGCAGCCTTATTCTGTGCATCTAAAGCCAAACGCTGAAGCTGTAGGAATCGCCTTAAAAATGCTGAATTACTTGAAAGTTCCAGCTCTTGAAAGCACGTGAATGCAAGGAGATGACAGCGCTTCTGCAGGGAAAAGCACTGCCTTTGGAAAGCTCCGGCATAGCCCAAACCACCTCCTTTGACTCCAGCCGAGGAAGCCTCGTGGGTCTGAATGCCTGGGCTGGATGCGAGCGAGGTAGGTGAAAAAGCTTTTGCATGTGTGTAAGAGTGCGAACTCGGGCTGCCAAACAGGATCTGGGGCTGGGAAACCCGCTGGGTGAGGAGGCTGCGGCCAGCTGCCGTCCTGCTTGGGCGCATCGCTTGCTGGTGCTTCTCGTCCCATCTGCCACATGCGGCGGTTCGCCTCCGGCAGGCCCCTGCTCGGAGCCCTTTGTGCCGAGGGGTTTCGATGTGGTTCTGATGGAGGTTTGCATCCCAGGAGCCTGGCTGCAGCCCGGGGAAGGTCTCACACGGTGGCAATGGGACCTTTGGTCCTGTCCCTGAAGCAAAGGGCTGCAGGAAAAGGTGGGAGCTGGGTGAGATCCTTGTGGGGCAGGGATGGATCTGAGCGGATCCGAGTCGTGATTTCTTCCTCTAACGAGATGAGAAGAAACTTCCCCCGTGTTCCACAGCCCATCCAGGGAACCGGTCCCTCTCCGTGGCCGGGCAGCCCCGGTGTGCGGCTCTGCAGCAGCCTGCCCTGGTCAGCGCCGGGCTGCGGTGACCCTGAGGGGAAGCCGAGCCCAGCCCTGCTCCTCGCTAACGGGTTTTGTGCTCCTGCTCCTGCGCTGGGGATCTGCGGACTGCAGCTTCCCCAGGTCAGGCAGGTGCCACACATCCCCTTTTATCCCTCCCCGCTCCTTTTCCTGCAGCCTGAAGTGGCTGCCGGGGCATTAAAGGTAAATTCAGACAAAATCCTTGCGGGGGAAACCGTCAAGGCCAGGTCTTGACGGCTTAGTGTGAGGTGTCCCTGCCCGTGGAACCGGCTGATCTGAAGGTCCTTTCCAACCCAAACCAGGCTGGGGTCCTATGAACACAGCTCGGGGTTTATCCCCGCGTTTATTCTGCCTGTGCGCTGGAGGAGTGGGGGAGCTCCGGGGCTCTACGGGGATGCTCAGGGCAGCTCTTACCCAATGGTGCTGCTCTGCGAGCCCTTTCTGCTGCCTCCTGAGATCAACCTTGCCCCAACAAGTGCACACTCACCCCCGGAGCTGGAGCCGAGCTTCCTGCAGACAGCCCCCAGTGCACAGCCTGTGCTGCGGGGGAGCCTGGGCTTCTATGGGCTGCGAGCCTGGAGGGGAGTCACTGGCTTCACAGTGGGGTTACCCTGAGACCTGGAGCAGGTTCTCCCTCCCCCGAGCCAGGAGCTGTTTCAAGGTGCTGTTTCCATGTTGCACAGGGGAGGCTGGCAAGAGGAGTGGGGGGGAAGCATCCTCCCCACGCAGCTGAGCCAGGGTCAGTAGAGGAGGAAAATCGGGGTCTGCCGTCTCCCTCTGGGTAGGAGCAACCCCGTGGCAGGGGTTGGAACTGGAGGAGCTTTCAGGTCCCTTCCAACCCAAACCAGGCTGGGATTCTGTGATTTTATGACATATGTGTGTGTATGTACATAAAAAGATCTATCATTCTCTTTGAACGAAGAGGAAGTGGTTTGGGTGCAAACATGTAGACATAAGGAGATTTGCTGTTGCTTAAATATGTCTCAACTGTAAAGGGAAACTGTCAGTTCAGCTGTTTTGTAGGAAAGGTGTAAAAGTGAGGGTGTATTTGGGACAGGGAAACGCCAGCACAGCCCTCCCTGAGCATGGGGCTGGGCGGTCTCTGCTCCAGCACTGACCTGCCCCACCTTGGGCCTCTCCTGCTGCACCCCAGCGCCCAGCAGCACCCCCGGCCCCTCACCCCAGAGCTGCTGCCCCACAGGCCCTTTCTTCACAGTTTCCTCAGCTCTGGAGCTGCCTCCTCCCAGCAGCGCCCAGGAACATCCCCCCCGCTCCCCCCGGCCTCTCTAATCCCTTTATGGTGTTTGCACCGACCCTGCTCTTTGCCTCCCCTCTAATCTCCCCACCGAACAGCCTGGGCAGGACACAGACACGGGCTGATCCCACCGAACCTGCGAGAGGAAACACTCCTGCCTGGGCTCCGTGGTCCAGGGCCCCGGGGGATGCTCCTGGGCTTTAACAACCTCAGCTCTGGGCCACATCCTGAGCCCTGGAGGGTGATCCGGAGCAGGACACCAGCTCTGCATCCCAATAGCTCTGCTTTGTGCTGTGCCCGGGGATGATCCCTTCAGTGATGCCTCCAGACTGGGGTGGGGAGGGATCTGAGAGCCAAGGCTGCAGGGTCCCCAGCTCAGTCCCTGCCTTGTTGTAGCTGAGGTGAAGGTGTTAGAAGTCACCCCAGAGGCAAGTTAATCCCTGTTTAACCACAGCAGGTAAGTTAGCCCCTGTTTAACCCTTTCTTGGTAAAGCGTATTGTGCTCTAAAGTGTTTCAACTTGGCAAAGTTCCTAAGGCTTTTATTATTGCTGTTAAAGCAAAGGCTTTAATAACATCTTTGGTGTATTTTGGCATGGCTGGAGAACACTTGGGCCGATAGAGTCTCAAAGTCAGAGAGATAAGAACTGAAAGTGTTTAGGCCTTGGCCAGGTCTCCTCAGGAGAGCTCTGTGGGCATCACTGGCTGCGGGTCCATGGCCATCACCCCAAACAACAGTGCTGGGAAAGGAAACAGCTGCATCCTGCAGCATCGCCTGCAACTGCCGAGTGATCCCGGTGGGCACTGGATGGCATCTCCATCACCGTGGTGGAGGCGATGGCTGGGCTGTACTGCAGCAATGAAGCAGAATCAGCTTCTCTTCCTGCCATGTGCTATCTCCAGTGCTGTGCCACAGCTCTGAATGGGCTTCAGTAAAGGCCTCTGGGGATTTAATGTGTCACCTTTTATCTCTACAAGGACATCGCTGCTCCCTTCTGCCTCCAGCTCCTCTGGCTGCTGACCTTGGACCAGTCACAGATTCCGAGTGGGATGCCTTGTGGTGGTTAATATTTACTGTACCTGGTGCAGAGGGGAGCGGGCAGGAACCTGCTGATTGCAGAGCATGGGCTGGCTTGGGGGATGAAATGTTGCTCAGGAGCTCAAGGATCCAGGCATGGATTGTGTCCGGTGTTACTAGTGTAACATAGAGCTGATGCTATAGAAACCGCTGGAATTAGACAGAGCAGAGGCAAAACCTGAGCCCAAGAAAACCCGAATGAGCAGACGCCCAGCACTCCATGGCAGAAATCCTTTTGTGCTCACTGAAACCCCTCTTGACATGAAACAATTTGGCATCAAGCACATCATACCTGGTGAGCTGCTCGGCTGCAGGGTTGGAGCAGGGATGGGACGTGGCCGTGCGCCCGCAGGCTGGTCCCCAAACAGCCATAAACAGCCCGTGTTTGTCGTCCTGGAGCCGGATGGGCTTTGACCAGGTGAGGGATTATCATGTTTGCTCTGGCTTCCCCATTCGGGTACTTTGGTGCTCAGTGGTTTCAGTCATTCAGAGGAGCTCTGCTCGCCAAGCCAGTTACCAGTGAGTGTTAACAAAGCCTGAAGCTCGCTTGGTTTCTCCACGGGTTTGAGCCCACTCATGCTTTGGGGTGTTTCTGCTCAGCTGGGTGATTCCAGGAGGGAAACTGGGGCTTTCACTGGCAATAAAAAGAGGCTCTCCAATACCCAGCTCAGGGATGTGAACCCTGGCATCTCACGTGAACACACTGGTGCTGGTCCTGCTGTCTGCTGGAAGGATGGAACCCGTCAGGCTTCAGAGAGATGGCTCAGCTCTCCCTGGGTTGGGTTTGTGATGCTCCCCAGGGGATGCAGGTCCATGTCCATCCTTCCTGCTTTCCATGAAAGCTCACCATCAGCACTGTTCCACCAGCCCTGAGACCGGTCCCATGTGCTCCAGCTCCCCGAGCAGGACAGGGACGTGTGCACCAGGCCAAGGGACCCAGCAGAGCCGCTGATGCTCCATCACTCGTGTTGCAACGGCTCCGGGAAGTGCTGCTGCTGGGCTGCACACCCAGGGGTACGTTTCCTCCTGTGCTGGGATGATTCCAAACAGGAATGAGGAAACAGCGAGCTCTGCAACCGCACTCATGGATGTGTCCCTAAAATACCCCGGAGAGGGAGGTGGCTGTTTTTGAGCTGCACCCCAGCTCCAGCTACAGGAGCCCTGGGTGGCACAAGGGTGAGATACACATGGCTCTGCCACTGCTGCTCTGGGGAACCTCGGGCACATGCTTGGGTGCCACCTCCCTGGCACGAGAGCTGGAGGCAGCAGGCAGGGGCAGTGGGGCTGGCGATGGTGACGTCCAGCCTGCCCGCAGCCCACTGCCACTGATGTCAGCACCTGGGGACCAAAATTGCTCATTAAGTTTTGCTCCTCTCGCTGCCAATCTCATTTCCTGGTTCTTGTGCAATCCCAGATGCTTTCGGGTTTCTTCCGGCTTCTTTATTTGCCTGTGCGACCAAAACACCTTCAGAAGGAAAACAGGGGTGGGGGTTTGGGGTCAGTGCCCGGTGAGGAGGTGCAGTGGGGGCAGTTTGTGGGTCTGTGCCTAGCAAGGAGGTGTGCTGATGGGGGGACATTGACTGTCAAGAGGATTTTTGCACCGCTCCGGTGCAGATGTTTTACTGTTTTGCAGAAAAACATTCCTGGGGGTGAGTCAGGCAGCCACAAGCATGAGTCTGCCCCAAGGACCGGGGCAAGCAGCGAAACCCAGAGCCTGGCTGTGCTTCAAAGCCCTTCCTCATCTGCAGCGGCTCAGGGGCCGGGGCTGAAGGGTCGCGGTGCGCTCACCCGGCCGCGCTTGCTGGGGGTTGTTTGGCTCCTGCCCTCCTCCCAGAAGGAAAACACCGCAGTCTCTGTGATAACAGCCGGGAGGCGCCGGCTGTTTGCGCGGCGCTGGGCCGTGCGCGGCCGCGCTGGGATCCGTCTGCTCCACCAGACGCGAGCCCCGGGGCGCACCGGCGGAAAACAGGGAGAGCAGCGCCCCGCTTAACCAGGGAGAGCTTTGGGACCGGCTGCGGAGCTGCGCACTGGGGCTGGATTGAAATAACCCATTGCGATTGACAGCTGTTGGCTGAGGGGTATCGAGTGTAACTCAGACCAGAGCCGTTGCTGAGCGTGGAGAGCATTTGGTTTTGCGGGTACTTAACTGCGTCCCAGTGCTTACAAATGCGAAAGTTGTACTTTAGCTCAACACTGGACGGTAGCGAGGGGCTGCAGTTGGTGATTTCTGCTCCTGTGTTCCTTAGTCTTTCAAGGCACAGACACCCAGGAGGCAAATGCAGCCCTGCAGCACTGAGGAGCTGGAGTGGGTGGGCAGGAGTTGTCCTGAGGGTGTCCAGGGTTGTGTAGGGGGGACATGGGTGGTGGTAGGGCTGCCAGGGACGTGCTTATCCCTGTCTCCAGGGATGTGGATGTCCCTGTCTCCAGGGATGTGGATACCCGTGTCCCCAGGGACCCAATTTCCCCTGTCCCCAGGGATCTGGATGCCCATGTTCCAGGGGTGTGGATGCCTCTGTCCCCAGGGCCAGCCAGACACCTCACTCCACTCCGAGGCATCGCACTTCACAGGGCATAGGCCCACTGGGGCTTCTGGGGCACTTTCAAGGGGGCCGTGAGCCAGCCTCACTGGGCAGAGCCCCCGGTGGCATACAGGAGCTGACCCTACAAAAACAACGTACCAGGAGTGGGGATGCAGCAGCGAGGGAGCAGGAGGCTGTAAATTATATTTGCACTGAATAACACACGGTGTTTTATAAATAACAAGTTATTAGCCAAGAACTTGTTTTGTCAATAAAGTGAGATTTTCACCATGAGTTAGTTATTGCTTTAATAACTTATCACAGAATCCCAGACTGGTTTGGGTTGGAAGGGACCTTAAAGCTCCTCCAGCTCCAACCCCTGCCACGGGCAGGGACCCCTTCCACTGGAGCAGCTTGCTCCAAGCCCCTGTGTCCAACCTGGCCTTGAGCACTGCCAGGGATGGGGCAGCCACAGCTTCTCTGGGCACCCTGTGCCAGCGCCTCAGCACCCTCACAGGGAAGAGTTTTCCGCTGTTCCCCGTGTTCGGATGCAGCGCACACCGAACGCTGCTCTTGGGGTCCCGCCGCGCTGCCGCAGTCTCCCGGGGCGGAGCCGCATCCGCCCCCCTCCCCTCGGGCCGCGGGCGCGTATAAAGCGCGGCGGGAGCGGGCGTGGGCAGCGCTGGGGCCGGTGAGCGGCGGGGCCGCGGGTTCGATCCCCGCGGGGGGACGCTCGGTGGGGGGGAGCTGCGTGGGCGCTGTTCGGGGCGGTTTGTTTCGGGGGTTTGGAGGCTCTTTAACGGGTGGGGCCGGGGCGGGGGTGATGCCGCGCTCACCTGCACGCTCCCGCAGGGCTGTCGCCATGTCGGTGTCACACAGCTCCAGGCTGAACAAGCTGGTGCGGGAGCAGTACGTGCGGCTGCCCCAGGACGGGCTGGTGCAGGTCACCTACGTCTGGATCGACGGCAGCGGCGAGGGCGTGCGCTGCAAGAGCAGGACCCTCGACAAGGAGCCCAAGAGCATCGAAGGTAACGCCGCTGCTTGTCCCTCCGGGTGGTGGGTGGCGGGGTGCAGGGCTGCGGAAAAGTTCTGGGGTGCTCTGGGCACTTGCCCTCCCTGGTTGTGTGGCACTGGTGATACCCACTTTAGTTATCCCATGGGGTTGTATCAAGCGTGTTGCTGTGGTTTGCTTAATCTGTGCCGGTAGCACTGGGTGGGAAGGGGAGGATGAGATCCTCACCCCTCTCCACCAAGGAAACAGGCATGGAGACGTGTCAGCATCTGGATGGGGTTTGGCGGAGGGAGGTGAAGTGGCTGAGGCTGATCCTGCCTGTACCCTGGTTGTGCTGGGGGGGGGGGTGAACACACTGATGCTCAGGAGCCCTGCTGGGCAGGAAAACCTTCTGGCCATCATCACCCCACAGCATTCAGCGCCCTCTGCGTTCTCCATCCTGGGTCTAAGCCACCAACTTTTGGCACGATCCATATGTGAGATACCTTTTCGCAATCCCACTTCTCTCTGCCTCGTAGATGTCCCTGAGTGGAATTTCGATGGCTCCAGCACGGCGCAGGCAGAGGGCTCCAACAGCGACATGTTCCTGGTGCCCGTCCGCATGTTCAGGGACCCTTTCTGCCTGGACCCCAACAAGCTGGTGCTCTGCGAAGTGCTGAAGTACAACAGGAAACCCGCAGGTGAGCACCTCCAGCATGCGCCCTGGCTTCCACAGGTTACCCACTTACTGTTTAGGGTGCCATCCCCCTGAGGAGCTGCTCGCTCTGCGCCGCTGGTCCTGGGGAGCAGCTCAGCACTGGGTGCTTGGCCTGAGGCTCTGAAATTCAAGTGCTGGTGGTGGCGGTTGCTTGCAGGAACCTGTTCTGGAGGTGCAGGGCGAGGAGAAGAGCAGTGAGATGTGGAGCTCACGGCGCTTGCCAGCTCGAGTGTGCTGAAGGCGTCACCTGGCTTTCGAGCTGGAGCACATCCAGCCCTGGGGCTGGGGTTAACCCGGGGAGCGGTGGGAGTCTTAAAGTGCCGGGTTTGTGGCTGCTTTCCTTGCTGAAGGGCAGCTGTAGAGAAGGAGGCAGAAGGTGCTGACCTTTCGCAAGCAGCTCCGGAGCGCGCTGGCTCTTGGTCTCTTATCACTGCAGGCAGAAGCCGGCAGTCCCAGTGTCTGTCCTGTTCCTCTGATAAAGCCCCAGACAGAGGACAGGCAGACGGTGCGCAGGGACGTGCTGAGGGGCTCCCAGAGGGGGTTCTGTCAGCAACCAACTGGTTATTTACCAGTGAAGCGGGGCCATGTCCATGCTGGGTGCATCAGGGAGGGAGACAGCATCTGCGGGGTGATGCAGAGGAGAGGCTGTGGGCAGTGATGGTGAAAGACAGAGCTGGTTCCTCCTCAGACAGCACCATGGCTTTCAGCCAGGGCGGAACAGTCTTGGTTGAGATTCCTGCCCGGCAGCTTCTCCATGGCAGCTCTTTGTAAAGAGACCCCCAGGCCCTGGAGCTCCTGGGGCAGAGAGCTCAGCCCAGAGCCCCACAGACAAGGGGTGCACCCTCCAGCTCTTCCCAGGGGGGTCTCCATGGACATTAAGGACTCTGTGGGCTCTGGGTGGGTGATAACTTCCTTCCCCCTTCTCCCGTCAGTGCAAGGGGGATGTCACTGCTCTTCTCCGGCCCCACGCTATGGGCATGTGTTGTAGCTGCTCTGGGGTCTTTTACTGTGATTTAAGGGCAGAATTTGCAGCCTGGAGGCTGCCTGTCCCTGTCACAACAGTTTTTCAGCTGTGTTTTCCCTCAGTTTTGGTCCGAGTCCTCATTCCCCTATCCTGGCATGTTGTCCTGTGTTAGGATGGTTCTCTGCTATCTATCTTTCCTGGCAAAGCTCTGATTGCCCTGAGCTCCACCAGCCAGCCTGGAGCTGGAGAAAGAGAAGGATGATTAAGCTGGGGGTGCAGTATTGACGGGAGATGTATAGTCCCTGTTCCCAGATCTGCTAGATGCCTGTAGGACAGGGCTGGGGGATAGCCCCTGATCTCTTGGTGTGCAAAAGGAGGAGGATGCTCATGGACCATTGGTGGTAGTTTGGGGGGCAGGCTAATTACACACTCTCGGTCTGTGGCCTGATGCTGTGGTGATGGAGTAGCTCTGCAAGGAGGAGCTGGGTGAGCAGGGAGCTTTGCAGGAAGAGGGGATTTCCTCACTGGTTCTCTTAAGGCTTCTGTGGGAAGCACTTGGCAGTGGTGGAGTGAGGTAGGATGGAGCAGAGCATGGTGTGTGCCTGCCCATGGCACAGGTCTAACCCAGCCCTCTCTGCTCCCAGAGACCAACCTGAGACACACATGCAAGAAGATCATGGACTTGGTTAAGGACAGCCACCCCTGGTTTGGGATGGAGCAGGAGTACACACTGCTGGGCATCAACGGCCACCCCTATGGCTGGCCCGACAACGGCTTCCCCGGCCCACAAGGTAAGTGTTCATCCCTTCCCCAGCCCTAGCACTCCCCTTGGCTCCCACCCTGCTGCCTGGCTGTGAGCATCCCATCCCCATCCTCGGTGCAGCTTCCCCGTGGCGGCTGGCACCGGGATGGGGTCAGGAGCCGTCTGCAGGCAGCCCTCGGCTCACGAGAGCTGTGCGGAGCACGAACAGCTCAGCTTAGCGGCACCGCTTGTTCGGCAAGGGCTGGCAAAGCCGCCTCCTCCCGCGGCTGCTCGGACAGGGCCGGCTCATGGAGCCCTCCGGAGCGAGCCCCAGCGCCTCTGCTGCCGCCTGGGACGGGGCCAGGGGTTTCCCAACCCGCATCATCAGCCTTTTGTGGGGACCGGCCGCTTTCAACATCTCCCTTGCCGCAGGCGGGGAGGAGATCTGGGCCTGACCTGCTTGAGGAGCTGCATAAAACCACAGCCACGAACAGTGTCGGTTGTTGTCAAAACAGTCTCGGCTGCTTGATGTGCGCAGAGGGTCCCGAGGTGCCGCGGGGCAGACCCAGCTGCCCTTATCTCCTGGCCACCTCCCGGTTGATGCATTACAAGTCCTGTTTAACTGCCTAGATAAGGCTGAGGTTGCAGAGATGAATTGCTCACACTCCTGGAGTAGGGGTCAATGGCTTGATGGACTGTGGAGGGAAACACTGTTTAATTCCCATAAATCCTCTGCAGACGATGGCTGGGAGCTGTGGGATTATGCTGCGGTGCTGCTGGTGGTGCCAAAAGCTTTACTTTGGTGGTGACTCCTTCTTCCTTTCCAGGCCCTTATTACTGTGGGGTTGGAGCAGACAAAGTGTACGGGCGTGACATCGTGGAGTCTCACTACAAGGCATGTCTCTACGCAGGGGTGAAGATCTGTGGCACCAATGCAGAGGTGATGCCCTCCCAGGTATGTGTGGATGGCCCTGTGCAGCCACTCTTCATGGTGATGGAGACGAGTTACTGTGAGGCTGGAATACCCCAGCGACTCCTTTGGGGTGCCAAATCCAGTGACTCCCCACACGAGTTTTGTCTAGATAGGAGCAGTTGCATGGATGATAGGATGAAAATGTCTGTGTTTGATGTCCTCCTAACTCATCCTGATATGCAAATCCCTGCTTTTGGGGGCAGGCAAGTGAAATCACAGCTGAGCCAAAGCGCAGGCAAGCTCCTCACAGAGCTGGCAGCCATTGTGGAGCTGGATGCTTCCCTGGGTGCTCTCTTTCACCACGGAGCAGGGGTGCGGGGGACAGTGGGGGCCAGGATGGGCTGCGGGAGCAGCACATGGAGCAGTGGGTGCATCCTGCTCCCCCATCCCGGGAGCTGGGAAGATTGGGTGGGGCATGGCCTTGGGATGCAGCTGAGGGGGGATCTGGGGTCAGTCAGGAGTTAGCTGGAGGAGCCCCTGATTGCATTAGGCGGGGGGCCAGACTGACCGACGCGCTGTGGCCCCGCAGCCTGTGAGCCGCAGGCTCTCCTGATGTGGTGGTGATAAGCGGGGGCTTATCTGGGCCAGGACTTTTAACGACCCTGCCCGGTCTTCTCCAGGGTCCTTCTTGGCTGCTTCCTGCATCCCGGGCTCCATGGGGCCGGGCCACGGCAGCAGCCATGAATGCGTCACCCGCTGCTTAGTCACTGTGGATGGCGCAACCCCAGCTCCAGCCGGGACAGAACAGCCCTGGGGGGGACTCACGGGCTCCTCGTTAGTCCCCTGCCCTCTGCAGTGTGGGTTGGGGGATTCTTCATGCCAGCAGCTCCAGCACCAGCCTTGAAGGCAGGAGTGGTGCTTATTTACCTCCCTTTGGATTAACACCCTTCTGATTTGCTCTAGTTTTAGCTGTTCATTCCTAGTTTTTTGCGTGCCAGAGCTGTCCTGTTGCGTAACTCCATGCTTCCCATCCCTGTTGCTGATACCCAAGAGAAAAGCTCGGCTGTTGCCCAGGCTGGCAGCTCTCCCTGAGGGGTTGTAGGGATGTGATGGATGGGGAGGCACAAACCTGCCCATCTTCACTAGTACCTGCTTGCTCCTTCCAGTGGGAATTCCAGGTGGGCCCGTGTGAAGGCATTGAGATGGGGGATCACCTCTGGATGGCTCGGTTCATCCTGCACCGAGTCTGTGAGGACTTTGGGGTTGTGGCTACTCTGGACCCCAAACCGATGACCGGGAACTGGAACGGTGCCGGGTGTCACACCAACTACAGCACTGAGGAGATGCGGAGAGAAGGGGGCCTCAAGTGAGTCCTGGGGGGTCCCTGGGAGGTTTGGGGGGTCCCTGGCTCTGTCGAGTGTAAGTCTCTGTGCCTGGGTGGCTGCACCAGGCAGGGCTGGGCCTGTCATAGAATCATGGAATGGTCTGGGTTGGAAAGAACCTTAAGATCATCCAGTTCCAACCGCTGCCATGGGCAGGGACACCTCACCCTAGACGATGTCTGGGTCATATGAGAGTGTCCCCTGGGGTGTCCTCATCACAGAGGTGCACAGAGGAGGGGGTTACAGCCTTCCTGGCCATAGGAACACCCCCCAAATGGACCAACTGACAGACCCATCCCTGTTCTCCTCTCCCACAGACACATCGAAGCTGCCATCGAGAAGCTGAGCAAGCGGCACGATTACCACATCTGTGTGTACGACCCACGGGGCGGCAGGGACAACTCCCGGCGCCTCACCGGCCACCACGAGACCTCCAACATCTTCGAGTTCTCCGCCGGCGTGGCCAACCGAGGCGCCAGCATCCGCATCCCGCGCCAGGTCGGCCAGGACGGGTACGGATACTTCGAGGACCGGCGGCCGGCGGCCAACTGCGACCCTTACGCGGTCACTGAGGCCATCATGAGGACCACGGTGCTCAATGAGACCGGGGTGGAGACCAAGGACTATGCTGACCACTGAGGCATGGGGCGGGTGGGGGCTTTGGTTTCTACACTAGCTTCTCACATGGGATGTGTGCTCTGCGGTGTCCTGGGCTGCAAGCTCAGCCTTTTAGGAGCCTTGCTTCTGGTCTTGTGAAATGTCGCCTTAGGAATATATAAATGTATAAATATTTTATAGCGGGAGGGAGGGGGCAACCTATTTTCTCAACCACTTTTTTTTTTTCGGGTTCCTGGTTTTAGGTTGTATGTGGGGAGGGTTTTTTTAAACTTGGATTGAGGTTTTCCCAATGGACTTCACGCTGGGATGGACAGGGATCCCTATGTGGAAGCTGCGGCTGCTGCTGGTGGCACCTGGGGAGAGCGGGTGCTTCATTCCATCTCTCTGTTGCAAGGAAATGATAATAAATAATTCTCCTGGCTCTTGGCAGCCGGGCTGTGCTGTAACGGGTGCGTTGTTCTGTAGCTCCTTGAGCTCCAGGGAGGATTGCATTTGGGTCTTGCTGGAGGATCCTTGGGGAAGCTGCCTGGAGCTGCCTTTGCCCATTTCCCGGCACTGAAAGGCCATCTCCTTCCATCGTGATCCCCGAAAGCAAACAGAGAGGCACAGGCTGAGCAAACAGGGGCAGCAGCTGGCTGGGTTTACACAGGGTGTGCGCTGCTGAGTCAGCACATCCAGCGCTGGGCACGGTGAGCAGCAGCCCTCCCCTCTGGGGACACCTTTGGGTGAGGGAGGAGAGCCTGGGATACCTCCTGCTGCACCCTGGGTGATGCTGTGCTGAACAGAGAGACACAGTGCAGCTCCTGGGGTGGGAGTCTCTTTGCAGCAGGGGTCTTAGATTGTATTCATGGAGTAAAGCCCCCAGGTAGGGCATTTGCATGAAGATGCGGTGTCAACAGCATCTCCAATGGCCTGGTCCTTTGGGACCCTCCATGCTACAGCGGTGGGGAGGAGCTAGCTGCAATCACAGCAGACAGCTCTCTGACTGCAGGGACACCTTGAGCAGGAAGTAGCCATGAGGGGTTACCTGCAGGTGAAGGGAAGCAGCAGCACTAACAGACAGGGAACAGCTTCATGGAATTCCAGCCTGGTTTGGGTTGAAGGTACCTTAAAGCTCATCCAGCTCCAACCCCTGCCACGGGCAGGGACCCCTTCCACTGGAGCAGCTTGCTCCAAGCCCCTGTGTCCAACCTGGCCTTGAGCACTGCCAGGGATGGGGCAGCCACAGCTTCTCTGGGCACCCTGTGCCAGCGCCTCAGCACTCTCCCAGGGAAGAGCTTCTGCCTAAGAGCTCAGCTCAGTCTCCCCTCGGGCAGGTTCAAGCCATTCCCCTTGGCCTGTCCCTACAGGCCCTTGTCCCAAGCCCCTCTCCAGGTTTCCTGCAGCCCCTTCAGGCACTGGAGCTGCTCTCAGGTCTCCCCTTCAGGAGCCTTCTCTTGTCCAGGCTGCCCCAGCCCAGCTCTCTCAGCCTGGCTCCAGAGCAGAGCTGCTCCAGCCCTCGCAGCATCTCCGTGGCCTCCTCTGGACTTGTTTGTCCACTCCAGTGCAGTCATGAGGATTTAGAAACTGGTTTGATGTTTATCTCTGGATCTAAAGCAGGTGACAAGCTGAAATGCAGATCTCCAAGTCCCTCCTGTGGGTCACGGCGCTGCCAGTGGAGCAGGGAGCAGGGACTGGGGGCCGTGCTGCAAGCATCCAGGAGCCCTCGGTGTCTCTGAGCTGTTCAAGAACAAATGTAAGCCATCCCTTCCCTAAGAAGGACACGTTTTCCTTCCAGAAATTGCTGTTTGGGATGTTTAATATTTTTCATCAAAACCACAACACTGTCGTCTTCTCCTCTCATTTCTATGATGTCTTTAATGGGTAATTTGAGCCCTGGGACAATGACTGATGGATGCAGCTGGAAAATCAATAAAGAGCTAAATCTGGAGCAGGAAGATGCATGTTTGTTTCCTGGGCTGTACCAGTGGCTTAAAGGACTTCAGCTTTCATCGTACTGTGTTGTGCAGCCCCTGCTAAATCTGGGGGATCGTGTGAATCCACACTGCAAACATCTTTGACCAGACACAGCACCGTGGTACCTCCAAACACTTTGTACCTGTTCCTGGATCTCACCCTGCAATTCCCCTCTGAGGAAGGACCCTCCTCTTCAGGGAATGACAGCGGGGCTCCAGGGGAGATCCAGGACAGGGCCACTGTTCTCTGGGAACGCTGCTGCCCACTCCCTGGAGCTGCTGCGTGCTTGGACACTCTCATCCTCTCCTTTGCCAGAACAAAAATCCTCTTGCTTATACTTTCTGAGGTCAAAACAGGCCAGAAACCATATGTCCTGGGTTTCTTTTTCCTAAAGCAGGAGTGATTCCCACCCCCGGGGCCTGCAGCACAGGGGAAACGAGGACACCAGCGACTTCCCACAACGGCTTTGCTTATAATCTTGCTGTGTTCACCCCTGTTGAAGGTGGGTTGTCGGGCTCAGACAGCCCTCAGGCTGGGGCTTGAGACCATGGTGAGGGGGGAGTGCATCCATCCCCATGCGAGGGTTACACAGTGCCGGGAAGAGGTTCCCCAGTGCTCCAGGCTGGACCAGGATCAGTGGGAGCAGTGGTGGGACCCTCGGTGGCATCCGCTGCATCCGGGGCCACTGCAGGTAACCGTCCCAGGGCTTTCCCGAGGGAGCACCGCAGGGGGATGGCGCTGGGAGCGGGGAGCAAGAAGGGATCGGGACCTGGAGGCGCTTCCCTGGGGATTGCTGCCCTCCGCAGGCGCAGCCGCGAGTAACAGCGAGCGGCCGCGCAGGGTGAAGTCTGGCTCCTAAAGGAGCGAACGGTGCCGGGACGTTCTTCAACACCAGCTCCGGTTCTAAACCCCCACCTGCCCCAGGACCACCCTGAGCCCTCGCCCGCTGCGCAGACGCACCCACCTTCACCCGGTCCTGTGCTCCCGCACGAGCACTCACAGACAGCGGCAAATAATCATAGAATAGAGCCTGGTTTGTGTTGGAAGGGACCTCAAAGCTCCTCCAGCTCCAACCCCTGCCACGGGCAGGGACCCCTTCCACTGGAGCAGCTTGCTCCAAGCCACTTCCAAGCCATTCCCCTTGGCCTGTCCCTACAGGCCCTTGTCCCAAGCCCCTCTCCAGGTTCCCTGCAGCCCCTTCAGGCACTGGAGCTGCTCTCAGGTCTCCCCTTCAGGAGCCTTCTCTTCTCCAGGCTGCCCCAGCCCAGCTCTCTCAGCCTGGCTCCAGAGCAGAGCTGCTCCAGCCCTCGCAGCAGCTCCATGGCCTCCTCTGGCCTCGCTCCAACAGCTCCAAGTCCTTCTTGTGCTGCTGCCCCAGAGCTGGATCAGGGCTGCAGGGGGGATCCCATGAGACTTTGGGCTCTTTTCCATACCCATCTCACCCCTCAGCCAGGGGCACAGAGCTGCCCAGGGATGTGTTACCCCTCAGGACAGTCATTCCCAGGGCTGTGACCTGAGTGATGGCCAAGTGGTTCTGGCAGATGGCTCCAATGGACTGCCAAGCTGGGGCACACAAGGACCAGGCATCCACTGTGGTCCCTTCCTTTGTCCCCCATCATTGAGCACCCTGCTGCAGAGGGGGACACCCAGGGTGGGCGAGCATTGTGACCACCCCATGATAAGGAGCAATGGCAGAGGAGCTTGCAGGTTTCTGTGTTCAGATCTCTTTTTATCACTATAAATTCCATTACTTTGAAATCATTCAAGGCCGTCAGGATTTTTTTTCCCAAGCCAGCTATAAAAAGGACATTAGAATTACAATCCTGGTGCTAACAATAGCATTACTCAAAGCTGCTGGCCAGAAGTGGGGAGCTCTGGGTAGAATAAAGACCTAAACTGAAACGTCAATAATAACTTCTTTCTTCCCCTCGCGGTCCTCCAGCCTGCTACAAGCTGCTCGGGTCTCTCTATCTTAATGAGCATTAAAGTGGTTTCAAATTAGAGCTATAGAAAATTGAAGTTTTGTTCCCTCAGAAGCTTAGTCTGACCTTTAAAGCCCAGTGACCACATTTTGGGTTTGGATATGAGCATCTTTGGTCTCAAAGGCTCATTACCAGCAATTCACTGCTGCTGAAATGCAGCCACAACTGGAGAGGGACAGGCACAATGCAGCAGCACCCAACGGGCCAGAAGATGAGGTAGGGAGAGGTTTGGCTGGGGGGTGCTTGCTCCTGGTCCCACTGGGGACCAGTGCTGGGGGGTGCTTGCCCTGTGCAGCATTCCTGGTCTGAGCCTTGCTCCTGGGGGCCTGGCTGTCAGGTCAACCTCCACTGGGCGGGTGCTGGGTTCGCAGTGACTGCTTTCAGCTCAGTTTAGTCCCTAAAAGTATGGGACGGAAGAGCCCCAGCAGCCCAACCTGAGCTGCAGGTGGGGTGTCCGGGGAGCCCCCAGGACACCCTGGGCACAGCAGCGTCTTGCTGAGAGGGTGACGCAGCCAGTAACCTGCAATGCAGGGTGGCTTTTCCCATCTATGTGACCAGCCCACACGGCGTGGCGAAGGGGCCATGCTGGCTGCTGGGGGCCTGCTGCCCACTCGCTGCTGGGCAGACAGAGCAAGGAGACTCCCCAGGAAGGCTCGTTCCCATGGCAGGGCCCAGCAGCTGCAGCTTCGCCTCCTGCCTGCTCTGTGTCTGGATGGTGCAACACCGAGCAGTCATGGGTGACGTGATGATCGGTGGCAGCATCCAGAGTCCAGGGGGTTGTTTGTAGGAGCACTGGGGAAGGATGAGTGAGCGCTGAGCTGGAGCTTGCACCCAGGTGTAAGAGGAGCCCATGGGTCTGCCCTCCTGCTCCTGGCAGAGAAAGCAGCAGAGGCTGGAGCAACGCAGAGCAGATCTGCTGCCTGTCCCTGCTCATCCCAGCTGCATGGCATGGGCAAAGGCTCCCTGGCACCCTGGTGAGGATAGGACAGGGTCTTCCTTGTGCTCCCTGCTTCAGTGGGGCTGTTGCTTTGCTCAGACAAGACTCATAAAGCGGAGCTGTGAAGCCACAGCAGGGCTGATGGGTGGCTTGAGAAAGGTCTGCAAGGAATGCCCCTCCTGCAGGTGCCCCTAGAGCAGCCCTCACAAATGAGTCCTTAATGACCCACAGCAGCCACCCCAGCACCCATTCCCCCTCCTGAGTACCCAGGTGGGTGAACAAGGCCAGATGAGCCATCAAAAGCTCCCTACTGCAAGCTGGGGGCTGCACGGGGCTAGGGGAGGACCTACACAGGGTGTCAAGGCGCTAATAGGCTTTAATGGCCCTGACCAGCTTCACCTGAACCCCCAGCCCATGGGTCCATTTAAGCTCTGCCAGGATTATTAGTCTCTGCCTGAGCTGTATTGAGTAGGACTGGTCTCTTGTGGTCATCCCGCCCTTAACCATGAGCTCATTCCCCAGCTTGCTGTGTCTCATCACTGCAGACCTGCCAGATCACCAGGCTCTGTCTCACCTTGGTTACCTTTGCTGATCCTGAGCTGCAGGTTGACTTTCTGGCTTTATTTTAGGTCTGTCTCATTGTGGGGACCTTTCCTGGTGGTCTTTGCTCCTGGTTGAATGTTTCAACTGTGTCTAGGTCTGCTGTGCTTGGGAGCAGAGGGATGGGGCCATTGCTGGGGAGATCATAGAATCATAGAATAGTTAGGGTTGGAAAGGACCTCAAGATCATCCAGTTCCAACCCCCCTGCCATGGACAGGGACACCTCACACTAAACCATGCCTGTAATTGTGGTGTTTCTTCTGGCTTCTTGGACCTTTGGGTGCTCCTGGCCCTTGCTGTACCCTGGTGGGTGGTAGTGGTTGTAGAAAGGGCTATGGGAGAAAATACAGTTGGGAGAGAGGGGGGCTGTGTGGGATATGTGCTACAGGGCAGTGTCTGCTGGGATGGGGTAGGACAATCTCCCCTGTGGTGTCCCTTGCAGTCCTAGCCAATGCCTCTGCTGTGTGAGGTCCTTGAAGGCTGCTGGTACCCACAGCTCTGTGCCTGGTGCGGAGGAGGGAGGTGGTGCTGTGAGGAGGGCTTGAGCTGTGGAGCTGGTTCCTCAGGCTGAGGGGGGGATACAGATTTGTGGATGCAGGACCAGGTTCCTCACTGCTATCTGTCTCTGGTGTGCTGCCTTTTGAAACATGCTGAAATAGGCAGAGTCAGCTCCCCTGTGGTGTTACCTTGTGCGCAGGCACCAGTGTGAGGAGCGGGGAAACAGAAACTTGGCTATTATGGTGTTCACACCAAAGAAGTCCCCTCGCTGCACATGGGGGCAGGCAGTAGCAAACAAGGCCTGGAGAGCTCAATTTCTTCTTCAGTCCTTATTTCCTGCAGCTGCTGAGAAATGATGCTGGTGGTGGGATGCCATGGGCAGGGATGTGCCTGTGGAGGATGGTGAGATGGTATTGACGTAATCATAGAATCATCCCAGCCTGGTTTGTGCTGGAAGGGACCTTAAAGCCCATCCAGTCCCAACCCCTGCCACGGGCAGGGACCCCTTCCACTGGAGCAGCTTGCTCCAAGCCCCTGTGTCCAACCGCGGAGAGAAGGGGGCCTCAAGTGAGTCCTGGGGGGTCCCTGGGAGGTTTGGGGGGTCCCTGGCTCTGTCGAGTGTAAGTCTCTGTGCCTGGGTGGCTGCACCAGGCAGGGCTGGGCCTGTCATAGAATCATGGAATGGTCTGGGTTGGAAAGAACCTTAAGATCATCCAGTTCCAACCGCTGCCATGGGCAGGGACACCTCACCCTAGACGATGTCTGGGTCATATGAGAGTGTCCCCTGGGGTGTCCTCATCACAGAGGTCCCAAGCCCCTCTCCTATAATGCTTTTCTCTTTTTCAAGCCTATTTAAGCTCCTGCGAGTCCTTGGGTTGTTGCAAGGAAGGTAAGGGATGCAGTTGTAATGGCAGAGCTTGCTAAGAGAAGCAGGGGCAGGTTGAGCTGTAGCTGTGCTGCAGTCAGACACGTCTGGTGGAGACACGATTCAAACCCAAATGAAGCGATTTCTTGTGGTGCTGCTCTAGCCTGATAGCTGGGGTAACACATCCAGTGCATTTGTTGGCCTCAATTCACATCACAGTGGGTGTTTTCAGGGGCTGAAATGTCAATGCGAGGCAAGTTTTAGGATGACTCTGAAAATAGCTGTAGATAGGGCTGGGCCTGGAATATTTGTGCATGGGAGGAGTGTGTGAAGTTGGTACTGTTGGGAACCGGAGCTGCAAGTGAAAGAACTGGTTTCATCCTAAACCAGCTCAAGCTCCCAGAACACAGGGAGGGGGGGGAAAGACACATGTGATGTTATAGTGCAGGGAAAGTACAGGAAGCTTTGGCAGATCTGGCAGCAGCTGGTCTGTAAGGAAAAAACCCCGAGCAGGAAGATGAAATAACATCAATCTGGAGAGGTTTAGCTTGGATAACTGTTTCCCCATGGAGCTTAATCCAGGACACGAACCCACATGGATGTATCCACCTCCCCCATGTGCTCATGGGGAACCGGAGAACACTGTTAACAGCCATCCTGGCTGGATTGAATCAGGCATACCACGTCTTTTCCCTCCTAGCCCTCAGACAAGGGTCCCATGGTTTGTTACACCCGCTCCTTGGTGCCCAGCATGTCCTTCTCCCACCTCCTCAGACTTCTGTGGAAGGGAAATGCTATCAGGTCTGTACACAGCTCACTGCTGGTGTGCCCTGAGCTGCCTTTCAGTGCTTCCTGACCAGTTGTGCTGCTGTAACACACTGACCTGCTTTTGGCTCGCAGTTTAAACTCCAAGGGTTGTGCTCTGTCCTGTGCTTCTTCCCTGCCAGGCTGCACCCTTATACCTCCCTGGGTGTTGGAGGCTCTTGCTGCAGCCTCTGCTGTGCTGCTTGCCCCAGCCCCTTCGAGGCCCTGTGCCAGGACAGGTCTCTGGGGTGGCACAGTGGCTTCAGCTCCTGCTGTCCCAGCGGGTACACTGGGTGACAGTAGCTTGGCAGGCTGCCCTGCAGAGGCAGTGTAGGGGTAGCAGACATGGACATGCAGAAGCTCATCACACTCAGCTCCCCCTGTTGTGAGAGGTGTGGAGGCATACAGTTCTCTGCCTTCACTTACCCCACGGTGGGAGGTGCTGGCTGCTTCCCCAGGGCATTTGCACTCCCAAGTGTAACTGGCTGCACAAGCATCGTTGTTGCCTGGTCACTGGTGTAAATGGGTTGTAGACTCACCTTCAACCACATCCCTTGCCATCAGCTCAGCTGGCAGGAGATGTCCAGCACATGGCTGTAGCGCAGGCAAAGCCTTCATCAGCTCCTTGTGTCAGCAGCATCATGCTCATGTGTGGCTGGGGCAGGCATTGCTCATGGTGTGGCAGTGGAGGGCTCTTTAATGACTCTGCTCTGGCCAAGGCAGGGCTGTCGGATGTGACTCAGCTGCTGTGTGACACATCTGGCTGGCCTTGGACCAGTGACCTCTGGCTCTTGCGTATTAGCTCATAGAACCCCAGATCAATAATGACTAGGGGAAGGGAGAGCTGATGAGGGTCAGTCCCGGGACATCTTAGCCATGGGCAGGGGCTGAGCATCTGGGATGCGCAGGGGTAAAGAACAGCCAGGTACAGTGACAGGGGATGCCCATTTCTGCCCTGCTTTTCCACACAGCATCCACCCGGATGCAGCCAGCCAGCCAATGCTTTTGGAAAGCATTACTTCACAGAGAAAACCCTTCAGTGCTGATGGTGCCCTCGGGCAGTGCTGCTGCAGCAGCTTGTGCTGAGGCATTAACTCCTTCCCCTGCACGCCTGGGTCTGGGTGGTTTCTGGCCCACGCAATGGGATGTCCTTGGGGTCAGCACTGCTGGTGTGATGTCCTGCCCCTTACCCACGTCCTGGTGGTGGGGAAGGGGCTCATGCTATGGAGGTGGGGTTTGTTCAGAAGGGAGCTCTGTCACCAGGGGTTGCACCCCGGAGTTCTCAAGCTGGGTGCATGACCCTTGGTGCATGATCTCTCCCCAGACTCTCCTCATGAGCTTCCTGGAGGGTTGGGGGAATTTCTTGGTGATTTCAGGCCACGGCATCTAGGACAGGATCCACTCCACAGCTTTTTATCAGCTGGAAGAGGGACATCTGGGCTGGTTGAGCAAATTGGCCCTAGCCACCTTCTGAGCAACACAGCAATCCACTCCTCTAGTTAGCAGCTGTGGTATGGTCTGGGTATCACCACTACTGTCTTCTGCCTGTGGATCTTTGTCACTGCCTCTCTGCTGGGAGCTACCTCCTCCACATCCAAACATGGAAGTGCTCCCCTGCTGTTTCTGGGGGAAATTCGGTGGATTTAGGTGGAAGTGCTGCAGGTGTGATCATGGACCTTCATGGGAGTGGCTGATGGGACGGTGCATCTCCAGCAGTGAGTCTGTGGTGGGGCAGCGATCCCCACTGCAAGGAAAGGTACCAAACATCACCAGTGTGGAAGAGCTGATGGCTGGGTTGCATTGGGCTGCTGTCCTGGCCAGCCAGGCTATGGTGTTAGAGGAACCTGTGCAGGGGAAAAAGAAGTAGAAGAAGAGCCAGGGCAAATACATGATCCAAACATCTTGCACCTCAGGTGGGGATCAGGCAGGGTGAGTGATGCTGCTGCTGTTGGACCCTCCGCTTGCTCAGGGCATCTCCTGGGAAGCAGGCACTGGGTACTGCCTGCAGCACAGCTCTGAAAAGGGTCCCCATGAGCCTGGGGGAACCTCATCCTGCTCACAGATGTTGAACAGCGGCTGTTGCCTGCCCCGGTGTTGTGTGAACCTGACCCCAACTGTGTGTAGCTCTGCAGTGAGGGAGAGCTGCAAAATTCTGCCTGGTGCTGGGGGCATGAGAGTCAGATTTTGGGTTCAATTCGGCTCTTTGCTCAGGTAAGGCTCTGCTGGGATCACTGGGGCTGAGTGAGTGAATCCTCCTGCTCCCAGAGCCTGTAGGTGAGCGCAGCAAACCATCCTCACCCCCCTGCCTGCGCATGGGTGCTGTGGGGAAGGGAAGACATGAATCCCCCCACCAGGTCCTCCTGCACTGAGCAAGAGGCTCTTCCAGCAGAGGAGATCAGAAATCCAGGCAGCAGGATGTGACTGATGATAACAGTAATGAATGCCTTGACTCTCTCGAAGGACTCAGTGAGGCTCGCCAAGTGCTGGCTGGCATTAGTGGATTAAAGCAGTAGCACCCACGAGAAGGGGATGGGTGCCATCTGGGTCATAGACTACAGTGGCTCAGGTAGGGGTTCTCCCTGCCTTCCTCTTCCTTCATGGCTTGGGGGGCAGACTGAAAGGGAGGAGTTGGCTTGGGAGGAATGGCCCTGAATCAGCCCTTCCCCAGGAGTGAGGGTTAATGGATGGGGGAGAACAGGTCAGGAGCACGCTGTGTGTTACCTGTGGGTGCTCACCCGGTCCCTCATGATGTGATCTAAAGGGCTTGCGCGTACCCCATGTGCATTTGGGGGTAAATAATCTCCTAATGCCTCAGCTCTCGCGTGTGCACGTGTGGGTGGGGGGGAGGCTGCTCCCGCACGCAGATTCCCATCCACACACAAATGCCAGAACGTGGGTTTGCAGAGGCACAAACCAGCGCAGGAACACAAAGGCTGGAGAAAGCACCATGCCGAGAGAGGCCTGACAAGCTCAGATCGCTCAGCTTATCACAGAAATGGAGAGGTGCCTTGATTCCGGTGTGTACGTACCACCTCGAGGGGAAAATACTTGGCACTCAAGGACTCTTTAATGTCAGAGAAAGACAGAACAAGACCCAGTGGCTGAAGCCTGCCAAAGCTGGACTAAAAGGCAAGTGTGGGTGTTAGCAGCAAAAGGGTTGTCAGCAGAAGCAAACTGCCCAGGGCCACGTAGGGTTTGTCCCTCAGGGAAGGGAAGTCGAGTGGAGATGGCTCAGTGAGGTTATTCTACAATCAGACACATGGTATGAGGGGAAGGGGATGGTATTTATTCCGCTGTAACAGCCCCTTTGGCTTTTTTATTCTCTGGAGAGGGGCTTTGGACAAGGGCCTGTAGGGACAGGCCAAGGGGAATGGCTTTAACCTCACAGAACAGGGGAGACTGAGCTGAGCTGCTCCAGTGGAAGGGGTCCCTGCCCGTGGCAGGGGTTGGAACTCTTCCAACAGAAACCATTCCATGAGCCTACAAATGAGGCCTGGGACACTGTCTCAGGACACAGGGTCATGAAGTGTTCTGGGATGGAATCCGAAGCTGCCCCTGGCTCCTCACAGAGCCTGGCTCTGCTGTGTGGCTGATCCTGATCTCTCATCATCCTATCATCCCAAGGAGTGGGACTGTGGGGAGAGCTGGTGCAACCATGGGGGTATCAGGCAGATGCAGGTCAAGGAGCTGCTGCAATGCTCTGGGATTTGAGATTCCAGAGCTTCATCCACCACTGATGGGACACTTGGCTTCAATACCAACACGTGCCCCCAGGAAGCTGCCTCGCCTGCCCACAGCCAAGGCCATGAACCCATAGGAGGTTGCTGCGGACCTTGGTTTGTGGCCTCCTGCGGGGTGAAGCGTGGCTGTGCAGGAAGGTGTGGCTGAACACCACCGAACCCAGGCGCGCTGGTGAAAGGTGTCAGCCTGGAACAAATGAGTAATGGTTGCTGCTGCCGTATCAGATGACGTGGTTGAATGGCCACGGAATCAGCTGAGGAGCAGTGAGGCACCGAGCGAGGCAGGGAAGTGATCTGGAAAGGTAATAAATGTAAGTGTAACATAAATATATCAGTATTATGGATTTTCTATGCATATATAGGTATATAGAATAGTTATTAATGGTGTATATAGTATATTAGCAGTGACCCTTCCATGGGCTTGTTGGTGAAAGTGTGTGTTTGAGTCCAAGGGAAGCTTCAGAATCATAGAATGGTTTGGGCTGGAAGGCACCTTCAAAGCTCATCTATTCCAAGCCCCTGCAATGAGCAGGGACATCTTCAACTAGATCAGGTTGCTCAGAACCACATCCAGCCTGGCCTTGAATGTCTCCAGGGATGGAGCATCCACCACCTCTCTGGGCAACCTGTGCCAGTGTTTCACCACCCTCATTGTAAAACATGTCCCTTGTGTCCAGACTGAAACCTGATGGCCACTTGCTGTGGTTGTGCTGCTTCCCCTCTTCCTCTGCCACAGCCTCATGGGGTGCAGGGAGCTCACCCAGCCAGCAGTAAAGCCCCCATCACGTCCTCCCGTCAGGAGGATAGGGGAGAGGGTGGAACAGCAAAAGCAAGAAAACCTGAGGATTGAGAGAAGGGCTCCTCATCCCCTGTGACAGAGGAGACCGGGGTGTCCCCAGGGTGCTGGGTGCAAGGCTGGTTCCTCTCCCCAGCAGCCACAGGGGTTCCCCAGAGCACAGAGTGGGTGGAAATGACGGTGCCAGCTCCTCCCTGCCCCAGGGGTAACGTGCTGTGCCTCACCTGGAAGCATGCCCATCACTCAGCCTCTGCCAGTCACGGCTGGGCTATGCTTGGGCATTTCCGCAGTGCCTCTCCCACAGGACACTCGGGTCCTGGCTCAGCACAGGCACTGCCAGGTGGGATCATGGTGTCCTGCACGGGGAAACTGAGGCACGGTCAGCTGGGGCTGTGCCACCACCTTGTCATCAGGCTCAGCGGCAGCTCAACGTCTCAGAGGCCAAGAGGAACAAATTTAAGTCACAAGGCAGTGCCTATGACTTAACTTTGGAGGGCTGATATAACCACGCATGCGAGGGGAGTACGCAGCTTGCAGCTACAGCCGATCCCTGTGTGAGGGCACCCATGGGAGCTCTCCCAGGGCCCATGGTTGAAGCTCTTCTCTGCTGCAGGCAGGGCACACTCAGGTGACAGTGTGGGGGGTATTGATACAGTGTGTGGTGGTTCTTTGATGACTACCATGTTCTTTGTCAAGAAATGTCATATTCCTTGAAGTGAGGGGAACGTGATGATATGTGATAGGACAATTTTAAACCCAGGGCTGACAGTTGTTTTTCTTTTCTCTTTAGAAATTTCCCTTTTACTAAGGGAAAAAGGAGGAAGGGAGAGCAGGCAGAAGCTAGAGGAAGTAAGATTCCCCACCACCACATCAAACCCTTCAAAGCAATTTCTTTAAAGCAAAACAATGATCCAAAATCACAGGAAAGTGGATCTTTTGCAGTTTCCCAAACACCCATGGCAGGGGCTGGAGCTGGATGAGCTTTAAGGTCCCTTCCAACCCAAACCAGGCTGCGATTCTATGATTCTATACCCACCTAGTTATGCCTTACAAGCTGCCATGCACACCATAGCTGTGGTCTGGGTGATGGACTAACGCTGTGGCATCACTGGTCATGTCACGAGAAGGGCTCCCATGTCTGTGTGAAGCACACAGTGCCTGCCCTGCAGTGCATGGCTGGAGTCCGGTGCCTTTGTTCAGCTCCCGGCACAGGAATCCTTTTTACTCATGTTGTGACCTTGGGTGAGCAACTTTTGCCCTGTTTAAAGTTAACTTTTCTGCAAACAAGGCGCACAAACCCCTTTGTGTCAGGAGAGAGGAGCTTGGCGAAGGGTTTTATTTACCCTGAGCTGTTGCATGTGCGGTGTTCCTCTGGGGTAGCCCCAGCAGTGCATGAAGCCCCGAGTCTTTGGCCACTTTCCATGGGGAAAGGGTGTTTAATAAAATTGTAGAATCCCAGCCCGGTTTGGGTTGGAAGGGACCTTAAAGCCCATCCAGTCCCAACCCCTGCCACGGGCAGGGACCCCTTCCACTGGAGCAGCTTGCTCCAAGCCCCTTGTGTCCAACCTGGCCTTGAGCACTGCCAGGGATGGGGCAGCCACAGCTTCTCTGGGCACCCTGTGCCAGCGCCTCAGCACCCTCACAGGGAAGAGCTTCTGCCTTACATCCAACCTCAGCTTCCCCTGTTTCAGTTTGAACCCATCACCCCTTGTCCTATCGCTACAGTCCCTGATGAAGAGCCCCTCTCCAGTTTGTTGGGTTTTGCTGTCAGAGCTAACCAGGGACTGATGGAAGCTGCTGCGGGCTGGTGATACAAGAGACTGGAGAAAATCAGTGCATGTAGTCTGGCAAAACAAAAGCGAAGGGCAGCGCAAGGAGAGAGGTGCATGGGGTACAAGGAGATGAGCTGCTGGAGGCCATGGAACGAGGTGTATGTTGCCTGTGACTACACACAGGCTGGAAACAAGAGGTAGCTTGCAGCACCAGAGGAGAGAGTGCCCGGCAGGAGCCCTGTGCTGTAGGCACACCAACTCCTCTGATGCTCTGTGAGGGGTTTGTTATTGCAACACCCACCATAAGGCAGCACGGAGGGTCCTGCCTCCCGCATGCCCACGCTGGTGCCACTGCAGGTCCATGGGAGGATGGATGTCTGTCTGTCTGTCTGCCTGCCTGCCGGGCCGGGTCCGAGCTGGGTGTGCTCTGCAGACAAACAGCCCTTCCACACTTGCCCGTCCTGCCTGTGCGCACAGCGGGCTCGCAGCCGCGCCTTCCCCCAGCGCTGCCCCCGGTGCGGGCTCTGCAGGTGTGGTTTATTCCGTGATGTGGAGCGGCGGGGACGGACGCGGTGGGCGCGATGGAGGCAGCCCGCTGCTCACCCCCGCCGGGGTCAGACGCCTTCACCCCACTGATCCATGGGGAGCGTGGGGCCGTGGCTCAGCGCTCAGCCGCAGGACGCTGCGGGTCGCCTGTTTCTGCCTCTCACCGGGCACTTAAAGCGATTGCGGTTATAAAAATAGGAGGGAGAGAGGTGACAGCCGGGCCAGGGAATTACAGGGGGGAGATGAGATTAGAGGGAGCAGGGATCACCAGGAGGGAAGACGGCCCCGTGCTGGGGCAGCCAGCGCCTTCCCTCACACCCCAGACCCACAACCGCCTCCTTCCCTCACACCCCAGACCCACAACCGCCTCCTTCCCTCGCAGCTCGGCCCCACAACCCTCCCCGTCCCTCACAGCCCGGCCCCGCAGCCCTCTCCGTCCCTCGCAGCCCGCCCCTCACAAACCGCCCCGTCCCTCCGGGCCCGCCCCGGCTCGGCCGCGCTGTGGGGAAGGGGCGGTGCGGGGCGGGAAGGGGCCGGCCCGGCGGGGCAGGGCCATCGCGGGCCGGCGCGGCGGAGGGCGCAGGTAGCGCTGCCGGCGGAGCGCGCAGGGCCGGGCAGGGCCGGTCCGCGGGGGCCGGCGGGGCCATGGGGAAGGTGCAGCTCTTCGAGATCCGCCTGGGCGACAGCCGCGTCGTGTACGGCCCCGGCGAGCCGCTGGCGGGCACCGTCACCGTGCGGCTCTCGGGCTCGCTGCAGTACCGAGGTGAGCCCGCGGCCTGCCCGCCGCTCCCCGCACGGGGTGTCCCCGGGGCCGCGGGGGGCCGGGCCGGGTCCCGGGGGGCTGGTGGCGGGGCGGGGGGTGCGCGGAGGAGCCGGTTCTCCGGCGCTGGGGAGCGGGCGCTGCGGGCAGGGGAGCGGCAGCAGCAACCTGCTGAATTATTTCCTCCCTGCTTCCTCGTACTTTGTGCTCCCATCCCATAACCAAGCAGCCACCCGCCCCTAAAACCCCGACAGACCCTGGGGGTGAGGGCTTGTTTCACAGCAGCCTCGCAAGCCGGCGCTGCCCCGGTTAGTGGCACCAGGAGGCGGCCGGAGGAGCCGGGCTCCGTGTCCAGCCTCCCCCGGCGCCCTGCGGCCTCCCTGGGCTGCGGCATCGCGGTGCCAGCGGTCCCTCAACAGCGGGCCCCTGCGCTGGAGTGTGTGATCTGTATGGCAGGGCCGGGGGGGCGATAGGGGACGATGCCCCAGCGGGGACGGTGCCCTGTGCCATGCCCCAGCAGGAAGGGTGCCCGCCCGTTCGCAGCCACAGTCCACGGCAAGCATCCGCTCCATTCCATCTGGAATGGGCTTGAGCGTTCTGACTTGTGGAAGTACCGGTTTGGAGGCGTCCAGGCTGTGCCTCTGGTCCTGTGTGTGCTGGGGAGAGGGTGCCCGCGGTGGGGCAGGCAGCAGCAGCCCCCACTGTGCTCATGGTGCAGGAGGTGTCGGGGTCGTTCCAGGTGAGCCCCGGACCCCCTCGGTGGCTGTTGCTGTCCCTCGGGGCAGAGGGACAGGGATGGGCTGGGGGGTGATGAGCAGCTGGTTCAGGCCTTCCAAACCAGGAACTTTGCTCCCCCAGCCTGGAGAAGTCATTTGCATTACAAGTTAGTTGTTGTGCTCAGTGCTGTGGAAATGCAGGCCGATTTGCTGTTTTCCCTGAGGTTGTCTTGCTTCTGCCTTTATAACAAATTATTATGGGGAAGAAAGACCAAAGAATGTGAAATGCAAAATCTCTCTTGAACAGAGACGCCAGCCTGGATGATGGTGCCTGTGCTTGTCTATGTCTTGCTTTTGTGAGCACCATTCCCAGTTGTCTGCGAGAGCTTTTTGGAAGCTTCCCGAGGAAAACAGGGTCCTGGACAAGTGCAGACTTGTAGCCTGTTCAACTCCTGTTGGAGCGAAACAGTTGCATGTTTCGGAGGGTACTCCCAAACCTACTTCTTCCCAGCAAAGATGTTAACAAAGTGTGGCTGACTTCCATCCTCAGCCCATCCCGTTCACTTCCACGCCTGTTCCTGAAGGCGCCTCTTGGGCAAGACGAGTGTTTGGCTTCCGAGGGCTTGGTTATGCTGGCCGTGGTTCCACCTTGCTGTTGCCTCTATGACTCCCATCTTGGAGAGGAACTGCGTGTTCTCCTTCACACCAGATCTCTTTTGCTTCCCGGTGTGCTGCAGCTGGTTGTGGTGGGGCAGGAGGAATGTGTCTCTTTGTTCTGGACCTTCTTTCTGCTTCCTCATTGCTTTGACCCTGTGAAACGTTGGAGCCCAGTGTAAGGATTGGTCCTGAAGCCAGGAGGGGGTTTGCTGTTGGTGTTTGGTTTTGGTAAGAGGCAGGGGCAGCTGAGCAGGGCTCTAGGAATGCTGGCAGAAGCGTCCAGCTGGAATCCAAGGTGGGCTGTGTGTGGTTGTTCCTTTTGCTTCTGTGCAGAGGTGACCTGAGTGGTTGTTTTGGGCTGAGATCCCTGTACATTGGTTCATCAGCTGGGGCGGAAACTTCCTGTAACTGATATGTGGATCTACCCAAATAAGTCACATTGGGCTGGGACACCAGCATCTGCAGAGCTCTTTGCTCTTTGCTACCTCTCCTGCTGCTCCGTATCTTACAGTCTCTGGTGTTTAATCCCTCCACACTGGGGCTGGGGATCTCCCAGATGGGCACCCTCTTCCTGCTGGCTGAGGGAAATGCCTCACCCTCGGAGGAGGAGGAGTCTCATGTAGCTGCTGAAACATCCTTCTTGGTGTGACAGCAGGCAGCTACCTGCTGGCAAGAGGTCTTAAAGGGGCTGCTCAGCCCTGTTGAGAGCTCCATGGGCTCAGCGCAAAGGAATCAAACAACCCTGATGTGCTGTGGCTTTCTGGTGGAGTGTGGGGAGAGGTGGGTGGCATCCACTTGTCTTATCTAGTATGTACACCTACACCTTCTGTGATCAGCTATCACTTTTCAGACTAAGAAACAGCTCCCAGGAGGAGACACCAAGTCCTCCCCCATTGCAGGTCTGGCCCCCAGCACTGAGGCTTGGTGCTTTCCATTGCCTGCGCTGGACCAGTCCGTGTGGTGGCTTCTCTCAGCGTTGTGGCTTTTTGAGATCACAGATGCAAACAAGTCTGTAGACGAGTGCTTCACACGGTAACTCCTTTGATGGCTCTTGAAAATTGCACCTTCTGAAAGGCAGACAGTACAAACAAAGCTCTGTTCTGCCTTGCTAAACACACTGGAAATCTTGGGTCATAGGAAAACCTCACTGGAGACGCACCTTTCAGGATCACAAGCACTCCCACCTACGCTGGCTTCCGTGCCAGCCCTGCTGACTAGCAGGCAAGGCTGCTCAGCAGCACACCTTCTGCAGCTGACCTTGGAGCAGCATCACAAGTGGCCTGTGGTGACCCAGCAGACCTTCTGGGGAGGCACACTTGGCTGTGCCAGGGTGCAGGTCCTTCCCGGAGAGCTTGTGAGCCTCAGGGGAGGGCGCTAATGGGAGGGCAGAATTCCTCATGTTGTGCCTGGCTCGCTGGGTAACTCATCAAACGCGGGTGCACGAAGAATAATTAATCCAAACAGGAAGCTGGCACTGGGACAGCTGGAGATGGAGGTAATTTGGGGGGAGGAAGGGAGGGAGGAGGGAGATAAGCGTGCTCAGAGCAGGGCCAGCAGCCCTGGCCGCTGGCGGGAGTGTGCTGGAACAAAGGCTTGAGCTGCTTGGGGGTGCTGGAGCGCTTTCCTCTCGGCTCTGTGGCTTCCAGGGCCAGTGCAGATTATTCCAGCCCCACTGCCAGGCTCTCGTGTCCGGAAGTGTAATGGGAAAGCACCAGCCCTCTCCTGTGTCACTGGGTAAAATAAACGGCAAGTGCCTTCCGGAGCAGGTTTCAGCACTTTGCTGTTCTCTGGTATTTAGCTTTTCAAGTTTATGCCACGATGACTTGACTTTGCAAATCATTCCCTTGACCTACAAAGCTCCCGACACAAGTACTGATGTCTGTTCATGCTCTAGAAGTACCCGGGTATCTCATTCCCTCTGCAGAGCAGAGTGCCGGTGAATCCTGATTTCCTTCTCTCTTCTTCAGTGTAGTAAACATCCTCACTTCTCACGTGGAGAACTGAGAAAGCTGGTGGTGACAAGGGGGTTGAAAAGCAGGTGACTCGAATCCTAAGGCATGAGCCCAAAGTAAAAGATTACCTCTGTTTCCCTAGAAGGGCAGTAGGGAGAAGTTTGGGGTTGGTTCACATGCACGGTGGGTCAGATGTGCGTGTAACCTGTGCCCATCCTGAGGGGAAGAGGTGACACCGAAA
Organism: Lathamus discolor; assembly: GCF_037157495.1. NCBI lineage: Eukaryota > Metazoa > Chordata > Aves > Psittaciformes > Psittacidae > Lathamus > Lathamus discolor. The sequence goes on along the minus strand of NC_088898.1, from coordinate 9,729,626 downwards.
GACACTGTTGGCCACAATCCTCTCTAAAATTTGACTTGATACAGAGGAAAATACTGTTCCAGCAGAAGGGCTGTGGCTTGGGCTGCTTGGGAAAGCAATGTGAAAGGATGGATTCAGTCCCTGTTAGGCTGAAGCTTGCTCTATCCCAGGTCAGAAGTCTGCCTTCTGTAAAGGTGGGTTTGACATTGCTGTGCTCATCTGGACATCACTGGGGCAGGAGGGACCCCACAGCTGGTCTCTTCTCTGGGTGCTGCATGGCAAGGGAGCAGTGCCTGCAGTGCAGAGCTGATCAGGGCCCAAAGGGTTCAGCAGGCAGGAGCAGACCCAAAGCTGTCCCTATCCTTGGGAACGCTGGCAGTGCCTGGTGAGGTCCTCCAGCCGTCTGGCATTCCCTGGCAGCGGTGGGTGCCGGGATGAGGCTGGTGCTGATGCACAGGAATGCTCGTGTATTCTGCAGCATCTCCCGGGCAGGCTGGATGGCTCCTGCTGCAGGGGAAGTGGATTAACTTTCTTTTCTCATTGTCTGGAGCGAGACAGCAGGGAGCTGTGTGGCCAAGTCTGAGGCTGGGGAACAAAAGAGGGATTTCTGCTTTCCTGGCTGGCTTGCTGCTAGAGCTCCAAGTCCTCTGGAGTCAATAACTAATCACGAGATTGTTTTGTGTCTCCTGTCTCTGCAGTGTGTGCCTCTCTCTGCTGCTCCCCCACTTGTACACCACTTGTGCTCATCCAGAAACCTCTTGTTTGCTGCTTTTTGTGGCCAGGAGACATGCTGCGGCCTCACATCTCTTGTTTAATACAATGGGAGAACAAGTGGAGCAGAGTTGTCTGTCTGATTTGCTTCCAAGTGTGACAAATGGGGTGTGAGTGCTTATCCCTTCCATGGAGCAGCTCAGAGCTGTCGGAGACGTAGGTTGTCTTTCAGGGCTGGAGTCAGGTAGGCAGCAGGGAGGCTCCTTGGCTGGGAGGATGAAGTCTGTGTGTTTCCATCCCTCTCCTCTGGAGGCAAGTCCCCATCCCTAACATGGCCCCACAGGCAGGGCTGGGCGAGCTGGAGCAGCCAGGGAAGGTGATGGTTGGGGCAACCCCTCTGCCAAGGGAGGTGTGGGTACGTGGATGGGCATGTCCTGCTCTGGTGTGTCAGGGAATACCTATTGCTGAAAGTCATTCTTGGGAAAGAGGAGGACATGTAAAAGACACATAGCTGTCACTTGACTTGGTGAAGTCTTGGCCAGGAAGAGCAGGATGGACATGGACACTGTCCTCTGCTGTCTGGAGAAGAGAATGCTCAGGCTCTTCCAAAAGAAGGTTAGTGGGTGAGTTGGGTTGTGCTGCAAGGCTGCTATAGGCAGCCTCTATAGGAAAGTGCTCTGCTTGGCATTGGGGCAGGTCTTTCCTCCTCCTGCTCAGGGCAGCTGCTCCTGAGTCAGCCTGGTGAACACACCAGGGGCTGGGTTTTAGTTTGGTGCCTGTTTTCTTGAGGGCTGATTGCCCAGATAGCCAACCTACAGCCTTTAGGCTACTGTTGTGACCTCTGAAGTCTGGCAATAGGGATTGCTGCGGAAGTTAATTACCTCTTTGTGCTGCTCTTAAAACCTGTCACTCTTCAAATCTCTTGTGTAGAAGAGCAGACTGCTTAGGAGAGGAGAAAATGAGAGAGGACCAGAGTGCTGCCAGTCAGCAGGATTTTTCCCTTATGCACAGTTGTTCCTGTGTGTGCTCTGAGTCCCTGGGTCATGTCCAGGATCTGATACAGGAGGTGAGATGGCTTCAGACCACAGAGGTGGGCAGGCTTCTGTCTCCTTGTGATGGCTTTTGAACAGCAACTCTACAAGCCCAAATTCCTCCTGATGGCCAGTTAAAATGAGCTAATGGGGTGCCGGTGTCAAGTGGAGAGCATATAGGGTGTTGTGAGGGTGGATGCTGCTTTTGACCCCCTTGGCAAAATGAGGGTGTCAGGCTGAGTGCCAGCCTAGGATTGTTTGGAGACCTAGTTTGAAAACACCCTGACCTCTGAGCACCTTAATCTTGATTAAAAACCAGATCTTACCAGATATCTGCAGCAAAAAGGCTGTTTCCAAGAAGCATGAATCATTTCTGGAGCACTAATGCTTGTAACTTCCAATCCTTTGTTCTTGCTGAGGAGCTGTGCTCTCGGTCGTTCCGGCTCCAGCAGCTCTGGCCAGAGGTAACAGCTTGCTTGTCCATCCCTCCTGAGCTGAATCCCAAATGCTTCCTGCAGTAAGACTTCAATAAAATTGGCTCGGAAGGCAACATTCCAGGGAGGAAAGCTCAGTGTGTGGGTATCGGGTGGTGCTGCTTTGATGGGGAGTGTCGACATATGACTGAATGTCAGGTCTGGGGGTTTAGCTCTTGGTCCCAAATGCTTCATTTTCTATCTGCTCAGGCCTCTGCAGGTGTCCAGCCTGACCATGAAGAGTGTCTGGTAGTACTCCTAGCATGGCAGGGATTCGTTATCTGTCTGCTGCTCTGGTAATAACAAGAACATAAGTTGTCTTTCCAAACTGATGATCTTGCTATAAATAGAAAATCCAGCTGCTTGTATTGAATGGCATCAGAGAAAATCATAGGAGCAGCTCTAATGCAGAATGAAGTGGATTCTAGCTGCTTTCTTTGAAGATGCTGGGACAGAGGGGTTTCTTGACAACTGAGATGTGTGAAAGCAACGCTCGAGAGCTTGATGTGGCATCTTCAGGGGAGAGCAAGTGAGGGGATGTGGCTGGGTTCTCCCATTGTGCTGTGCCACACTGCACCTCCTGCCTCCCCACTGGAGAAGCTGGTACACAGACTAGAAGAGGAGTCACTAAATGCAGGGTGGTTTTACTGCTTATAAATAAGGCTCCTAAGGAAAAGACACTTGAAACCTCCCCTGCTAGGAGGGGCGAGCTGGCTCTGCGCTCGTGCTTGGGGGCTGCAGCAGCATTAAATCATTTGGAGGTGTCTCAGCAAATTCTAGCTGCTGACTTGCGAGTTCAGCAGGGTGATGGGCCTCAGTGCAGCTATGCACAGTTGCTTGTCCCCTGTGCTCTTGTGTCCTCCCCTCACATGCAGGCTCTGACCCCTCACATCAGAACTGTTGTTTCCGGAATGCTTGAGGACTCCTGAAACTGCTGCTTTAGTCCTTGGTGCCTTGGAGATGGAGGCTCGCTCTGTGGGGGGTGTCCAGCCTGTAGCAGGCCTTTTCCTGGTCAGTTGGGTGCTGAGCTGACCTGGGGAGTGCTCAAGGCCAGGTTGGACACAGGGGCTTGGAGCAAGCTGCTCCAGTGGAAGGGGTCCCTGCCCGTGGCAGGGATTGGAGCTGGATGGGCTTTTAGGTCCCTCCAGCCCATGCTATGAGTGTCTTGTGATTCCTCTCTGAGGACAAGCAGTGGATGCTGGGGGGTTCATGCCCAGGAGGGGCTGGAGGAGCATCCCCCCCTTTCCTGAGCATCTGCAGCTGGCTGTTGCTGAGGAGACCAGGAGCGCTGTGTTGTGGGTGGCAGTGAGGATCTGCCAAGGCGAGCATCGGCCAGCAGGACTTGTCCGAACCTTAACTCCCAGAGAAGCGTATCCGAGAGTCCCAGAAGAAAATGAGCCTGACTCAGTCCCGCAGCAGTGTCTGGCCCACAGGAGCCCGGGTATTACAGTAAGCCTGTTAAGCATGAATTTCCAGAACTCTTTGAAGCCTTTATTTAGAGCCTGAAAAGGGAGTAGGCTCTGGTGAATCAACCTCTTTGTGGTTAAGCAGAGAAACCTGATCGGTTGCTGTTTATCTGCCTGCAGTAGGGGTGATGCTCCTGCAGAGGGGCTGTCCGGGGGGCAGAGCCCGCTGAACCTGCTCTGGTGTGTCGAAGAGCAGAGCTTGTGGAGGTCGCAAGCAGGGCAGAGGTGTGTGCCCAGCACAGCAGGGAGCTCAGCCTGTCCCTCCATCATGGCTTGTTGTGCCAGCGAGGTGGGAGGAGGCTCTGCACTTGCTGGCGGAGAACAATCCAGTTTGTTAATAGGTTTAAAGGGGCAGTTTGTCACAGTGTGGACTGGTCTTACAGCACCTAGTGACCTGCAGCGCTGGGTGATCGGCTGTGGTGGGGTTTCTTGCCCGGTTCTTCCTTTTTTAACCACCCAAGTCAAGTGTACTGGAATATCTCCACTGCTGAGGCCTGAAGTATTGCTAAGTGCAGGGTGGAAACCTATTTCAGTATGGGCAAGCTATAAAAAACGAGGTTCCTCTTCTGTCTGAGTGCTACTGAAGGGTGGCTGTGGTCCCTGGCTGGCTGCAGTGCTGAGTGCTGGCAGGTCCTGGTGTCTGTCAGCATTCCTGTGTGCCAGGGCGAGTGGCTGGCTCTGCTCCCTTGCCTTTGGGCATCTGGACTTGCATTCGCTTCCCACAGAGCTCTTCCAGGAACCAAACACTGCAGATGAAGATGTTGAGTGCTTATGTATGTACAGCCTTGTTCTGCTTTGAAGAGAATAACTTGCTTAAATTCAGGTTGCCCAAGGCTCACAGGTGAGTTTAAGTTGCCCAGGTCCCCTGAGAAGGATGGCAGGAAATTAGGATCTGTCTTGTTAAGGGTTTGTGAGTAAAACTCTCCGGGACCTCACTGAGGTCCTAAATACGAGATGTCTCTGTACCAAGCTGGCAGCATGTGCTGCTTTGCACTTGAAAGCACTGGGAGCTGAGAGCTGCTGGGGCCAGTGTGGGACTCTTGCTGCAAGCTCTGATGGGAGTTCGGTCCCATCTGTACTGGGGAGTAACTGGCAGAGAGAGGCAGAGCTCACACTCACTAGGAATATCTCCATGCCAGCCACCCACCTCAGCTGCACTGCCAGCACTCAGCCTCCTCTCCTGATATCCATCCCTCTGAATATCACAGGAGAAAACAGAATCCTAGTCTGGTTTGTGTTGGAAGGAACCTTCAAGCTCATCCAGCTCCAATCCCTGCCACAGGCAGGGACCCCTTCCACTGCAGCAGCTTGCTCCAAGCCCCTGTGTCCAACCTGGCCTTGAGCACTGCCAGGGATGGGGCAGCCACAGCTTCTCTGGGCACCCTGTGCCAGCGCCTCAGCACCCTCACAGGGAAGAGCTTCTGCCTAAGAGCTCAGCTCAGTCTCCCCTCGGGCAGGTTCAAGCCATTTCCCTTGGCCTGTCCCTACAGGCCCTTGTCCAAAGCCCCTCCCCAGGTTCCCTGCAGCCCCTTTAGGCACTGGAGCTGCTCTCAGGTCTCCCCTTAAGGAGCCTTCTCTTCTCCAGGCTGTCCCAGCCCAACATCAATCTGTCACTAAAAACACCCCAAACCCAGCCAAACTCATGCTTTTTTTTAAAAAGCAGTTCTGGAGAAAGGGGATGATGCTGGGGCAGCCCTTTTGGAGCATGTTTGGTGAGCAGGGAGGGGGTTGTGGCATCAGCAGTGTGATGGGGATGGGGTGAAGGGCTGGATGGGTGCAGCCCATCACGATGCCCTGCATGTGGATGCTGCCTCATTCCCTGCCTGTTGCCAAGGAGCTGCGGTTGCCTTTGGCAGCAGGAGTGGCAGATCCAAGGCACAGGCTTTGTGGCATGTGGCTGTCCCCCTCCCACAGCCCCCGTGGCCTTGTTCACTGGTGGGTTTTGCACCTCCAGCCTGACACGTGCAGAGCTGGGCTTGTTAAACACGCTCAGCCCTGGATTTCATCCCACATGTTTGAGGTGACCCCTGCCTCTGAGGGCAGCCACTGTTCTATCAGCACACTGCGATGAAACACCGGGCTGCTATAAATAAACCTGCCAGCTCTACAAGGGAGAAAAGCTTTCAGTTGAAACAGGACCTTGCTCTGAAGAGGAGCCCAGGAGCCTGCTTTCTTCCCCTGGTGTGTGTTGACCCCTGATTTTGGGGAGAAAACGGAAAATGTAGGTTTCCTTGTTCGTCTCAGCTCGATGGAAGGAAGTGCTTGCAGAGGGGCAGGACCAGCCTGCCTGGGGATGGCCTTGGAGACAATTTGCTGCTCTGCTTTTGTACAGACTTCTGCTAGAAGAACATCCTCCATGTGTCCATACTGCCTACATGGACGTGCCCCTCCCCATGCTGGTGTGGACTCTGGCTAAAATAACTCATGTGTAGCCAGAATAATGGCTGTGGGTCACTTTGTCCCTGTGGCAGAGCTGGCACTGCCTTGTTGTTGCTACAGGTGGAGTTCCTACAGGCTGTGCCCAGCCTTCCCACAGTGTGGGGCTGTGTTGGGTGGGTCTGGGCTTCCTGTGGGCTGTGTGGGGCTGGGTCCTCCTGCCTTAGCCTGACAGCAGCAAATACAGCCCTGTCCCGTAGCCAGGGAGAACTTGCGGTGCTTAGGGTGGGTGTTGCTGGCCTTGGGCTTGCTTTGCTGGAAGGTCAGGGCTAGGAAGGGACTGTCTCTTCCATGGTGTGAGTGATTCTTGCAGGGTGCAGGGGGCCAGTGCAAACCTTAGGGAAGGAATGGCTGAGCATCTCTTGCTCCTGGACACTAAATGATGCTACAGCTTGTGCACTGCAGAGGGGTGGTCCTGAGCCCCAGCTGGGCTTGTGCATGGCAGCAGCATTGCCATGGGCAGCAGCACAGGGGCACAGACTGGTCAGACTGTAGCAGTGGTTCACTGGTGGTTCGCTGCAGCCTCTGAGCAGAGCTGCATTGGGGTAACCTGTGTGATGGACTGCGGGAGGTGGGGTGTCCCCCCGGGGCCACGGGGCGCAGCCTGCAAGTCCTGGTGTGCTGGAGGCTGCTGCTGGGCTGGGAGATGTGCTCAGTGCGTGTCAGCTCCAGACAAGTCACCTCCGGGGGGCCTGGCTGCACGCTTGGGTTTGACTTGAGATGGAAAGCGTGAACTACTCCTCTCGACAGCTCCTCCCCTTCCACACTAGAGGCCGAGTGCCCTCCCTGCCCTGTGCTGGGCTCTTGGGAAGGAAGAGGATAAAATCCTCCCCAGACAATCCTTAACCTTGCACTGAACCCTCCGCTGCCTCTAGCAGTCGGTGTAAGCTCTGCTCTTGCCTCACTGGCTCGTGACTATTGGTGTTTCAGGAGCTGCCAGGGTGGCCCCAGAAGGATGGGGACAGCTGAGAATTAATTAGGAGCTGTTGGTTTAATTGGTGGTGTCACAGTATTAGTATTATTAGTATTATGAAGTAGTGTCACAGTGTTCGTGCGTGAGGGCTGGGCCCTGAGGGAGTAGCAGATCTTGGGAGCTTCCAGCCTTCCTGCTTAGCAGACATGAGCCCTTTGTGTCTGAGGTGGTGCTGGGGTGTTTCTGTGTAAAGGCTGTCAGTGCAAAGGCCTCATCCTGCTCCTCTGTGGGGTTTTGGCTTCCTCAGCATCCACTTCTCATGGAGCTTTTCTAGGAATCCACCAGTCTCTGCAATTGGTTGAGAGTAACTCCCTCTGTCTATGGGCTTTCCCTTTCCCACCACCATCTGGTCCTGCTTTGCTGGCTCTGTGTGTAACCCCAGACACATCATCTTCATCACATCGAGGGCAGCGACTTCACCGGCCAGGAGCTCTCAGGGTGTACCCAAAGGTGCCATCCCTGAAGCCAGGTTTCACTCCAGGGTGGAGGTGCGATGCTGTGTGCTCAGCTGGCTCCTGCTGTCGTGCCAGCCCATCGCTCTGTGAAGGGCAGGGCCCCAGGACCATGCACTGGGCACTGGCTGGGGCTCTGGGCAATCTGGCACCCTTCTCCTGGGGCTGTTTCTGGCCCCTGGGACATGCAGGGCTGGCGCAGGGAAATGCATCCCATTCCCAGCTCGTGGGGTGCTGAGTCCCTGCAGCTCTGTGCATACAGACAGCAGCTTGAGGCAATCTAATTACATTGTGGTGATCCTGCCTGCCCTGGCTCTGGTGGACAGGGAGGAGGAAGGGGGGCTCTGGCTTCCTGTGGCTGGTTTCTATGGAACTAGGTCTCCAGTGCACATTCACTTGTCTCCCCCTCTGCTCCCTCGTTATCTGCTCCAGGTGAGCACAAGTTTTCCAAAGCACAAGTCCGAAGGTACCTCTGAGCCCATTAGGAATACACATCCTGGTCCTGCGGGAGGTCATGGCACAGGCAAAGGGTGGCTTTGTGCCATCCCCCTTGTCCCACGCTCGTGGCACTGGAGCCTCTGTGTCCAACAGACACGGCTGAGGCCACATACGAGTGGGCTTCAGCTTGTGAACCCCCAGGGCTGGCTGCAGGTGCTGGTCCAGAGCTCAGCACCAGCTCTTCGGTTGTCCTTGCAGTGGAAGGGCACTCATAGGATGGGTTGGATTGGAAAGAACCTTAAGGTCATCGAGTTCCAACCCCCTGCCGTGGGCAGGGACACCTCACACTAGAATGACAGGTTGGTCCATTTGTCCTGTGTAAACTGCTGCTCAATGCAGCCACCACCACCCTCGACTTCTGCTGCTTCCCCACCCCAGAACCCCCACCCCAATAAGGCTGTTGGTGTCTCCTTCCCTCTTCCACTGCCTGTTGCCTGTCCCTGCTGCAGTGGGTGTGTGATGTAGATGGGACTTGAAGCTGGACGGGGCTGGCCCTGCTGCCCCATTCACTGTGCTGGTGGGACTCTGCTTGCTCAGCACATGGCTGGGTTTTGGAAGCAGGGATGTGCACATCCAGCAGCTGTGATACCAGCTCTCCTGAGGAGGGCATCTCACTGGGTCACCAGCAGCAGTAACTTGAGGTCTAAGACTGCTCTTCTCAAATCACCTTGGAAGGCGGCAGACATGCCCAGCTCCTGGCATCTCTATTTTTACTTCATGCAGAGACAGATAGGTCTCAACTGTCTCCTTTTATTTCCAGCATATGGCACGTAGTACACTGCTAAGGATGTATATCGCTGGATGTGAAGCTGCCCACTTCCCAAATCCCTGTGGGACTGCAGGGGGGAAGGCTCTTGTCTTCTGCAATGCTTCATAATTCATTTCTTCTCTGCTTGCTGCTCTTTGCTTGCTGCCTCCACTTCCCTTCTCTGTGTTTATTCAGAGCAGCCTGGGGACACAGGGAGCAGGAGCATGGTAACCTGGGCACTGGTAGCACTGGATTCCAGAGGCATTCATGGGTTTCTGTTAACTGGAACTGGCCTGTTCTGATGTAGAAACTTCTCATTTGCTTTGTCTGCAGCTTGGCACAGAGGTTTCCTTGGGAAGGTTCAGGCTGTGCATTCTGCTTCCTAACAGTGGTGCTGAGAGGCTTTGCCCCTCAGGTGGCTCCAGTTGCAGCTCTGGCGGTGCTGGTTTCCCAGAGCTGTCCCACTGACCCTGTTTTTAGCTTGCAGCTGCCCCTGCTCCACCTGCCTGAGCTGTGGCCATCAGCTGCCCCCATTCCTCCTCCTGCCTGTGGGCAGGAGCCCATATGGATCACTGGGAGAGTCCCCAGTATCTTCCTCTGCCCCTGGCATGCTTATGGATTTCATGGTGAGGCTGCTCCGAAACCTGGTTAGGGATAAGAGAAATCACGGGATCCCAGCCTGGTTTGTGTTGGAAGGGACCTTAAAGCTCCTCCAGCTCCAACCCCTGCCACGGGCAGGGACCCCTTCCACTGGAGCAGCTTGCTCCAAGCCCCTGTGTCCAACCTGGCCTTGAGCACTGCCAGGGATGGGGCAGCCACAGCTTCTCTGGGCACCCTGTGCCAGCGCCTCAGCACCCTCCCAGGGAAGAGCTTCTGCCTAAGAGCTCATCTCAGTCTCCCCTCGGGCAGGTTCAAGCCATTCCCCTTGGCCTGTCCCTACAGGCCCTTGTCCCAAGCCCCTCTCCAGGTTTCCTGCAGCCCCTTTAGGCACTGGAGCTGCTCTCAGGTCTCCCCTTCAGGAGCCTTCTCTTCTCCAGGCTGCCCCAGCCCAGCTCTCTCAGCCTGGCTCCAGAGCAGAGCTGCTGGTCTGACCTGTGGAACCTGGCACCTCTCAAGATAACCTGGAGGAGCAAGAGCCCTGTAGCTGCCAGGCTTTCCTGCTTGCCCTGCTCTGTGGTTGTGGCGATGAAATGCAGGGACTTTCAGGCTGCCCTGGATCTGCTGTCCCCCTGCTTTGCCCACCCTGAGGGGAGCTGGGGATCTGCTGCCTCCCCCAGGAGCCTGTGGGATGAGCTGTGGAGTGATCCCTGTATCCAGCCACAGCCCCTCTCTCAGCCATGGAGCAACGCATACATTGTCCACCCCATTTCTCCCCCAGTGAGATGCAAGAAGCTCGTGTTTCTGAAATAGACTGGAGAAGATGTTCCATAGCAAATCCTCTGCCACCTGAACTACTCCGAGGCTTGCCCTTTACCTAGTGACTCGGTGTGCCTGGTAACACTACACTGGCAGCTCTGGAGAGCATAAGGAGGAGTGTGAAACTGCCTTCAAGCTTTTCAGCTTGAGATGTTGCTGTCTGGCTCTTTGCTTGTGCTCATGCATCTGGAATGGCAGGCCCAGGGTCTGTGATGGTCAGGAATGTCACTGGAGAGGGCTGCAGGACTGGGACCCCCAAGAGCCCCTGACCTCTCCTCCCTCCAGGACCTGTCCCTCTTCCATAGGCTGGCAGCGACCACACCAGTTTGGGATGCTGGTAGTTGAGAAGCTCTGGAGCTGACAGCTCCTGTGCCTGTGATGGACAACTCCTTGCTACATGCAGTGAGACCTTGCGACACGGTTAAGTGCAACCCTGATGCTGGTTACAGGGGTTCCACCGATTGCAGGAGGGACCACCAGGCAAAGGCTGGCTCTGCACGTCCCACTGCAAACCCACTGCCTTTGCTCGCTGAGTTTGTCTGCTGCGGGAAGGGAGATGGTCTCGAACATGTATGTGCCTGAACATTCCTCCCACCTGCCTCCCAGGAGCAGGAATGCCTCAGCACCGCAATGCAGCAAGCTCAAATTCAAGACCATCATCCCCGTATCTGGGCGTTGCAACAGATGGTGGTGATCTATAAACTCCTGTGGTGAAGGGAGCCTGAGGGGGAGCCTGTTGCTCCTGAAGGATGTGAATGTTCTGTGGATGTTCTCCAGTTCTTGGTTGGGTTTTTCTTGCTCTCATCTCCTGTGTGAAAATGTGGGAGTGGAGCAGTTGAGTTTGGGCTTGATTCGACTTAAGCCATCCACGTTCTGGGCTAACTTGAAGTGGGACAGGCTTGTTGTGAATCCAGAGATGTGGCAGTGTGTCTGAGGTGGAAACACGTGGTCTGGTACCAATGTGTGGGTACCATTCCCTGCTCCTTCTGGTGCTGAAGGCCCTGCGTGGTTTTGGCTCTGCCATCTGGCAAAAGAGAGGGTTGGATGTCCCAGACCTGCAGGGGGGTTTGGGGTGATGGTTTGCTTCCAGGGGGGACCGGTGTCTGCTCATGCTGTGATGTGGGCAGCTCCGGTTGGAGGCCACACTCCCCTGGAAGTGCCTTGGAAGTGGTAATGCACATCCCAGACACACACAGGTGAGCTGCTGAGTCAGCGTTGCTGCTCTGTTGCTGTGTGTTAATGAGAGTTGGCATCTGGAGCTGTTTGTCCATTGCCCTTGAGTATAAAACAGCGCTTTGACTGCAACACGCTCTGGTGTTTGGAGTCGTGATCAGGTTGGGAAGGTACGGTAGGAGATCTGATGGGGGGAGGCTGTTCTTCATTGTGGGATGAGAGACTTCAAGCCCTGAGGAGCCCATTTCACCTGAATGCATGCAGCAAAGCACCAGTAGGGCACTGGGGTAAGAACTATCCATTCCCCCTGCAGAGAGGCCTGGGTTTGGGTTTCTTTCCACCCTGTCCTCAGTCAGTGTGGGGAACAAGGTCATATCAGCCAGGCAGGAGCTCTAGAGAGCTTTTGGGGTGGTTGTGTGCAGCATCACACAGCCCTTCGTGTCTGGGGAGGCGCATGGCTGAGGAGGCGTGGGGAAGGGGAGAGCTCTAAAGCCAACGTGAATTGGCCTGCTGCCTCCCAGGGAGATGCTTCCTGTGAGACACGGCTTGGATAGAGAGGAGCAGATGGGTGAAACGGGAGAAAAGTCTGTCTGGTGGCTCCTGCCAGCACAAGCAGTCACACAGCAAATCCAGTGAGGGAGTTCTGTGGGATCCATTGAAGCTGCTGCAGAACCTGGTGACAATCAGGAGAGGAGATGTTCAGCTGGGACAAAGCTGAAGGCCTGGTTTGTGCTGTGACCGGTCTGTCTGCATCCCCCCTGCATGGGGGCAGGCTGCGCATCATCTGCTGTGAAACAAGGCCAGGCCATCACAGTTGTCTCTGTGGTCCAGTGTTAACATCAGAGCTTGATTTCAACCTGCTGTGAATTGGCCAAGACTAGCTGAAAAGGTACTGTGGGTACCTCTTCTGAAAGCCGTTCTGCAGGGTGGGCTCTGGGGTGGCTTTCCCAAGGCAAGGCACAAACATAGCTCAGATTTACCCTCCTTGCTTTGGGACCATCAGATGGCATCTCGGGTGCTTCCGGACCTTGCAGTGTGGCTTTGCTGTGAGTCCCGAGTCTCTAACAGGAGGAAGAAGCCACTCAAAGGCATTGCTGTCAGCCTGAGTGCTGAGGCTGACGTGCATGTTGCTTCAGCTGGAAGCAAACTAGAGAGAGGGTTATCTCTTGGAGAGCTGGAATCACTGCTGCTAAGGGTTTCACAGTGCAAGGAGGCCAAGGCTTAAGTGCTATCTGGGAATAGCACTGGAGTAGCAGGGAGCATGCAATAGCGTTGAGAGTAAAGGGAAAACATGCTTCTGAAAGGAAATGAAAACATGACCCGATTCCTTTGCTCTGTGTTTGCACCTTTTGTGTGTTTCATGAGGCCCTGCTCCTGCACAAGTACCTGAAGCAAGTCTGAACTTGAGGTTTTGCTTTCTCCCAGAGCTTAAGGGTGTGCTTTCTCTCCACAGCCATCAAGGTGAGCTGCGTTGGATCCTGTGGGGTATCTAACAAGATCAATGACACAGCATGGACTGTGGAGGAGCAGTACTTTAACAGCACGCTGTCTCTGGCAGACAAAGGTAAAGTCCACAGCCATGTGGTGGAGATCTGTGATTCTAGGATGCTCAACAGGAATGAGTTGCTAAGATTTCAGCATCTTCTCGATGTGCAGTACCCCTTCACAGGCTGCCTAGGACTGTGCACAGAGGATGGGAGCCAATATTAGAGATGAGAATAGCTTAGAAGGAGCTGTGCAGAGAAGCATCCTGAGTAGCTGCAGAACTTGGCAGCCACCCTGCAAACACTGCTCGCATGCTCTGGCCCTGTTCTGCCTGAAACTGAGCTGCCAGCAGTGACTTCTCCACTGTTTCAGGGCCTTGTGGGCTCACTCTGCTCTGCTTTCTATGTGTGTTGGCTGTGGTGGTCACAAAACACTGACCAGAGCTGGTCAGCAGAACCCACTTGCAGGCCTGGAGCAGTTTGCACTGAAAGGGATGTGGAGCTGTTGCTTGTCCTCCAAGAGACATGGCAGGAACAGCCTAGGAGAAGTTACCCCCGTGAGGCGAGATGCCCAGAGATAGCAGTGGGGTTGTTATCCTGTGGGGTAAAGTGACACCAGCAGCCTCTGGGGGCTCTGGGCTGGAATGAATGCTGTCTTTCTGCTGGTAAATAGGTCAGCTCACCACAAATAATTCATGCTGTGCTCTGGCTCCTGTTGAAATCAAGACGGGCCAGTGTTCACCTGCCAAAGGCAGTGGCTGTAGCAGTAACTGAACCATGGCAAAAGCCAAGGGTGGCAGGAGCTCAGCCCTCCAATGCTGGTTTATCTCGTAACAGGAAATGGGTAAACCTGAAGTGGCAGTTCCTGCCAGCTCAGCAGTTTTCCAAGCAGAGCTTTAGCATTGAGGGGAGACTGACCTCATCCTCACAGCAACTGGCAGGAGCCTGCTTGCTCCCAGGCCTGGGGAAGGGAGACAGCCCTGTGCCTGGCTCATAGCCCAGGGGCTGCAGCTGGAGGTGAACTGCCAGGCAGGGCAATGAGAAACCTTCCTGCCTGGGTTCAGATGTGCTGCTGAGCACAGGCAGAGAGCCCAGCTGTGAATGTCAGGGTAGCAAAGTCCCAGAGGATATCAGGTGCTGCAGGCCGCTGAGCTGAGGTGGGAGCTGCAGGCTGCGAATGATTGTGGTGTTCTGGAGAGGTTTAAACCTGCAACTGCACTGAAAAACCCACCTCCCAGCTTTTGTTCCTAGTATTTAAAGATCCAAGGGAGAGCTGTGATGCTGGGGTTGGTTCTGTGCTGGTGAAGTTGAGCAGTGACAAAAGCCAAGCAGGAGGTAGGAGTGGGAAGGCTGGATGTGCTATTCGTTGGTTGGGCAGCCCTGGGAGAGTCTGATAGTCAAGTCTTGTGAAGTGGCTCTTGGGAGCTATCCGCTTGACAACTAGGGCCAGTGTGGAAGGATGCAAGGAAAATGCATTAATGGCTACACCCTTTCATGGCTCTGAAGTGTCCGCTTTGAAGGCCTGAATTCCACAGACAGCCTAAAGCTGGTATTCCCAGCTGGTTTTCCAGTTCATGGGCAGCCCTAGTCTTCTAGCTGTTAATTTCTGGCCTGAGGCTCTGTGTATCGCCCGGTGCAGTGCTGCTATCTGTGAACTGCCACTGTTACAGACTCTGCCAGCCTGAGACTTGAATGGGTGCCCGGGGCAGGGCTGGGCTCTGTGCTGGAGCTGCTCCTGGAGCTGCTCAGCTCTGTGCCAGGGGTGTGATGGGACAGATCGGGCTGGCTGAGGGCTTCCAGAGCTGCCACAGCTCCAGGCCAGTGAGGAGAGAAACGGCAGTGGAGGACTTATAAAGACATGTAAGGGACAAGAGGATTGGCTTTAACCTGCCAGAGAGGAGACTGAGATGAGCTCTTAGGCAGAAGCTCTTCCCTGTGAGGGTGCTGAGGCGCTGGCACAGGGTGCCCAGAGAAGCTGTGGCTGCCCCATCCCTGGCAGTGCTCAAGGCCAGGTTGGACACAGGGGCTTGGAGCAAGCTGCTCCAGTGGAAGGGGTCCCTGCCCGTGGCAGGGGTTGGAGCTGGATGGGCTTTAAGGTCCAACCCGAATCATTCTGTTATTCTAAGATATTATATGACTTATCAGAGATGTAATGAAGGGAAAACATGTCCTTTAGGACTGTAGAGTCCTGTGCTTGAAAGCTGAGGTGTGTTGTACTGTGGTTACTATCTGGTGTTGCAAACCTACAGTGCAATTATGGGGAAAAGCCTGGTCCCAGCTACCAGCAATCAATCTGGGGCATTGTACCAGGTACCTGGTCACTGACCTGTGTGTGCTGTTCTGCTTTCTGTGTCAAAGTGGATGTGGCCACTGGGACCTGCCAGCCTCTGGCTTCCATTGCAGGGATGCAGCTATGGACAGGGTGGGCATGTCTGTGCATGGGATTGTAGCCAAGGGCAGTGCTCGTGGGGCAGGAGTTACTGTCCTGGACTTGCAGTGCTTGTTCCATGTCTGTCTTCAGGCAGGATGGCTGGTCCCAGCGACAACACAGCAGAGTGAGTGGTGGGATGTACATGGTAGGGGACAGTGTGGATCTGCCTTTGGACCTGTGTCCTCCAGAAGAGATGGGTTCAAAGCTGTCCCTTGCAGTTACACTGGGCTGTGTGGAGGGGAAACAAGAGCCTTGGCGCTGGCACTGCCCCAGCCTGTAGCATGGGGAGCGAGATAACTGCTGTCACAGCCTGGCCTGACGCTGGTGCATGTCTGGGCTGGCAGAGCCGCAGGAAGCCAAGCTGCTTCTCCATGTCTGTGCCTCCACACGTGCTTGGCTCTGCCTGCCTGCCTGCTCCAAGGGGGCTGCTGGCAGCGTGGTGCCTGGCTCAGCACAGCAGCAGCAGGGCAGGGGTTTGCTATGGGACTCATGCAGTGGCCTGGTGCAGGCACGGCCTCAGCACTGACTCAGCCACGGCATTTTTAGGCTCCCCTGGAATAGCTCTCAGCTGCTCTGGCCTTTCCTGACCAGTGTGGAGCAGCTCCGGACAGATGGAACCTCCCTTGGTGCCTGCTCTGCTCAAAGCTGTCCCATTCCCTGTGACTCCAGGCAAGAACATTCCACAGGGACGAGCTGCTCCGGTGTCTGCCAGAGAAGCTGTTTGAGGGGAGCTGCCTCTGGGGACCTGCACCCTGTGCTTGTGAGTGCTCCCTGGGTGCCTCCCCGCAGGTCTGACAACCTGTGGGGAGGGGAAACTGAGGCAGGAAAGACTCCTCTTGGGGCTCGGGGTGTTGAGCTCCCTGATGGGTGATGGCAGGAGCCCAGGTGAGTTAATGGAGTCAGAAGCATCTTGAGCATGGAACATGGGGCCAGCCCATGACTCTTTCCCTGGCCAGCATCTGACAGCCACCAGTGAAAAGCAGCACCACAAGAAGAGATTACAGTGGACAAGTGCTGTGGTGGCATGTGGGACACTGCTGTCACATGCATAAAAGCATGCCAGACCCCCCGTGGTGAATATGTGCCTGTTCCTCAGGTGAGGGCTGGCTGTGCCAACCCTTCCTCCTCACACCTTGAAGGGCAGAAGGGAGGGCAGGACCATTGGAGGCCCCATGTGTTAGGTGGAGGAGCGCTGTGAGAGCATCTTATCCATAAAGGGGGATACAATCACGGACCAGTGTGTGTTGGAAGAGACCTTAAACCTCACCCAGTTCCAACCCCTGCCACGGGCAGGGACCCCTTCCACTGGAGCAGCTTGCTCCAAGCCCCTGTGTCCAACCTGGCCTTGAGCACTGCCAGGGATGGGGCAGCCACAGCTTCTCTGGGCACCCCGTGCCAGCGCCTCAGCACCCTCACAGGGCTGCCCAGTGTCACCTCCCAGCAGCACAAATGGGAAATGAATGGAGGAAGGCGAGAGCTCAGAGGACTCTGCAGTTCCTGGTTCCCCCTTACAGCAGTGCTGTTACCTCTGGTTTTGAACCTGTGCATCAAGGGGGAGCAGCAGCTGCTGGGGGGAAGCTGGCAGCAGGGCCGTGCCCTGGGGTGCAGGGTGATGCCAGGCTCCCTGTGGCACCATCCTCAGCCCTCTTGCAGAGGCTTCATCCAGCCTGATAGCATCACCTCGTGTTGAGGGAGGTCCCTGGTCTCCCTAAGGCCATGCAGCCAGTGCACCTCTGGCTTGCCTTGGCACATGGCTCATGTACATGGAGGAGTGCAGGAGGCAGGCTCAGCCTGGAAGACAGCCCGCCTCACTGCTTCCCTGCCCACATCCTGAGCAGGAACTGAAAATCAGTGGTCTGTGCTTTTGAGGACACGAGGGGGGAAGGGGAGAGGGGGTTTGCAGAGCTAGGGAGGCTTGGATTGCTCTTTAAGCAGCTAGGGATGACTGTGTACTTCACCCACATGCCTCTGCACTGAAATAAGTGAGGGGGCACCTCGTCCTCTGTAGCATCAGCTGTTGCTGTATTACACACTGGTTTGGGGTATTTTAGGGGTGTACACTGCATGAGAAAGGAGGCAGGCCCTGAAATAACCCAGATGCCTGTTTTGCAACATAAGGCACTTATTTAAAGCACTGGCCTCATCCTCAATTTCCCTTCTCATCCCCCACCTTGGAGCAGCATCTGTGGTGAGGAGGACTCAGCCTTGCTCTGAGCATCTGCAGGTTGGTGATGGGTGGTTTTGCTGCAGAGAACCCTGCTCGTGTCCCTGCTTGTCCCTGGTGCTTGTCCCTGCCCGAGCAGAGCAGTGGCTGTGCTCCGGGAAAGCCTCTGGCTGGGGCTGAGCAGGCGCTGGAGGCAGCAGGGAGGTCACACTGCTCATGGGTGGCTCTCGGGGGAGGCTGAGGTGTGATTTGCTTTTGGCACTTGACAGCCGGGGAGCTGGAACAGTGCAAACCTGCTGGAGCTCAGCAAGGCTGAGTGCAAGGCGCTGCTCCTGGGTCGGGGCAGTCCCCAGCACAAACACGGGCTGGGGGAGACTGGATGGAGGAGCCGTGAGGAGGAGGACTTGGGGGTGGAGGGTGATGAAAAGCTCAGCGTGAGGCAGCAGAGTGTGCTCGCACCCCAGGACGTGGAGCTGCTGGAGCGAGGCCAGAGGAGACCATGGAGCTGCTGCAAGGGCTGGAGCAGCTCTGCTCTGGAGCCAGGCTGGGAGAGCTGGGCTGGGGCAGCCTGGACAAGAGAAGGCTCCTGAAGGGGAGACCTGAGAGCAGCTCCAGTGCCTGAAGGGGCTGCAGGAAACCTGGAGAGGGGCTTGGGACAAGGGCCTGTAGGGCCAGGCCAAGGGGAATGGCTTGAACCTGCCCGAGGGGAGACTGAGCTGAGCTCTTAGGCAGAAGCTCTTCCCTGTGAGGGTGCTGAGGCGCTGGCACAGGGTGCCCAGAGAAGCTGTGGCGGCCCCATCCCTGGCAGTGCTCAAGGCCAGGTTGGACACAGGGGCTTGGAGCAAGCTGCTCCAGTGGAAGGGGTCCCTGCCCGTGGCAGGGGCTGGAGCTGGAGGAGCTTTAAGGTCCCTTCCAGCACAAACCATTCTCTGAGTCTCTGATTTTGTTCCTGATGCTGGTTTCTCTTAGATTCCCCTTTTACAAAGAAATGCAGTAGGGGTTGGGGGAACCGTGCACATGTGGGGGGTGTTGGTTTCTGTAGGTGTCAGCAGTGCAGGAGTACAGTGCACCAGTTGCACTGAGTACAGAATAGCACCACTTGTGCCCACAGTGCTGCTCTCTGACAGAGCTGCTTCTTTTGATCCGATATAATGGAGTAATTCAGCTCTGTGGGGCCTCTCTCCTGCTCCTCTCGCCTCCCCTACTGCAGCTACAGCCTTATTCAGGCAGAGGAGCAAGTCCTTTGTGTGCTGGTACCCACATGGGCTGTTCTCCTTGTGCACCCTGTATCCCTGCACACACAGCTCCTGCCCTGGGGATGGGTTGTGCATGCAAAGGTTTTCATTCCCTTTAAATCCTGCTTGCACCTGAGCTGAGCCGTGCAGGGAGCTGGCTGCAATTCCCAGCTGCCCTGACCTCTGGCAGCTTGTTCCTCAGTGGGGAGGCCCTGCAGGGAATTCCTGGCTGCTCCACTCACACGTTTCTTGCACAAAGAGCTAAAGAGGGGCAGATGTGCATCACCTCCTCCCTGCGGTGGTTCTCTGCCGGCCTGGCACAACACCTGCACAGCCAAGAGCTGGCACAGGGTGAGGATCCTGGCTTGCAACTGAACTGCGAAAGCTCAGTGACCACAGAGCAGGCACTGGGAGACCCTGCTCTGTTGTTCTGTGCTCAGGGATCAGTGGAGGTGACAGCAGGGATGCTCCTGCCCCGCCCGTGGTGAGTGCTGGAGGGTGCCCGTGGACATTGCTGTGCTGTTAAGGATGTGCTGGTGCCAGCTCCTGGCCACAGCAGCAGTAACTACAGATTCAGCCCAGGAAAACCATGTGGAAGGAGCTGCAGTTGCCTTGGGTTGCAGCAGCTTCCTCAGCACTTCCCAGTTTCTTGCCTGAATAGATCAGTGTTAATCCTTGGAGGATTTTTGCAGCATTGCCGTACTGCCAGATCCTGCTAATTCCCTAAAAATGGCCCTGGAAACCGCTGGCACAGGGATTTCTGAGCAGTGGAGCCCCAGTCTCAGCACTGGGCTTTCTGGTGTGTTTTCTTCCTCTTGCTGCACCTCCTGTGTTACAGAGGTTTGTCCCTGCTGCATTAACCACATTGGAGCACTGAAGGTTGTACCTACTGTGTGTTGGTGTGAATGCAAATCCTGTGTGAGTGAGTAGTAGAGCCAACAGCATCCTAGGGTGCATGGGGAGCAGTGTGGCAGCAGGTCCAGGGAGGTGATTCCTCCCCCTCTACTGACCCTGGTGAGGCCACATCTGGAGCACTGCATCCAGTGCTGGGCTCCTCAGTACAAGACAGACAAGGAGCTGCTGGAGAGGGCCCAGTGGAGGCCACAGGGATGCTCAGGGCTCTGGAGCATCTCTGTGATGAGGAGAGATTGCGGGAGCTGGGCCTGGGTAGTCTGGAGAAGAGCAGCCAGAGCAGGGATCCCATCAATGCAGATCAGTATCTCAAAGGCGGGTGCCAGCAGGATGGTGCCAGACTCTTTCCAGTGGTGCCCAGCGACAGGATGAGGAGCAGTGGCCATAAACTAACACACAACACGCATCACCTCCATATGAGCAAGAACTTTACATTGAATGTGTCCGAGCACTGAACAGGCTGCCCATGGGGGTTGTGGAGTCTCCCTCTGGAGCCATCCCAAACCCACCCTGGACACGTTCCTGTGTGCCCTGCCCTGGCAGGGGTTGCACTGGATCATCTCCAGAGGTCCCTTCCATCAGGAGTGATGCTGGGATTCTGAGCTGATGCTTTGAACAGGAGCTTGGAGCCAGCTTGGGCCTGCTCCCTCGCTGCTGGACACCAGCTCTGCTCGGGAGCAGGACAGCTCTTGTTTGAGCAGAACTGAGCTGAGCTGAACACTGAGCCTTCCAGCAGGTTTGGCTGTGCTCGCTGGCAGGGCACTCTTCTGGCTCCCTCTGAGGCCCCTGTGCCTACTGCAGGGATGGCACAAGTAAATGTGTGCATTTCCCCTCATCTGCTGCAGTTTGTAATCCTGTGTTAGCCTAATCCACCCGAGGCTGAGCTGGAGTCCTCACACTGAAGCTGCAATGGCTGGGCATTGCCTGAAGTGCCCTGGCACAGCCGAAATTCATGCTTCCCGTATGACATCCCTGATACAGCCTCTTGCAAGCTACAAGAGCCCTGACCTTCTTGCTTTTACATCCAGTATTCGATTTTCTGGGTCGCGAAGGTGGATGAGGAGGGCAGGGGGAGCAGGGTGCTGCTGCCAGGGCTGCAGTGAGTGATGGTGCTTCCTGTACCTGGGGGACCACTGTCCTGTGGCACAGTGTGGGCACAGCGCTGCCTGTTTCTCCACCTCAAAGTGGAGCCCACAAACCTGCTGCTTTCCTGCTCTCTGCCTGGACAGTGAGAGGAGAGCACCTGAGCTGTGCATCAGCAACACTGGCATCACTCTCAGCATCTTCCAGAGGAACTCACCTTCCCCATGGGAGACAGAGGGCTGATTTTAGGCAGCAGGAAGACTGTATTGCTACAGGCAGCGGCAGGGGGACCAGCAGGCACCGGGTACCTTCCCTGTACTGTGTGATTTGGCCAGCACAGTTAATGCATCACTTGCTAAGTAGCCAGAGAGAAAATGCCATATGGCTTGGCCTGCTGTTCCTCTGCTAGAAGAACCAGAAAATATGTGTGCTCCAAAGGCGCAGCTTGTTCCTGCTCCAGCACCCGCACGTGCAGCAGCAGGGAGCTGGGCCACTGCCGTCTGCTTGGCAGGTACTGGCCAGGAGGGGTGGAGGTCAGGTCAGGAGCCCTATTACAGGGGCCTGTAGGGACAGGCCAAGGGGAATGGCTTTAACCTGCCCGAGGGGAGACTGAGCTGAGCTCTTAGGCAGAAGCTCTTCCCTGTGAGGGTGCTGAGGCCCCGGCACAGGGTGCCCAGAGAAGCTGTGGCTGCCCCATCCCTGGCAGTGCTCAAGGCCAGGTTGGACACAGGGGCTTGGAGCAAGCTGCTGCAGTGGAAGGGGTCCCTGCCCGTGGCAGGGGTTGGAGCTGGATGAGCTTTAAGGTCCCTCCCAACACAAACCAGGCTGGGATTCTGTGATTTCAGGCACTCCTGGCTCCTGTGCCTGGGGTGCAGGGACA
The DNA here is from genome assembly GCF_037157495.1 of Lathamus discolor. Classification (NCBI taxonomy): domain Eukaryota; kingdom Metazoa; phylum Chordata; class Aves; order Psittaciformes; family Psittacidae; genus Lathamus; species Lathamus discolor. The sequence continues at coordinate 9,708,081 of NC_088898.1, read as the reverse complement.
CCTTCCAGGCTCCTAGCTGTGGTTATGGAACAAATGGTATCCTCCTTTTTGGGGAACAGGGGGAGCAGTACACAGAATATTCATCTCTTTTTGCCCTAGTCCGGCCTTGGATGAAGCGTGGTGAGCAGAGCTGTGTGTGGTATCGCACACTGTGGTTGCCTGGCCTGCAGCCTGCTGTGCGCTCAGAGCTCTGGGCTGTCTCTCCCAGCACACCAGGGTGTGAGTTCACAGGGATGAGTAACAAGGTTCGGCCGAGTCTGTTTTGTTTGTGCATCAGTGATCAAGGCATCTCCCAACCTTCTTCTGGATCCTCTCCAATGCCTTCCCCCTGCTGCCACCAACCTGGAGGTCCTGGCTGTGTCACAGTGCTGGTCAGCCTTGTGGAGAGCTGCCTGTGGCTTCCAGCTCCACAGGGATGGAGGAGCCAGCCGGGGACGAGGTGTTTGGCAGAGACGTCCCTGTGGTGGCACTGGTTTGAACCTGGCTCTCTGGCAAGGCTGGCCTGGTTGCTTGGGCCACTAAAGGAGAAAGCTGCAGACCAGCCCTGGGGAGCACAGGCAGGACGCAGCAGGTAGGGCTCAGCATCCTTGTGTGTGTGTGGTTGGTTCCTCCCGAGCCCCAGGAGGTTCCTACTCATGCCAGGGCAGAGGCTGCCAGAGGACCTTACCCAGCCTCAGCTGCAACTTCTCCTTGCTCTTGGAGAGATGATGGCTTTGAAGGGCTGATCCCTTCCTCTGCCTGCGCTGCTCAGAACAAAGTCAGCACCTGAGCTGCGGTGGAGTAAGCTCGACTTGGATTTAACAGTGTAAATAGAGACATGTGGTCATCTCACCCACACAGGGTTATGATGGTGTCATGTTTTCCCTGTGGTTGAGCAGTGGTGTGCTGGTTTGCAGTGAGATGAGCACAGGGAAACCTTTGTGGGTTGCAGCAGAGCTGTCTGCAGGGAGGGGATGGTGCATCCAGCCCTGGGTGGGCTCAGGGGCAAGGCCAGCTTGAGCTTTGCCTAGAAACCCTGTAAACCCTAGGGAAAACCACTGGGTTTCTGTCCCTCCGCTGCACACGAGGGTGACCACAGATGCCCCAGGTGCTGCAGGATGGCGCTGCATCACTGGGGTCTGGTGTTTCGTGCTGGGCTGGGGTGTGCTCCCCATCACTGGTGATGTTCTACAGGCTCTGATTATGGAGCAGAGCGCCTCTGGGCCTGGCATCACCAGGTCACCTCCTGGGGACCCAGCAGAGGACTTGGGGTTACCCCTCTGGGTCAAGGTGTTTCTTCTCCACACAATCAGGCCTCTTTCATGTCCTCTAGTACCACTGAACCACCCCTCATCCCAACCCTCATCCCATGGAGGGGAGCAGCTGAGCTGTGAGAGTCTGCTTCCGGGCTGGATTTCCCCACTGGATTTGGGGCCATCTCCAAGGTCACTCTGCTGTGCGCTCTAGGACTGCTCTTCCACGCTGTTGGCTGTTGCTGCTGCTCCTGCTGCCTGAGCTTGTTTGTTTTCCAGCCTGTCTGGGGCAGCAGCTCCTTTCCCTCCAGGAATGTCTAGGGAGGATGTTTCCAGAGGCCGTGCGGGGGCCGGGGGGGCTGCTGGCTCGGCTCCTATCGGAGGAAGGGCTGCAGCAGGTATGGCCCCGCAGCAGCGCTCTGCTCATGCAGCTGCCTCTGCTGCCTAATGACTTTCCCAAGGTATTTTTAGCTGCCCGTAAACTTCAGGAAAAGCTTTTTTGCCGCCAAGCACACTGTGGCCTTTGTTCAGGTTTCTGGGAATGGGGAGGTAATGGCTCAGAGCGGCTGCAGTGGCTGGCACAGCCCATTCCCCTCACAGTGTGGTTGCTCAAAAACGGGTCAGGAGCCTTCCAGCCTGGTCCATGGGGCTGTAGAGACCCCTCGAGTGATGCTGACCTGCTCTCACCATGCACTTTCTGGCTTGGTTTGGCTGGTTCAGGAGCAGCTTGGAAAGGAGCTTTCACAAAGGCTGCTCCTCCTGGGCCTGTTGGGGTGTCCATCAAAGGAAACCATCTCACCTCCGCCTGCTGCCAGCCACTGTCTGGTGCAAAGTCAACTTGCATGTGCAGTTGGTACATTAAATGTCCTGTTCTGTGGCAGGGAGTTGGAACTTAAGGTCCAAGGGGAATGGCTTGAACCTGCCCGAGGGGAGACTGAGCTGAGCTCTTAGGCAGAAGCTCTTCCCTGTGAGGGTGCTGAGGCGCTGGCACAGGGTGCCCAGAGAAGCTGTGGCTGCCCCATCCCTGGCAGTGCTCGAGGCCAGGTTGGACACAGGGGCTTGGAGCAAGCTGCTCCAGTGGAAGGGGTCCCTGCCCGTGGCAGGGGTTGGAGCTGGAGGAGCTTTAAGGTCCCTTCCAACACAAACCAGGCTGGGGTTCTCTGCGAGTGATGCTGGCCACGTGTATTGCTGGGAGAGTGTATTGAGTGCCTTCTTCCTGCAGCTGGGAGTGACCTTGAGAACCCCTGGGTTTCTGCAGGGGGTTAGGAACTGTGAATGCCAAGTGCTCACAGGTTCACTTCCAGCTGGTTTTCTGTGGGTGCACATGAGCTGGGCAGGAGCTCAACCAAAATGACTCCTTGGATCGTGCTGTCTATAGTGGGAATTCCACTTTGTGGAGTCTGGACTTACCCTAAAGGTCCTGGAAATGCCCTGGGGTTTCATGCTCATAGCAGGAGGCTTGAAATCACTCTTTGTGTGTTCATCTGCTGGTCAGAGAGCTGCAAAGCCTCCAGGTCTCAGTGGAAACTCAGTGGCCGCTGCCCTCAGGTACTCCCATCTTCCTTCTGCACTGCAATAACTGCACTTGCTCCCTCTCCCTCCCACTTGCAGCGAGTCCCCTCACTGCAGTGCAGAAGCTGCACGGGAGAGTTGATGTACTCCAGTGTGTCAGTTCGCTTTCCAAAAGTAAGGATAACGTTGAATGGTGCCCAGTAAAAGGCAGGTGCCCTTGAATCATCTTAGCCAGGCTTTACCCTGTCCCCAACACGCGAAGGCTCCTCAGGTGCTGCCGTTAACAGAGCAAGGCTTCCCCGGAGGGAAGGGAAGGGGTGCCCAGCCCCTGCCTGCCCCGGCCCCGCAGGCAGGGCGGCAGCGGTGGCTCTGTGTCTCCACCTGGTGACAAGAGCGGGCGTTGCAGTGTAGGCTCCGTAATCCGGGTTTATGTGGGGCCGGGATGACCGGGAGGTGGCCGGGGTGCGGGGATGGAGTGAGCAATCTGCTCCTCCCCGGGAGGACAAAGCACATGAACGCGCACCTCGGTTCTGTCCTGTGTTGCCTTTGCATTGGTACCCGATGGGATGTCTGCCATATCATAGAATCAACCAGGTTGGAGAAGCCCTTTAAACTCATCCAGTCCAACCGTTCCCAGCACTGCCAAGGCCACCCCTGCCCCATGGCACTGAGGCCTCGTCTCCACGGGGTGTGAGCACCTGCAGGGGTGGTGACTGCAGCGCTGCCCTGAAGCTTACAGTTTACTCTGCCTGCCCGTGCTCTGCAGACAGGGTGCTCACTGACTGGGGTGTCCCTGAGGGATGGCTGAGCGAGCAAGGGGCAGAGCTGCAGTTCTTCATAATGTGAAGGATGCACCGAGTCAAACACCAGCTCCCCCGGGTCGCAGTGTCAATGGGATGGCTTTACCTTTCTTTTTCCCCCACCTTCCCATGTCACTTAATCCCCTGACAACAGGATGTGCGGTCAGCTCTGTGGTGCCAGTGTTGCCGAGGGGCAAGCTGCCTCCTCCACACAAGAGCTGGCCAGATTTAGTCTTGGGTCCTCCAGCAATGGTCTTACAAAGCAGCATAAACCCAGCCTGGCTGGCTGGGAGCCCAGGTCTGCTCTCAGCACTGCCATTCCTGTCTTTGCACGTAGTTAGCAAATGTGGGTGAACTTCAGTGCTTTTCTTACTGAAGGCAACTTTGGGAGGTGCCTGATGTCACCACATCACAGTGCAGGTCCAGTTCAGCCATCACACTGCCTGGGAGGGAATCGGAATCCAGATGGGAGTGCTGGAGGGTGGATGGGGTTGGGGTGTCTGAGTCTGTAGCTGTTTTAGCCATGTGCTGAGGCTTGGGGGTGCATGGTCTGTCTGTACCCTCGAGGCTGCCATTGCAGAGCAGGGTATGGCTGAAGAAAACCAGTGCTGAGGTTTTAACACTGTGGAAATCTTCTCCTCAGGTCCTTAGAGATAAGACAGAAGCTCTTCCCTGTGAGGGTGCTGAGGCGCTGGCACAGGGTGCCCAGAGAAGCTGTGGCTGCCCCATCCCTGGCAGTGCTCAAGGCCAGGTTGGACACAGGGGCTTGGAGCAAGCTGCTCCAGTGGAAGGGGTCCCTGCCCGTGGCAGGGGTTGGAGCTGGAGGAGCTTTAAGGTCCCTTCCAACCCAAACCAGGCTGGGGTTCTGGGATTCTGTTGGGCTGAGGTATTTGCAGGTCCTTTCTTGGGACCAGGGGTGGGTTTAGGTCTGGGAGATGGAGCTTCTGAGCAGTGTGCAGTCTGCATGGGGCTGGGTGGGTGGCTAAGGCAGCTCGATGCCCACCAGACCTCCCTTCCACCATCAGACAGTGCCTGTGCTTTCTTGCCTTCCTCCCAGCTGGCTTTAGCCTGCTTGAGGTGGATAAGCACACAGCATCCCTTCTCCACACCCTGGGTCAGCAGTGTGGGCTAATCATGTGCTATGGTGCTGGGATCCCTTAAAGCCCGCGCCAAACCACCTTATTTACACGATATCTTAACTTAGACCCAGTCACTGGGAATGGAGGCATCTCCCATCCCCAGGAGGGGTGTGTGGCAGCACAGGCTCACGTTGACTCAGGCTCTCTCATTGGATCTGGAGTTGTCCAGTGGGCTGCAGGCAGGAGCACAAGTTGTGTGCTGGTCCCTGCCTGGTGGCCTCTCTCACCAGAAGATGACACCATTCCACGGCCACAGCCTGCCCCACTGACCACCTACTCTTGTTTCCCCCAGGGGTCCTGACAGCTGGAGAGCACAACTTTCCCTTCCAGTTCCTGCTGCCAGGTACGATGCAGATAAAGGGCTGAAGGCACTTCCATGGGAGCCTTGGCTTGTGCAGCCTCTCGGGGTGTGCTGAGCAGGACTGGGGGGCATGGCAGAGGTGGCTTGGCCCAGAGACACGAGAGGGAGCTTGGACAAGCAGGTACCTTCTGTGGTGGTGCAAAGCCAGGTCTGAGCTGTGGCTGATGCCTCTCCACGCGTGACCCTGTGAGCTCTCTGGTGTGCACTGGGGCCCTGGCCTGTGGCTTGGAGAGAGGATCTGTGCTCTGGCACTGTACTTGCAGAGGATCTCTTCTTGCAAGGAGGTTGCATCAAGGTCTCCAGGTGACCTCAAGTGTTCACCCCAGTCTTTTGGGGGGATTGCCCATGGGCTCTGTCTCTCGGGTCCTTGCAGACCTCCTTAGGTAAAGAGGAAAGCTGTTTAAAGGGACTGTGCTTCCAGACCAGAAACACTTGGCCTGGCTCAGCCTTATGACCCTTTTCTTTCCCTCTCAACTCCAGCCTCTGCTCCTACATCCTTTGAAGGGCCTTTTGGCAAGGTCCTCCATCAGGTGAAGGCAGTGATAGACACACCTCGCTTCTCCAAGGACTACAAGTGCAGCAAGATTTTCTACATCCTCTGCCCTCTCAACTTGAATGACATCCCTGACATTGAGGTAAGAACAAGGAGCATGGCTGGGACGTGCCGAGGCTTCAGCACTTGTCCGTGTGTCCTGTGTACTGTCTGGAGAGTAATTGTGGGGTTGGACAACTCCCTGACTGTGCAAGAGCAGGACAGGGACTCCTGATCCCTCCTACCTTGATGTCAGTCCCTGCTCCAAGTGATTTTTGAGCCTTTGACATGTTGTTTTAAAAGCTTTAGGTGAATTTTCAGCACACAGAGGGAGGTGTTGGCCAATAGCACCAGGTGCTTGTGAAGAACTGGGTTTGGGGAACTTGCTTTGGAGGGAAGAGCAACTAATAGGACAGCAAAACTGGGGAGATGGAGAAGTGGGAGCTGTCGTCTGTGGTACTGCTGTGTTGCTGGTTCTTTGCATCCTTTTAGACCAGATATTTCTGCTTGTGTGTTTTCAACCTCTGAGTGTTTTCCTGGGGGCTCTCTGAGTCTCTTGAGCCAACATCTCTGTCTTACGCTGTCCTGCAGCAGCCCAACACTATGTCAATCACCAAGAAGTTCAACTACAAGCTTGTGAAAAGTGGTAACATCATCCTGACTGCCACCTCGGATCTGAAAGGGTACATCGTGGGCCAGGCCATCCAGCTCCGCACCGACATCGAGAACAAGTCGGGCCGGGACACAGGGGCTGTGGTAGCCAGTCTGCTCCAGGTGAGCATCTAAAGGCTGGTTCTGGGTTTGTGCTGGGTTTCTCTGTGAAACTGGGGCAGTTCTCACCCTCACCACTGTGCATCTCTGCTGTGTGTGGCTGGGAGGGGACAGTGAGGAGTTCAGGCCCCTGGCTACCTCTGATTCTCTCTGCCTTACTGGGGAAAGAGGTGGTAGAACTTGTCTTGCTTGTACCAACTCAGTCTGTCAGGTAATGATGGGTATTTCTGCTCTGTAATGTGCACGTGAGGTTTGTGCTCAAGCTTGACAAAGCAGTTGGGTGCTTTTGTGTCCTGACTTAAGTCTGTGGGAGACAGAATCCCAGCCTGGTTTGTGTTGGAAGGGACCTTAAAGCCCATCCAGCCCCAACCCCTGCCACGGGCAGGGACCCCTTCCACTGGAGCAGCTTGCTCCAAGCCCCTGTGTCCAGCCTGGCCTTGAGCACTGCCAGGGATGGGGCAGCCACAGCTTCTCTGGGCACCCTGTGCCAGCGCCTCAGCACCCTCACAGGGAAGAGCTTCTGCCTAAGAGCTCAGCTCAGTCTCCCCTCAGGCAGGTTCAAGCCATTCCCCTTGGCCTGTCCCTACAGGCCCTTGTCCCAAGCCCCTCTCCAGGTTCCCTGCAGCCCCTTTAGGCACTGGAGCTGCTCTCAGGTCTCCCCTTCAGGAGCCTTCTCTTCTCCAGGCTGACCCAGCCCAGCTCTCTCAGTCTGTCTTGAGACCATCTGCAATCTTTCTGCTTGCTGTGTTTTCTCCTGTCTGTACAGAAAGTGGCTTATAAATCCAAGCGCTGGATTTACGACCTCAGGACCATTGCAGAGGTGGAAGGCTCAGGAGTGAAAGCCTGGAAATGTGCAGAGTGGAAGGAGCAGATCCTCGTTCCAGCGCTGCCCCAGTCCATTCTGCAGGGCTGTAGCCTCATCCATATCGACTACTACATCCAAGTGAGTCCATCGGTGCTCCTGGGCGCTCCAGTGGGCTGGGTTGAGCTCAGTTGCCGAACTCTGTGGGTGATGTGGGTGGCCCTTGCACGAGGTGAACCTTCCCAGTGCGATGTGTGATGAAGAGGATGCCACTGTTTTTCCTTCTCTTCCAGGTATCCCTCAAGTCTCCAGAGGTTTCAGTCACGCTCCCCATTTACATCGGTAACATTGCTGTGAACAGGGTGCCCCTGAGCCCCTCCCGGCCCATCCAGCACGTCCCATCTGCAGTGGTACCCAGTGCCCCCCCGGAGGAAGAGGAGGCTGCCGGCGGTTACCACTCCATGGACAATGTCTCCATCCCCACCAAAAGCCATTCCCAGCAGCAGCCATTTAGCTACGCCCCAGGACTGAGCTTCCAGGAGATACGGGTGGACTCGGAGCAGACGGGCTCCCCAAACCACCCCACGCTCTGCCTGTCAACGGGGGCCACTGTCCCTTACTATGCCGAGGGGAACGTGGTGCCTGTCCCCACCGCCAGCTCCCTCATTTTGCCTCCGGAGTACAGCACGTGGGGCTACCCCTATGGTGAGGATCCAAACAGCCCGGCAGTGTGCTAGTAAACATCTCCTACCACAAGAGTCTCTGCTAGCTGTGAGCTGGGGGGAATACAGGGATGTCAGCCTGCAGTCATAGCAGAGGGGATCATCGGATCTCTCTGCCTGCTTTAGCCTCTGGAGAAGTCCCCTCTCACAGCTGTCAAAGCTGCTGTCCATTCCCACACGTGTACCCGTGCCTGCCCCGGGCTCCTTGTTGTGAGAGGATCTCCCTGTTCTTAACTGAGCTTCCAGCCTCCCACTGAGAGAAAAACTTCTTGGCTTGTGGTGAGGCTGGTGGGAGCCGAGCCAGGAAAGTGATGTAACTGGGATCTTCAGTCTGAGCTGGAGTGGGCCTGCAGCCGGTCTGAGACACAAGCTGCGAGGGTGGGAGCTGAGAGACTGCCCCGGCTGGAAAAGCTTGGGAAATCCCAGTGTGATGGATTCCTGGAGCTGTGCTTCTCCAGGCAGCTGGGGTGGAAGAGACCAGCGGTGTCTGTTAGCACGGTCCTACCTGAATAAACCCATCTGTTAGCACTGGGGGAATGAGATGGGGCACCTCAGCCCTGGCTCAGGGTGCAGGGAACACAAGGCACTTGTGATCTGAAGGTAATGGAAGTATGTGAGGATGCTTGTGAAGAAGAGGGAACAGACAGGACTTGGAGGTGCTGATTTTAACCCCTGCAGGCATCGAGACAGGGATGGGGCTGCCTCACTCAGATTCTGCCTGTGTACTACATAGAACCCCAGCCTGGTTTGGGTCGGAAGGGACCTTAAAGCTCCTCCAGCTCCAACCCCTGCCACGGGCAGGGACCCCTTCCACTGGAGCAGCTTGCTCCAAGCCCCTGTGTCCAACCTGGCCTTGAGCACTGCCAGGGATGGGGCAGCCACAGCTTCTCTGGGCACCCTGTGCCAGCGCCTCAGCACCCTCACAGGGAAGAATTTAACTCAACAGCTTTGAAGTTATTGTCAGAAAGTCCCATGCCACGTGTTAGCACACATGGAGTGAAGGGAACCTCCCCAACACCCACCACAACCGCTTTATTCCTTCTTCTCCCTGCAGAGGCACCTCCATCCTACGAGCAGAGCTGCAGCAGTGCCAACTCCAGCATCAGCAACGGCAACTGACCTCCCCTGCTCTGAGTCCCGCTGGTGCTGCCCACCCCGGTGCCACGGTTCAGCTGCCTACACCGAGGCCTGGTACAGCACGAGGCGTCTCTATCTCTCTGGCTGCTTGGTGGGGTAAATGGCACAGCCCAGCCTGGGCTTTTTAAGTCTCTTTCTAGGGAGGGGGGTGGGAAAACCAAAAAGTGCAGCCGGAGCAGCCTGTGTGTGCATAGGAGAGGTCTGGGAAACTCACCTGCTGCTGCACCAAGGGCTGCAGGACCGGTGTAGCCCCAGGGATGGCCTCTGCAGCAGCCTGTGTTTAAAGTACTGTAGTCGACACTAACTGCTTTACTATCAAAGCACCTGCGATGCCTTATCTGAAATGCTCCTGACTTGGCATGTCTCCACTGTAGGTGAAGGCTGGGCTGGGTGGACTTTCCTCTTCTCTTTAGGGGTCGTGTGCTCTCCAGAAGCGGTTTTGAGAACCCTGTCCTCATAGGGCCTAAGGGTAGCTGAAACAGGAGGTTTCTTGGAGTGAGCGGGTTTGGAAGGTCAGGGACTCTTCAAGAGCCAAAAGTCCTCCCTGTACCTATGCTGTGAGGAGGGGAGAGCAGGCTGGGGCACTCACTCCTAACTCAGGAGGCCCTGCAGAGCTGTGGAGGGAGCCCAGTGTTACCCTGGGTGCCCATCACCCAGCCTCTGGCCTTTCTCAGCAAAGGGTGACTCTTTCCTCTGGAAAGCCCTGTAAGAGACAATCCACCCTGGCTCGCTGCTGGCTGCATCACTTGGGATGAGCAGCGCTCATCAGGCTGCAGGGATGGGACACCCCAGATCCCTGTGTCCCATCTCCCAGCCTGCAGGGTGCCTGCTCCATCCCAGCTGCCTTCAGCAGGCCAGAATTCCATGACGATCAAGTTAGAAAAGTCCTGTCTGATGCTACCTCTGAGTCCCTGCCCATGGAAGCCCTTTCCTTTGGGATGACCCTCCCTGGAGGCTCAACCTGGTGTCTCACAGGAGCACCCAGCACAGCCAAGCCAGAGCAGGAGGGTGCTTGGCCTGGGCACTGCTCTCTGGGTGCTGGCTGACCACTTGCCTCCTGAGCTAGATGAGGAGTGGGAACACGAAGCGCTGCGCTCCTGGACCCGGCAGGTCAGGGGTGAAGCTGATGGATGGAAACCAACATTTTTCTTCTGTGCTTCTCCCTCCTCACCTCCTTTTTTAAGCTTTTTTAGTATCAATTGCCCAAGCTGAGGAAACCACAACCTTAGGCCATGGCTGGTGCAGAGCTTGGGCCCCTCTGAGCGCTGGTCTCACTCTGGGCAGTATGTGACAAAGCTCTGGGGAGCAGCACAGCCTCCCCTCCGCCCCGCACACCCGCTGCAGCTGGGGACAAGCCTGCTTTGCACTCTTCCTTTGCAAATGCTTTTAGTTTGGTTCATTTTGAGTGTTGAACTGCTTTAAGGATAGAGTAGAGAAGGTGCTGTTCTGAGCAGTGCTGGCACAGCACGCACTGCTGGTGATAGAATGACTGTCATTGTCCCCGAATATATATATATATATATATGAGATGAAGTTTTGTTTTTAATGATTGAATTCAGAAATACAAATTTTAATGCTGTATTTAATAAATTATTCTAAGAGAAACGCTGTGCTTTTTCATCCATTGCTGATGCTTACCCATGTGCCTCTTCATGCCAAACGCAGGGATGCACCGTGGTGGGGTGTGACAAAGTGAAGCACGTTCTTGCTCTGGCCACAGAAGGTGGTGACTTCTGCTGACACCCAGCACAGTGCAACCTGTCCAGTGTCCCAAAGCCATGGTTTGTCCAAGTGGCCCTCTTGGGCACTTCTCTCTGCTGTCCAACAGGAGAGGGATGGGAGCACAGGCTCTCCCTTCAGGATGGAGATGGAGCAGCCAGGGCCTGGCTGGAGGGGCTGGACACCACCAGCCCCTGCCCTCTCTCTGATTCCATTTGGAATCAACGTGTTAAAACTGGAAGAAGGTTCCTCCCCACACGCACAGTTTGGTGACACCATGGCTGAGGTGCGCAGGTGCTGACTCTGTCACTGCGAGCAGCCCCAGGTGTGAGCTGGGTCTCAGACATGAGGATGCTGCTTCACTCTCTGCTCAATTCATGCTTGTGCACAGCTTTGTTATTCAAGCCTCTCTCCTTTGCCTGCTGCTCTGGGCCTGCCATCAAAAGCATTCTTGATATGCAGGGGGTCAAAGGCAGGAGCTTGGTTGTGATGGTGCAGCTCTTCCCAGTGCTCTCCCTCTTCCTCCCAGTTACCTGACCCTGTTGTGCCTGGCTCAGCCCATAGCTCCCATGGCCTTCCTTGCTGTCGGCAGTTTGTATCCCTCCTTTCCTCAACCCAAACCCCTTCCAGACCTCTGGACAAATCCCAGCGAGCTGTTAACGCTTCTGGCCCTGTTGGGTTGGCCTCACACGCTCCTGGCCCAGCTGGGGGCCAGGAGAGGCAGCCTGGGCTGGGGCTGGGTTCCTGCTTCCTTGTTCTCCATCCCTGGAGCTGAGCTGCTGGTGTCATGTCGAACCCATGTTCCTCTGCTGGAAGACTTGGATGCTGTTTGGTTACTGTGGCCGCAGCCACGGGGATGCCCTTCTACACCCCCAGCCATATCTGTCCTCCTCATTTAACCTTTGCAGTTGGGAATGCACCGCTCCTGGTGGAGACCATGGCACGGAGAGGCCACTTGTGTCTCACAGAGCTCCTGGGGTGCCCTTGTCTCTGCAGTGCTCCCCCGCTCCTGAGCTTGCTGTCCCAGATCACATTTACTATGACCTGGTCCTTCAGCACCTCTTGCTGTACATGGAGTCCCCTTGGCAAAGCAACAAGGGGGATGGATCATTGTTCTTCGCTGGTGAGGAGTGTCCGGCTCTGCTGTGGAGGGAGCAGGAAGGAGCTGGAGCTAAACCTCGTGGTGATGCTCATTTTGGACGCTGGGGCTGGGCACACGCAGCTCCTGCACAGAAATGCCCCTTTCAGACCTGCAGGGAGGCTCTGGCCAGGGTACAGCAGGTCCCATCCTTGGTCATGTTTCATGGACCCCTTCGATGGATGGAATTCGTCCGGCTCTTCAACCTGCCTGCAGTGGTGGCCCCAGAGCTTGGGGTGTAACATGCACTGGGTGAGCACAACGGGGCAGACCCCAGTGTCCGGGTTTGCGTTCCCCTGGGAGAGGAGCAGCAGCCTCGCTGCTGTCTCTCTCCTCTGCAGCCTCTCCAGCTTCAACCTCTAAGTCCTGGGGAGCTCCTGGAGGCCTTTGAGCATCCCCCAATCCAAAGGCAGGAATGAAGAGGGAAAAAAGCCCCTTTTCCCAAACCCAGCTCTGGGTATAAAGCACTCCAACCCACAGGGATTCACTCACGTTCCTGCCTCTACGTTTCAAGCAGCGGGGTTTGGTTGTGTTGCAGTGGGGAAGCGGTGGGGCACGAGTGAGCCGATGGTTTTCAGCATTCCATGGAAAATACCAAAAATACCATCTGCCTTTTTCCCTTCGCTGCTGCTTTTTTGTCCTTGTCCCACTCTCCACGTGTGCTGCTTCCATGTTCTGGGCATTTTCAGTCCTGTTTGTGTCCTGCTAAACTCCGCTTTGGCACCTGATGTCCCACTGCCTGCGGGAGACAGGAAAGGGGACACAGGGGATGCAAAGGCTCTTTGTGTTGGACACTCTCAGCTTTCCACTGGACCAACATACTGCCTGCTAGGAACTTCCCTATTGAGCCAGCACAAGAGGGGAGAGAAAGGGTGCTCTGGGCTCCGGCTGGGTTTTATCCTCGTACTTTAAGACACTGCCAACGTTCTGCAGCAGGAACGTCCCACATCCCTGGGGGGTAAAACCCTCTGCGCCCAGTGCCCGTTCTTGTCCCCATACCAACGGCTGCAGCTCTTCTCTCCTGCGGTTCCCTTTCCAGGTGTGGGGTTTTTATCCAGCATTTGATGGCTCTGTTCCACCTCAGGCTTCGGTGCGATTTGTAACGGGGTTTTGCAGCGGAACCCTCCAGTTTTACGCGCTCGGCCCCGCTCCCGGGGCTGTTTGCGCCCCGGCTTTTAAACCACGCCGTGTAAAGCACTGGAGGGTGCAAATAAAGATCTTGTCTAAGCCCTTGGCTGCTCGTGCTGGGCCTGGAGCGGGATGGGCTCCGCGTGGGCGCTGCGGCCGGGAAGCGGCTCCCGCTGCCGCGTTCACAGCCCGCCCCAAAGCCAGGCCCCGTCTCCTCCACGCGCCGGGCTGCGGAGGCACCGGGGGCCGCGACGAAGCCGCCCCGAGCCCCGGCCGGAGCAAGCGGCGGGGCCGCTGCCCGCAGGGAGCCCTGGCCGCGGGGGCCGGACCCTGCGCGGGGCGGGAGGGGGCGGTGTGAGCGCGGCTGCGGGCGCCGGGGCCGCCGCCGCCGCCATGGCGGGGCCGGGCGCGGGGGGTTCCGCGGCTCCTCCTGCGGTCCTGCAGGGACGGGGGCGCTGGGCGGGCAGCGGGGTCCTGGCCTCGCCCTGCTCGCGTGAACACAGCGGGGAAGGCACCAGCCCGGGCTCTCCGCTGCGTTCCCGGTTACGCCCGCTCCCCATGGCCAAGGCGGGGTTTGTCTGTCCCAGCGGCCGGCACCCACCGGGCCGTGCCCCGCGCTCCCTCCCCGCACGCTGTGCCCAGCGCTGGGACGAGGGCTCAGTGATTGCCGCTCAGTGCCGAGCGGAGCATCCCCGCTGCAGGGGGCTCATCCTGCGGACACTGCTCCTTGCTGCGCCCTTGCGAGGGGCTGCTGGCTCCTCACGGGGCACGGTGCCTCCGTCGCGGAGGGCGAAGGACACCCGGCGCCGACACCGCAGCCGCGTCCCTGCCGCTGCCCGGGGCTCTCCCCACGCAGAGGGGGCCCCATGGCCGGGTCTCCACAGGGACATCGCCGCCAGCGCTGCGGGGCCCTCAGGGGTGTGTGTGTGAATGAGTTGATTAAGGGATTAATGAACTGATTGATGAATTGATTAATGAACTGATTAATGAACTAATTAATGGATTAATGAACTGATTGATGAATCAATGTGCTCACCAGGGGCTACCGGGGCAGCGCTGCCCCGGCGCGTGCGGCGGGGCCGCCCCAGCCCCGGGGACTCTTATTTTGACCGCGGCGCTCGGGGCCGGCCGGGGCGGAGTCGAGCCTGGGGCCGCGGGTTCGCGGCCTGCACCCGCGCTCTGCGCCGGGCCGGGCCTGCGGCGGGGGCGGCCCCTCGCGGTGGGGCGCGGGCCCTGATGGCTCCCTACAAGTGCCTGACAGGAGGATGGAGCCAGGAGGGGCTGGGCTCTGCTCCCAAGGAACAAGGGATGGGACAAGAGGAACCGGCCTCAAGCTGCACCAGGGCAGGTTTAGATGGAGCTGAGGAACAATTCCTGCCCCAGAGGTGCTCAGGCATTGGAACAGGCTGCCCAGGGCAGGGCTGCAGGCACCGGCCCTGCGAGTGCTCACACAGCGTGGAGACGAGGCCTCAGTGCCATGGGGCAGGGGTGGCCTTGGCAGTGCTGGGGACCGTTGGACTGGATGAGCTTAAAGGGCTTCTCCAGCCCCGCTGGTTCTGTGCCTGTGTCTTCTGCTGGGGGTGCCCATGGAGCTGCGCCGGGTGAGGGGGCTCCGCGGGCTCTGTGTGGGGACACGTGGTGGTGTCCCTGCTGGAGCCCCTGCACTAGGCCACGGGGGCTGTGGGGAAGCCCTCAGGGGCGGACGTGGCCAGGGCCCGCCATGGGTGCTGTGAGCAGGGCTCGGGTGCTGGAGGAGCAGAGCTTCAATGAGGAGCACATGGAAGTGAGAGGAGCGAGGTGCTGGTGGGGCTGCAGGGGTGAAGGGAGGGAATGGTGTTCCTGGTAATGAACCCCAGCCTGGTTTGGGTTGAAGGGACCTCAAAACCCATCCAGCTCCAACCCCTGCCACGGGCAGGGACCCCTTCCACTGGAGCAGCTTGCTCCAAGCCCCTGTGTCCAACCTGGCCTTGAGCACTGCCAGGTGTAAATTGCCACCGGGCACTCAAAGGCTTCTGTTTCTCTCCAGGGAGTAAACCCCAGCGCTGGGTTTATCTCCCCCCTTGCGGTATCTCCTCCTTTACTGAAGAGCTGTAAAAGAGCTGATTGCTTTGCAATCATGGCTTTACAGGCCCTGCCATTAGGAGGGTGGGATTCGGGAGGACGGAAGCAGCTCCTGTGGGTACTTGGTTGTGGGTTGCGGCTGGGAGCAACCCCTCCATAGGGTCCTCTGGGCACCCCCTCTCCCAGCCTTTAGCCGGGAGTCGCCAAGCCCTGGGCTGGAAATAACACACAAGTGGGAGCAGCTGCACAAGAGGAGGCTTTTCAAAGGGCGAGCTCTTTGCCCGGCGCGTGGATGGGCTTTCTGACTCCTCCTGGGACCTCGCATGGATGCTCTGTAGGTTTCTGGGTGCCGGGGTGCTCCTGAGCGTTGGCAGACTCCTGCTCCTCACTGTGCGGCGCTGGATGGGCAGAGTTGCTGCTGTGGATGCTGGGATGAAACCCACGGTGTGAGGGGCTGCAGCCGCGCCTCGGGGCTCCCGGTACAACAGGAACGAGCACAAGGCTCGGGGATGTCGGTGGGACCCCGTTCCCATCCCAGTCCTGCGCCAGCTGTACGGCTGCCTCCTGATGGGCGCCGCCATTACAGCGTACGGCCAGAGGAGCCCCATGGGGGCCGCCATGCTGCCGCACGCATGCGCAGTGGCGGGCGGAGCGTCTCCATTGAGAAGAATGAGGGGAAAGGGGCGGGGCCGAGGCGTGAGGAGCCGCCGAGGGGGCGGGGCTACGCTCCGGGGCTCCGGCCATGGCCACAGTGGATGCCGAGGTGAGTGAGAGCGGCGGCGTCCATCTACCCGGGCGGGGGGAAGGAAGATGGGGGAGCGTGGAGTGGTATCGCCCAGGGCCAGGCGGGTTCTGTCGGAGTCCGGGAGGGGGGCCGTGCCCCCGCCGCCCCATGGTTCAGTCCAACTCCTCTGAGGGGAAGAATGTGGGAGCTGCTGCCATTGTGTGTAGGGGGGCCCGGGACTCTGTATAAGTTACACCCCTCCGTGGTGAGTCAGTGGTATGGGCCATACAGATTCCGGGGTTCCCCCCAATGGGAGCGAGTGCGTGTGGCGGAGGCGGAGGTGGGGGGGAGCGGCCATCGCGCCATCCATGTTCCGGGGCCCCCCATGCGGCGTCGGGCGGCGCTGGCGCGGCGCCATCCAGAGTCCAGGGCCCGCCGGGCGCGGCGGCCGGGCCGCCGTATGCGCTATGCATGGTCCCGGGCGGCGGGCCGGCGGCCGTGCGGGGGCAGGCATGAGCTATGCAGGGTCCCGGGCCCGGCTCGGCGGCGGCGCTGGGGAGGCCCCGGCCCGGCCCCGTGGCGGGAGGAGCTGCGGGAGCGGCCCCGCCCGGAGCCCGCCGCGGGCAGCCCGGCGGCCCCGCGATGAGCCCTGCGCGGCGGGCCCGGCTCCGGGGAACGGGAACGAGGCGGGGCTGCGGGCGGCGGGCGGCGGCGGGGCAGTTTTACCTCAGGAAGCTCGGCTCTGCCGGGGCCGGGGTAGTTCCGGCGCTGCCCGGCCTGACCCCGCTTGACTTCACTTCCAGCCGCCCTGCGGCAGCCCCGCGGTGGCCGTCGGCGGGCGGGGAGCGCCGGCCTTGCTGTGGAGCAGCGGTGTGACCCGGGCCCAGCTCCGCGGCAGCGGGCTGGGGGTGCCGGCCCGCACAGAGCCGTTGTTCATCGGGCCACAGAGTGGTCTGGGTTGGAAGGGACCTCAAAGCTGCTCCAGCTCCAGCCCCTGCCACGGGCAGGGACACCTCCCACTGGAGCAGCTTGCTCCAAGCCCCTGTGTCCAGCCTGGCCTTGAACACTGCCAGGGATGGGGCAGCCACAGCTTCTCTGGGCACCCTGTGCCAGCGCCTCAGCACCCTCACAGGGAAGAGCTTCTTTCTACCCAACCTAAATCCTCCCGATCTATTCATCAGTGTAGTGGTTTAAAATGCACTGAGTGCAAGGCTTGAGGAGAAAAAAACCTCCCCCAATCCCCAAGAAGATGAAGTTTGCCGTGTAGTGACAGTTAGCCATAATCAGCCAGATCTGTGAATGTCCCAAAGAGCCCAGTGTGCAGCTCGAACACTGTGAAGTCCCACACGTGGCACACGGAGCTGAGCTGCGCTTGTGGTGTTCCTGTGCGTTGGGCTGAAACTGCTCCTGGTTTTGTTAGAGAATAGAAGCACTTTCTGCAAGTCTGTCCTCAGTTAAACACTGGATTGCAGCACGCTGCCCGCTGAGCCTTCGTATGCACAAAGGGGATTATAACGCAGGGGTATGGTCATGCAAACTAGCCATGAGCTGGGGACAAGTGGATGCTCTGTAACTGTAGCAGGTACCGGTCAGCGTCTCTTGACAGCTGGGACAGACCTGACCCGTGTGCCAGGCTGTGCCACAGCCATTCCCGGCTTTCCCTCTGGAATACGGGTTGTGCTGTGGCAGGGAACCTCTGCTCACTGTGGGTTGAAGTTTGTGGCGTGGCCACACAGGTGGCATCAGCAGTTCATTGCAAGGCACTGCAAGGACAGCTTGAGTTTATTGCTCAGACAAGATTCCTGTCACCTCTGGTGGGAGCTTTGTCCTTACGCATTCTGTTCCATCACAACTGCATCCAAGGCCTGATCCTGCTGCCGTTCCTTTGTGCTTTTGAAGAGGATCATGTGTTAATCTTCCTGTGTGACAGAGGAGCCAGCCCTCAGGTACTCCGGTGGCGCCAGGGTCCGGTTTTCCCTTCACTACCTCGCTCGGGGTGATTGCTTTCAGGAGAATGGCGTGGCTGGAGCCGGGGCAGGGGTTGGCTCGTAACTCATCAACTTAATGCACAGGTTGGTCTTAGCAGTGCAGGGGCACAGCTTTTATTTTGGGAAGCATCTCCCAGGAGTGCTAGCAGGGTCTGCTCGCTGTGCAGAGCATCAAGGAACAGGCTCTTGGAATCAGGCTTAATATCTACAGATGTTGCCCTGGATTATGGGGAGGGAACGGTGCCTCGTTTGGAGTTTAATTCCTCCCCTCACCCATAAACTCAGTAAATCTGAGGCTGGATCTGCCTTTGCTTATACCCCTCTGATGCCAGAGGTGAGGAAGTTGGTATAAATCAGGCTGGAATTCAGACCTGCTCTTTGCTTCTCCAGTGCTGGTGGGGGAGAGCAGGGATGAACATCCCACAGCTGCAGTGTCCTGCCATGGGCAAGGTGGAGCAGAAGCGAGGGGTTGTTGCCTTTGGTTGAGGGAGGTGCAGAGGTGTGTTCCTGGGAGGGGATACTTGCTCGGAGCAGATCTGGGTGGGAGTGGGCAGGCTGGAACAGTGCTCTGTGTGTGTGTGTCTGCAGGGAGAGTCCACACCACCTCTGCAGACAGTTGCTGGCAGTTGGTTCATGCAAGACAAAAACTGTAGACCAGCTTGTTGCTAAATCTTAGTGTTTGATGGGTGAGGGAGAATCGCTCTGAGCACCAAGTTCCTCCTCAGTTTGGAGCTGTAAACTTGGGTGGTTATTCTTTTCTGGCTGCCTTGGAAGCTGCCCCGAGTAATCTCTGTGCTTTGAGCTGCCAGGTAAGTAGCTGTGCTGCAGTCACTGGGTGCAATAACTGCGTGGCTGCAGGGAAGCCTGATTTTGCTGTTGAGTTTCTTTAGCAGGTGTCTTATAGCCAGGTTTGGGGCTTTTATGTGTTTTAGACCTGCTGCAAGTACAGCACTAAAGATTAAAGTCTTAAGGAATTGAGTTTGTCTTCCTCACCCACTTTTATAGTGCAGGTTCATTGAATTTGATGTTGCTACTCCAGTGTGCATCACTTTAGTGAGGAGAATCAGCTGACCTTGTGTTTATGTGTTTCCTAAAATGATGCTTTGCTGTGAGGTTAAAAAGGGAGGTTTCAAGCCGCGCTGCTTTCCCTGGGGCTCGTGCTCAGCTCAAGAAGGCCGGTGCTGAGCAGGAAGCAAGGTGTGTGTGTGGCTTTGAATGAAGTGGTTCCCTTCAGAACTCACGCTGCAGTTTTCATCATTTTTTTTTCCCCCTCCCTATCTGTTCTGATCTGTAACATCTTCTTTTTCTGGAGATGCAGCTTTGATCTTTAAAGTGAAGTTGTGAGCCGCACAGAGGACACATCTCCCCACTGCTCCGCACCCTCAGCTGAGGCTGGGTCTCCAAGGAGTATGGCACTGCAGCGGCTCCCACCTCTTAAAGCGAGGAATCGAGAGGCCGAGCAGCCTCACAGATCAGGCTGGTGGTGCTCAGGCTCTGCCCTGCCTTTGATCCTTGCTCTCCTCCCCTGCGCCAGCTGGTGCCGGAGCTCTGTCAGCTGCCCTCCGCCTGTTCAATGAACTCCCGACCGGATTAAGGGGCAACATTCACTCATGTCAAAGCGCTTCCTATTCACGGGTCCCTTGGCTGGAAGGAGGTTGCTGTAATAGGCCACTGAGTGCAGGAGTGATAATAGGGAAAGGCAGGACCTAATGAGTGGTGCCTTTAAGCAGTGAGCACATAGGTGATTCCTTCAGTTTCCCACTCTCTGTTTTGCAGGTGACGTGACATCCAGCACTTCTTTCAGGCCTGCCCTGCCCTTCCTCCTCTCTGATTTACACCTGCTAGCTGGGATTGCAGTGAGAAGAGGGCTTTGCTTTTAATGCTGAGTCTGTTTCAGTAAGCTACAGCAGGAAAGCTCAGAGCACTTTAAACCCCATCATCTTTTCCCCTTTGCGAGCTTTGGTGGCTGCTTTCCTGAGGCTCCTTAGCGCAGTGAGGTATGTTGATACTACACTGACATGAGCTCGTGAACACAGGCAATATAAGTGTGTTCCCAGTTGTGTTAAATACCTTTTGGGCTACCAGGTTTAATACACTTCAGCTGTGTCTTTGTGCGGAGAAAGACATTTTTTCCCCTCTCTGATACACAACACCTAGAAAGGAGATTTTATAACTTTATCCACACAAGGGTTACTTTGTTAAGGTGTTAAAATTACACATTTTACCCTGTGTCAAACAGAGACTAAGGCTGACTTTCCTACCAGGAATTCTTGCATGCTGAGCAAGCTGTGGGCTAGCAAAGGCCCTTTGGGAGCTCACCCTTTTCTTCCACCTACAGAAACTTCAAATAATAACGGAATGGGCAACTGTGGCTTCTGAAGTGGTAAGAAAGCCTGAAAAGTGCCCTTCAGTTGTGTTCGGTCGTGAGCCAACCGGACTGGAGAACGTTTTGTCAGTGAAGGCAGACTCAGAGGCCTGGTTTATACTTTTAAGAAAGCTCTTCCAATATAATTACGCTGGCTGGAGAGGAGGATTTCTCATTTTTCCCTTGCTGAAATAGCCATACCAATAAAAGTCCTTGCTGTGGATGCAGCAGTGTTAGTTTAGAGGTGATTTTAGACCAAAGTAGCTTCTTTTTTTTTGCTTTCCAAAGCAGAGGCTTGGTCTACTTTTGAGAAGTTTTGCCAACTTAGTTATCTGCAGAGAAATTGCTCTCCCCTCCACCAGTGCTGTATCAGCAGAAGTCCTGGTAGAGATGCAAGTACCAGCAAAAACCCCAACAACAAGAAAAACAAAGCAGCAGCTTTTCCATGGGGGAAGTGGTTGAAGCTGTGCTGGCAGGGCACTCACCTGCAGACAGTGGATGTTGGCATTAGCATCCTGGAGGGATGTGCTGCCGTGGCCACAGAGAATGTGCTGGTACCCAGGGGTGTCCCACTTCCAGATGTGCAGCTTATATAGTGATGATTTGATGGGTACTGTTGCATTGCTGTTCAGATCAGCAATCTGAAATGCAGATCTGGGGCTTTGCTCTATTATCTTGCCTGGCAAGACCGCTGCTGAGGTTGCTGAATGTGGTCCACATCCCCCCTACAGAAGCAGGGCTGTGAGGGGATGGCAGCAGGTCCTATTCCTCTTGCTTTTCCTTAACAAAGTGCTTGGAGCAGAGCACAGCTGGTGCCTATGGTTTGGGTTGCTGTGTTCCAGAAGAGGAGGTGAATGGGGGGGTTATGGTGTTTTGCAGCACATTGAGAGGTTCAAGGGGGCTTTCTGAGTACTTCAAGACTTGTGCTGGCGATTTCCTTCTCCTTGGCTGCCTTGGAAGCCAGAGGTTACCATAGCAGGGGGTTGGAACTGGATGATCTTAACATCCTTTCCAACCCAAACCAGTCTGTGATTCTATGAAAGGCTCACTTACCTGTCTGTGCCTCAGGCGGGTTGGGGAGAAGTTGTATGAGTGTGTCCTTGGTGCATGGGCAGTCACGTCCCATTGGTGATGGCTGCTGACTGGTTAGAGTAGAAGAGTTTGCTACAGGCCCGCTGGCTAATGTGGCTACCAAGCTCTCTGAAACACACAGAAACCCAGAATAAACTGTACTTAGAAAGTGCTTGATGCTTGTATTGCTGTGTCTAAAATAGAAGGGCTTTCTTGGTTTTAATTAAAAACCTCCAGCATAGGCAAAGCATCAAGGAAGGTCATCCAGAGTATCCTACAAGAAAGCTGGAGAGGCACTTTTGACAAGGGTATATAGCGGTAGAAAAAGGGGGAATGGCTTTAATCTGATGGAGGGGAGACTGAGATGAGATCTTAGGCAGAAGTTTTTCTCTGTGAAGGTGGTGAGGCCCTGGCACAGGTTGCCCAGAGAGCTTTAAGTTCCCTTCCAACACCAACCAGTCTGATTCTGTGGTCTTCTTTTCAAGTGGGAAATGTTTCTCTGATTAGATTCCTTTTTCCTTAATACCCAGCCAAATCCCCACCATTCTCTTGCTGTCTGCCTCCATAGCAGCTCACTCTGCTCGGGGTTACATGTAGGATAGTTTGGCTCCACAAGGGATTCCCCATTCAGACACATGCCTGACATAAACTGCAGACACAACGTAGGGCTGAGCGAGGGACTGGCCTGGGGGTGGAGGTGGGCTGTTAAGTGTTAAATCCATCCTTTTCCATATCCTATCTCCTTCCCAAGGGAGTGGTCTCAGAAGCAGTAGTGAACAGTGTTGGTTCAGGACAGGGAGATGGTGGATGGGTAGAGCAGAATGTTCAGGTCCACTTCTGTTTGCATACACTGATGATCCTGCAGGGACAGCACAGGGAGAGGGAGGACACTTGCAGGTGGGGAGGAAGTAAATATGGAACAAGATAACCAGGCCGGAATGGATAAAGTCCAAATAAAGCCAAGTAAGTGACTTCTCCCATTTGTTACAGAGAAATGGAAAATGATGCAAACAGGGATAAAACTAATGGAAGTGGTTGTAGCTTCTTGGGTCAGCCAGGCCAGCATCTGACCCAGGAGGTGGGTATGAGCTTGCTGTGGCTGCAGCGTTCAAAACCAACAGCAGAGAGCTGGGGAGCTGAGCAAACCGAGGTGAGAGGAGACAACAGTGGTTCCCAAAGGCTACACAGCAGGTTCATTGCCTGTGATTTGGGGCAGAGTGTTTGAGCCAAGCCCAGAGGCTTGTGATGCTGCAGCAAAATGTGTCTCCTTGTGCTTGTCACGTTGCTAGAAAGAGAAGGATCGTGGTGCTCCTTGCCGCTGAGAATGAGGGCAGTGAGGATAGATGTGATGCTTGAGCCATCCCTACAGCCAGCGGGAATGCAGCAGGAGAGCAGGGGCACCTCTGTGGGGAGAGGGTTGCAGTGCAGGTGTCTGAATTAATGTGCTGTGTTTGGGCTTGGTTATGTTGAGAGAAACAGTCTGTGTTGTTCAGAATGCTTTGTAATGAATTTGAGAACTCACGTGTTGATGTGGACATGGATTTTAGCATGTTAACTGGCACAGAGGAACCCTGGACTAATGGCCATGACCTGCTGATGCTTCTGAATACTGAGTGCAGTGAAATCCTTTGTTTTCCCCATCTTCTTTTCCTTTTCAAGCCTGAGCTCCTGGATTCTTGAGTCTCAGCTGCCTTCTTCCTCTCCAGTCACACATTTCTACTCCTTGTAGTGTCAGAGCAAGCCTTAATAGGTAATTTCTCCTAAAGGCTCAAAGCCAGAAGGCAAATTACCCAAATGTTTTACCGAACTTCAGTGGTCGTTGGGGATGTTTCATTCTGCCAGCCCAGACTGTTCAGAACCTACAATCAACTTCTCTCCAAAATCATGCACATGGATATGACGTAGGAAGGATTATTGGTTTTCCAAATTACACGCTTCACCCTGCTGTTGATTTGGGAATTGAAAGTACATCTGTCACAGTACCAGGAGGTGCTTACTGAGATGTGATGTTGGTTGGTGTCTGGTGAATGCAAATGCTTGAAGGCCTTTGACCAAAGGTTTTGAATCTGCATTAGCTCGGCCCAGGTGTGACTGGGCAGCAAAGGCATATGGATTTCTTATTGTTTCTTTAGTTTAATTTATCTTCTAGATTATCTCAGTTCCTGGGGCATGGTTACCCAAGATATGGGTTTATGCTGCCCTTAACTGAAGTTCAGTCCCTGTGAGTTTTGCTTCAGACACGGGGAAGGGACCTATGGGAAGGTGCTGGGGGCTGGCAGCAGCCTGTGAGATAGCCCCCAAATACTGGAGAGGGTAGCACCTCCAGCCTGGAGGTCATCAGGACCTGCGCTAGATGGGTGTTTAAGTCACTTGTGGTTTTGGGACCTGAGGAATTAACTTCTTGTAATGCATTTCTTCCGTCCAAGGGGGTAGATGGCAAATTTACACCCTGTCAGATGTGGTTTTATCAGTGGGAAGAAGAGAGTATCTGTATGTGGGAGATGAAAGCATTAACATGCAGGCTATGAGCTGATTTGTTTGCTTTCATCTAGTACCCTGTTGGCCTGTGAGTTTGAACATAAGCCTCCAGATTACAGGAACATAAAGAATGAATCTAAACAGAAACTTGGCATAGTAGAAGGTGTCCCTGCCTGTGGCAGGGGGTTGGAGCTGAATGAGCTTTAAGGTCCCTTCCAACACAAACCAGGCTGGGATTCTATGAACTAATTTATTAATTGAGGAGCATTACTGGTATTTGATAAATGAAATCAACACCCAGAGGGCTTTGCAAAACACCGCTGCTGAACTGGTTAAGTAAGACATGAGGGGTTTTTAATTGCAAATGTGTTTGTAATAGCTTTTGTCAACTCTTGTGTGGTAAATGTTAAGGATTGGTGAATTCCATTCATTAGGAATCCTTTTGTTCTTTGGCTTAGGAAGGGTGTTTCTTACATTGCTGGGATGCATTGTTTCACACTGGTGCTTTAATGCCTCTTTAATATGCAAAGATGACTGTTTATAAGCAGATGTCCTATAGGACCTGGGGATGACATCTGGAATATTTAATCTTTCATACCACACGTTGAGGAGCAGCAACGGATGTTCCTTTAAAGACAGCCTTTGGATGAGATGTGCTATTTGATGTAATATTTACTCTTGCTGTGGTGCCACATCCCGTGGGGAAGAGCCATGCTGGCTTTTAACCAACATCCCCAGGACCAGGGAGCAAGCACACTGCTGCTGAGCACGTTTGTGAAGATGCCTCTGCTTTGCCTTGTGAGGATGTGCATGGGGAGAGGTTAATACAGCCGCCAGCTTGCAGCCTTTGACACGGCCAGCCGGGGATCGCATTCTGCCTTGGTGATTTCCACTTGGTTTTCCTCTCACTGCAAGTTCTATTTCCCATCTTCGTTTTGTAATCAGGCCAGGTGCCTGTCACACACAGTGTGCTCTGTGCCCAGCTCCCACACATGGGGGATTTCTTTGTTTGTTTTATAGTCTCCTTCCCTATTGAAAGTACCCTTTGTGCTGGTGATAGTTGCATTCTTGGGTTTCTAATGAGTTGAATTTCTTGTGTTTAATGCTTTTTACCATGGAGCTCGATGTTGATAGGACGTTAGTCTTAACCAGTTATGGCTTTTATTAAAAACAGATTGGTTTGATGCCTTTTCAAATCCACACATCTAGACTATCCTCATGGAGGCTGTTTTATAGCCACAATTTACCCTCTGCCCCTGTGTTTTGTAGACTAAGACATTACTTCAGATGTAGATGCAGGCGCTTTATGTGGTGACACTTTGCACGTTACATTGCTATTGCTGCTGTTTGTCCTGGAGTTGTGGCTCGAGGCTGCCATCAGCGATGACACACGACTTAAAGATCCTCCTCACCCTCAGCCACCATGGGGGCTTAAATACAGGTCCTGGTGTGATCCCGGAGGCTGCGGAGGAGGAGGTGAGGAGGAACGAGGGTGATTTGTCCGCTCTGAGGCTTGGCGAGCGCTGGGAAGCTGTAGCAGCCAACGAGCCTTTCTTCCCGGGGCCTTTGTTTCCAGCCACGCTCGCGATGAAAGGCAGGAGCGGCTCCTCCATTGGCTGCAGGAAACCACCTCCCCATGCGGCACAAGGCCCTGGTGAACACGCGCCGCGGCCGGGCGCCAGCGTGGATGGGCTCCAGTGCAGAGCGGCCCTGGCAGCGGTGAGCCCCGGGCTCCATCTCCTGGGGTTCTGGCTCCTGCCAACACAGCCTCCTGCAACTGCAGCTGGGAGGGAAAACAGCTGGGAGAGGGGTTTTCCATCCTGTGCCCTGGAATGCACCTAGCACAGGCAGCAGCAGCACACCCTGTGGTGCCTCTGCTCAGTGATGGTGGCAGGACACAAAGGGCTTGGATGTTCCTGGCCAGCTCCCAGGGCTAGGGAGGGTTGATTTGGGTCCCCCACAGTGTGATTGTGGCCCAGCAGCATGGTTGTGTCAGTAGCTTAATGCTGGTGCAGGCTCTGTTGGTGTAATTTGCAGACATCACCAAAGAGCTGCTTGCAGGAGGCTCTGTTGTCTGCGTGTATTTGTGATCAGAGGGGCTGGAGCAGCTCTGTTCTGGAGCCAGGCTGGAGAAGAGAAGGCTCCTGAAGGGGAGACCTGAGAGCAGCTCCAGTGCCTAAAGGGGCTGCAGGAAACCTGGAGAGGGGCTTGGGACAAGGGCCTGTAGGGACAGGCCAAGGGGAATGGCTTGAACCTGCCTGAGGGAAGGCTGAGCTGAGCTCTTAGGCAGAAGCTCTTCCCTGTGAGGGTGCTGAGGCGCTGGCACAGGGTGCCCAGAGAAGCTGTGGCTGCCCCATCCCTGGCAGTGCTCAAGGCCAGGTTGGACACAGGGGCTTGGAGCAAGCTGCTCCAGTGGGAGGTGTCCCTGCCCGTGGCAGGGGTTGGAACTGGATGAGCTTTAAGTTCCCTTCCATCGCAAACCAGGCTGGGATTCTATGACTTATATGTTGGATGCCCAGGGATATTCTAAATTCTTCTTTAAATGTCAAAAACTCCACAAGTAGAAGTTGGTTTGGAGCTGCCAAGAGCCACTCCTGATGCAACAGCTTCGAAAGAGAAATATGGACGTTGGGAAGCGCCTGGCTCCTGCCTGGCTCCCTGGTGAGTCAGATATCTGAGCTTGCACTGGGATGGTAATGCTGATGCAGTTGCTGATTGCTGCCAAAGCAAGGAGTCCACACAAGGAGATTAGACAACAGCCCTTTTCCCTGCTGGGTGCTCATTACCATTTTCTTGCTGATGTATTATTAATGAAGCTAATTTTTATTGCCCTGTAAGTGTGGATGGTGCTTTGCAAGCACAGAACAGAACCTGCTTGTTTCCCAGAGTTTCTGAAGTAGGTGTTGGGCCTTGTGCAGGATGAGAGTGCTGGAAAAACTGACTGTGCAGTTGAAGTAAGGTAAATCTCTGCGCTTTGTTTTCTTTTTCCTCTTACTTAGCAGACATCTGGCTTTGGGGCTGGTGAATGTGGAGCTGTATGAACAGAGAGCTGAGGCCCTGTAAATACCCTGAAGGCAGAATTAATGTGGACAGATACTAGGACTTAAGTGCAAAGAGTTTGCAGCACTGACCCTCCTCAGGACAGAAGATTGCATAGACTGAAGTAGAGTGTTCCATTAGAGTGCTGGGACCTGATCCAGCCCCACAGCTGTGGGGCAGGCAACAGTTTAAACAGGAGAAGTTCAAGGACTGGTTGGTAGAGCCTGATGATGAGGTTTAGAATGCCTCCCTGCTGAAGAGCTGCTGTGTCCGAGACACTCTGTAGTCATGTCAAATGCCAGTGAATAGGAACTTTGGTAATTGTTCTGGCACGGCCATCGTGGTGCTTTGTCTGCTGAGGCAGTGGCCCTACTGCCAGCAGCAGCCATGTGCTGCCTGTGCCCATGTGGCTGCTCTCATCTCTGAAGCTGTTGTATTGGATCTGAGTGGGATTGGAGTGTTTGATAGTCCAGTGAATTCACTAGGATCAAGTGAGGCCTGCGAGGTGGCTCTTCATCCCAACATGCCCCTCAGTCCCTGGTGTGCTGGACATCATAGGATCCCAGCCTGGTTTGGGTTGGAAGGGACCTTAAAGCTCCTCCAGCTCCAACCCCTGCCACGGGCAGGGACCCCTTCCACTGGAGCAGCTTGCTCCAAGCCCCTGTGTCCAACCTGGCCTTGAGCACTGCCAGGGATGGGGCAGCCACAGCTTCTCTGGGCACCCTGTGCCAGCGCCTCAGCACCCTCACAGGGAAGAGCTTCTGCCTAAGAGCTCAGCTCAGTCTCCCTGGGGTAGGCTTGTGATGCTTTTCCCATCCGTAAAACAGAGGGATTATCTTTACAAAGTTCTAAGGCTTGACTTGGTGCTAGAAGCCTTTAGCTGGAAGTGTAGAAATGCAGGATGTTGGTTTTTAAATGTGCAGCTTACCTTCACTGGTAAGACACGGCAAGTTACACAAGTCCAGATGTTCACTGTTTCATGTGCTCTGGGTTCTGGCTTCATTCCTTGAGATCATGGGTGAGCCTGATGAATAGAAATCAAAAACTTCTTCTAGAAGCACTTTGTAACATGTGAACTGTTTGTGATCAAAGCCAGTGTGACTCCCAGTGTCCAGCACCCCTTCTTTGGACTTCCGATAGCAGCACTGGACTTTGAAAGTGTGATCTGTAACATTTCATGTGTTCTCTTTCTCCGTTTTTAGCTTAGGTGAATGTGTCCTGTCCCAGTCTATGCAGTCGTGAGAAAACTACAATATGGTGTCTGTTGTACGGACAGGCTGCTCCTTGCTGGGAAAAAATCCACTTTTGAATAAACAAATCCCCTTTGACAACCTGCCACTGGCTTCTCCAGAGCAAAACACTGGGTAGGAAAGTCTCTCTTTGATGAACTTGCCTTTTTTTGTTGCATGGCTGTGCAAGAGCGGAGCAGTTGGAGCTGCAGTTTCAGGCCTAGTTTCAGAGTGCGGGTGAGTGGAGGAGAGTAGGCAAGGGACTAAAAGGGACTCGGAGCCCTCCATGAGCATCCTGCAGTGTCAGCTTTGTCACCCTGAGAGCCCATCACTGGGTCAGGTTCCTCCCAGCCGTGGTGTGGCTGTGCCTTACTGAGCAAACACGCTGGGGGAAGCTCTGCTCTGCTGTTTTGTGCAGCTGCTTTATGGTTTTGAATGAGACCAGGCCCTTAATATTTTGGCCTGAATTCACAATGCTTTTTCCTCTGTGCATGACAGACCCATGTGGTTACAGTCTCTTGCTCAGCCTCGGTAGGATCCATGCTCTCATGGGCTGCTGTCAGTCAGGTTCCTAATGGAACCTTGCCCCAGCAGATGTACTTTGCTTGGCTCTGGGCACGAGAGTGGGAAGGAGTGTGTTAGACTGAGTGCTAGAAGTTAAATTGTGTGGAAGGAAAATCAACCCAAACTGTTTTTCACTGCATTATCAGATCTTTGGGAAGGGTTGGCCAGTGTAGGCCATGGCTTCTGTTAACTGTAGATATCCCTGTGTGTTACAGCACCAGAGTGACAGAGACAGGATGAAATGGTTTTCTGCCTCTGCCACATGACATGACCTGTTGTGTAAGCTTTCAGCCACGTGTGTCTCAACAGATTGCTCTGTCAGTGGTTTTGTCCAGGGCTGTTAGATATAGGCCACCTCTGCAGATGAATTTCCAAGAATGCAGTCACTTGCCCACTTGCTTGCCTTGGGGAGACCTTAGAGCAGCCTTCCAATAGCTGAAGGGGCTGACAAGAGACCTGGAGAGGGGCTTTGGACAAGGGACAGGACAAGGGAATGGCTTTAACCTGCCCAAGGGGAGACTGAGATGAGCTCTTAGGCAGAAGCTCTTCCCTGTGAGGGTGCTGAGGCACTGGCACAGGGTGCCCAGAGAAGCTGTGGCTGCCCCATCCCTGGCAGTGTTGGATGGGGCTTGGAGCAACCAAGTCTTGGATTCTATGAACTCAATGTAAGAATGAGCCTGTGGTGCCTCTTGTAATGGTACATTGCAGGTCCAGATCAGGCAGAAGAGGAGCTCAGCTCTGTAATTACACAGCATGGTTAGACAGGTAGGTTTTAATCTTGCAGACACTTACACATCTGAGTAACAAGTATTAATATACTATAGCATTCAGTGTTACAGGGAGAGCTGCTTGGCAGTGACATAGTGGGTCAGATGCTGCTGTGCCTTGGGCATAGGGTTGCACATCTAAGCCCTGGATGTGCAGGTAGGTGCCTCCATCTGGGAATGCCTCTTGGTAAGACTGTGCAGGTCTCTTCTAATGGTTGAGTGTGGGTGCAGTTTTGCTGGCAAAATAAGCCCTGTTGAGTGGAGCAAGCTGCTTCCATGGCATGAAGACCTCTCAGCTAAGGGCTCCCGCTGAGATGTGCTCCTCACAGCCCGCCTCAGCAGAGCAGAGAAGCCAGGAAGATGACGGTGGTGTGTTTTAATCAGCGGTTGCAGGTTTTTGGCCATGAGCATTTGATTTGTAGAAATAACCATTGATAGGATGATCGTGGCAGTTCCTTTGCATATTGAAAGCTATTAATTATATTAATAATATTAAATACTATTAATTTTGTATTGGAAGAGCTCATTTATGTACATCTTATACACAGATGGAACCTCTACAAATACTAACAGGCAGTTAGCACTTCTGTGCTGGTGTAGCTAATTCCGGTGCAGACAGGGCTTGGCTGTGTTGATATATGCTCGTGTAAATGTGGCTGTGCTGCACATCACGTAAGGATGTTGACCAAAGCCATGTTAATAGGAGCACATTTATGTTGGTATAACTTGGAATGGGCTTTGAATCATCTCAACAGAACTGTCATGCTCTAAAGGGTGCCTCTGTCAGGTGTAGCTTAAAAGATGCAAAAATTGTGGCTGGACCAGTAATCAGGTCATAGAATCATAGAATCCCAGCCTGGTTTGTGTTGGAAGGGACCTTAAAGCTCCTCCAGTTCCAACCCCTGCCACGGGCAGGGACCCCTTCCACTGGAGCAGCTTGCTCCAAGCCCCTGTGTCCAACCTGGCCTTGAGCACTGCCAGGGATGGGGCAGCCACAGCTTCTCTGGGCACCCTGTGCCAGCGCCTCAGCACCCTCACAGGGAAGAGCTTCTGCCTTACGTCTAACCTGAATCTTCCCTTCAGATTGAACCCATCACCCCCTTGTCCTGTCACTACAGTCCCTGATGCAGAGCCCCTCTCCAGCATCCTTGTAGCCCCCTTCAGACACTGGAAGCTGCTCTGAGGTCTCCACACAGCTTCTCTTCTCCAGGCTGAGCAGCCCCAACTTTCTCAGGTCCTTGAACTAATTCACTTATTTTTTACATTCTACTATTCCAGTGTCTCTTATTCCATGTGTTTGCATTTCTCTGTGTTTGGGGTTTTCTTTTTAACAGGGAACAAGCTATTTTGGGAACACAGAAGCAAAAAGCTGGAGCGTAGATCCAGGCAATGTGAGGCTGGACCACATCCCACCCTCTGCTTTGCCTGCCGGGTGAAAGGTGTGTGGTTGAGCACAACAGAGGAGGGCATGACTTCCAGAGCTGTGGGCAGGCACACTGGGAGGCATTTGGGCCTCCGTACCTGGCTCTGATGGAAGGTCACAGTCACAGTCCTGGGCTGTCAGGGCCTTTGGATGAAGTTGCTGCAAACCCCTTCAGTTTTCCTGAGGTCTGGATCCTCACTGTGCATTTGGGAGCGTGGGGCTCGGGCCTCTGGTCCCTGGGCAGGGCAGGTACTTGGTGCTGTGATACTCACTAGTCTGTGTATCTTCTCCACCTCTGAATTTGAATTGAGAGGGTGAATAATCACCCTCTTTGTGCTCGGATGATAACCTGTATATGTGTTACAAGCCAGAGGTGAGGCTGGTTCACCTTTGAGCCTTCATCCTTGCAGCTGGTAGTCCCTTTGCGAGCCATCATGCTCATTTTCATCAGCCCCCATGAGCAGGTTTGTCTTTACCAGCTTCACTAGACCATTGGCTTAAGCTTTGAAAACCAAGGATACTCATTTTTTTTGGCTTTTGTACTTCAAGCCAGATGCCTCCAAGACTTCCTCTCTGCCGCTGCTTCTGCGTTTGAGTGGTTCTTAATCCCATGCCAGCAGGGTGTAAGTGTCTATAGCAACAGGACTATTGCAAGTGGTTTGCCTTTCTTAGCTACCCCTCGGAGCTTTCTGGAAGTAGTTGGCAGGCAAATGTTGAAAGCCCCTGGGGTAGGTGATAGGAAACCTGGGTGCAGAGGGATGGGTTTTGCTAAATGAAGATAGGACCCCCTCAAACAGCCCTTGGTTACCTCAAGAGGCAGATCAGAGTTAGTCACATCCTTGGGACCAGTGTAGGGCAAAACATAGCCATGTGTATGTGAAATGTGAGGATCTTCTGAGCTCTTCTGCAGTTCTCCTGTATCAAAGCTGGTGCTGCAGACAGCATGATGCAGCAAACACAACCACCATGGGCTGATTTTGACAGTGGGTTGCCTGCTGTTTCCTGTCCTCCCCATACTCCCGTGTGTAGTATTTACAATTAGGGCACTGTGTACGCATCTCTGGGGTTGTGTCTCCATGCTAGAAGTCCCAGAATCAGTCTGCCTTGAGGATTGTTTTCTAGAGCATCCATATTCATTGCAGCCATATGGGCCACTAATAAGCCCTGAAAGATGCAGTGAGATCCCATTTTGTCTACCCTGCCTGATGGAGTGGTGGAATTTAACCTAAATTGGATTCTTCAGTGAGAGGTACTCTGACCACATCACCTTCTGCACAGGCAACCTGCCAGACATGCAAGCAGGGATTTGCTTTGCCTTTACAAAAGAGTCTGTCCCTAATTCCTGCCTCTCTGCACCGCAGTCAGCTGTGAGGTCTTGGACTGCAGTGGCATGTTCATGCTGAGCATGACAGAATGGATCATAGAGAGGAGCAATGCCCTGGTCAGTTGTGGAGCTCCTGATAAGAAGCAGTCATGGGGCTGAGCTGTTGTGGTTTCTTACCAAGATGATGGGCTTGCTAAATTATCACTCTGTCCACCAGAAGTGTTGGAGATAGCAGTTCCCTGCCCTAAGGGAGGTTTCTCGGTCCCGTTTTATGTCCTTGCTACCTCCTTGGTAACATCCTTGGTGAGGCTGTGGAGCCCTGTTGGTCTGTGTTCTGGTTTCTAGCCTTTCTTGCTTTAGTAACACTTTGAAAACCCAAAGCAGCAGGATTTTGGTACTAACATGATGGTTTAAAAGAAGGAAATCTGGTACAACAGATCCTCACCAGCACTTGTAAGATATGGTCATGGCTGGAGATGGGAAGGGTGAACAGCAGGTTGTGATACCTCATAGTCTTGCAACTGGCATTGTTTTCATCATAGAAGCTGAGAGATAATCTTACGTTACTGCCACATTGATGGTGTGTAATGTTGCTTATTTTCCTTACTGTTTTCCTGTTGTGGATTATGACAAGGCAGGTTAGGCTGAGGCTCTCTATCCACTGAAGCCAGGCCAATGCAGACAGCATGGTTGCTCTCCTTTGTGGGGAAATAACTATTTCAGTGTTCAGCAGCTCCAGCTGCTTTGCAAGAGCTGTGATACCACCAGCCTATCCTTACAGCATGGATCCACTGACCTGCTCCTGGTCCTGCTCATCTGCATGTTTAGAAGGGGGAGAAAAGGGTATTTTATACCCCAAAAATGCAGGTATGTGTGAAAATAACTGAGAGGCTGCAAGACCCATGAACCTGCTGTTGCTCTGCAGTGTGGTTTGTGGGATCCTGTCAGCTGGGTTGGCATTTTGTGGCTTTTCTGTAAAGGTGACAGTGATACAATGTGATGTGCTGACATGGGTTTCCTTCCACGCTTCACCACGACGCTGCAGACTAGTCTGACAGTGTAAAAGCCACCTGTAGATGCTCTGTGGGTAAGAAGAGGAGAAATCCTTTTCAGATTTTGGGCTTACAGCTTCCTGCTGTCCCAGCCTCTGGTGAAACGAAGACCCAAGTGCACTATGTGTAGCTGGAGCTGAAAGCCTCAGTGAGCTCCTCCACAAGGATTCTGACCCAGCTGGCAAGTACAATCAAAGTAATTCACCTCACCTTCTCTCCCAGACCTCTGAGAGGTGTTGAAGACTGAGGACATGTAAGACACGTCCTCAGGCACCTGCGTTTTGTGGCACATGGAGCGTGAAGAGTGGGTACCAGGCCTGGGGCTGATCCTCCTTCCAGTTGGTCTCCCCTTTTGTGTAGATACTGGGCTCAAAATCTGTTTTCTTTTCAAGCTGGTGTGACTGGAGAGGCTCAGTCTGTGGGGTTTGGTCATCATTATACAAATACATCCCTTCCTGCGACCAGTGGTCATGTCATGTTCAATGAAGCAAGAAGCCTCTGTGCTCTGTTCTTTGTGAGCTGCTGGTAGCACGTTTCCAAGTCATTCTGCTGCCTTCTCTTATCTAAATGGGGTTGTTTAGACCTCCGGCAGCCTGCCTAGATGGGGTGGCATCTATGCTGTGTATGG
Source organism: Lathamus discolor (assembly GCF_037157495.1). NCBI lineage: Eukaryota > Metazoa > Chordata > Aves > Psittaciformes > Psittacidae > Lathamus > Lathamus discolor. The sequence continues at coordinate 9,674,375 of NC_088898.1, read as the reverse complement.
TGGTGGAGCTGCCCCAAGCTCCATGAACCTGGGACACTTCTGCAGCACGAGAGAAAGCTTCATCGTCTCCAGGGGTCTTGGATTTCCTGTGCTTGAGGAGCTTGTTGGTACATTGTTTACTTCTGTGCCCATGGTTAACACCTTGACATGAAGGATGCAGCATCCTATAGGTCTCCTTCCTCTAGCAGCAGAGGCAGAATGATTTGTGCAGCACTATCTGTTCTGTTGGTACTTTTAGGCTGTTCCCATGACTTATGTGAGAACCCATGGATAAACAGTGAAGGTACAAGAGTTTTAGGTTCTGCAGTAGAAACAGAATGGTTTGTGTTGGAAGGGACCTTAAAGCTCCTCCAGCTCCAACCCCTGCCACGGGCAGGGACCCCTTCCACTGGAGCAGCTTGCTCCAGGCTCCTGTGTCCAACCTGGCCTTGAGCACTGCCAGGGATGGGGCAGCCACAGCTTCTCTGAGCACCCTGTGCCAGTGTCTAGTTCCAGTATTCCAGCACTAGACAGAAAGCTGCATTCCAGCTGAGTGTTCTCCTGCAAATGATGCAGGCAATTCTTAGCTCTTCACATACAAATGAGTCTTTAATGGGAGTCTGCACTGGGAGCATAAAATGCCTACACAGGTCTTCAGCAGAGGCTGATTTTTCTCTCTGTTGCGCTGTGTTGGCACCACTGGATTTCGCAGCATCACCTCTGTGTCACAGTGAAATGTGCAAGAGAAGCCTTTGGCTCATCTACTTGGATCATACTTAGTCCATGAAAAAGCAAAGCAGTGTCTTTTTGGGGATGAGATGATTAACTGTATTCCCAGAGTGTAGAGGTCACAGCAGGGACAGCAGAAAGGTGTCATCAGTTTGCTGTCATGGTGCTGTTAAACACGCTTCCGTTGGGTATTCTGAGGGTCCCAGTGAACAGCAAAGTGGGTCCCAGCGAGCCAGGAATGGAGGCCAGAGGCTGTTCTGCTTCTTCCCTAAAAGTACCTGTTTGAAGGAGGAGGGCTTTGCTTCCTCCTCTCTCATCATCATCCTCCTCCTCCTGCTGCAAGTTTCATCCTCCCGATGACAAATGAGGAGTGTCGGAGATGGATCTCACCCCATCACACACCATCTCGGGCTCAGTAAAATAGCAGTACCCCACCACCCAGCTCTGCAGGAATCTCCCTGTGTCCTGGCTGCTTGCTCAGGCAGGTTGAAGGCTGGGGGAGTTGTTAAATGATGATATTTTCAAATTGGAGAGCAGCTTTGATTTATTGACCTGCTGCCTCTCGGAATCGAGCTGTCTGGGCTGGCATCTGCAGATAAGAGGCTGTCGAGTAATTGCTTATTATTGACTGATTGCCAGCTTGGGCTGTTTGCTTGAAGAAGAATCAATAGCAGTCAATCTTCAAAGGCGAAGCTCTCCGGGAGTATGACTGGTGTCCAAATTGGGAATGACAGGTCAGGATAACTCCATATCTGAGATCCCAACTTCATGTTTGGGTGTAATCCTGTAATGGAGGAGGAAGTGCAGGACATGATCTTCCTGCGTCAGGGTTTTTTCACATGCTCTAAAGCCTGGGCTTTTCCTTTGCAGGACAGATCCCACCCTGGCTCCAAACCTTCCACCCAGGGCTTGGAGCAGCCTCAGCACCACCTGAGATCAGTGGGAGGCGAGGGCAGGATGACTGCAGGCATCATTCATTAGGTCTCAAAGGATAGAGCAGGGAGGGCTGGATGAACAGCCTGTGCCGTGACACATCCAAACCAACCAGTTTGGATGCTTTATAAATAAAACAAAGCATCTATTTTAATGCATGGTAACAGAGATTTCCTTTCTGTGGGTGATTCTATTTAGGTGACAACAGAACAAAATATCCAGTGTCACCATAGGCTTTATCACTCCTTACGGAGCCTGTCGCTATGGTGAGCGTTCGTTTTCAAGAGCAGACATAGCCCTTAGTTAACACTCTCATGGCACGTTGCCTTTTTTTGTGGATTCGCCAAAAAAAGGGAGGCTTCCTGGCATCAAAGGTGTTCAAGACTTGGTGTGTGTAAAGAAGAGATGTTCAGGTGTTTGCAATGGCCGGGGTGACGTCTGGTGCCTGGATGCGAGGAGTGATCTCAGCCCTTGGGCTGGAGCCTGCTCCGGCATTCCCAGCGCTCACTCCGGGGCTGCAGTCTGGTCTCCAAGAGTCCCGGGCTCAAGCAGGGCTTCAGACTTGAAATAAGAGCCTTTCGTGGGGGAGGGGGAGCTCGGGTCTCCATCAGCTACAAAGAGCAATTAAGCACCAGGACATAAAATAGATAAATGGGAAGGGGAAGGCAGAACCCTGGGAATGTGGGAAGAAGAAAAGGGAAATGGAAGAATCTGATTGGAAAGTATAAATATTTAGTGCTTCGCTTTGGAGCTTTGATTTCACCCTGGTTTTGGGGTGAGGGAGAAACCCCTCCAACAGAGCACTTTAACTGCAGTGGTCCTGGAGGGAATGGACACGATTACTTGAACAGCCTTGTTCAGACGCTGGATTTGTTGTCTATAGCAAATCCTCATTTGCATGGGTCCTTAATCTGTGGAGTTAAACGTGTCTCTGGATCTGTTACCTCCCATGGTACCGAGTTGGGAACTAGGCTTTTAAAGCTATTCCTCTTTATTGGAATGTTTTCCCTCCCCTCCCCCCCTGCACCCCAAATGATCTTCCTGTTTTTTCCTTTAAAGCAAAGAGGAGCCAAGGAGTGACACAAAAGAGCAATCTGCCAGCGAGAAGCTGCTGTTTGTGACCCCGGGGCCGGTGGGTGAACTGTCCACCAGCCTGGCGAGGAAAGCCAAGATCAGCCATTTCAAACGTGTGTCGCAGGGAAGCCACTGACCCCCCCTCTTCCTGAAAGGGCACATGAACGTGAAACCTTTAAACCTCGTTGGAGGTGGAGGCTTGGGCAAAAAGCCTTTCTGGAGCTCTGGGAAGGGCTGAGCCCTGGTTTTGGGGGCTCTTTCACTCTGCCTCCCGTCCTGAAATGGCATTTCCTCGTGTCTGCAGCAGCCCTTCATTTCATGAAATGGATGCAACTGCTGCAAAAAGATCTCGCGTGAGCATGCTCACTGGAAGATTAATCCTTTAGAGGGAGTTGGAGAGTTAAGCTACTGTAATTTCTCTGCAGTTGGCTGCAGTAAACAACTGCTCTAAAGACACGAGGAAAAAAATTGACGGAGGTATATGGGATTAATGTACCTATCTTTTTGTGTTTCTCCTTGCAGGTTGAGGGTTTGATACAGGTTTTGTTTTCTCGGAAGCGCTGGGGTAGAGGGAGCTGTGTAATGATTTTATGGGTGACCTTCATGTTGTGGTTTCTTTTTTCTTTTCCTCCAGGCCAAAGTAATCCTATTTCCGTGCAAGGCCATACTGGGGCACGGGCTGACTTTCTAGAGCTGGGGTAGAGCACCAGGGTGGCTTCGTGTTGAGTGAAATGCTTGTACGAGGTGAGGCCTGCTGCACGTTGAGCTCTGTTGGCAGCAGGGGGCTGAGAACACCTTAGTCCTGTTTAGTTGTGATCAAAACCTACTGGGAGCATCTCTCAATGCTTTTGTTGGGAAGAAAATGTGAAGGGATTAGCTTGGATTGCCTACAGAATAATAGTGCCTTGTTTTGATTTTGCTCCCCCTCCTCCCCATGCCTGAGGAGCTGCAAACCTGTGTCAGATGTGGGAAGGAGAATAATCGTTGAGATGTTTTGGCTTTGCTTTAAAGGACCATCACTTCTCACGTGTTGAGGAGAGGAAAAGCCAGCGAGGTAAGTGTTGCAGGCGCACGGATTGCGTCAAGGTGAACCCGAGCTCCTTCCTTCCCAGTCCCTGCTTTGTGGGTGCATCCTGGAGGAAGGAAAAACCTCTGTTCCTTCCAAGGGAGTGAGCAGTGTTTTATCTACTCACCCTCTGAAGGTGTGGGTGAAGGAGGAGGTGATTTACCACCTGCTCGGTGCTTTAGATGAGCTTCCATGTACTTAGAGTGGTAGAGAGCCAACCTGGAGCTGCCAGGACATCGGAGTACCCGATGCTTTGCTTTGTCTCCAGCTGCTCAGCCAGCGCTGAGCTTGGGCTGGGAGAGGCAGTGCTCACTAACCACAGCCTGCGTCCTTCCCTCCTAGAAACATCCAGCTAATCCTACGGGATGAGGAGGAAATGGAGGTGAACTGTCAGCAGAACTTGCCGGGCTGGGGGGGCGGGGAGGGCATGGTGTGAGTGCTATGTACCTAAGTGGAATGAATCGCTCCCCTTGAGCTGGAGCTGTTGGAGATCGCTCCTAGCAGGTCTCCAGGACTGTGTCCTAGTGGAAGAAGGGCACACCCTTCCTCCTTCGAGCAGGGAGTAGGAATAATAGTGCAACTCTGCCTGTGCTACTGAAAATTCCTGTGTTGCATGGCTATGGCAGTGGTCCTGGTGTTAAATTTATATCCAACAGCATGTATTGGGAAGTGGCTCCATGTTTTCTTGGAGTGGTGTGAAGAAGGGAATAATAACTCCATGATTTTGCACGTCCGTGGCTCCCACTGGACCCATCCCGTGGTGTCTGTCAGCTCACGTGCGATGGGTGCTGTTGCTGGTGGGGGACTGCTGAAGGGCAGTGCTATAGGCTTGGCTGAGCTCAAGGTACTGAGCATTGGAAGACAATTTTACCACCCCAATGTTGAGGGTTTTCGCTTAGTCCCTCCTTTTCCCCTCCTTTCCAGAAGCTCTGGCTGGCACAGCTTGTCTGTTCCCTGGATGGGTTTAGGGAACATTGGTGGCTGGGTGCGTAGGGGGAATAATTAGCTACCAAATGCAGAGATTGTTTCTTGCTGTTTCAGAATCATTGTAATTTCTGTTGAGGGTGGGTTAATTACATATTCGTTTTGATGGGTGTGAGGAAAATGATAGAGATACAGCAATATGAATCTGTGCAGAGAGGGATGTTGTTTTCAGGATGCTGTTTTGGAAATCGTGGGAACAAAGACTTGTCTCTTGGAGGACCGTGGCTGTCGGGATTCAGTTTCTCAGTGGTGGAGGAGTGTTTTCTATGTCATATTTTTATCTTACACCAGTGATGTATCTGTCACCATGACAAGGGGGGTTCAGTTTGGAGGAGAGCGATCAGATTCTGGTTAAAGTGCATTTGGTTGAAGGGTTGGGAAATAGTTCTCAGAAAAGCAAAGGTGAAAGCAAGAAAGTTGAGCCTTAAAATGTATGATCAAGGTGTAGCACAAATCTTGAACCTGAAGTAGGTGGGGAGCTGCTTTACCAGTGCAGGACCCAGAGGCCCCAGACTTGGTCCATGTGCTGGAGCAGGGGGCTTGTCCCCAGGTCCCATAGGGCAGGGCATCACTGTTGATCACTTTTGCAGGGTGTGACTTCAGGAGCCTGGGGATGTCATCTCAGTCTTTCCCAGCAGCCTCACTGGGAAAGGGAATCAAGTTCATCTCTACAATAGATTTGGATCAGCTTTAAACTTTTTCCTTTGGTCTCCCAATACCAGGGCTGGCATCTCTGGCACTAGAAAACAGTGAGAGGCTCAATGAAAGGACAGAGGTGACTCTGTTTCCTTAGTGCCCTGCCTTTTGTCTCAAAGCTAAAGAGTAAAGCCCTCCTCCTCTTATTTTAGAGTAAAATGGGATGAACAAGCTGTTTTCAGTGGCTGAGGAGAACCCTTAGCATGGAGCACCACGCTCTGGTCTTACCATGCCTTTGGTGTCCCCCAGATCGGAGCACTTTTAGTGAGAGCCTCAGCCCAGAGCTGCTCCCTCCTGTGCAAGGCTGCTCTTCGAGGGCATCCAGCTCCTCTCCAGAAAGCCTGGAACTGAGGAGTCCGAAAGGAAAAAGTAGCTACAACCAGGTTTCATTTCTACGTGGTTTAAGGCCTGTGGATGTGTTCATGGGCTCTGCGAATGACAGCTCTGGGACAGCTCTGCACGTCCCTGGTGAATGCCCCACCCCTGGCAGTGCTCAAGGCCAGGTTGGACACAGGGGCTTGGAGCAAGCTGCTCCAGTGGAAGGGGTCCCTGCCCGTGGCAGGGGTTGGAGCTGGATGAGCTTTAAGGTCCCTTCCAACACAAACCAGGCTGGGATTCTCTGTTGGTTCCTCTGCTTGGGCAGCTCACAGCCCACCAGTGTGGGTGCAGGCTCTGCTGTGAGCCCCAGCAGCCAAGGGTGCGGAGCTTGACTGCGGCTGCTGTGGGCTGTTTTCTGCGGAGAACAGGGGGTCAGTGGTGGAGGAAGCAGCCAGTGCTGTGGCTGGAGTCATCTGGGGAGAGCAGAGGTGGGTCCCACCCAAAACCGTGACCTTGGGTGTTAAACTCATCTATCCGTGTGGATGGGGCTGTGTCGACTGCGGTGCATGTGGGGAATGCAGCACTGGGGACACGGATGTGCCCTGGTGTCAGATGGGTGACTTGGGCTTTCCAGGAGGATTCACTGCCTGAATTTGCAGGCTCCAATCTTTACATTTAGCTTCAGATTTACATTTACATTTAGATGTATGGCCAGTTCTGTCTCTTTCTCCATCAGCACAACTTTGTTCAGGGGAGGAACTGAAACCTGCGTTGGGGACTTGCTCACCTCTTCGGTACCGTAGCAGCCAAGGGCTGTGTTCAAAACAGAAAGAACAAACTGGAACTGAATCTTGCAGGTGCCTCTAAAGAACCCTTCTGCAGCCCTGGCAGCCACAGGGACGAGAAAGTCACTGCGCTGGGGAATACACTGCATCAAAGTCCCAGGCTTTACTGATCAAATGATGACTGCTTCAAAGCCTGGTGTCTTTGCCTCTCTCCCTTCTAACTGCTTCAGCCAACCTGTAGTCAATTGGCAATGGCTTTAAATCCAGCCATTATGATAGGAGCCTTGTAATTACTTGCTGTGATGAGGCCTCATTCTGCTGTAAGCTATAGCAGGGTTCCTCCACCTTCGTGCACGAGACAGTCTTCAAGAGAGGTTTTATCTCCGGCTCTCCTGCCTGCCTGGACACTTTGAAATCCAGCCCATGGCAGCATCTCAGCTTCTTCCTTAATGCTCTCAACTACCTCCTTGTTGCTGCAGCCTTGCCTTGTGCCCTTTTGTGGTGCCCTCCTGTTGTTCTGAGTCTTCCCTGTGCACGCAGGGTGAAGCCAGGAAGGGGCTTTCAGCATCTCCTGTGGTCTTGGGAAGGGATTGGAGCATCCTGAAATCAGCAGCTGGCAAAGGGGACTCCCTACCCCCCATCTCCCTGAGGATTAATGAGGCACAGGGGAAGGAGCTGCATTTTTTAACCTGGCTGTGAAGTCAATAGAATAACCACATTCCACATTATTCCACAGCATTCCACAATGGCTTTAACCTGAGAGAGCAGAGATTGAGGTTAGATACTAAGCTCTTCCCTGTGAGGGTGCTGAGGCGCTGGCACAGGGTGCCCGGAGAAGCTGTGGCTGCCCCATCCCTGGCAGTGCTCAAGGCCAGGTTGGACACAGGGGCTTGGAGCAAGCTGCTCCAGTGGAAGGGGTCCCTGCCTGTGGCAGGGGTTGGAGCTGGATGGGCTTTAAGGTCCCTTCCAAAACAAACCAAGCTGGGATTCCTGTGGTGGATGAGGTGTGCTGAATTGATCAGTGTATAGGACATACATTTGGGTTTCCGAGTTTTAGAGAAGCAACACAGCGTGTTAGGTTCTGCTTGGAAAAACAGGGTCTGTGAAGAAAGGGAAGGTGGAAAAGAAATCCTGCTTTAAAGACCTGCATCTGCCTGTGCTGAAAGATGGGATTAAACAGAGCAGGAAGGGAACAGGAATGCAGGAGCCGGGCTGTGAGCATGGCAGAGGAGGAGAGGACCAGTGGTGAGGAGCCCTGGTGGCTCCTTAAAACAAGGGGAGGGGAGGAGGGAAAGAAGAGGAAGTGAACTGCAGGTGATTCTTCAAGCGTCATCTAGCCCGTGACCTACTTGCTGCCGCAGTGATTTACAGCTCCAGAAGCAAAGAGAAGGAATGGCCGTTCCCTGTGGGACGGGTACAGGTGCCGAAGGGAACACAAGGAATGGCTGTTTCCTGTGGGAAGGGCAGGAGTGCTGGAATACGCGGGAGCTCTTCCTGGCGGCACTGTCTCCACCTGCAGTGATGTGGCTGCACCCAGGATCCACAGAACCACTGCTTGAGATAGCAAAGGGAGCATCTCAAGTCTCACATTTCTCTGTTCCTCACAGGGAACAGTGCTGGATCCAGGAACCGGGCTTGGAGCTGGTTTAAGGATATGGCTCCTTGATGCACAAGCTCCTTCCCCAGGAGGGGTGCAGGGCACTATGTGACTGGCCTGTCTAGGGACATGGATCACTGGGACATGATGGGAACAGCAGAAATTATTCATCCCAAACCTCCTTAACAATGCACTGCAACCCAGGAGTCTGTGTTCTGCTTCTGCTCCTTCAGGAGCCCGCACTAACCTGATCATTCTTAATCTCATCGTATTTTCCAGATCATCAGTTTGGTTCCTCGGTCCTGTTACAGCCCTTAGTGTTCCCTGGAATCTGTGCCTCCATCAGTTCATTATCCCTGTTTCTTTTTTGAGGCTGTAGCAACCTTGAACCACAGTTCCCTGCTATTTTTATAACTCACACTGCTTATTAGAAGAGTCCTTCAGAAAGAGATACCCCCCGATTTGTTCAGTAAATAACAGCTTCATCTCTTACTAATACGAACAGGAAGGTTCCTTTTCCTCTTGTTCACTTCTCCCACTGGGAGAAGTTAGGTTTGGGGTTTGGGAGTTAAATGCCTTGCCTTCAGCTTAATTCAGATTTGTAGCTATATGCGCAAGTCATAGTGTATCTATCTGATGCTCCTTTAACCATGTTAATCATGATGCTGAGCATCAAGTGCTACAGGCTGGCATTGATTAGACAGCTCCTCTCTTTTGCGTTCATCAGCAAGCATTAGCATATAACCTTCCTTGCCTTGATTTGAAACTGGTTCCAGTATCTTCCACAGTGCTTGAAATCCAGATAAACTCATTAGCCTCAAAGGACTTAGTGTGGATTTGTGGGGGGCAGAGATTTGGATGGGAAGGGGAACCTAAAAGGCAGTGACCTGCTGTGGTCAGTGCCTAGTGCAGGGGCTGTGCTCACCCCCAGGGCATCTTTTCCACTTGGACTAAGGCTGCTTCAGATGTAGTTCTGTACAAAATGGGACTGGGAAGCAGCTTTTGTATCTTTTCTGGGGGTGTTCTAAGTTTCTATATTAAAGATATTAAAACGAAGTGGCTCTGGGAGTGTCTGAAGTGACAGCCTGAAGTGATGTGCAGGGAGTTGTTTGGGAGTTAGCAGCCCAAGGTTATTTAACTCCAGAACTTCTGCACTTCCCTTGCAAGCTCCGTCCAAGAACATCTTCCCTTTGGAAAGGAAAATGAAAAGGAGTCCTTTGTTTTTCACAAGTTGTCAACTGTGCTCTTGTCTAAGCTGATTATTTTATTTATTCCAATAATCTCCTCTTCCAGAATAAAGGAAAACAAATTGTCCTCCTATTTCTGTAATGATTTGCCCTTCAGACAGTTGCCAGGCAAAGTGCTTAAATCTGAAAAGATGGTGAATGGTTAAAATCATTGAGCTACGGTAGGGGCATGTTTGTGTTTAATCGGGTGGTATTGGAGGAGTCCTGGAGTGCTGTTTGCTCTGTGTCCTGCAGGATTAGGAGGGTTTGTTGGGATATTTTTGCTCTGCAGTATGAAAATGGGGTCAAGCCTGCTGTGGTAGATAGTGCAAGCCTGCTCTAGGATTTTGCTGGCAATATGGGCTGCCCACAATGGAAGCCCTCAAGTGATTCAGCATTAGTGAGGAGAGTTGTCCTTGGGTGTTTGCTGGGAAGGAGCATCAGTGCTTGGGGATGTGATTCTCCCCCTCTGCTCTGCTCTGGTGAGACCCCACTTGCAGCACTGTGTGCAATTCTGGTGTCGCCAACATAAGAAGGCCATGGAGCTGTTGGAGCAAGTCCAGAGGAGGCCACGAGGATGATCAGGGGCTGCAGCACCTCCTGTGTGGAGACAGGCTGAGAACACTGGGGCTGTTCAGCCTGGAGAAGAGAAGCTGCGTGGAGACCTCAGAGCAGCCTCCAGTGTCTGAAGGGGGCTACAAGGATGCTGGGGAGGGGCTCTGCATCAGGGACTGTAGTGACAGGACAAGGGGTGATGGGTTCAAACTGAAACAGGGGAGACTGAGCTGAGCTCTTAGGCAGAAGCTCTTCCTTGTGAGGGTGCTGAGGCGCTGGCACAGGGTGCCCAGAGAAGCTGTGGCTGCCCCATCCCTGGCAGTGCTCAAGGCCAGGTTGGACACAGGGGCTTGGAGCAAGCTGCTCCAGTGGAAGGGGTCCCTGCCCGTGGCAGGGGTTGGAGCTGGAGGAGTTTTAAGGTCCCTTCCAGTCCAAACCATTGTATGAAGGACAAGGGCTTCCTTACAGGTATGATGGAACAAATTCTTCCCTCCAAGAGTTTTTCACTGACATTCGTCTGGCTCTTGGTTATTTTTATCTTTGCCTGGCTAAAAACCAGTTACCTGATTAATCTGGGAAAACACTGGAATGCCTCCTTAAAAGGCTCAAAAGTTACCTGATTAATTTGGGAAGATGCTGGGATGCTTCCTTAAAAGGCTCCAAAGTGATGTAATATTCAGTGATGAATCTCAGAGCTAAATTAGAGCTTTGTGGGTGCGTTGGTTGAGGAAGGGAGTTTCATATTTTATCAGCTAACACATTTATTCTCTATAGCAGGCTACACGCTCCAGCTCCTGAACGCCGGCACGCTGGTGAAGCTGGGGTGGGAGCAGTGGCACAGCTCCAGAGCTGCAGTGGTGTTGGGGAGTGGTGATCCTGTTCTCCACCCCGCTTTCCAGTTTCATTCCAGCAAGCTTTGAGAAATAGACAGAACCTTGGAGCTAGGGATGGCCCTGCTTCCAATGGGGAATTACACTGAGGGTGGGTGAAGAGAGAAAGCACAGTGTTAAAGCAAGTCTTGTGTAGTGAACAGGGTTCACTGCCCCTCACTGCAAGAGAGACATTGAGGTGCTGGAGCGGGGCCAGAGAAGGGCACTGGAGCTGGTGCAGGGTCTGGAGCCCAAGTGTGATGGGGAGTGGCTGAGGGACCTGGGGGGTTCAGTCTGGAGAAGAGAAGGCTCAGGGGGGACCTGATGGCTCCCTACAAGTGCCTGACAGGAGGATGGAGCCAGGAGGGGCTGGGCTCTGCTCCCAAGGAGCAAGGGATGGGACAAGAGGAACCGGCCTCAAGCTGCACCAGGGCAGGTTTAGATGGAGCTGAGGAACAATTCCTGCCCCAGAGGGTGCTCAGCATTGGAACAGGCTGCCCAGGGCAGGGCTGCAGGCACTGGCCCTGCAAGTGTTCACACAGCGTGGAGACGAGGCCTCAGTGCCATGGGTCAGTGGTGGCCTTGGCAGTGCTGGGAATGGTTGGACTGGATGAGCTTGAAATGCTTTTCCAACCTGGCTGATTCTGTGATTCTGTGATTCATGTCCCCATAAGTGTTGCTCATCCAGGCATAGGGCAGCAGAGGTGGAGCTCATTTCCAATGTATTCAGCAAAAAGGTGCTGGCACCAGACCTGGATGTGGCCCTGGCTCGTTCCTCCTCTCGTAGCATTATCAGAGGTGCTGGTGAAAGTTTCAGGCTGTGTTTCAATACAAGAAACCACATGGCAATAAATTCCTCATATTTGACGGATGATCCCCTCTCCCCTTATGTGGAATTGCTCCAAAGGGGCAGTGTAATCCATCATGGATGAGAGAAGGGTGGGAGTTAATTCATTTTCATGATCTGTCTGTAGTACTCGGTCCAGCTAATAGTGATTTGTCTTACTTGGCTGCTGCAGGAATCCCATCAGATACCCACTGGGAGAAGGCTCATCACAAGGACCCGTGGCCCCATGGTCCTGCTATGAGTTGAGGAGCGCGTGTGACCTTTGGTTGCATTTGTGCCTGCCCCATCCCTGGCAGTGCTCAAGGCCAGCTTGTACACAAGGGCTTGGAGCAAGCTGCTCCAGTGGAAGGGGTCCCTGCCCATGGCAGGGGTTGGAGCTGGATGAGCTTTAAGGTCCCTTCTAACACAAATTATTCCATGCTTCTGTGATTTCCAGCCAGAGTTTTGTGCTGCCATCTGAAGCAAAAGGCCAGTGGAAGTAGTTTAATATCACCCAACTCCAGGGACTGCAGTAGTGGTTCATGGCCCAAATGTCCCTTAGCACAGAGGAGGGAGGGAGGCTCTCCTGGTTAGAGTGAGTGCGGGGAACGTAAACCAGGTGTGTGAATATCCTCCTCAGGTCTCACCTGCTCTGCTGGGCGCACACAATCCTTTGTTTGCTGTTAAACACCTTAACCCTGGCGGGGGAATTCATTAACATCAGTCTCGACAGGCTTGCATTCTGCCAAAGATTGATTTAGAATTGCTCTCCCTCCTCAGAGAGAGGTCCCAGGGGGGTGTAGGTGCAGGCAGCAGCATAAACCCACCCGGGTTTGTTCCTTCTGTACCTGGTAGGCAGTGCTGTGTCTTGCTGTGGGTGTACTTGGCTTGTCATGCACAGCGTGGAAGAAGTTGCCCCAGACGGAGAACACTCCACTGGCCACCCCCTCTGCCGAAAGCCGCTGTTGGTTGTGTATTTTAGGCTCAGTCTCTTCAGTCGCACATGGAGCTGTATTTCCAGCGAGTACAAACCCGCTACAGCCCATGGCACTAGGTGAAAATACTCTTAATTTACAGCAGTTATGGTCCTGATCCATAGGCAGCGTGCGCTGCGTGTGCATGGCGTGGAGGGAGAAGCCTGCATTGATCGGTCACGCAGCCTCGTGTAAAGCAGCTCCATGCTCGCTGGCGTGGCTGCCAGGAGCTCTTGAAATGGCAAAGGTTGTGAAAGCGTGGCCGGGAACCTCAGAGGCTGGAAGCTGGGTAAGAGAAGGAGGCTGCCCCTTCCTAAGGCACAGCGGAGGCTGGACAGGGGTGTTAATGGTGATAGCTTGTGAGGCATCTTTGTGCTCGAGGCATTTCGTGTGCTAGGCACTGACCTATAGGCCTGTCTCAAATGAGAGGAGTTTTACAGATGTAGCCTTTGCTGCTGATCTGTTGATGGCTCTTGGCAGGACTAACTCTGGTTGTTCGCTGGGGGCTGTCACTGGTCCTGTCAGACAATAGTGCTTTTGAAAATACATAGGTTGTTTTTAGTCTCTACCACCATACTGCTAATCTTGTCCTTTTGTCTCCTGTTCCCGAGGGAGGTTTTGCCCTTCCTGGATCTCATCCTTATCCCTGTTTGGAAAAACAAATCCTGGGTTGCTGATGAAATCAGCTGTCTGATGCGCAGCATCATCTATGGTTGTGCAGGGAGGGAACTGGTGCCCTGCCAGAACAGCAGTGCGATGAACATTGTGTTTGGGCTAAGGCACCCGGTCTGCATTCCTTTGTATCCTCCATCTGGCTCAAGTAAGAGAAGTTTATCATATTGGGGTCCTCAAGAGTATCTTCTCCTGCTCTTGTGGTTAGGTTGGGGCGAGCCCAGAGGAGGCCACGGAGATGCTGCGAGGGCTGGAGCAGCTCTGCTCTGGAGCCAGGCTGAGAGAGCTGGGCTGGGGCAGCCTGGACAAGAGAAGGCTTCTGAAGGGGAGACCTGAGAGCAGCTCCAGTGCCTGAAGGGGCTGCAGGAAACCTGGAGAGGGGCTTGGGACAAGGGCCTGTAGGGACAGGCCAAGGGGAATGGCTTGAACCTGCCCGAGGGGAGACTGAGATGAGCTCTTAGGCAGAAGCTCTTCCCTGTGAGGGTGCTGAGGTGCTGGCACAGGGTGCCCAGAGGAGCTGTGGCTGCCCCATCCCTGGCAGTGTTCAAGGCTAGGTTGGACACAGGGGCTTGGAGCAAGCTGCTCCAGTGGAAGGGGTCCCTGCCCGTGGCAGGGGTTGGGGCTGGATGGGCTTTAAGGTCCCTTCCAAAACAAACCAGGCTGGGATTCTGTGATTCTATATACTCAGATAAATTTTTATATATATATATATATATATATATAATATGTATAATATATGTATAACTATTTATTGTTCCAGTTTTCTCTCCAAAGAGTCAATGTGTCTCTTCAGACAACAGCTCCATGCAAGTTTATGTGTCCATTATTCCCTGCAGTGTGCAGGGCGACTACTGAGCTGTCACTCAGGCCTCAGCAGTTTGAGTTTCATCCAGGTTTTTGAAAGTGATGCCTCCCCTTCCTCCCTACCTCAGCCCAGTTTAATAGTGAACGCTCATGCTCAGTGCTCTGACATTGTAGGTGCATGGAGGCAACGACACAGACGAAAAGCCACAGCTTTACTGGGCACCCTGTGCCAGCGCCTCAGCACCCTCACGGGGAAGAGCTTCTGCCTTATCTCCAACCTGAACTTCCCCTGTTTCAATTTGAACCCATCACCCCTTGTCCTGTCACTCCAGTCCCTGATGCAGAGCCCCTCTCCAGCATCCTTGTGGCCCCCTTCCGACACTGGAAGCTGCTCTGAGGTCTCCTTGCAGCTTCTCTTCTCCAGGCTGAGCAGCCCCAACTTTCTTATAGATTTGAATGTATTTTTACACCTCAGATTGACTGAAGCAACTTTCCTCTTAGGAAGTCACCACTGTCTTTCAAAGCAGGTGGAAGACTTGCTGTGACTGAGGTGATGGTTATTGGCCCTTTCCAGAGCTCACAGCAATACAGGAGGAATGGATGAGTTAGATTTGGGGCAAAAACCACCACAACAAACCCCCTCAAACTGAAAGAATCTTTATCCCGTTTCAGATCTTCCATCTCCCCCACTTCCAAATGTGCTTGGGAAGGAGTTACAAGTGCTTGTTGGCATAGAAACTACAGACCGAGGGTGAAGCATGCAAATGTAAGAGGAGCCCTTCTGCCTCAGCAACATGAGTGAGGCTCTGCAGAGCAGGCTAAAATCTTCTGGGAGGCAAAGAGAATTGCCCAGATGTTGCTCAGATTCTGACAGCACTGAATATTTAGGTTTTCAATTCAGCTTACATCCAAAAAAGCTTCAGTGCAGGGAATGCAGGTCCTGCACCAAAGAGGCTCCTTTTCTTCTGCAAGAACTTGGAGTCCAAAAATATTGCTAAAATCTGGCGCCGAGTTGTGCCAAATCCTCATTAAAACATGTGGATATTTCTGTGGTTTAATCTGTTAGAAATGCAGTCGGGATCCAGTTATGTTAAATTAAGCAACAATATTGGCCTTGGATGTTGTTTGAAACATTAAAGGTGGCAGTCGGAACAGCAAGCAGAATGTTTGCACATTTTAATTGCTCCGTGAGTTCTTTTTCTAAATTTTATTCCAAGGAATGATCAAGAGAGCTTTAAAATGGTCTGGATTTGCCTCCTTCCCCCTGCCAGGCTCTGGGAGCAGCGCAGCATCCCGGCGGCTTGCTTTCCCTCGCAGTGGGATGGAGCTGTGGCGATGGTGTGCCAGGAGGACGTTGCTCCCTTTGAGCACACTCATTGTCGCCTCCCGTGGTGCAGAGCACATGGATGTGCCGTTTTAGCCCTCCCAAAACCCTTGATGGGAGTCTAAAAGCCAGCATGGCCAAACAGGTCTGATAAGGAACGGCTGAGGGAGCTGGGGGGTTCAGATGGAGAAGAGAAGGCTCAGGGGGGACCTGATGGCTCCCTACAAGTGCCTGACAGGAGGATGGAGCCAGGAGGGGCTGGGCTCTGCTCCCAAGGAACAAGGGATGGGACAAGAGGAACCGGCCTCAAGCTGCGCCAGGGCAGGTTTAGATGGAGCTGAGGAACAATTCCTGCCCCAGAGGGTGCTCAGGCATTGGAACAGGCTGCCCAGGGCAGGGCTGCAGGCACCGGCCCTGCAAGTGTTCACACAGCGTGGAGACGAGGCCTCAGTGCCATGGGTCAGTGGTGGCCTTGGCAGTGCTGGGAACAGTTGGACTGGATGAGCTTGAAGGTCTTTTCCACCCTGGCTGATTCTATGTCTCTATGCATCACACCAGCCTGGCCTTCGGAGGCTTTTACTGTTGATCCCCCACTCCATTGGGATGGACAAAATGCCTCTGAACTGGCTCAGCAGCACGGAGCAGCCGGTTGGCTCCTGCCTACTTCACCCTGTGCTGGTGGCTCCAGCAGCATGGAGCCTGTGTGCTGAGAATGCTGCTCCCGCTGCACCTCTCCCACCCCGCAGGTAAGGCCTTGGCCTGCAGCAGCGCTTTGCCTTGATGAGCATTTATTTATTATGGTTTCATTTTCCCCCTCCCAGTTGTTAAATTCCTTGTGCTAAGGCAGGGCCCCCTTTCCTTCTGCTTTAAATGCAGCTGCGCCCAGGAAGGGCTTCATGTTATGCATGCTGGAGCCGGTGGCAAAGGGGCCTGCGGTGCCTTGGGACACATTCATAATACAGAGTATGTCAAAAATATCCCTCCTGTGTGGGTTTATAATGGGGTGTGGGGGCTCTTTGCTTTTAAATCTGACACAGTGCAAAAGCAGCTCTGTTTTGGTGCCTTGTTCGTGGTTTAAGGGTAAAAATGAGGGTGGTTGAGTATTTTAGCAGCCCTTTGTTTTGTGGCTGTTGTGATTGCGTGGCAGCTTGCGTTGTGTTAAAATGAGCACCTTGCTGGGAAGTGGCACGGAGCAGACCATGGAGTGGTGCCCGTACCTGTGTGTGACTTGATAGCATTCAGTCCTCTCTGTTGTCAGATGTAAAAAGGGCAGTGTGCAAGGTTGGTAGGCTCAAAATTCAGCCATGCTTTCCTTTTTTCCTCTTGACTAGAAAGCACTTATTTTCTGTGGAGTAGTTTGGGTTTTTCAGAAAGGAAACAAACCCCTACATTTTCAATGCATTTTCCTTTGTTATTTTAATCTAAAGAAGAACTACATGGTGATAAATGGGGATCGTTAATGATCTGTGATGGAAGAAAGCCAGTTACAATGCAAGGCATAATGGGGTGGAGGTTACTGCTGTAAATGTCCTCTGCAAAAGCAAGTGGGTGAGCTGGGCAGGGGAGCAGGGGTCCAAGGCTAGGCCTCAACCCTTCTTCTGGCTGGTGTTTGTGGCTGGGAGCTAAGGCATTGAGGTGCTGGAGTGGGTCCAGAGAAAGGCAACAGAGCTGGTGACGGGCCTGGAGCATCCTTAGTGGTAGCCTTGGCAGTGCTGGGGAACGGTTGGACTTGATGAGCTTAAAGGTCCTTTCCAACGTGGTTGACTCTCTGATTCCAAGGAGTCCCGTTCATACCCACTGGGGCTGTTTGGAGGATGGCTGTTGGGAGCAAATCCGGTCCTTGTGGCTCCTGGGTGCTTTGGCAGGACAGGGCTGCAGCTCCCACATCAGTGTTGGTCTGTCACTAGAGCTGAAAGCACCGCGGAGGCAGGGAAAGGGCCAAGTGATGTCTGAGACGTGCTGCAGCAGCTCTTCACTTGACTAACCCATTGGCGAAGGGTCATCCCACAGACTGCAACCAACGTGCCGCGGTGATGCTGTGCGACACTCGTTGCGTCTTAGCTGCATATTGTCAGCTGCCGAGTAGCAGGGAATCCTGGAAATCCCTCTTGGAGGGCCAGGTCCTGTCTGGCTGCTTTTCCTTGGCTTGTGCATGGAAACAGTGCTGAAATTCAGCTCCCCAAGTGCAGCAGGAGTTGTTAATCAGAGGCACGCAGGAAGGAGCTGTCTTGGTGCGATCTCTTGAAGTCGGTGACAGGGATGATCCAGCCGCTAATCAGTTTCATGTGAAACTCCAGAGCTTGCAGCTACCAAGCACATGTCATACAAAGCTGCTCAAGCACAGGAAGCTGGCTTGGGCAGCGCTTGACATTGTTTCATTGAAGCCCAAGAGTGATCAAGACCAGCATTCAGCTTCCTGTTGCAAAAGAAGAATACTGAGATTTATTTCTTTTTCCCACTGCCTGTGAGTTTTTGTTTTATGTTCTGTATTACCAAACCAGAACCAGGCACTTCTGCTTCTCTTTTCTCTGGGTAACGCTGCATGAGGAGAAGCTTTCAAAGGTCCACGATGCTTTTGAGTTCTGGGCTCTTCAGTACAAGACAGACAAGGAGCTGCTGGAGAGGGCCCAGTGGAGGCCACAAGGATGCTCAGGGGTCTGGAGCATCTCTGTGATGAGGAGAGATTGCGGGAGCTGGGCCTGGGTAGTCTGGAGAAGAGCGGCCAGAGAGGGGATCCCATCAATGCAGATCAGTATCTCAAAGGCGGGTGCCGGCAGGATCGTGCTAGACTCTTTCCAGTGATGCCCAGTGAGAGGATGAGGAGCAATGGCCGTAAACTAAAACTGATCAGATTTTAGCATTTTCTAGGGTTTTTTTTTTTAGTGTTTTGCTGTATTTTGAATCCCTCAGTTTAAAATGTTAATAAAATTAAGTTCTATGCCTCCTTGTGAGGCACGTAACTAGAAATTATCATACCCACTTAGGATTAACATAGAATCATAGAAAGGTTTGGGCTGGAAAAGAGCTTAAGACTATCCAGTTCCAACCCCTGCCACAGGTAGGGCCAACTTCCACTAGAGCAGCTTGCTGCAAGCCCCTGTGTCCAACCTGGCCTTGAGCACTGCCAGGGATGGGGCAGCCACAGCTTCTCTGGAACCTCTGCAAGCTCTGAACCTCATTGCAGTATCTGGTATGTTGGAGTCCAAGACCTGATTCCAGAAGTGTGAAGCACTCGGGGTTCACATCTGCTTTAGCACTGGCCCTAGCAATGACTCTGGGATTCTCCAGTGGCAGGGAATCACAAGGCTTTGTCCTTCATGTGGAGGAAGGAGGCTTTTCTTGCTCCTGTCAGCTTCTGTTCATGCAGCTCCCTTGGCTTTTTCTAATGCAGTGATGCTAACAGGAACAAGAGAAGGTTTGGGTCTGCTCCCTTGGATCTGAAGTTGGTCTTCTGAAGTAGAGACTATAACACAGCCCCAGCCCAGTCGTGTTAGGAAATGAACTGTGCATGACTACAGCATGTTGAAGGAGCCATTTTATTTGCTGTTCTCATGTGTGTCCATTTTATGCAATATTCTTCCCTGTGAGGGTGCTGAGGCGCTGGCACAGGGTGCCCAGAGAAGCTGTGGCTGCCCCATCCCTGGCAGTGCTCAAGGCCAGGTTGGACACAGGGGCTTGGAGCAAGCTGCTCCAGTGGAAGGGGTCCCTGCCCGTGGCAGGGGTTGGAACTGGATGGGCTTTAAGCTCCTTTCCACCCAAACTGTTCTTTGATTCATGTCTGACAGAGTTTGAAAGGTGCTGAGCTCTTGTAATCCCTGATGAAGGTTCTGGAGTGGGGAGGCACTGCCTGCCCCTGCTGATGAGGCCATGGATAACTCAGCTCTGACACTTGCTGCCCTTGCTCTTCTTCCTTGCCCTCTCAGAGAGGTTGTGTGTCATCACCGTAGGATTTACTGCTTCCAGCGTGATGTGAGCAGCCCCTGAGAGAAGAGTTCCGGCTACACAGAGAGGCTGCTTCCCACTAAGCCCTGACGCATGCCTTTGATGGGAAGAAGTTAGGATTCCAACTGGCAGAGCCTATCTAGAGGTTGTTCTTGCTTCGTTTGCGTGAAGCTGGTGTTGCCTCTGCAGTCTGTGTTGGAAGCAGATGTGTTTTGAGCTGCACCCGTGCACCTTTTGGAGTGATGTGGTAGGAGCAATACAGGATTTCCCCTTTAGACTGTTCCTCCACTGGAAGCAGTGTGCCTAGCCTTGGGTAAGCAAATGACTCTGCTGCTTTTTCCCTGCCTGTCCCCAAGGAAACACTATAAATGCCTCAAGTGTGTATCTACTGAGGGAAAAAGGGATTTTTAAACAGTGATGAACTGTGCTGTTCTCCCTTAGTGCAGCAAGCCCAATTGTTCCTTAGTGAAATACATTAATAATTCTCTTATCCACCTCCTTGGGAAGTGAATCTGCTTGAATTCCTTTGTATCAGCAAGAGCTGCAGGTATGGATGGCTTCCTTGCATTAAAAAAAAAAGGAAGAAGGCAATGCTTGCAAATGGGTCTTTGTTTCCAAGGAAACAAATTTGACATGCTTGAGCTGTGCTAGATGCAAACACTCCAGATCCAGCAGACATGCCTCAGGATTGTATGGTCTGAGTAGTATTTTAAACCACCTCCAATTTAAAGGCAAGGGAGAGGATGAGAACAGAATTTATCAGCAGGGTTTACCAATCTGTGCTTGATGAAAGCGCCATGTGGTATCTCAGAGTTGCCTGATGTGGTGTGGGGAGAAGAGCATCCTGTGCTGATAATGGGGTCCCTATACAACATCCCTGCTGCAGGGCCTGGGGCTTGGGGAGATGCTCCAGCACACAGAGAGCTCCGAGGGGAGCTGAGCACATGTTCCCTGAGCCAAATGACTCTCATTTACCCTGGGTCCCTTTGTGCTCCAGAAATGCTTTAGTAAAACGCAGCTCACCAGTGCCTGATGCGGAAGGGCTGCTGGGTGTTGGGAAGCCAAATGGGATCAGTATATAATAATCTGCTATATAATCAGTATATATCATCTGCTAAGAAGCTGTGGGTTGATGTTGGGGCCTGGGCTGAATTCATCAGGCAGGAGATGGGAGAACAACAGACTGAGCTGTGTGCATAGTGCATCTGACATGAATGTGCTGTGGGCTGATGGGAGTCTGGACGTTCGCTTGGCTTATTGCGCTGCACAGAAAGTCTCCTGGCGTTTTTTGTGATTACCTTGGAAGCCTGGCGCAGGGAAAGAGCTGGGATTCGGCATTCATCCGTCACCCTGATGTGTTCATAACTGCTGTGTTGATAAAGTAACTTCAGTTCATTTCTTCATCTTCCTTTGAAGAATTCAAACGTGAGCATTGAAGCAGACACCGTTCACCCATGTATTATCCACGTGTGCATGGGAAATGAGCATCCACAAAGTAATGGTTTTGAACATGCAGAGGTTTTTCTGGCCTGGGCCTAACATGAGGAATAGGGTATGCATTAAACCTTCCTTGGGATTAAACAGCCAGGTTTTGCCCTGGCCTGCAAAGCTTTACTTCTGCATTAGCTATCTTTGCTTTCTGCAGTAGTTCTGTGAGCTGGTAGGGATGTGCTGGGGATGTACAAAGGAGATATAGGGAAATACAGGGTTTTAAGGGACAGTCACGTTCCGTGTGCAGATCGCTCACAGTGAGAAAGCGCGGTGGACATCAGCATTGTTGTTGTTTGGGAAACTGGAAAGGATCAAAATCCTCTATTAATTCCTCTTCGAAACAGTCTTACTGCATTGAGGAGGTGAGTAGTGATGGAGTAGTGAAAAACCTCTCAGACAGTTCAGCTCCTTAGGAAAACAAGGCATGAAGTGTGTTGTACTTGAGTCTCTTCTCCCCTCTTTCATCCTGCTTTTTAACTTGCAGGTGGAGTTAAAATAACCTTCGAGGTGATGGAGGGTAGAGTAGGGTAGGTTTAGCTTTAAGATGGATGGGAGCACTATTTGCATCGCGAGCTGAAAGGCTCAGTTGAAGCCCATTGCGGGGGGGAGAAAATAATATTAATGGCTTTTCATGAAAATACTGTAACGTGTGGAAGGCCCAGAGTGACAAACGTGCTGCTCTGAGTGGCACTGGAAATGCTCCCTTTTCTTTGCACAAGGCTTGCCTGAGACAGGCTTTTCCTGGCTTTTGTTCTAACCTGAGATGCTCGCTGCCTAAAAATGCCTGTGATCCGTGCAGCAAGAGCTTCACCTCCTCGACAGAGGATGGGAACGGGAAGGTTGGCCGGATCGGGATGAATCCCGCACCTTTCTATTTTTTTGCTTCTTGCTAATGACACTTCCTTCTGCTTACATTTCATTAAAGCTCTGAAATGGCTGGAGATCAGCCCGTACTGAGCATGCTCCGGGGTGGAGGCTGCACCCATAGAGTGAGATGGATTTGTGGCTGGAGGAGTGATAGGCCTGGAGTCAGGATCTGGAAGGACCCAGCAGCTCCCCGCAGCCGGGACCGAGGTAGGGCAAACCCAAGCTGACTCGGGGGAACGTGGAGACCGGAGGAAGTAAAACCAGTTGGAATTGATTCAAAAGCAGCATAGTTAACCACTGACACGAGGTGGCTTCAAACCGCTTCCTGCGGATCAGCGGGGAGGGCTTGTAAACCACTGACCTTTACTGGCTGGGGAACCTATGGAAAGAACAGCCCTGTCTACTGTTGGGGAGGTGACGTACAGTGACAGCAGGCAGGGCTGGCAGCGAGGGACTGCCCGGAGCTGCCTTCATGTTGGGAGGCATGTGATCGCCTCTCCGTCGTGGGCTGCGCGCTCGGGCGCTAATTGTTATTAATGGGAAGCCTTGCAGGGCACGGACCTGCGCCGCGGCTCCAACCCAGAGCTGTGACTGTGGGAGGGTGAAAGAATGTCACACGCAAACTCCCTTTTTCGGGCTCATTTTGCATTCCAAGGATTGCAAACAAACCTTGCCACACGAGGTCCTCCGAGCTGGCAAGGAGAGGAGGGAACAGGGATGGGTTTATTCCTTTGGCTGGGGCATTCTGTGTGCTTCTTGCAGGGGTTTCCTGTGGTGGGTTGGGGGGGGGGAAGGAAAAGGGGGTCCTGTGGGTTGGGCTGGGGTGGGCTGTTGGATTCCGCCTGTAGTTGCCAGCTTTTCCCAAGGACTGTGTACGCGCCAGCAGGTATGTGCTGCGTGAGCCGATTGACTCCAGTTGTTGTACAAGCAAGCGGCATGGGGAAGTGCCAATAAAACATTTACATTGGCTCTCGAGGTCTGGATGAGTGAGGTGCAGGGAAGATCTGGCTTCGTGTGGAGCAGGGGCAGACGTCGGCCGTGAGGCTCGGCCCTCGCAGACCCTGTCTCCTATGGGAGGTGTGTTCCTGGGTGTCCACCCTGGCCTGTAAGTAAAGGTAAGGTAAGAGGTTTGCTGTGCTTAGGGCACTGTGAATGCTCTGGTATTATGAAGTTACTGTGTTTATTAACAGGAATCTCTGCTCATGGTCTGCCTGTAGCCTCTGTATCAGCTCTTCCTTCAGGGCACCTCTGGCTGCTTCTCAGTGCAGTTCAGGGGCGACTGGTAAAGAGAAAACATGGATTGATATTTTATTGCTGTGCCCCAGGTGCCAGTCTCGCACAGTTGGGTCAATCTGCATGAGGAGTCACTTCACTACCTCTGGTAACTCGCCTGCTTATTGCCTGGTTCTGTGTTTCTTGCGTACTCGGTGTTTCCTGAGCCTGTTTCCTACGGCAGCCCTGCACTCACTGGTGACCAGTTTGCTTACTGGTGTGGCTTTTACGGTCCCTGCACAAAAGGCTGCTGGAGCCCCAGCTCACTGGTCATGCAGAACTTCTCTTACCTGTTAATGGATGCTGGCTTGTTTAGGGTTGGATGAATGCACAAAGGAGAGTGTTTATGTGAATAAATGGCATTGTAATTGTACATGGAAAGGAGCAGGGTTGGATTTTCTCTGGCTCCGATGGGAGCTGCATTTGTGGCGTTGCAGAATGGATACTGGTAGCTTTTTCTCCTTGTGTGCCTCTGGTGTTGAGGTGATCTCAGCCCCAAGTTTTCGTCTGTGATCTGGTTCTCTTGATAAAGAGATTTGACTTAAACGGTTTCAGATGCTGGAAAACCACTGGTGTGATTATTTCCTATTGTGCTGTGTGAAAGGTGTAAGGTAGCCTTAAAGACCCACTGCCACCTTATGGCAGTTGCTGAAAAGCAGCCTCTTTAGAGCCCATTCTGTACACACATCATGCTCACTTTATTTCTCTTCTTAACTGGTGCCTTTTGCATGAAGGCAGGAGCTTTGCTTTTAAAGAGTTCCTTTGCTCCTTCTGTGCCTTGAAGAAGTTGCATAATGTCAGCAAAATTCCTTGTAGAGCCATCCACTGCGGTGCTTCATAGGTGAATCCATGTTCGGGGAGAGATACAGAAGCACCATGGAGCATTGATTCTCCTCCAGTGAAGACCTTGCCCTAATCCTTATAACCAAGAAGGTGTGAGGTCAAGGAACAGGGACACGTTGAACATGTGAGGCTCCTCGGCAGGATCTCCGTCATTCCCGTTGCAGCAGGACCAGGATTGGATGGGAGCAGAAGACTGGGAACAAGCAGGATGGTTCTGTGCTGACATGGGTCTGATTCCCACCCCATCCACTGTCCCTGAACTCAAACAGGAAGACATTTCTCCGTGGAGCAAACAGTGAGGGTGGTTAAAGTGATGAGCCTGCTCCTCCTCTTTCCGAGATGGAATGCTGTGTTAGTACAGTAGAAGCTCTTGATATGTGATAACTGACTGAAGGGGAGCAATGGTGTTTTCAGGATTTCCAAAATAGAAGGAACTGTGGTTACTGTAAGTTAAAGCTGAAGGAGTTTCTAATTGGGAACTGTTAGGAATACAGTATGTTCTAAATTGCAGCTGTCTGGCCAATATGCTTCTAAATAAAGTGCTAGGATTGCCCTGTAAATGAAATACTCAATGCATACTCCTATCAAAACATAGCAACATCTCCCAGGGAGCTCGCATGCCAGGGTCTGTCGCAACACAGTCTCTCTTTCTTTCTTTTCCCCATTTTTCCCCTTCCTCCTGGTGTGTGCCATGTACTCAGTGCAGCCTCCCAAGGAACATTTCATGTTTCCTATTAAGTCAAAGCAGTTTTCAGCTTTGCTGGGGAGAGGAGGGGGAGGAAGGGAGATGGCTTGGAAACTTAAAGGGAAAAAAGCCGGGTTTGAAAGGTGTCATTCCAAGTGTGCGTTAGTGACTGCCTGCTCCTTCCAGGCTGTTGCCTGAGCCTGGAGGCGGACATTTGGGCTCCCTTGGAGGATGCTGAGGACACTCGGTGTGTCCCGGGATGTTCTGGTTAAGAAATGTCATCTGTAATGGCTGAGGAGGGAAGGGAGGCATTTGAATGGCTCATGGTGGAGCTGGGGAGTGGTTCACTGGTTCACAGCAGTGCAGAAGCAAAGCAGGATTGCAGCAGAAATGTTCTTTCTATTGAACATCCCTTCGGCTTGTGCTTCTGGGATTGCTTCTGAGGAGGCTGAAAGGGAGCTTCAGATTGAGCAGCTCGAGGGTCAGGAAGAAGAGGAGCCTGATGGAAATAAGGAAAACTCCCTGTATTTTGCAGGGCTAAATATTGTTCTTCATATAGGAAGAGAAATCTCCCCTTGTCTCCCATTTGTGCTTCCTCTGCAAGGGAGCTCTGAAAATGCCATACATAACGTGGGAATGAGGCAAGAGCCCTGAGGGACCCGGTGTCCTTGTGCAGGGAGGTGCCTGTGCTGCTGCCTTCCTCCTGAAAATGGGAGATTGCTGAAAGGGATATTTGAGCCTTGAATCGGAGAGTGGAGAGCAGAGAGCTCTGGGGTAGAAATGCCTTGTGGTTGTATGGTCCCTGTAGAAGATGTTGACAGGGGGTGTTCTGCTGGCTCGTTCTGGCTTGGTGGGGAAATGGCTGGAGAGTACTTGGGGAAAGCTTCATGGGGCATGTTCTTAACCTACATCATGAGCAAAACAGCTTCCTTGTCCAGCCTGGGGATGGGTCTGCAACCAGCTGGTTAGAAAAGAGCCTGTGCAGCTCCCAACCCCTGCAAGATGGGGGAGATGGGTGCTGGGGGCCCTGGGGCAGGAGGCACTGCTCCAACAGCCCATGGACCTTGCTTGGGCACAGGAGTGGCTGTGCCCTGGAAGCTTCTTTCTTTGGATGGCATAAATTGAAGGTCTTCTCAATGAACACACAAGCATCCCCTGCAAATGCAGTGCAGAGATGCTGGTCCGATGCCGATTGCTTTACACCAGTTGGCTGGTGAAGCAGCTGCAGTGCCTTGATCAGCTTTGCTTTTTGTGTGGGTTTTAAACAGCGTTTAGTGCTGTCAAGGATGGCCGTGAGATGTGAAAAGCGTCTCTGGTAGCTTCTGCTTGCAGAGTGTGTTTAACCTCAGCACTGAAAACATGTCTAGTGTTGAGATGCAGTGGGGAATGCTGCCCTTGTGCATGTGCGGCAAGGCCAAGGCTGCAGTGTGGGTCTCGGGGGTTATTCTGCCTCTGAAAGGGGGTGTTGGCTGTGGTGGTTCATTGACACTGCTCGTTAATAGCTTTGGGTTTATTGCTGGGGTGTTGATGAAAGCTTGGTCATTTTATGCTGCAAGGAAAGGCAACAACTTGACTGTTTTAAAGCCATCTTTGGTTTGAGCTACAGTTATCTTTTGATGCAGTGGGTAATGCAACTTGTGTCTGTGTAGCTGGAATTGCTTTTGTTCGGGGATTTTCAAGTTTGAATGAGTTACCCCTACACCTCTTAGTGACTGATAGCAAAGCCAGGAAAATCTCATTTTGTGTATATTAAAACTTGAGGTTTACATCAAACAAAACGCCAGTGGGTGAAAGAGAGATCCTTGCTTTATACTGTCACCTCAGATATTCCTTCCCTGTGAATTTCAGTCATCTCGATTTAGCCGTGTGTTTTAACTGTTTAGTATGAAACTTCTCCAGAGTGTGGAGGGGAAAAAGTGTCCTCATAGCCGAGGAAGTTTCATAGCCACCTCTTGTGCTCATTTAACTGCTGCCACTTTGCAAGTGTGCCTGAGCATGGTGGTGAATTCGCTGCTTGGGATGGGGATTGTGTGGCTCGTAGCTGTTCGCAGCCTGCAGCACTCTGATGGCAGGACATGCTCCGTGCTCCGGCAATGCTCAGCAGAGGAGGGGATGTGTAGAGCAGCACAGGGCATGGCTTCATGCCTGTGTGTAAGGTCTGAGTTTACCTGCCTGCTTCTGGTGCGAGGAGTGGGACAAACAAAACCCTTGTGCTCCCCAACCCTCACTATGGATTTCAATGGCTTCTTTTCTCCCCACAGTGCAGGCTGCTCCCTGCTCCCCCAGCCCACTGTAGCACATTGCACCCAGCTCATCTTCATGTACTTTCTGCTCTTAAAGAGAGCTGCCTTTTGTGCTCTCACTCTTCTGCAAAGGGTTTTCCTTTGGCCAGGACCACACGGGTGGTGCCACCGGCCCCTTCTGAGCTTCCTCTTCCTCCTGGCCTCTGCTCCGGGGGGAGGTTCTCCAGCAGACACCCAGCTCCTGCCTCCGGTAAACACCCATCTTGCTCTTGAACCCCTTCCAGCCCATGGCTGCTTACAGATGTTCTGCGAGTGGCGCTGGCAGTTTTACTGGGAGCTTGAGCAGATCCTGGAGCTTGCCAAGAGTTGAGGCTCAATTGTGGAGCGGAACAGAGGCAAACTGCTTTTATTTTGAAGCTCCAGTTCCTTCTTCCCATCTCCCCGCCTGGGCCAGCTGCATCATATGGTTTGACATAGGCTGAGCTCAGAGCACCTAGGAGTGCACTATGCCTGCACTAGGGTTTTTCCCCCTCATGCCATTCCCCCCCTTCTTTAATGACTGCGCTTGTGATACCCTTCTAAGGTTGGTTGTACCAGTTCGGGTTGTCTTATTAAGCCCCAAAGCGACAAATAGCTCCTGTTCAGCTCAGCAGACTGGGTCTCGAATGCCCTTGCAGTTGGGCACTGCATTCTTGAAGCAGTTTAACCCATGTGCCTTCCTCCTAGTGCTTAGAGGTCGGGCGCTTTATTAAGCAGAACAAAATCATCACGGGAGCATCCCTCCCCGTCCCTCCTGCCTCTCCTTGCCCTGCGAGCAAGGGGCTACTCTTGAAGGCCACCGAGACAGAACACCTCGCTGCATGGTTTAAAAGGCTTTTCTCTTTGTTTCAGGCGAGTGCTCAGGTTTGAGGCCTGGCACCCTGTCAGAGAGGTGACAGATGATCGGCGTTCCCGGTGCGTCCCTGGGATGCCCGGGCTGATCGCGCTCCAATGGACGCCCTGGAGCCGGCAGGTTCTCTGTGAAATGGCTGCAGCTTGGAGGGAGCAGTGAAATGGTCTCCTCTGGGCATGCTCACTCTGTAGAGGGAGCTTCTATCACATGAGCAGAAACTGAATCACTGCTCATGAGGATCTGGAATATGCAACTCTTTGAGTCTTCACCAGAAGAAGACCACAGATGTCCGCAGGTACCGCAGGGCCCACCTCTTGCAGACAGCGGCTCCCTGGAGCAGGCAGGCTGGCTCCCGGTGGGGAGCTGAAGCCTTGGAGAGGAGGAAGGCAGAGTGGGGAATCATGGCTGGGGTTATTCGTTTAGTTGTTTCCAGGGACATTGGTTTAACTGCCCTGTGCGCGGGGGGCACACGGGGGAGCGGGTAGAGGAGGCTGGAGCAGGATGGAGCAGGCTGATGGAAGCTGGCTGGGTCACTGCTGCCCAGCACTGGGCCCTGGGCTCTTGGGGACTGCAGCATCCGGCGTTGCCTGGCTCTGGGAATGCTCGGGCTTTGTTTCCTCGCATCCACGTGGTCTTTTATTTGCCTTGTGGGGTGGGGAGGCTCCTGTGGGGCTGGTTCTGGGGGGTTTGCGCTCGGGGGTTTTTGGTGCCTGTATTTTTTAAAGTGGGAAGTTTCTGGAAATTCCTCCCAGGAGCCCTCCCTGCTTGCAGCTCTTGTCAGCAACGAGGGCAAAGCCTGGGGTGTCCGAGCTGCTCGAAGGCTGAACCTCCAAAAGGGGAAGAGAGGGCCTGTGGCCACATGGCACCTCCTCGCTAGGTCTCCTTTGAGCACCCTGCTTGCGTCAAGCTCTCTTCTTCGGGTGGAGGTAGGAGAGGACTTTGTTTTACCAGGACAAAACAATCCATTTTATTTTGGGGTGGCTCCTCCCTTCTTTCCTCTTTTCTCCTGTTTTTTGGTACCAGTTCCCTTGCGATCCAAGGGAACAGCTGATTAAACCGAAACCTCCGTGGTTGATTTCATGGCACGAGGCCCGTGTCTGCAGCTTATTTTAAATGTTGCCTAAAATTCAGCCCCTGGCCCTGCCGTGCTCTTTGGTGGTGTTGTGTTTGTGCTGTCGTTTGTGTTACGTGCCCTGTTGGCTGCCACAGGCCTCGTGGGACACTGGAGGTCCCGGAGCCTGGAGGGGTCTGGGCAGAACACAGGCAAGCTCATGATGTGCTCGAGGGAGACCCCTGAAGCTGCCATGAGGATGCGACATCGGATTTTCAATGGAGGAGTGAGACGTGAAGGTGGCGTTTAAAAGATTAAGGAGCTTACAGGGCAATCTGTGATACCAGATCTAAATATCCATCGTGTCTCCACTGGACTATAAATACTCTCATTGTTTGTCATCCAGAAGATGTGTGCTACAGGAAAAGGCATCGGAGGAAGTCAGGAAGAGAGAAATGAGATTTAATTTGCACAGTGAGGAGCTGAGGCCTTGATGTGCTGCCTGATCAGCTCCTGTCCAAGGGAAAAAAGCATGCTTTGGCTTTGATGAAGGCTGAGGAAACAAGCAACCAAAACCATGCTGAGGTGTGCAGTGTGTGCTCCTGTGGTGGTGACACCGCTGTGACAGCAGCCGAAACCACCCCAGTGCTCTGTTCCTGCGGCTTATGCCCTTTGAAAGCATCTGCAGAGAGACGCTGAACAGCCTGACCTACTTTGGAGGCAAGAAACAAACCCAAGGGCTGGACTTGGCGCTGCTTTTCAGCAAGGGTTAAGAGCCTCAGAGTGGGGCTTTCAGGTCTTGGGTTTTCTCCCCTTCATGTCTTTAACTGAGTTTTCAGTGCCAGCACGAGCCCTTCCCCTTCTCTCCACACCACTTTCGACAGAGCTGGGCTCTGTAGCACACATGGGATGTATTTGCTGCTCGTCACCCCCTGTTAAGACAACCCCTGGGGCTGGCAGGAACAGGATCAGGCCCACGACGTGGCATCAGGCTATGAGGGCTGTCCTGGGTCTGAACCCCTGACCTCCTCCATGTGGTGCTATCTCCTAACAAAGGATTGCATGCATCCCTTGCCATGGCAGGGGGCTATTTCATGCAGGTAAACAAGCAGTTTTAAGGCACTTCACCTTCCAGGCCAGTTGGTTTGTGGGAGGATTGGCTTGATTCCTGCTGCTTGTCCTTTTGCTGCTTTTCCCTGAGGTTTTTCCTTCTCCCCTTCCCGCTCCTGGAGCACAGTGGTTGAGGAACTGCCACAGTGGGAGAGTTACCTTGCTTTAGGTTCAAGTCAAACAGCTCGGGGCTCCGACAGCGCGCGCTCCCCGCTCGCGAGGCTCGGCGCACCATATGTTCCTGCGGTGACATGGAATGGCAGTGATTTGGAAATGAACCTCCAGTTTATACTCCTCAGCTGCCCTTTCCAGCCACTTCTTTGGGACTCCTGTGAATTCCAAGCTTTGACACCAACCCCTCTTTGCAGAGGAGACTCTTACGTACCCTTGTGTTTGCTTTAGGGGAGCCATCCCTCCCTGTGTCTGTGTGAGCTGCTGGGTCTCTTGGGTAGAGGAGGAGATGCCTGGTTTTGCTGTGTGGTGGTGTAGGGGGGCAGAGGAGGAGGATGGGCAGCACTGTCTGCCAGGGTTGACAGTAGTCAGGGAAGCAGCAGGAGCGAAGCTCACAAAGTGTATGAGCTAACTGGAAAGGAGCCTTAAAAAGAAAGACAAAATGTAGAGGAAAGAATGTAGAGCAAGCTGTTTAAAAATACATCCTGGGGTCCATCACACCAGCTTCCTTCCCCCGGCGCAGGCAATGGGTTTATCCCTTTCCTTCAGCCCCCATCAAGAGGGGGAAGGCTGGTGGGACGCGGTGGAGAGGGGTCGAGGCAGTGGGGGTTAAGATGTGACGTGCGAGTGTCTTCCCCGCGCCGCTGCCATGCCGTGTCAGAGCAGCACAGTGCCTCTTGCAAAAGAAGCTTTTCACAACTTGTCCTTGTTCCAAGGATGAGGAAACCTCCGGCTCTTCTGGCATTTTCTGTCTCCGTCATAAGTCAGGGCTGCTTTCACCTGTGAAGTATGATGGGCGCGGAGTGGGAGAGGACTGGAACGGGGAGGGGATCGGAGCCACCTTGCAAGGCTTTTGCATGGAGCTCTTGGTGTTAAAGGAGGAACTTTTCCCCTCCTCCCCTCCTCATTTTCCTGTGTGCCTGCAAAAATACTCTTGGTTTGCATTTAAAGGAGAAAACTGTAAGTGCTGGGACTAAGCCAGCTTGTTTATTCATGGGGAATACCGTGTTTCCAAGCCTTTCTCTTGCAGAGGAAGGCTTGACAGAGGATGGCAGGCTGGGCTGGGGGTTGTATTTTTAGGTGCCATCGAAGCACGGCTGTGATTCGAAGAAGCTAAAAATCATGGCTGGCAATCTGCATCGAGCTCTGCGAGACCTCTCCTCCCGAGTGCCCCCAGCCCTCAAAGGGGTTAACGTCTCCCTCCAGAGCAGGTGGATTTTGACCTGGATCAGGAGGGGAAAGGAGAGAAAGGCAAGGGATAAGCACCAAACCCAGCACCAGGAGCCCACGGGCTGCTGCTTCCCAGCCTTTTGCCACTTCCCATTCCCAAAACGTGGGTCCCCGTGAGGAGGGGCCGGGGTCGGGAGCCCGCACCCGCGCCCCTGCTCCTGTCAAAAGATGGCAGGTCAGCGTGTGCCTGTAAACAATGCGGTTATGAAATGGCAGCGCCGGCCGCGCTGAGCATGCTCGGGAGCAGCCTGCAGGGGGAGGTGAGCCAGGGAGATGATCTAATTCAGAGCAATTCTTGGGATTGAAGGAAAAGACCAGGCTCCACTCTTAATGACAGAGCAGAAAAACCAGGCCCCACGCCGGGGACGAAGCCCGTAGGCCATGGAGGAGAGGGTGTGAGCATCTCCCACCTCTAGGACTTCGGGTGCTGGGCAGCGCTGTGTCGCTTTCTCACCCTCCAGGAGAGTAAAGCCTTGGTGAGGTTTGGCTGTAGTTATTAGAGGGACAGGCCCGAGGGTGAAAGCTTCGTTCTTATGATTGTCTCTTTTTTCCTTCCCCTTTTCCGTGTCTACTGCTCCAGCTCGCAGGCATCGCTGCCTCGCTGCTGGCCTCGCGATGCCTGGAGGTGACCCAGGCGGAGAGGGACCTGCTTTTGGCTGCCGTGGTTTAGGGGTGGGAGGAAGAGGAGTGCGGAGGCTGAAGAGGTGCCTGAGCCCCCTCGATGGGGGCTTGCTCCAGGCTCCTCGTGGAGCTCCGGTTGCATCCAGGCTGAGCCTTCCAGGGGAATGGGTGTTTCTGAAATGGCTGGTTTGCTTTTGCTCGAGGTGGTGATGACTGTTGGTCTCCACGTTAGGGTTTTCTTCCCCCCCTCCCCTCACGGGTGCTAGGAGAAGGCAGGCAGCAGCTGTACTCCTTGCTAACCTCAGCCCGTGGCAGGAGGAGATGCCTTTGTCTGCTCTGGATTTGCACTTGCCTGCACACACAAGTTGCTTTAACTCTACTGGGACACAGCTAGATGGGGACGACGCTTCCCAGCGTGCAAGCAAAGAGGAAGCATAAATCAATCTCCTCTTTACAGGAGGGCCTGGGCTCTGTGACCCCTCTGGCCTGAAGCCTGCGCGCCATTGAGGGCTGTGCTGGCTTCCGAGAAGCCACTTTAGGTCCCGTTGTGTTCCATGCACGTGTCTCCTTGTTCCCGGCTGTTGCATGCAGGGACTTGCGCCTCGTTTCTTAATGCTTCCCCATTTCGGGAGTTGATTTGTGCGGCTGGAAGAGGAGCGAGGACATGGGGGTTGAGAAGGAAATGCTTCGTGCCTCTTAGGCTCTGGATGAAAGGAATTCAGGAGACAAAGGAACAGCAAAGAATTGGATGTGGGGGACAAAACTTCAGGCTGAGGGCAGTGCTTGTTGTGAGCTGCAGATAAAATTCCATGTTCACATTATTGCATGAGGCTTAGAAGGAAGTGGCTTTAACCTAAGGAAAAAAGGGAGCTTTGAGGCTGGTGACTGCGTTGTAGGCCAGGTGTGCTGGTGGCTGTGTTTCCTTCCTTCTCCAGATCAAATGCTTCTGCTGCTTCCAGCGACAGGCCCGTGGTCAGCATCGCCATGAGCAGTGATCCCAGGCCTTGACCATGCACTGCAGGACCCGAGCAGAGCCGAGATCTGAAGTGGGCAGCCTGCACGTGCCTGCCCAAGGAACACTCCTTCCACAAGCATTTTCTTAGGCGTTACTTCCTATATAATTAACTCCAAATGTTTGTCTTCAATTAAGGCAGGGGTTATTATGAGCAAGTTGGTTTGGGTTGTGTCACTTATCTTGTTTTAGAAGAGGAAAGAAATCAGTAGGAATCTGCTGGGGTTGCATCATTGTCTGAGGGCTTGGCCTCCCACCTTGCATTGCAAACCTTGCATGGAAGGTGGGATCGTGCCCTGCTGCAGGGCTGGTGGGAGCTTTGTTGAGGGGCTGGTGTTGGGGTACATACCCCAGTGCTGTGGTGCCCGGTTGTGTCCAGCTCCAGGCTGAAGCCTTTTGTGGGTCGGGCAGGATCGGTCCCATCCATCCCAGTGGTGTGCAGGGAGATGTGTTGGTGCCCTGGGTGGGAGCGAGCAGCGTTTCAAAGGGGTCCTCCTGCTCCCGGCCCTGCCAGCTCAACCTGCTGTGGCTGCACGATCAGCACAGCGCTGCTGCACAGCCTCGGGTTCCTCAACGGGTGAGTTTTAAGAGCAAAGAATAAAAAGACCCTGGTGAAGGCAGACATCTTTGCACATCAACCTCCGCTCTTCCTGCTCTGCCTGGAGAGAGCTCTGCTTCATGGGGCAGCGCACCGGTCTCTTGGGCTCGGTAAGCTGCGATACGTTGGAGTTTTGCTGTGCATGCGTTGTCTTTGCCTATAAAACCTGTTTGGATCCTTGCGAAGGGCACCCGGTTGGCGGTGAAAATGGCAAGGAGGAGGCTGAGAAAGCTCTGTCTGTTTCCCAGCTTTGTTCTTTTTCTCTTTCTTTTTTTTTTTCCTTTGGTGGGCTCTTTTTGTTTTAAAGGCACCACTGTAGCTTGTGGTTGTGTTTGGAAACGCTGCAGAGCCTTGCCTTGGCCGGTCTGACCTGTCCTCCATCCCCTCCAAAGACCTCGCAGAGGAGAGGAAGCCTGTTTTCATGTAAACAGAGCTAAAACTAAACCAGGGCAAGCTCCTCTGCTTGGATCCTCGTGGCTTTTAAAGCCAGAATGGGTCCTTCCTAAGGTGCAATTAGTCTTTTCTTCCCCTTGAAACCTAAAAATGAAAGGGTTGGGGGGTGCTAAGGCTTCGTTGCTGGTGGTGTCTATTCCTTATGGAGGCTCTCCAGCCACGAAGGTTAATAATCACTCTGGGGTTGGGGAGGGAATGGAGGCGGACGGCTGCAGGAAAGGGGGGAAGGAGGAAAGGGAAAAATAAATGGCGAGAGTGAGACTTTTATTGTGAAGCAGCGTGTGCTTGGCAGTTGGCTTTGTTGGGGCTGCTGCAGGAGCCGGCATTCCCGGCGGGAGGGTGGGTATAGGATTTCCCTGGCAATCCGAGCGACGGCTGGGGCATGGGGAGTGGGAGCAGCCAGGGCAGCTTGCTCTGAATTCAGGGAGGGAAAACCCACCCCAAGCCCCTCCACACCCACACACACAAATGGAGGTATTGACACTTTGCCGTGAAGTTGCTGCTAAGTTGGCCGGGTGGAGCCGTGGGTTGGTGGGGATGGATGGGCAGCGCTGCCCTTGGTGGTGGGTGCCCCTGGGTGCTGGGAGCGGTGATGGAGCAAGGAGGGGAAAGGCTGGCCTGGGTGGAAGAGGCTTCGAGCGCTTCGCAGGGGTTTCCTGTAGCTTCCTTTGGATCAAAACTCTTCAACCTCCCCAGCTGGCTTTTTATTTGTAATTATTGTTTTATGTTCTGCCTTGATGCTGAGTTGTTTGTCTGTTGCAGAGCAAGGCATGGAAGTTGTAAAGGCGCCGCCGCTGCTAGCGAGGGATGTGTCCGTGAGCTAGGAACAGGAGAGCCCATCAGGTGCCATTGGGTTAGCCTTGCCTTGGCACCCACCTCCTCTGCCACGACTAAAGGGGATGGTTTCATTGCTTTGAGAGCTCCTGCTGCTGGGCAGGCCCCGGGGCAGCCTAGAGCTCCTGCTCGTTGCAGTGAGGAGGGAGGGTGGTCGTTGTCTGCTGAGGTCTGATGGGTGCCAGCAGTGGCTTTTCTTCAGGCACCATGGGCTGAGCAGCAGCAACGCCTCTGAGGAAGGGAGAGTGTGGATGGTTTGTGGAGTGGGGTTA
Organism: Lathamus discolor; assembly: GCF_037157495.1. NCBI lineage: Eukaryota > Metazoa > Chordata > Aves > Psittaciformes > Psittacidae > Lathamus > Lathamus discolor. Next base: position 9,639,377 of record NC_088898.1, on the reverse strand, counting down.
CTGCGGATGAAAGAAAGGCAGACTTGGAATCAGACGGCTCCAGTGACCTGCTGGAAATCCTGGGGCTTCCAGAATGAGTCAGTTTAACAGCAGGAGTAGCAAAACCTTTCTTTGTTGCAGCAAAGGCTGGGAAAACACCCTGGTCCCTTTATAGGTTGAGGGTCTTCATTTGCTACTGCTGTGTGTGGCAAGGGCCTGGGTGCCCATGGGTATGAGCCATGGGGCTGTGCCTGAGCCCCATCTCTCTGCAGGTCTCTTCGTAGTAGTCTTGTGGCAGGGTGAGTCCATGAGGAAAATGAAGTTATTCCCAGTTTACAGGAAGTCCGGCTAGACGAGGGGTAGGCTTTACAAGCAAATGTTTGCAGCAAGGATATATATTATTGGCTTAGCAAATACATATAAAAAGAAGCTGATCTATGTTCAAACTCTGGGCTGTGTTTTCATGATCGTTTCAGGGTGGAAGCTGTTGGACACTGTCTGCTGCAGGTATGGTTTGTTTGAGGCTGTCTGGTCGGCTGAGGTTTCAAATGCTTGCAGTTTGAGTTTTGGTCTGTGTCTGAAGCTGGTGAGCTCGGGACATAAGTTCGCTCTTGCTGGGAGCATCTAGACTTGCCTGTGTTTGCTGTTTGCTTGTGCCTGGGGCAGGAGCCATGTACAACCACCTTCCTCCTTGCTAGAGGAGCAATCCTTGAAGGTGCCCTTAGCAGGCGGTGGAGGCCCTGTGCCCAGCTACGTCCCTTGAACGTCCTCCTTCCATCAGCTGTGTGTTACTTTGTAGATAGCGGCATTTCAGTGCCCGGTACTGGGGTCCTGCCGGCACCGAGGGGCAGGGATATGGTCCCGGGTGAGCCAGATGTGGATGTGGTTCTGGATGAGCTGTCCCTGCCTTGCATGGAGCTGGGGGCTGCCAAAATCAGGGTGAAAGAAGACCCCACACTGCAGCACTTGCCAGTACTTGGCATTGCAGCTGAGCTGACAAGGAAACACAGATGAGAGGGTGGCTGGTTATAGCAGTACCAACACCAAAGCTCATCCCTCCTGCTAGATGAAGACAGAAACATGGAGAAGGGCTAGCTGCTGCTGGGGCTGGTTTTGGAGCTGATACCCTGGGCTTCGTGTATGCGTCTTATCTTTTTGCTTGCTTGTAGGAGATGGGCAGGTTGTTTTCTTTCCCTTTCTTTATCACTCAGTGTGCTTTAAACCTTGTGATTTGCAGGGCTGCAAGCACCATCTGCTCTGTGCGGGCCTGCAGCACTTGGCTTGACCTGGGCTCATTCTTCTCCTGCAACACTGGCAGTGTGCAGTTTGCACTTTGCCCAGCCTGGCTTCAGGGCACAGCACCTCTACACTCACCATCTTCACCTTTCAGACCAGCTTGTCCTCTGAGCACTGTGTCAAAGGACCCCTTCTCTGTGTGTTTGAGGGATTAAATACCTTTTTCCTTTGGTTTTGGTAGCTCTTTTTTTGTCTTGACGTGTCAAAAAGAGAAAGAGAGGGTTTTAAAGCTGCAAACCTGACCTATCAGCATGATTCCAGGTGTGTGAAAGTCAGGAGTTGAGCAAGTGTGTTGTTTTAACAGGAAAATAACAAAAAAAGAGGGGGAAAACCTCAAATTACTTTCTATAGAATTAAAACTAGAGCTCATTAGCTTTAATACACATGGATGTTATGAATGATGAGCTGGAGCTCGCTGAGGGTTTGCAGTCTGTAAATTATGTTTGAATGAACTATGAAAGAACCCCGAAACTAAACACCGAAAGCATCCATGGGCTGTAAATGTTGCTAAATGATGTGGAACGAGAAGTTTGAAAGATCAGCCTCCCCGCACCTAAAACCTAAGAAGTTTTAGGGGAATAAGCATCACCTCCTTGGGATGATTAAGTGTTCAAGGCCAGGTTGGATGGGGCTTGCAGCAACCTGCTCTCGTGGAAGGTGTCCCTGCCTGTGGTAGGGGATTGGAACTGGAAGAGCTTTAAGGTCCCTTCCCAAACAAACCAGGCTGGGATTCTGTTGTGCCTTTCATGACCATTTCAGTCCATGCCTGCACAGCCAGACTCAGCTGGATTCCCAAACACGTAGAGAATCTGTCTGGGTGCATCTGAACCACACTGAGCTGCGAGGTCCTGGCCCGGGTGCAGCACAAAGCCCCTCTGCTCCTCATGGGGATGAGCTGCCAGTTCATCTCTGTGACCTGTGCCTTGGTGGCAGTTTCCTGGCAGCCGTTACTTTGGAGAGCGAGGTTTGCCCTGATGTAAACAGGATGTGTCCATGATTGTCTCTTCTTTTCAATGCAGCTTGTATATGAACATTGAGCTAAACCGTGATATTTCTTTCCCATTTCTTTCCCTCCCCGTTCCCCATCCCTTCCCTCCCTACCCCTAGCGAGCAGTGCTGAGTAAGGCAGAGCCAAGGAAAGACGCCTGCATGAAGACTGAGCTGCTGAAAGATATCACCAACAACAAAGAGGAAGGTGAGCACCTGCCTCGGTCGAGGGCCAGACCTTGCTGGTGAGGCTGGCATGTGATGGGAACAAAACTGGGGGTGTGGAGATGGGCTTTGTCGCTTGGGTGTGCTGCCCCAAACAGTTCTGGGTTTATCTGAGCAGGGCTTTTCCCCAGGAGATGGCAAATTGGCTTTTCAGTCCTTCCATCACCACCCACCTTAATGACTGATGGCTGATTTTCACTTCTGCTTTGGTGTGGCTGTGAAGCACAAAGGAGTTACTTTGAACCTCCTGTGTGTGACTGCTTTGAACTGAACTCTGATCCTGCCACATGATGACCTGGCCCTTTTCCTCCCTCTAGTCAAGTGAACTTTCTGTTTTCCCCTGGGTTTCTCTTGCTCCAGAACAGGCACTGATGGCTGCAGGGTGGTTGGTGGGATTAGGGCCCTCCCCACTTCGTGCTGTTGTGGGATGCTTCATGGCTGCTGCATTGGTTCTTCTTGCTTTTCATTTGCAGGCTGCAGCACATGTTAACTTGGCGAAGTCTTTCCTGTGTGGCTGGCTGGGAGTTGCATGCACACAAATCCGAGGGCTTAATAAATGTGTCAATGGGATTAGGGAAAAGAAAAACCCACCACACTTTATCTCTGCAGCCCCCTCCTTTCTTTCCATGGCTCTATTATTCCTTGACTAGTTACTTGTGATAGCTCTGCAGGGATTTGATGTATTTTTGTTCTCTTTTCCATAATAGAGCATTAGAAAAGCACTGAACTGGCCCCATCAGAATACCTTGTCTTAGCTAACAACACAATTTTGGACTTAATTCAGATGTGTGTAGTACAGCATCGCTCTTCCTTTCTCTTCTCTCCAGCGTAGTGTTTTGCCGTTTCTTTAGTTAGTAAAGCTCAGAACAGACAAAGTACTGAATGCTGCATCAGATGTGGCCACGGTGCTTGTATATTAACTGGGAGCACGTGTGTGCTGCTGCTGACACATGTGTGCACCAGTGCTCTGGGAGCCCAAGTCTGAGGTGCCAGTGGGAGGTTACGTTGCTCTGGGAGGAGACTCTCACTTTGATCCCTTGTCTTGCTTGGCTCAGGACTATAAAGGTGTTTATTTAGCTCTTGGTTGATCTTAAGGTAAGTGTCAAGAGGCTGTGAAGGTAAAAATCCAGGAGGAGGGTGGGGAGAGAGACATTTCTGCCCCTTGTATGTCTTGAGTGCCTTGGACTGAAAGCAACTGCTGTGTATCAAAGGGAAGCTGAGCTCCCTGTGCAGGAACAGTCTTGAGGCTTCACAAGGTGCTTGGAATCCAACGACTTCAGCTTATTGTCCAGTTCTGCTACCCAGGAAAGAAGGGTGCTACAGTGGGAACAGTATGGTCTCCATTCCTATGGTAACATTCAGATGTTAGCCTTGTCTTCCTGAGCACACCACGTGTGTAAAAGACAATGGCTTGTGTGGTGGTTGTGCCCTATGCATTGTTCTTCACTAGCCTTTGTTACCCAGCTGTGATTGCTGAAACTGGCAGCCAGGAGACCAGACAGGGCAAAATGATGCTTAGGTGTTTCAGATGTGCACCCAAATGTGCACCACTGTTGATGTCCCATGCTTCAGGGAGGCTGCGGCAGCAGAAGCACTCTTGGAGCTGGGCAGCTTCAGAGCTGGAGCATCCCATGGTCACAGATGGGCTCGGGGCCTCGTTGCTGTGCTGTAATCCTGTGGACCTGATCCCTTGGCAAAAGAACAAATTAATATCACCCAGGCTGTTAAACTGCTTTGAGTCACCATCAGTATTCATGTGATCCAGCCCACCAGAGAGCTGCTGAATCCCATGTATCTGACCTCTGCAGTCTCAGTACTGAGCATTCACAGCAGAAGTGGTTCTCTTTTTATTATTTTAGTTTTCCTGTTTTGACTATTGACAGGAGAAGGGCAGTGGTGCCACTGCCCCAGGGTAACACTGCCCCAGGGTGACAGCTCCAGGGCACTGGGAGCAGTGGTGGTTGTGTTTTGGAAATACAGGGCAGGCTCTTGGATGAATATCACCTGCCTTCATGGATTTAAAAAGGGGACAGTGGAAGAAGAGTCCATCAGTCATAGAATCCCAGCTTGGTTTGTGTTGGAAGGGACCTTAAAGCTCCTCCGGCTCCAACCCCTGCCACGGGCAGGGACCCCTTCCACTGGAGCAGCTTGCTCCAAGCCCCTGTGTCCAACCTGGCCTTGAGCACTGCCAGGGATGGGGCAGCCACAGCTTCTCTGGGCACCCTGTGCCAGCGCCTCAGCACCCTCACAGGGAAGAGCTTCTGCCTAAGAGCTCATCTCAGTCTCCCCTCAGGCAGGTTCAAGCCATTCCCCTTGGCCTGTCCCTACAGGCCCTTGTCCCAAGCCCCTCTCCAGGTTTCCTGCAGCCCCTTTAGGCACTGGAGCTGCTCTCAGGTCTCCCCTTCAGGAGCCTTCTCTTGTCCAGGCTGCCCCAGCCCAGCTCTCTCAGCCTGGCTCCAGAGCAGAGCTGCTCCAGCCCTCGCAGCATCTCCGTGGCCTCCTCTGGACTTGCTCCAACAGCTCCATGTCCCTCTTGTGCTGCTGCCCCAGAGCTGGGCACAGCCCAGAGAGGAACTTTGCCCTGAAAACATGGTTCTCTTCATTTCCTGACTTCAAAATGCTCCACTTTTTGGCTTCAGTGGTAGAGGTGCTGCTTTCCTTCCCAATGGGTGCAGGATCTCCAGCCACCAGTTCTCCCTAGTCAGCCCCCATCTCTTTAGCATCCTTTTGATGTCAACTGGGCTCCTCTCTGCTGTGAATATTTATGTATTTTTTTACTTGTAGGAGAAGGGGAGAGCAGTGCTGTAACACAGTGGTTGCAAACCAGATGCGTTTCTCCCTTGTCAGAGTTGATCCAGCAGGACAGTTGGTTATTGAATCAAGACTGTGGTGTCTGTGGTGTTTTCAAAGATGATCTGCAAAGTGCTTAAGGTGAAACACCTGTGAAGTGTGATGTGTGGAAATGTCTGCAGTACTTGTACTGCACTTCATATACTTTTATGTAAGCTCAATCTTTGCTTAGTTCAGAGGTGAATGTTTCTCTTGCAGCAGCCAAAGCTTTGTGGCCCTGTGCTGGGGACACTGGAAATTGCTGGGGACAGATTAAATACCCTTCAAGCCCTTGCTGCTTGTCTCTTTCAGGTTGTCTCATCTCTACCAGTGCTCAGCACCAAGATGTTCAGCAAAACATAGGAAAGTTTCATGTTTTGGTAGTGTCTTTGCTTCTAGGATATTCTTTTTCTTTCTGTTTGTCTTCTTTTCCCCTCAGACCCAGTGATGATTGCAGTTTGGCCTGGAGTATAAGGCTTGTAATGCTTGCGTATTATTCTTTGTCTCACTGAGGAGTGAGATCTGAACTTAAAAATCTGTATTTCAGACTTTGTTTTTACTGCATTCTCAAAGTGATAAAGAGTTTTGAGCTCATCCATCGGGTGGCCTGCACATGGAAAGTGGCTGCTCGTCCCCTCTGGTCCCTGCAGCAGTGATTGGGTTCCCTTTGGCTATGGCAGAGATGGTTGGTGATACTGTGGTATGTCTGCTAGAGAGGTTCTGCCCACAGGCAGTCTTTGGCAGGCTGAACCAGCTCTGGCCAGCTCCAGGGCAGGAGCAGAGCCAGGCCTGGCTCTGCTGAAAGAGCTGGAAGCCGTGGAGAGGAGCCCTCATTGCAGGAGTCTGGGCTGGCAGAGCAGAGGTGGGTTTCATTTTGCCTAATTTAGGGTTTTTTTTAAGTTATCATTCTGACTCTGAGCTGGTCCAGCTCGTTTCTGCTTGCACGTGGTAGGCACGTCCAGGCAGTGGGTAGCTTAGCCAAAGACGTGCCTGAAGTCAGACTGTGCTTATCTGAGCTGTCATCTTCTTGGTTGCGATGGTGGCTTAGGGGCACCATGGAGTTTGAGATACCTTTTGGACACCTAAAATGAGGTGAGGTGGCCTCATCCGGTCTGACTTGGCTTCTGCCTTGCTTTTGTATGATTTTGTTCCCTTCATGGGGATTTTAATTCAGTTTTGAATGACTGATACTGAGAAGATACTGAAATTGATATTGATACTGAGAAGAAAGCTGAAGCCTGGAACTCGTGCACAGGGTCTCCTTGAGCCTGGGGAAGGGTGGAAGGGCTGGAAACTCTGCATCACTCCAGTGAGCTGTTAATTCTGAGAAGTGGTTTGAATACATTAGTGATAATCCTTTGCCATGTGGAGTCTCAGTGATGGTGGAGGTGCAGCATTTCCTGAGTCTTAAACTCCTTGTGTTACTAAAATATAGCCAGCTCCTAAGAGATAAACCTTTAGTGAAGTTTCTTTCAGCTTGTATCCAGGTTGCCTGCCAAGGCCAGGATGGACAGGGCTTGGAGCAACCTGCTCTAATGGACGGTGTCCCTGCCTGTGACGGGGATTGGAATTGAATGAGCTTTAAGGTCCCTTCCAACACAAGCAACTTGATGATTCTGTGAATTTCAGATATGAGGACAGGCACCATAACAGAACATAAATCTCTTGGGCAAGTTACCCATCCCAAATTAATCCCAAATGCTTGGATTGGGATGCAGGCAGCATTGTGGGCAATGTGACAAGGTTTTACTGCTGCATGTGATGTAGGGAATGCATAAGGGAGCTCTGAAAATGCTAAGATGCTTCTAGTAAAAGAAGTTACACTTCCATGGACACAGGCTCTATCTTTCTACCTTTCATGTTGTTGTAGTTAAGGAATGAATGGTTGTAGATTAAAGAGCAGTGAGTGAGTTGGAAAGAAGGGAATACTGAGGAGAGGTGGTTTTGGTCTGCTTGGAAGGAAGGAATGCTGTCAAGTTGTAAGGTTCTGGAGAAATGATTTCAGTTTTTACTCACTTGCATTTGCAGCACAAGAGCAGAAAAGCTGTTGACCAGAAGAGAACTCACTGCTGTGAGGTGTCTTTGACATTAAGATCTTGGCAGGTTTGCAGTGATTCATCTTGTTTAATCACGAAGAAGGGGAGATGAGGAGGTCATGGCAGGAAGCTTTGGCAGTCTGGTGTGGTTGAAGGTCTTCTGTCGGCTGTTGTAGTCGGTATTTCTCCGTTGTGAGGTTCCTGCTGTCTCTAGTTTGTGTTCCTGTCTCCATCTGTAGGCCGTATTTCAGCAAAAGTGTAAATATCTATTGAATTGTGTCTATTCAGCACGGGTTGTAAACGTGCACTTCATGTGTCTAAGACTTGTTGAATGTGGTCAGACTTGCAGACCTGTCCCATTCCACAAAGGTGGAGTATGTGTTACAGGCAGAGCATCATGTCAGGAGGAGCAATAGCCTAGCCTGGGTGAGCAGCTCCTGTTCTGCTGTTACCAGACTAAGGATTTTGGTTGTGAAACCCAGACTCCTTTACTTGGGCTACCACATGTTATTGAGTAATGTAGCTCCTGATCTAAACTAGTTCTTTGTGGGGGTATCTTTAATAGGATGTGTCTGAAGGGGGCCTACAGGGATGCTGGAGAAGGACTCTTCATCACAACTGTAGTGATAGGACAAGGGGGAATGGGTTCAAACTGAAACAGGAAAAGTTCAGATTAGATCTAAGGCAGAAGCTCTTCCCTGTGAGGGTGCTGAGGCGCTGGCACAGGGTGCCCAGAGAAGCTGTGGCTGCCCCATCCCTGGCAGTGCTCAAGGCCAGGTTGGACACAGGGGCTTGGAGCAAGCTGCTCCAGTGGAAGGGGTCCCTGCCCGTGGCAGGGGTTGGAGCTGGATCAGCTTTAAGGTCCTTTCCAACACAAAACATTCCGTGATTCTATGGAGGTGTAAACCTTTGAACCTCATTTTGCCTGGCAACATGAGCAGTCCTTTTCAGCAGGGCAGAGTGGGTGCACATTCCTGTTACATCGAACCCATCCCCTGATGACTGCTGTCAAGTTCTCCAGTTCTGTCCCCATAGGGACTATGAAATTTCTTATCTTTGTTTCGGCAAACCTCTAATCATGCGGATCTGAGGATCTGGTGCCAGTTCATAAGAGATTGATGGTGCTTCCACAGCCACACTGTGCTTTGCACACTTCAGAAGAGTGTGTGTGGGAACTGTACATGGGATTTTCATTTCGGCTTCACAGATTTGTCTAGACTAACACTGTTACTCTTTCCCTTAGGGCAGTGCTGTAATGCACCTTGTTTTGGTTGCCTTCATGGCAGGTAAAGCAATTCTTGCCCTCTGCTTATTCTCTTTATCTAATAGTCGGCCACTGAAGTCATTTGACCACACTGGTGGGAGTGTGCAGTGTTTAAATCAACACGTATTGAAGACTGAATTCGGACAGAGGCCTGGTGCTGAGCACTGGAAACCTCCATCTGTGGTCAGGGAGCTCATTTCTTGTTTTATTCTGGCACTGACTTCGCTGAAATAATTGTTTAAATGGCAACAGCAGAATCTTTTAAAGACACCAAATGCAGAAAGAGAAACAAGGATTGAAAGAATAAAGGCACAGCTCTTGGCTCCCTCTGCTCAGGACTTTTTAAGGAGCTAAATAACAGTGAAAACCCAGCACTTTATCTTCTCCAGGAGTCATTGCTCTCCAAAACAAACCCTTGTGTGGCTTATCAGAGCTTTTGGTACACGGAAGGTGGTCTGGGTGGTGTGAGAGGGCAGCAGATGGAGGTGATGACTTTGAATCGTGCTTGGAGAACCACTTAGTTACTGTGTGCTGGAGGGGGGGGTTCTGCCTCTGCCTCCTGCGTGTGCTCTAGTGGGCACTGGTGAGCTCTTTCAGGAGATTTTGGAACTCTTTGGGGAGGTTTTGGAGCTCTTTTTAGAGGCTCTGAGCCACCAAAGTCCATGTGAGAGGCAGTCACAGGCTGCTCTGGTGACAGCGCTGCTTCTCCTCCTTGCTATTTGCATTGAGCTGCTTGTGCTTGAGCATACAGCAAAGCCCTGCAGAGCTTGGATCTAGCAGTCAGCCCAGGTATGTTGTACTTGACATCCTGGCATCCAGGATCCTGGTTCTGCTTCACACTTGAGCCTTGCATCAGGTTTTGCAAGGTCAGCAGAGACATTCAGGGTATTGTTTTCCTGGAATGTTTGGGCTTCAGGAGTGGAACGAAATGAGATGCTGACAGCAGTATGCTGCTCTGGCTTGCAGAGCTGTCCTCCACTTTGACTCTGGGCCTTTCGGAGTACTGTACATGAAAACTGCTTTGATTCAAGCTGGCTGTAATCAGTCCTACCTGCTTTGACAAGGCTTTTGCCGGTGGGATTTGTGATGCTCTTCATAGCTGTGTGGCCTCTGGAAGGGAAACAACACAAGGGATCCCTAACAGCAGGTTGATTGAATCGTTTCACTGAGCGTGCCAGTGAATTGTTATCACTCCTGGTTGCCTGCCTGGGGAGCTGCTGGTTCGTCATGTTGGAAACCCTTCTGCAAGTACACAGATGGAGCTAGATGATCTTAAGGTCCTTTCCTGCCCAAACCATTCTAAGTACACAGTGTTCATAGTTGGGTTTTCGTCAGCTGAGGTCTGAAACCTCAGATGGGACAAACTCACTGATGAGAGGAGCATGGAAGTGTTTGGAAGGAGTCGGGGGAAAACCGTTTTTGCATGGGCACTCCTGTGTTATCTGGGTGTGAGCTTTGAGCCTGCAAAATTCGTGCTGCGTTTGACTCCTGTCATTACTTTAGTCTAGAATTGCACTTCACACGCTTCCCCCTGTGTTTACTCTGGCTGTTGCCTCTGAGATGTCACTATGAATCCTGCTCCTGTGCTGCTTCATCCCAGCAAAAGAGCCACTGGATAACCTTGCCAGGAGAACTGGCATTGCCAGGGAGCTCCTCCTTGGGGTGTTCTGTGTAGCGGCAGAGTTGCTTGGCTGCTGAGCTGTGTCTGAGCCACCAAAGCTCACACGACTTCTCTTGTGTCAGTCTGGCATTCTGAAGGGCTTTGCCCGAGATCTGAATGCAAGATTGGGCAGTGTTTTGTTTGATGTGCAGGGGGTTGACAGATGGTCCAGGAAGTGTAGTTACTGGAAAAGCAAAAGGTAATGTTTACCTTGAGAAATCCATACTTGGGAATAGATGGCCACATCTGCAGCTGAGGCAAGTGAGAATGAGTGCCCTGCTTGCAACTGAGGCACGCACCCCACTTTTCACTGAGGATCCAGGCAAGCCAGGTAGGTGAGTGAGCAATCTAAATGGATTTACATAGATATATGTATAGCAAGCAGCTTTCTGGAGGAAAGGGTTGTTCTTCCTGAGCCACTGTGAGTAGCTGTGCCTTCTCTTTGGAGTTTCGATACTGCTTGTGACCCTTTTCCTTCTCTCTTCCTCCTCCTCCTCCTCCCTCTTTCTCCAGGGTTTAATGCCATGGCTGCAGATGAAAGTGCTACAGAAAAGCAAGCGGGGGAACCAAAAATGGCAGTAGATGGTGAAACCAACGGTTCCTGTGAGCACAGCGAAGCTGGTGGCCACCCAAACCCAGCTAAAACCACTCAGGACAATACGAAAGTGAGCCAGCAGGACTCCAGTACTAAGTTAAATAGGATAGCAGAAAATGGCATTTCTGAACGAGATGGTGAGACTGGGAAGCAAAACCATCTGAAAGCTAATGACTTCACACAGACTTCTGTAACAGGGAGCAATGGATATATTCTAACCAAGCAGATGGCACAGGAGCAGCCTCTAAGGACTACCAGCACCTTTGCTTCTCTCACCGGCCATGCTGCAAAAACCCTGCCAGGAGGAGCAAGCAAAGGGAGAACTGTGGGCTCCTTTTCTCAGATGCAAGCCACAATGCCAGCCAAGCTCGGGGAGGGCAGTAAGGACATGGATGCTAAAAAAGCCACCGCTGCTAACGCTGAAGTCAAGGTCCACAGAGCACGGAAGACAATGCCTAAACCCATCGCTAGCCTGGTAATGTATATGCCCAGCAGCCAATGCTGCTGCTGCAACTGCTCGTGGCTTGCTTTGAGTGCATGAGAGGGATGCTGTGCTGCATGGGAACATGAGTAATTCCTGTAATTCCCACCAAGTGGATTGTTAGGGGGGGTTTAGTATACATCATAGAATCATAGAATAGTTTGGGTTAGAAAGGACCATAAGATCATCTAGTGCCAACCCCCTGCCATGGACAGGGCTGCCTCACACTAGACCATGTCGCCCAAGGTCCTGTCCAGCTTGGCCTTGAACACTGCCAGGGACGGAGCATTTACCACTTCTCTGGGCACCCTGTGCCAGTGCCTCAGCACCCTCACAGGGAAAAGCTTCTGCCTTATATCCAAGCTGAACTTCCCCTGTTTCAGTTTGAACCCATCACCCCTTGTCCTGTCACTACAGTCCCTGATGAAGAGTCCCTCCCCAGCATCCTTGTAGCCCCCTTCAGACACTGGAGGCTGCTCTGAGGTCCCCACGCAGCTTCTCTTCTCCAGGCTGAGCAGCCCCAACGTTCTCAGCCTGTCTTCATATGGGAAGTGCTGCAGCCCCTGATCATACTCGTGGGCTCTTCTGGACTTGCTCCAGCAGCTCCATGACTGCTGGAGCAGTTGAGGACACAAGAACTGCACACAATGCTCCAATATATATATATATGTTATATATATACATTTTTATATAAATATATATATTAATTTTGTCTCTTCCAACAGAGAGCAGAGGTGTTGGAATAGAGCCACATGGCCACCACCAGCTCTCTTCCCCAATGTGTTTCTAAATATATAATTGATCAGTTACCTTCTCCAATAGATACATGTGAGACACTCGATGGCCTTTCTCTCTTGGCTGTGTTGCTCATCAGCCATCTGCTGCAATCCAGAGCTGCTTGGGAAACAAATTAGATTTCTTCTAAGTTGGACCCAGAAGAAATTATCATAGCATGTTAAACTGGGGCTTCTCCTAAGCTTGGAAGCTGTCAAGAAGCTGGTATGGTAGGCAACTTGATTGCATTGCCATGGCATTATAGTGGTAAACCAGAGGATGTTTTCTCTTTCTCTCTGTGTTGCCAGCAGTAATGCAACTTGTTCACACGTCTTCGCTCCAGAATCCTTAGGGATGGAACACTTAATAAAACAGAGCTCTGCCTTGGTTTTAGGAGGCAAAAGGAGATGTGAAGTCATCTGGTGCATTCATGTTACAGGGGGATGAACAGAAATGGGCCTTTCTTTGTCATTGGCCAAGTTCGGTTCTTTTGCCTCTTTTGGGGGTTCTTTTGCCAAAGGTAAGGAATAGACACTGGAACAGGCAGATGTCCCTTGGTCTCCAGCCCTGTGACCCTTTATATTTAGCTACAGTAACATAGATCCTCTCACTGTGCTATATCTACTAATGGGAGAGAGACCAGCCTTTAGGTATCCTGCACCTAGGTGAAGGAAAGGACTGTTAGTCCTGCTTGGCAGTGTGAGTGACACCCACAAATACGTGGGAAGCTGCTGCAAAGGTTGGTGACCAGCAAATGCCAGGTGACCCTCAGATGTCACCCACATGTTGCAGCACAGGAGCAATGCGATGTGAAGGTCTCAGAGCTGTGACTCGCTGTGATCTGGAGCAGGGGAAGAGAGGAGGAAGAGCAGAGATAGGTGGCACGTAGCCAGGCACAGATGGGAAAGGTGGCCTCAGCTGTGGCACCTCCTGTGCTCCGGATGCAGGTGGGAGTCCAAAGAGCACATCAGGATTAGAGACGTGGTGGGCACCCAGCTCAGCACCAGGGCACAAACCACACGTGCTGTAGGATTTCCCATCCCTTCTCCCAAACCACTGTTTCCCCTCTGCCTTCCGCTGTATCTGAATTCTCTCCTTCTCACACGCTGCTGTTTTCTGGCTGGGGAAGCCCAGATGCAGTTACATGCAGCCTGATGAAAGTCTCTCCTAAGGCTGTCTCTTACCCAAACAAGGCTTTGCAGCCTCACAGCTTCCCTTCAGCAGCCTGTCGTGCACTTAAATGAGGCCGGGCAAACCCCCAGACCCTTGTGGAATTTGACAGAGAGAGCTCCCTTGGGGCTGAGCAATTGAAAGAGGCAATTCCCTTCTAAAAGATGACTGCTGGGTTAGGAGGGAGAGTTTTCCTCATTCATATTTTATGATACATCAAAAAGAATATTTGTACACAGCCCCTTGGGCTTCAAGGTTTGTCTCTAGACAGCTGCTTCTGCGGGTGCTCACGGACATGAGGGGCTGTGATGATGCTGTTGATGGTTATTTGCTCACACACTACCAGCAGCTTCATAACCCAAAGCCTGCAGTTGTTGGACCGCTCAAGAATGCACAGCCTGTCCTCAGCACCTCTGGCCATTTCCTTTGGGCTTAAAATAGGGAGAGAAAGAACATTCACAAGCAGGGTGGTAAAAAGAGGCTGTTCCCATGTTCTCCACTCAATGCATCTGAATGTGAGCCCAAGATCTGATCTCATTTCTATAAGACAATAACACATCTGGTTTGTTCAGCACTCCTGATAATTACTACCTTGTTTTTGCCCATTGTCTCTGGAGTGTACATGCTAGTTTCTTTTGAGCAGCAGAGTCCTTGCTAGTTGTCATTTTGCCGTCCTGATTAGTTCTTTGTGGAGCCGCTTGTAAGAGGCTCATCAGCCCAGCAGTGCAGGAATGTTTCATGCACCAGCCTTCACATTCACACCATTTCCCCTTCAAAAACACTGGGAGAGCAGGTGCCGTATTCCAGGAAACGCGTTGTGGAAATCTCCCACGAGTTGATGACAGGGCACAGTCAGTTCTTTACTGATAAGTTTCAGAGCGATGCTGTTTTCTTGGTAGACTGTTCTTGCTGCCTGGGAGCAGGAGAGGAGGAAGGTGTTTGGTTGCCTGCAAAGTGGCAGGAACATTTGTCCGTCCTCCCCCCCGGCTCCTGCAGTAATCCACTGGGGCAAAAAATGCTGTTTTCTGTAATACGATCACTGCCAGGGGACCGTGGCCGCCTTTTCCTGCACACGTGGGTTGGTTTTTGAAAGGAGGAAAATAATTGTCTCCCAAATGTAACCAGCTTTCTCTTTGTTTAGGAGTTGCTTCCTGAATTGGGATCGAAGCTGAGTCTGAAACAGGTGATGATTTTAATTGATGTTGTTGCATGTTAAGGTGATTTTTGCGCAGAGGCCTCAGAAGGGTTGTTGACACCATCCTTTCTGCTCCCCTGCTGAAAAGTGCAGTAACAGGAGCACTGCACCTTTTGGTCCATTTACAACCCTAGAGAACCCAAAAGTTTCCAGAGCAAGGCAACAGACTGAAAGGGATGTGTAAGTGTATCCTGTGTTTGGAGAAGGCCGCTTTACGTCACTAAGATGTGTCTGGAAGGGATAAGGGATGATAAAGGATATGAAAGCATCCCATATCTCTTGAGATAAGAGGAGCAGATGGCTGAATTGGGAGTCCAGGTTCTGTCTTCATTCATTACTTGGTGACCATGAGGCTGGAGTTTGAGGTGTGTGTCTCTGGTGGTATTCTCTTGTGCTGTGCAGAGGAGTGGGTTGGGGGAACTGAACTATCAGAAGAAATAGTGCAGAAATCCATGAAATTCGTGTCTCAGCCTAATTCCCAGTGACACCAGAAAACAGGGTGCCAGTTTAACTGGGGGAGACAAAGCCTGGACAGGGAAGGATGAGTTTGGAGCAGGAGATGCTTTGCTTATCATAGAATCATAGACTGGTTTGAATTGAAAAGGACCATAAAATTATCCAGCTCCAACCCCTGCCACGGGCAGGGACCCCTTCCACTGGAGCAGCTTGCTCCAAGCCCCTGTGTCCAACCTGGCCTTGAACACTGCCAGGGATGGGGCAGCCACAGCTTCTCTGGGCACTCTGTGCCAGCACCTCAGCACTCTCACCATAAAGAACTTCTTCCTTAAATCTAACTTGAACTTCCCCTGTTTCAGTCTGAACCCATCACCCCTTGTCTTATCACTACGGTCCCTGATGAAGAGTCCCTCCCCAGCATCCTTGTAGCCCCCTTCAGACACTGGAGGCTGCTCTGAGGTCTCCTCGCAGCTTCTCTTCTCCAGGCTGAACAGTCCTGATGCCTGTCTTCATACGGGAGGTGCTGCAGCCCCCTAAATGGGTGGATGTTGGTGTTTCAACCAATATTTATCAAACTGTACCTTTAAGCAACATTGCCACTCCATATCTGATCCCAGGACTGGTGAGCTGCTTCCTCTCTGTGCACAGGTTGCTGTAGCTGGAAGTACGATTTTCCATGCCAGTGCCCAGCAGTACTGCAGTGATGTGCTGATGTGGTCTGTGGTTTGCTCTGCAGGAGCTCCTGGCCTGAGAGCACCTTGTGTTCATCTGCGCCCAGGCAGGTGCTTTGCAAGTGTCTGTTTGTACAGCAGGCTTTAATAGGCAGAAAACAAGGAGCAGGTGCTCATGGGATGGTGATGGAGATAGTGACTTCTTGGCGGGGGAGTAATAAAGAGAGATAAGAGTAGAGGGCATAGTGAAACAGAGGACTCTGCAAGCGCTGCTTGTCTGAACCCAGAAGGTGCACCCATGGAGGACGCTCTCTGAGGGGTAACCAGGTGTGCATGGGCAGAGTGAGACTGAAAGTATGAAGTCCACATGTGTGAGCTTGGCCACAGTTAAATGTCCCCTATGGGAACTCTCCTTTAGGAGTGGTGAAGCCATAGACTGCCACAGGACTTCTTGCATAGAGGGTTTGCTGCAGAGGGAGGTGGAAAGTCAGTGTAGGTTTGTAGCTTGGTTTAGTCTGCACTGAAGCACACAGTCTGCCTGGCAGACAGCAGCACTATGATTTTATGCAGATGTGGGCACACAAATCAGTGCGGTTGTGATCAAGTCACACCAGGATCCCTCTTTTAAAAGCACGTGTTAATCTGCAGATAAAAGGGTAGTAATAAGAGGATCAGCCTCACAGCTTGTCTGATCTAGATAAGACCAAAGCCATGCAGGTTTCTTTTGGTTGCTCTAAGGTAAGGCTTGGGCAGCGGTCAGGATCCCCTGACAGCCATGCTGGAATTCAGTCAGGAGAAGTGTAATTCTGCAGCAGCAAAGGGACAGTAGCACCATGACAGCTCCTACAGGCACCGTCATCTGCTGGTGATCCATTTTTCATAGCAGACCGATGCTTCTTGCTTAAATATCAGTTGTTAGAGGCAGACCTGAGGGAGCTGCTGCTTTGTGCTGTTCAAAGGTAGCGCCTCGGAACAAATCTTGTTACCCCTCTGCATGATGGATGGAGAGAAGAGGTTTGCTCCATGACAGCTGCCGTGTTGCTCCTTCTGGCTACTTGGCTTTGGTTTCAAGCTTGTACTGTGCTGGAGATGAAAGTCCTTTAGAGAAGAGAAGTAAGATCTTGTGTGTGTAAGCTGGTGATGGTTTCAGGTGTAAAGAGCGAATGGCCGTGGTGTGGGGCTAGCTGAGCTGCTCTGCTCCAGAGCAGGAACTTCCTGGCATCCTTGCACAGACTGATTGGGTGGTGTTCTGCTCTGGTGTCCCTTTGGTTGTGTCCAGCTTGCTTGCTTTGGGAAGAGAGAGCCCTCTTAATCGCTGGGCTGTGGGAAGAGCACCGTGTGCAGTCTGCTGGACCCACATGGGTTCAGTGAGGTTGGCTTGTTCTATATTTTCCTTTTGGAGAGGGGTATTCTTTCTTCCTTTGTTTTTAGTAACTTCTCCCTGCTGCTGTAGGGGACTTCTGTGCCAGCAACAGATACATGCTTGATCCCATTAAAATGTAGGAAGCACTTGAGTTTAATGTTTATAAACACATCAAATACTGTGTTCTTGTCTCAGTCCAAGCAAGTTTCTGGGTTATTTCTCTCACCACGGTGTCAGACATAGTTGTGATCCAAGTTTTGCTGCTTTCAGACGTAAGAATCTCTGGAAATGTTGGCCTGAGCCTTGGAATGGCTGTCTCCAGCTTCTTTGACTATTCATTGCAATGCCCAACATGAAATAAATGACTTTACAGCCTTTTGCATAGGGAGTGCTGATACCACATGAGAAGGAAATGAAGACGGTGGTACCATGGTTTCTTTCTGCATGATTTTTAGTCCTTTCTTGCCCCCAGTGGCCCACACATGTGGTGATTGGGACACCATGGAACACAAACTGGGATCTCAAACTGGCAACGGGAGTTGCCTTCGCACGGGATTCTCCTCACTGTACTGCTCTATAACTGCAGCTAAAACTGTGCTTGGCTATTAAATGTAATTGGGGAAAAAAGCCAAAGACCACAGCTGTTTGGACAAGGAGAGCACAGCCTGGGAGTTGATTTAGGGTCAGGAATAGAGTTTCTTGCCTCTCATTTTGCAATTTGCAGTGGAGCCCTGTAGGTGTGAGATGAAAGCACCTCTGCTCTCTTGAGCGTCTGCTGGTTTAAGTGAAGGAGGACGAGCTTCCTCCAATTTCTGAGTGTAGGAGTCTGCTTTGTTGAAAATACAGACTGCCTGTGCTTGTTAGTGTCCTGACAGAGCAGTCCCTGCCCTGCAGATACTGAAAGCTGTGCATCACTTGGACAGGCTCCAGCAGGGGCAAGGGACCTTGAAGCTCCTCCGGCTCCAACCCCTGCCACGGGCAGGGACCCCTTCCACTGGAGCAGCTTGCTCCAAGCCCCTGTGTCCAACCTGGCCTTGAGCACTGCCAGGGATGGGGCAGCCACAGCTTCTCTGGGCACCCTGTGCCAGCGCCTCAGCACCCTCACAGGGAAGAGCTTCTGCCTAAGAGCTCAGCTCAGTCTCCCCTCGGGCAGGTTCAAGCCATTCCCCTTGGCCTGTCCCTACAGGCCCTTGTCCCAAGCCCCTCTCCGGGTTTCCTGCAGCCCCTTTAGGCACTGGAGCTGCTCTCAGGTCTCCCCTTCAGGAGCCTTCTCTTGTCCAGGCTGACCCAGCCCAGCTCTCTCAGCCTGGCTCCAGAGCAGAGCTGCTCCAGCCCTCGCAGCATCTCCATGGCCTCCTCTGCCCTGGCTCCAACAGCTCCACGTCCCTCTTGTGCTGCTGCCCCAGAGCTGGATCAGGACTGCAGGGGGGTATCCCCAGAGCACAGCAGAGGGGGAGCCAATTCTTTATTCCTTAGGATGCAGCATATCTCTTTGAGGAAGGGCCCTGTTGCACTTGAACCAGCTCCTAGCCAGTACGATAGGATTTTAAGGGAGCAGAAATTTCTCAGCAGACCGGTGTCTGCAATTAACAAAGCCTCTTTTGTGGGAGTGTTTAAATTTGGAGCAGATAGAGCAGAGCATCAAAGCTCAGTGTAGGAGACTAGGCTGGGTTGTACCTACAGGCTCGAGCCATGGAACTGTCAGAATTCAGAGACATTAGAAATGGGAGAAGAATAAAGTTTCATCCCCTAAACACTCCATTTATGTAAGAGTAAAATTTAATAAGAACAGTAAAGAGGTAACTTTTATCTAGCTAAGAGTGAAGAAAGATGGAGAGAAAACTGAGTAGAAGTGCTTTCAGCTCTTTCACACTGTTGATCCTTTTATTACAATCCTTAGATGTAGTAATTTATATATACATATATATGTATTTATATACACGTGTGTGAGAGAGAGATGTTTTTACTGCTGCCCTGCTCAGCTTCCCATAGCATCAAGCTTCCTGAGAGATCTGGACACCTCTCTGCAGGCATTGTTCTTTAGCATGGCTGAATATGCCTCCAAGAACCAATCCAGATCTCCCAGGGCTTAATTTGATTTAAAACCTGTGTTTTACCAGAATTGCCCTGAAAAAGTCACATTTACCACTTGTCCTGCAGCCCTGTTGAAGATTTCAGATTTATTTCCATATTGTAATTACAGGGGGAGAGAAAAACCCCAAGCTAGTAACATGCTACTTGTTCATTTCAAATTGGAATATGTTCTCCCAAACAGCCTGGCGTGGTCTGGATGTGGAATCTCACTGGTTGGGAGTAAGGACACGCTTTGGCAGAGACCAGCTACAAGAACCTGCACTTAAAGGCCCAAAACTGCAGCCCTGTGGGCACTTGTTGCAGGCAGCGCTGGGTCAGCTCTGCCTCTCCCAAGCTCATTTTTCCCATTTTAAGTTAAAAACGGAAAGCAGTGGATGTTCCAGGGGACTTCTCAGAATAATCCTGCAGCCCAGAGTTGCTGTTAACCTTCACATCTCTAACTAGGGACTTTTAAGAGGTATAAATAGTATTGTTGAGACTATTATTGGCATGTTGTGCCCAGCACTCCTGACGTACGTTTTGTAAGGGCTAGGACAACTGGGAGCAGGCTCGGAAGTGATCCAATGTCCAGAAATTCGTCCTGTGGACACTTATTTTGCTCATTCTATTAAACTTACTGAAGTGAAAGTTTAAAAAAGAATGATTTATGGGCATAGTCCATAAGTATCTCCTTGGAGTGAGAGTTTCTGATGATACAGGGCGCTTTAATTCAGTGGCAGAAGCATAATGCATTTAGTCATTTGACAGTGAGAGCAATTAAAGATGGGGACAGCATATCAAAGGCTGTGGTGGATTTGTCATCTTTGAACTCATTAATCCAAGACTAGATGCCTTTTAAGAACAGCTGTGGCAATCCAGCCAGAAGTTATGGGCATGATAACAGGAATCATTGGCAGTTTGGTGGCTTTTCCCTGCAGGTCAGGTTGATTTTATCAGCACAGCTTTTCTGGCTGCGTGGAGCCAGCAGTGTGCACGTGGCAGAGCTGTAATTAGGAGAATCAGTTGCTTCCCTCTTTGTTCACAAGGTTGCAGTACTTCAAAGCAGTGCCCAAGAGTGCCTGTCTGAACCTGGGCTTTAAAGAGTGTTTCTCTTGCTGCTTTTTATTCCTTCCTTTCTTTTGCCTGGATTCCTCATTCTCTTTTGGTATTTCAGCTGCTGCTTCAGGAGTCCCATAAGAAGCGTTCTCCTGCAAGTGGAGCAGCACTGAAACATTGCCACTGCAGAGCTTGTGATCGGCAATAACGGCTCTTGGTTTTCTGGAGCATCTCTGCCAAACCTGCCTTCTATGTGGCAGTTGAGAGGACAGATACATGGAGAGGATGTATGGAACTACATCATCTGTTTAATACATGAGAGGACAAATCCAGTGTAAAATAACGAATCAGGGTGGCAGCATTTCCTTCACCTGTGTTAGCAGAGTGGTTGCCATGAAAGGTGCAGCACGTGTGGAGTTGTAGGAACCTCTTTCATAGCCAAAGGTGCTGGATGAGACTCTGCATTGACTGTGTGCTTAGGTTGGAGCTGGTGCAAGCTGCCTTGGTGCCGGAGAGCCTGGCTTCAGCAACAGGGGCTGCAGTGACTGCTGTGAAGTTCTCTTGGTGTTCAGGAGGAGCTTGTGGCCTGCCCTGTGTTTGATGTGGCCACAGCTAAACTGGGAGTACCTGGTTTAAAGTAAGCTTGGGCAGGTCTTTGCTGTGGCAGTGGCAGCACTGGAGGTGAACCTGCAATGTCAAGCAAACACCTTCTTTGCCGGTGTTCTGCTGTGGGCCAGGCTAAAGCTGGAAGCCTTTGCTATGACTTGCTTGTACCAAATACTGTCCAGAAGGAAGCATTAAATCCCTTCCTGTTGCCTCCTGCTCTTTAAAAGGTCTCCACAAGACTGTTCTTGCGTGTGCCTGATGTGACAGCCGTGCTCCTCATGTGTTTCAGAGAATAGGTGTATTTATTCATAGAATCACAGTATCACAGAATTGTTTGGGTTGGAAGGGACCCTAAAGATCATCTAGTTCCAGCCAGGCGTTTTGCAGTCTTTAGGCAAAGTATCACATGCTAGAGAAGGGGCTGTGTGCTTCTGCTTTGAATGTGTAGTTCTGTCTTTGAAAGTGATTATGTTTGAGAGAAAGGAATAGAATGGATTTATTGATTTTAATTTTGTTTGGTGCAGAGGCTCAATTTAACTGCATTTTGTTTTCCAGCATGCAAGTAAAGACCCCAAAGATGGGAGAGACAGCAGAGATCAAAAAGAACCCAAGGAGGAAGGCAACAAAACCGTCCTGGAGTTTGGGAAGCCGCTGCCGTTGCCCTCTCTCCCGGGCCTTCACCAGTCACTACCTCAGAACCAGAGCTATGTGGCCACCACAAAGTCGCAGACAGGTGAGGAGGACAGAGTTAAGGGCAGAGTTACAATCCTGAGCAGCACCTTCTTCCCAAACATGTGCGTCTGTGGGTGAATGGGAGATGAGGCAGGTTAACAGGGACTGAAACTTCTGTCAATACGTTTTTCCCACTGAACTCTCCTCAGGGTTTCCTTTCCTGCTGGCGTCAGTAGGGCTGCTGCTGCCTCAGACCTTGTTTGACAGCTGCTGTGTCATTTGGCCACTTCTCTGCAAGTGGCCATCACGCAGCAATTGTGGTGCTTGTGTGCTCTGGACTCCCTTCTGGTCACCTGGGGGTGTTGTACAGGGTCTGTTCTGTCACTCCCCTGTTTTAAAGTGGCCTCCCAGGTGAAGTCCACCCTTCTGCCACTCCGAAGGGAGCTCCTGCCACTCAGGCATGCCTGTGCCGCCTTCTTTCAGCGGGTGCAGGTCCATCCCAGGCAGCATGGGCAGGCAGGTTGCTCTGTCATGCTGAAGATCACTCTTCTGCAAAGAGTTTTTGTTAGAGGAGCCACTTTCATCCCATCTTCATATGTGATATTCCTGATGCTTCTATCAGTTCTTGACGGCTTCGTGTATCACTGCAACAACTGCTTACCATGAGCTACAGTCAGTCATGTCCTGGGCTGCATACCTAGCAGCGTGTCAAGGGAGGGGACTCTTGGTTAAATTCCAAAAGGGGATTTTTGGTGAAATTCCATCATAGTGGAAGATGAAGAAATGCTCTCAAGGAACAGGCTGTACAGCTGCACACAATAACCCTGGTGCTGAAGCTGGCTGTTCCCTGCTGTATGCTGTTCTTAAAAGAGCCTGCACTAAGCATCCTTCTGATGTGTATTCACCAAAGACAGCACCAGGCAGTGAGGTGTGATGACTGATTTGATTAGAAGGCCAGGAGGGAGGCTTAACAAATTAAGACCCAATCAAAGGAGTGAAAGGAATCAAACAAACTTCATAGTAGGTGTGAAAGGAGGTTAAATGGCAAAAGCTCTTTATTTAAGATACCTGTTCCCTGTGTGTTCCTCACTTACTAGGCGATTGCTTTCATTGTAAGTTGGTATTATTAGTCTTGCAGTATCTGTTTGAGCTAGTTGAATTCTGTTCAGCCTCCTACAGCATCAGCAGTACTGCCAAACACAGGCTAAGTTAAGGATTTGATGTTGTGTATGGTGATGTAGGGGCCAGGAGGAGTGTGGAGACGACACTCAGAATCTGGGTGGCTTTGCAGCACTGGCAGAAAGCTCTTTGTGTGTTTGTACATATGCGTGTGTCATCTTTTGGCTGACTCGTAAATAAATCAGTTGGAGTGGGAAACCTCTTGCCCCCAGTACAGCCTCTACTCTCTATCCCCTCTTCTTCTCATTCCTGAGCAAACTTTGGGCTTCTTTTGCTTCTCTTTTCCAGCTGCTGCAGTATCTCGGAAGAAAAAACGGAGAATGGGAACCTATAGCCTGGTTCCCAAGAAAAAGACCAAAGTGTTAAAACAGAGAACAATGATTGAGATGTTTAAGAGCATAACTCATTCCTCTGCAGGTGTCAAGGTAAGGGGAGTGCTGAGCCCACTGGGCATGGTTTGTTGTCACCATACACATCCCTTGTCCCAGCGCACTAACCCCTGTGTAGGCTCAGGGGTGTGCTGCCTTGTTGTGGTCAGCATCTTCCACTCTGAATCTGCATCTTCTCTCTGGCAACAGCATCCTACCCATAACTGTCTGGTGTTACTGCTTTAGGCTATACAACAAAACAACTGGTTGCTTAAAAAGGTTTAGACAGGGACTCTCTCCTGATCAGATCCTGCTTTTGCTGCAACCCATGCCCTAAGGTTTTGGTCTTTGAATTCAGGAAGAACAGTGCTAGGCTTTCATGGAGCGGAGTGAAAATCCCTCTCCATTCCCTAGACACCTTCTTGCATCCTTGGTAGAGCTGTCCTTCCATGTTTGCATGGGACTACAGGGGTCTGTCTGAAGGCTCCTGCCCAGCAGCTCTCCTCCGCTCAATGTCTTGTTACAACCACATGAGTCTGGACTGACTCTTCATGGTTCCTTGGTTCCTGGATCCACAGGGTTAGGTGACACATGGCAGGCTTTCTAGCTGGCTTTGCTGGCAGCTTAGAAGAGCTCTGAAGGGACATAGAGCCAGGTTTCCCCTGATAGCTTGAAGGCTCCTAGCACAGAAGAGGTCTAGGATGAATTTGGCTGCTCTGTCCTCTGAATTGATGTTGTCTTTGTGGCTCATGTGCTTGGACAACTTTCAGAGTGAAAAGGACCTGGGTGATGCCAGCCCTCATGTGAATGGGGAAAGCCTAGATGTAGACTCTGAAGAGGAAGACTCTGATGAGTTGGAAGAGGACGATGATCATGGAGCAGAACAGGCAGCTGTGTTTCCTGCAGATGATAACAGGACCTCTAAAGACAGCGTATGTGATGCAGACAATGCCAGAAAGGTATTCACATGCCCTGTGCAGGACTTGCAGGAGTGGGTAGGATGCAGCAGGTGGGATGGGAATGGCAGGAGTTGAGGCAATTCTAGGTTTTCTTAGCCTGCAAGAAGACAGAAAGCACAGCAGTGGTAGCCAGGCCTTTGGAGGACCATTTCCTGCTCTCTCTTGCACCTTTGAGAATCTCCCCACCTACCCCCAGTTTCAGCTTTGCTGCATAAGTCTGTGGTCCACTGTAGGTGCAGAACCCCCACCATATTTAGTTATGGAATTCACTGAACCAATAAGAGACGTGTTCCCTTCCAGTGCCTAAAGAGGCCAAGAAAGCTGGAGAGGGGCTTTTGACAAAGGTCTGTAGGGACAGGCCAAGGGGAATGGCTTTAATCTGCAAGAGGGAAGACTGAGATGAGCTCTTAGGCAGAAGCTCTTCCCTGTGAGGGTGCTGAGGCGCTGGCACAGGGTGCCCAGAGAAGCTGTGGCTGCCCCATCCCTGGCAGTGCTCAAGGCCAGGTTGGACACAGGGGCTTGGAGCAAGCTGCTCCAGTGGAAGGGGTCCCTGCCCGTGGCAGGGGTTGGGGCTGGATGAGCTTTGAGGTCCCTTCCAACACAAACTAGGCTGTATTCCTAATCTTTCTTGTAGCAGGCTGCTAAAGCACTAAAATAGATTGAGTTCATTTTTTCCCAGATCATGATAGACAATGTAGACTTGAGGCTGGGTTTGGATAATCAAGGAAGTTAAGATTTGGTTGGAAAACTTTCTTCTGGACTCGAATTTTATTTTCCCCTCTATCATCCTTCTGGACATATCATGACATGCATTAACAGCCTTGGAGTTCTCATCCTGGCAAAGAAGTTCTGTTAGTTCACATGCAGGCTGGGACTGGGTGCTGCAGCATGGTGGGGGGATGCTCTGCAGGGTGGGGGGCCCAGCAGTGCGGTGTGGGGATCATAGAATGCTTGAATGGTTTGGGTTGGAAGGGACCTTAAAGCTCATCCAGTTCCAACCCCCAGCCATGGGCAGGGACACCTTCCACTAGAGCAGCTTGCTCCAAGCCCTGTCCAGCCTGGCTCTGAGAGCCCTGACCTGACTGACTTCTTTCTCTTCTTGGGCAAATGGTGGTTGCAGATTGACGATGGCGAGTCTGAGGAGGAACAAGAGTCTGTAGAGTCTCTGGAGGAGGAGGAAGATGGAGATGAGTCTGACTTGGTAAGCCTGGCTGCTAATTGTGTCTTTCAACCTTTGTCCTGTTGTTAATTTCCCCTTTGCTCCGTTGCCAAAAGGAGTGAGAGCACAAAGCTGTGGGGTTTCATGTTTCTGACAAAACTCACTCTGAAACCACCCCCACACAGTAATGTTTTCCACAAGATGCTTAACCCTGATCTGTGATAAAGTTCATTGCTTCCTGATGCTAATTACTGGGCTTTTTTTGGTGTTTCCAGCAAGGTGTTCAGTGCTTTCAATCACTGAATGTTAGGAATGTTTGAGAGTGCTTCAAGTCTTCAGATACAGACTTGGCATGAGGCAGGAGCCAGCAATGGTTTCTCAGCAACCTGCAGCTCTGTGTGGAGCTCAGGTGGGATTGTTCACAAACTCATTGGCCCAGCCCAGAGCTTAAATTCGCACTGATCTGACATGCCGCCTCAGGGTACCAGATGAGCAGATCTTACTGGGGGGACGTGCAAACAGCACACAGAGAGATAGACTCTCTGCCTATGAGGTTGTCTGTTTCCTACTAGGGCAAGACATTCACGAGCTGCTGGTGATTTGCACTTTGTATGTAGCAGGTGAAGAGAACCCGATCTTTAGTTTTTAAATCTCAGTTGTTGCTCTTTGATTGTATCTGTCTCCCACCCCCACCCCCCTTTACTTAAAATGTGCTCCTTTCCACAGCACCTCAAGGTGAGGAGCCAGCATTTAAGGCACCCCAACTCTTCAGTCACCTTGAAAAAATTCTTGGCTTCATTTTCTTGATGTTTTTGCTGAAGGTAGAAACAGCTCTACCAAGTGAATCAGAGCTCTGTAGGGTCTGTGCCCTGTGCTCTGACACTACAGGAGGCAGAGAGGACCGAGCAGCAGGAGCTGTGTAGCCTGACCCTCTCTTTGGGTAGCTGAAGCCAGTCTGTAGCGTTAGCTCGAACCAAGGCTTGAGCTTGCAGTCAAGTCCCAGCTCCCAGGTCAGATCTCCACATCCCAGAGGGTGGTTTTTGCTCTGCTCACATCTCTGGTGAATCATTTGGTTCCCCAGACAGGGACTGGCCCAAATGCAAACCTCTCCCCCACAAGCAGAGTGATGCAATGGGTGTAAGCCACGTGGCGGGGCACAACTGAGCCCTTGCTTGGGGACAGTTATTGGGGGCAGTGTAGACACGGTGCAGAGCTGCCCCGGAGAGCCAGGGCTCAGCGCCACTGCATTGCTCCCTGTGATAACAGGGCATGGTGCTGCATCGGCTTCCCATGCAGGTAGGGCCTGATCCAGCCACTCTTAATGGTAGCAGGAGGTTTTTCCTAGGCTTTGGTGGGAGATGGGTAAGCATCAGGAGCTGGTGGGTTCAGTTGGAATGTGGGTTTTATGATGATGTGTTGAACGCTGCCTTACAGGGTTGGGTGCCTGGTTACCTGTTCTGATGGTGACTGTGAAAACCCACCCCAGACAACTGTATTTCTCTTTTAAACCAAAAACCTGTTTAGATACATAAATATGTCTGAAGATGTGCTGCATGACTAGTCTGTGCTGCCCTGTTCCTTGCTCAGGGAAGGGGCTGACCCGCTGCTGTAGCGTTCGGTTCCATTGGGTTCATCCCAACCCTGTAAGGTGGCTCTTCAGGTGCAGGGTGGGTTTTTGTTGGCATTTCCTAGCACGACTGTGGAGCAATGTGAATATTTGAGTTGGAAAACCCCACCGTTTTTCTGGGGAGAAGCTAGAAGTGTGCGTGTGCCTGTTACTTGCCTTGCTGCGCCAAGGTGCTCGGCTACTACTGCGATGAGTGTGGTGTAAGAACCTACATGGAAGAGAAAGTGAAGCGTTCTTGAAATGACAGGAAATGCACCCACACGTGTGCTTGTGTTTCCTTTTCGGCGCTGTAAAGACATCTCAGCACCACTTGATTGCAAACCCCCAGCCCTTCAGGCCTTTGCACACAACACAAGCTGCGGGAAGGCTCTTCCGCATGGGCGCGAAGGGCTGCTGGGACGCTGCTGCCAACATGCCTTACATGCACGTGGCCTCTCTGGTTATTCAGAGCTCCGAGTCCAGCGTCAAGAAGAAGCTGCTGAAGAGGAAAGGAAAGACGGAGAGTCCATGGCTGAAACCCACCCGCAAGAGGAGACGGAGGAATAGAAAGAAACAAGCCGGTGTGCTAGGTAAATCATGGTGTTTTGCTCCTGAATTGCACAGAAATCAGCCTTCCACATGGAGGGGTAAGGGCCTGAGGCCCATGGGGCAACGGCTGGCTGCAGAGCTCGCTCTGCAGGGTGGTGAGGCACTGGAACAGGTTGCCGAAGTGGTAAATGCTCCATCCCTGGCAGTGTTCAAGGCCAGGTTGGACAGAGCGTTGGGTAACATGGTTTAAGGTGAAGCATCCCTGCCCGTGGCAGGGCAGTTAGAAGTAGTTGATCTTAAGGTCTTTTCCAGCCCAAACGATTTTATGATTCTATGATTCCTTTTGCACTGTATGACAAACCCATGCGTGAACTTGCATCTCCCTGACAGCAGAATGCATGAGGTGGCTTTATCCTAGTCATGCTGGAGGATTATCTTTTTATTCATGAGTTCCCTTTAACCTATCAGTATCTAAAATAAAGACCTTGTGGACTCATGTCCATGTGGACTCATGTCCCATGAGCTCAGGGAGCGTGGTTAGATGCAGAAAGGGAAAGAAGAGCCGCCCAACAGTGATGCTCAGTTGCTTTGTATGGATGTTTGTCCAGCTGAATGGAATGTGCAGATTATGTTTGCACCGCAGCATTTGTAATGAGCTGCCTCTCTGGCCCATCTCGTGATGTGGGTGATGTTCAGGTGGTCATTCTTGTTTGACCCAAGTTACCCAGTGCTCAGAAGGAGGTTTCAGTGGCCTTTGTCTTCTGAGAGCTGTGGGCTGGGGAGATCAGGAGTGCAGGCTTGAAGGGTTACTTCATCAGGGGTAAAAATAAGTGGGTAGTCTCTGAAGTGAAGCTGTGCTTCAGCTTCATTATGAAGGTTTCACACATCCATCACCATCAAAGGGTTTATTCTGTGCTTGCTAATTCTTTGCAAACAGGCCATTTTTTATCAGCAGATTTGTGGCTACTTCCAAAGTAACCAGAAGTAGCTAAAGGACCACGTTTCAGGCTCTGGGCTGTGCCTGGGGTTTGGCTGTCATCTGCCTCGCTCCTCTTCCTCCTAACCCAGCCCCTTTCTCAAGATAAAGTAGAGGCCATTGATCCCTTTCAGAGCAAATAGCTAATTCTTCATACCAGATGCAGACTGGACCGCTGCCCCTTCACTGAAGGTGGCAGCCAGTCTTCCAGGCTTAGGAAAGTCTCTTGGCCAAGCCAGAGTGGGAGAAGCAAACCAGGAGAGGAAGCAAAACCAAGGGAATGCGAAGAGTTTGACAATTCCCATGACGGCTCTGAGGGATCCCCACACAATCTCTTCCCAGCAGCAGCTTTGTTCACTTAGAGCCAGAACTTGGCTTTTCTGGTTTTCCCCTCCCATTAAGCTGGATGTCCCCTGGCTCATCCTCTTGGTGACATCTGTGAGGAGCTGGTTGGCTCTGCCTGGCTGGAGGGTACCTGGAGCCCTTTGCAGTGGGTCGCAGGCTGGAGGATGCCTCAGCCCTAGTTTCATCCCTTCTTGTGCCATTTAAGCTTCTGCAGCCGAAGCAGCACAGCAGCAGGCAGATGTGCCTTTCAGAGGCACAACTTGTCTCATTTACTCTTCTTTTGTTGTTACCTGCCTAAGTGGAAGTGGGAATTCTGTCTGATCAGACGGGAGGAATTAAGAGGTCGATCGTGCCCAGATGTTGCATTTCCATAATTCCATGTGCATCTGTACTCTTGGCCTCTCTGAGGAGCCTGCATACAGCCTACTGGCTTAAACATGGCTCTCACACCCGCACATGCTTGCAGCCAGTTGGGTGTTTTACTGTTAATCCTTGGTTTTAGCAGTGTAAATACGTGTGTGTTTCCATCAAGGTGCCGAAGCCTATAAATCATCCTTGGGAGGCAGAGAGGGCCCTGGCCAGGAGAACAGCATGGAGTACATGGAGGTGTCCCTGGATTCCCTGGATCTCCGGGTGAAGGGAATCCTCTCCTCGCCGGCGGGAGGTGAGTGGGATCCCCCGGACCGAGTCCCCCACCCCCGGAACCGGGACCCCCAGGACCGGGACCGGGGCTTTGTTCCACCGGGCTCACCGGGGCCCGGCTGCCCCCTGGCGGCTGCAGGGCCCGCCCGGCGGCAGAGCCGGAATGGGAATGGGAATGGGGATGGAGAGAGGGGTAGGATTGGGGATGGGGATGGAGGTAGGGGCGGGGAGGAGAGAGGGATGGGGAGGAGGATGAAGATGGGGATGGGGACAGAGACAGGGACAGGGACAGGAATGGAGGTGGAGACAGAGGATGGAAGCAGGGATAGGGATGGAGGCAGGGATATGGGGATGGAGACGGGTGGGGATAGAGACAGTGATGGCGATGTTGACGCAGACAGAAATGGACATGGGAATGGAGACAGAGATGGGTATGGAAAAAGGGATGGGGATGGAGACAAGGATCGGGAGCCAGGCTTGGGTGGAGCTTGGAAGATGCCCATGAAGGGCTCCAAGGTGCTCTTCCAGCCCTCCTTTCCTGCTCAACAACTCCATTCCTGGAAGAATGCTGATATGGCATCTCCCCAAATCACTGCCACTGCCCCCTGGGTAGTCTTGCTCAGCACTGGGAAGAGGACGGGCTAACACAGGTTCCTGGGTGCTGGTTCCCAGCCACTGTTCCCAGTGCTGAATGCTGCGGATCCAGCTCCTCCTGGCTGACCTGGATCCCTCAGTCTGCAGCCCCGCCTCCCCATCGCTCTTTCACTTTCAGAGGTTGTCTGGCTCTTTTGATAGAGGCACATCAAAGAGCAGGTGGGAGTGTTCACCACCACGGGAGGGTCAGTGCGGATGAGGGATGCTTTCACCAGAGCCTCTGCATGTCAGAAAGATTATGAAGGTGATGGCTCGGAAGGCGAGGGATGAGCTTTGTGATTTGTGGGCCTAGAAAAAGCTCTTAAACCTTTAAGATCTTGACAGGATTTTACATGAAAACTGCAAGGACTTTCTCTGCTTGTATAGCTTGAAATATCCCATCCCTTCCCTAGGCTTGAGCTTGCATGTTGTTGGCTAAAGGAAAATCCTTATGGGATGAAAGGGGCTTGTGCTTGGCTGGGGGGGATGCTGCGGGGGGAATGCTGGCATTGCCAGGGCAGCCAAAGAGGAATCTCCCCCAGGAGTTAAGTCAATCTTTGACACTTTGCAGCAAAATAAATCCTTTCAAAAGCTTAAGAAATAGGAGCTTCCTTCTCCCTGGGACTTGATCCCATCGTAGAGCTGTGGCAGGAAAAGCTTGGAACACATCAGGGTGACCCAATCCAGTGGCAAATAAATACATGAGGGTTTGCTTTAGTAGTGAAAATACTGCAAAGAGATGGTAGGACTGTGTAGGATCAGAATAGGAGTGTAGGCCTGGGAGCAGACCTTTTGTTGGTAGGCTAGAAACTGAGTTGAAGCCAGAGGAACTATAAGGACATTCACTCTGTGCCCCCACACCTGATGGTGAGCCCACTCAAAAGCCATTACCCACCTTTAAATAGCTTTAGAAATGTCCAGAATCTGAGAGCTAGAGATGAGGAGAAGGCAAGAACATTGGAGCATCTTGCTGCTTTCTTTTCCCTGGTTTGTTTCCTATCCAAAAGAGATCAATTTTGGTTGGCTGAGACCAAATCGTCCCAGGAATGTTGTTTTCCCATCTGTGTAATAAGCCTCTGCAAACAGAAGTTTGTGCTTTCCTGATCTCTATTTATCACTCCACTAACCACTTAGATTTCCATCTCTGCCTCGTTTCCAGCTAATTTTCCTGTGCCAGAGCACAGTGTTGTGGGGCAGGTGGGAAGAGTGATAAGAATCTGCACTTCATCGTTGCTTTTCCTTTCTCTGAGTAAACTGCTTGTAACTTACTACTCATGATGTCAGCGCAGTCATCTGTAGGAAAGAAAAGGATGCTTTTGCCAACTCCAGCTGGTGTAAGAATGAGTCTGGTTTACAGGATTTGGATAATGCCTTGAGAGTGTTTCAGGATATGGAATGCTAAAGTGCCACAGGACACGGGTGGGCTTGGTGGATGTATCCTTTCTCCTAGAAGTGAGTTTCAGAGTTGATTTATTGGTCTTCTGTGTTCTAGGTCTTTCCAATGGTCCTGAAGCAATGGAAGTAGATGGGCTCCAGGAAGTCCCCCTCTGTAGCTGTCGAATGGAAACCCCCAAAAGCAGAGAGATCACCACGCTAGCCAACAACCAGTGCATGGCCACGGAGAGCGTGGACAATGAGGTAGGAGCCTGTCTTTTAGATTCTCACAGACTTTGCTGCTCAGGACAAAGACATAAAGAATAAAAAGCTGTGCCAGGAACATTGTGTTGGGTCACAAAGGGGCTCTGAGCCTGCTAGGCTGGGAACCCACTGCTGTGTGGCAACAACAGGGCCACCCTCTCGCTAAGCTGAGGGCTCCAGCACTCTGCATGTGTTGCATGGCTGGGTCGAAGGCCTCAAAGGGAGGAGATGGTGTGATCTGCAGTAGGAGAGGCTCTGGGTGGATCCCTCCTGCTTGTCCTGGTCTGTGCAGCTGGGTCAGGTTGATGGAACTGCCACACTTCAGGCCAAGTGGGCTAAAATACATAAGCGTGATCACAGAGAGAAAACCCAATGAGAGGAAGCTCAGAGCTGGTTTCCCTTGACTACCAATGAGCTGATGCAGACCTTCAGCTCTTGAGTTTTGGGAACTTGGCATGCTCCCCATCAGCTCGGTCTGCCCCAGTCTTCCTCTCTCCTCCTCTTCCTCCACCCCCAAGAAGCTTCTGTTACAAAGCTTCCTGTGCAGGCAACCCTGTGCAGCCTCCAGGTCTGTCTGGCTGAAACAATGACACTCAATGCCTTTTGGTCCAGATGCCACTTGATGTCTGCTGGTACCAGAAGTGTGGAAGTAAGTGGCAGAAGTGACTGGAAAGTGGCAGAGTCTGGAAAATGAGGCTGCAGGACAGGAACAGTCTTGGTAGAACCTCCTTTTCCTGGGTGGCACTTGGGTTTCTTTTAAGCTTCAGCTGAGCTGCACTCACACTGCAGTGCTCTGGTGCTTGCTGGTAGAAGAATAAGGAGTGAGAATATCCCTAGTTCTCCTGTAGGATCCCAGGAGAAGGGTGGATGGAGGGAGAAAGGAATAATCAAGGAATAATAAAGGATTGGCAGCCCAGTTCTGCTTGTGTTAGTACTTGGTGATATCTATAGAGAAAGGAATTTCCAAAGCATGGCAAAACAGATTCATTAAAGAGAGAATCCTGTGGAGACTCGGGAGAGGAGGACCCCAGGGCTTCTAAATGTAAAATTAAAGGTATATGAAAGAGTTTCTTCTTGTCTCTGTAGTGGTTTGACAGTTCTGACCCTGCTTAAATCAGACAGGAATAGCAAATGCCATGCTTTATGTTACATTCTTTTTCATAGTGGGATAAATGACTCATAGATGTTACATTATCCATGTGAATAGTGGGTTCTCCAGACTGTCATGTCCTTGGAGAACATTAGAAACAGTGCTGAGCACCCTGCTGCACTCTCTCATGGTTGGAAAATGGCAATTGATCATTTTGTACTTCGTTAGAGTTTCTAACAAGTAATGCAGCGTGACATGATGATGCAGGGACTTCCTCAGACATGCAGCTTTGCCCGTGTTAATCCCGTTTCCTCAGCTCCTAAGTAGAAATCAAATCAGGGTCCTCTCTGGCCACCCTTGCAGCCCCTGGGCTCTGTGTGTCTCAGCAATGAGTGTAGTCGAGGTGTCCAAACCACAGGTAGACTTTGCAGTGGAATTTGGGTTAAGTTAGATCAAAGATGTGAGGAGTAAAGGATGAGCCAAAGTGAAAATCCATCCTCTCTTTTGGCAGGGGTGTTGATTGTGCAGGAGAAATGGAGTTTAAAACAAAAACTGGAGAGGAAGTCTAGTTTTGGGGAGAAAAAGCAGCAAATGAAAGCTCAGCTCGGACGGGCTGTTGGTGGTGAGCAGGCACCGTGTTCCCCATGGGCTCCTCTGCTCACAGTGGCAGCACCCAGTAAATGGTGCACTGGTTTCAGCAGGGACATGTCCTTGTAGCAGCCTTTCACGTTTGTATTTCTATAACTGTCCTTTGCCAAGCACCTGGGGAAGCCAAGGCTGTTATCTGGGGGAACTTGGAGAACCCAGACAGCGTTGTGTCATGCAGGTGGCAACTGGGATGTGCAGAGGTTGTGGTTGTGTGACTGGGGGCATTGGGAGGAAGAGCTGATGCTTCTGAGTAACACTGGTTGGGAAGAGTGAACCCCAGTTATGCAGCCCACTGTCTTTAACAGAACAGGGTAGTGAACCGAAGGCAGCTTTTTAAGCCCAGAGCTGTACATTGGTGAAACCCTTCAGAAAACACCCGGAGCTCTCACTGTTCCCCACTGTGGTGTGGGCAGGGGCCAGTGCAGGAACCAGCACAGACGATAACTCCACTGGCAATGAAGAGCAATTACTTTTCCCTTTATCTTCCTGTGACTTAACTTTTGAGCAGTAACAAGATTTAGTGCGTATGGTCTTGTTCTCATGGTCACCAACACCCGGCTCTTCCTGGCGAGCCAAGAGCTGTGCTGGGTGAGTCAGGCCCCTGGGACTGCCCCTTCTGCTGCTGCTTGGCTGCTGCCTATTTCCAGTTAAAACCCTTTTTTTCTTGCAAGGAACAGACGACTCAGGGTCCGCATGCATGTTAGTTAGTAAATGATGCATTTCTTCCTGAGAGAGCAGCTTTCCCAGCTTCCTGCTGCACTGCTAATGCTATCTGGCACACATCTGAATTACTGTGAACAAGCCAGGGCTCACCAAGGCAGTGTGCAGGATCTTCCTCCACACAAGCACAGAGAGTGTTTTGGTCTCCAGTAATTTCATTTCCTTTAATTTCTCCTGTTCCAGCTGGGCCGATGCACAAACAGTGTGGTTAAGTATGAACTGATGCGCCCGTCTAACAAAGTCCAGCTTTTGGTGCTGTGTGAGGACCATAGAGGGAGGATGGTGAAACACCAGTGTTGCCCTGGCTGTGGATACTTTTGCACTGCAGTAAGTCCGTGCTCTCAATCTAGGGAAGGGGGTACCTGTCGCAGTAGCTGGAAGAGCTGAAGGTGGAAGTGGTACCTTAAAGGGGTTTACTGACTTCCTGGCATCAGCTCCACCTTGTTCCACAGCACATCAGGTGGTGTTTTCAAACAGGAATGTGTAGCTGCAATTGTCACCTTTATCTTCCTGGAGACCCCAAGGAGTGTTACTGAAGGGTTTTCACTGGGAATTCACACAGTGGAAGTTTTGCCATAGGAATTTCTTTGGAACAAGGATTGTTTGGGGTTTTTTTCTGTGTACAGATCAATTGCATCAGAAATTGTATTAGGTTGGTTTGTAAATGAATCTGTGTGCACACATCAGTGTGCCCCTACCTGCCTGTGACGGTTTAGATGGGAACCTGAGTGATGACACTGGAACAAGGCAGTGTTTGAGATCTGCTTCTTCCACCTCTGCCACTGAGGCTTTTAATGGTCCAGTACTTTGTCAGCATCCTAGTTTCCGTGTTGGTAAAGCTGAAAAACACCAATTGAGGGCCTCATGGGTGTGAAGAGGATTAATTGTCTGATGCCAGTGTTCTTGAAGATGAATCAATGAAAGATGCTACAGTAGGCTCAAACATTGCTATGTAAATGAGGCCATCCTGGGGTTCCATGCTGAGTCAAAGATCATTTAAAGGCTAACAGCCACAAAACCCTTCAAGGCATTTCGCAGAGTTGATACAGAGTTAATTAGATTGCTTGGGAGGGCCATGAATTCAGGAGAAGAGTGGGGTTTAACTAGTCTTTTCTTACACACTTGTACTTCTCAGTGACAAGCCATGGTTCATGTAGTTCCTGTAGCTCACAGGTAAACCTGGGGTTGTTTGTCTGTGCTGTCCATTGCTAAGAGCACAGGGCACAGCAGGGCTTCAGGTAGCACAGGTATCACAGGGCTCTGAGTTCTGGGGTCCTTCAGTTCAGTTTGAAACAGTTTGCTGGAAAGGGAAAATAATTTTAGGACAAGTCTGTTGAAGGAGCAGTCAGCCACATTGTTGGGGTTAAACAGCAGACAGGGGCCAGCCAGAGAAGTCACATACTTGAGGTTACACTGGGGTTAAGAGATGGTTTACTTGTACTCATGGAGGTCCTGGAATGGTTGGTGCACAGCTTGGGCAGGAAGTGTTAATGCTGGCTTAGCACACAGGTCTGAAGTTTTCTCTTCCAGTTTTGGAGCATCCTTACAGTACACTGGCACTTCTGGGAGCATAAGTGAGAACTTAAGTGTTAGATGAAAGAGCTGGAAATCGGAACTTCTTGCTTCTGTTTCCCCAGCACAGTTAAAGAACTTGCTTTGCAGTCCTTAACCAAGTTTTTTCCCCATTAACTTGGTTTTGTTCTCTTCTAAAGAAGTGGCAGTGCTTGCTTACTGTATTGGAAGCGCCAGGGACAAGAGTGGTGATGAATGAAGTGTTTAAGAGATCTGTGGATGAAGCATGTTGAAGGGGTAAGGCACAAAGTGACCAAGGTGTGAATTTCCTCTCTATGATTCTTTTAGGGCACTTTCATGGAGTGTCAGCCGGAGAGCAGCATCTCCCACCGTTTCCATAAGAACTGTGCCTCCCAGGTCAACGACATGAGCTACTGCCCACACTGCGGGGAAGAGGCCTCCAAGGCAAAGGAGGTGACAATAGCAAAAGCAGACACAACCTCAATGGTGTCCCTGACCTACGAGCAGCAGAAACCAGCGGCTGTGGAGGGAAGGGCTGACACCACAACAGGGAGGTGAGCTTGGGAGCACACGGTGATCTCAAATCTTGTGCCAGACTGACCATGCTTTGCATTTGGATGCTCCTGATGGGGCAAAGTGCTTTCTGCTCCTTCTCTGACAAGCCAAACTCAGCTGCAGGAATCCACAAGTGTGTTTTGTGTTGCTTGTTGTGTTGGAGAAGAGTGCAGTGGCCGCAGAGTGAGCTATGAAGATAGGAGGGGTTCAGGAGTTAAAACCGTCCCTTCCTCTTATTGTTAGGAATGGAATAAGAGTGGAATAAGTTTATGTTGTCAGGTCCGCTTAGTGACAGGGAACACACCTACCTGTAGCTCCAGCTCTGCACAAATTGGCACAAGTATAAAGAGAGGATGAAAATGTAGAGGAAAAAACCAGCCATCCCTGCGTTGAGCAGTGCTCTGACTTCTGTCTCATCTGTTCTGGTGGCCTTTATGTGCCTTGTTTCCGCACATTCCTTGGTCTCCTGTAGCACAGAATACATAAAAATATAGGCAGTGCAACTTCCTGGGGCAGGTTCTTACTGAAAAGGCTGTAAAATACATTGGTTTGTGTTTCAATTTCACTTACACTTATTTAAAATCAATTTCCTTCCCTTCTTTGGCATGAGATCCATACTGTTGAGTATTTTTAATGGTTGTGCTTTGGCTGTTTCTCATTTTGTCTCTCCAGTGGCACTGGGACGCGGTTGTCAGAGGAAGACAAGCCAGAAAGTTCAGCTGCCGAGGGGTTTGACATAGCTGGGTCTTCAGTTTTCCCAAAGCCTTCTACCAGCCTGACCCAGGGACCAGTTAAAGAAACCCTGGAAAGTGCCCTGATTGCCCTGGACTCAGAAAAGTAAGAAACAGACCATTGTGTCTCTCCAGTTCCCAGCAA
The DNA here is from genome assembly GCF_037157495.1 of Lathamus discolor. Lineage (NCBI taxonomy): Eukaryota > Metazoa > Chordata > Aves > Psittaciformes > Psittacidae > Lathamus > Lathamus discolor. The sequence goes on along the minus strand of NC_088898.1, from coordinate 9,602,513 downwards.
AGTTGCTTAACCTAGTAGAAGACTGAGATTTAGCTTCTGTAGATGTTGGTCCCACTCAAACCTTTTCTTGTTCACTTCAGTCATTTGTCACTCCCCACAAATGACTGATTCAGAACAGTTATAGCTCTCAGTGATTTGTCTGGAGGATTTAGTTTTTCACTGCCCTCCAACCATAGCTGTAACTACGAGGAATTCCTATTTACAGTTTTAATACCCAGAATTTGTTGATGAGCAGCACTCATGGGTAACAGTTCTCATTAGAACAAGGCTGGCTGCAGTTGGAACTAGATATTAAGATCTCCTTCTGGAGCCTTGTTCTGTGTTCTGCTGGTGCTCCGGAGCTGTTCCATAGAAACAGTTTGTCATGCACATGGGCTAGCAGTGGGGTGGGGTGAAATGCCAAAAGCGTTCTTCAGTGGGTATTAATTGTGCCTCTTTTTCCCACTCCTGCAGACCCAAGAAGTTACGGTTCCATCCAAAGCAGTTGTACTTCTCTGCGAGGCAAGGAGAGCTGCAAAAAGTCCTGCTTATGCTGGGTAGGTGGCTCCTTCCCAGGACACTGTGCGTCTGGCAGTACTCCCAGCTCCTGCCATGCAGCTGCCAGAGTCCACTTCCCAGCATGGCAGCACGTCATCTTCCCCACTGCCTCTTGTGAGTGGAGTTGGAGGAGAAAGCCATTTCTGCAAGTGATGTGTCATTGGAAATGGCTTCATCTTTCTGTGAAATGTGGACCTGCTCCCAGCTTGTTTCTGCATTTGGGTACAGTTTTATCCAGAGAAGCTCTTTCTGTCCCCAAAACACCTACATGTAATGTTTCCAGTCTGATAGAACTTTTCCTCTCCGTGCAATGGAATGGTTAGGTACTTGCATCCAGTAGGGAGGTAAAAAGATGGGAGTCAGCTTATGCTGAGGCCCATCAGCAAGAGAGCAGAAAGGAAGAGCCCTTCAATACAAAGGGTTTGTTTAGGGGGTACATAGTTGTCTGTCACCAGATGACTTTTAGCTGCTGAGCTTGTTTTTACCAACAAATATTCCTGAGGAATCTCCCTTTTGAAGGACACAGTGTTTCCTTGGGATCATTTCCTTTCCACTCCAGTACTTTGCAGTACATTTTTGGATGCTTTCTGTTCTTTTCATTTATCAGATTCTTCTTTTTTTTTTCATCTAGCAAGTCTTAGCTTCATTGTTCGTGTCTTCAATAGCACAAAAGTGTTACTCATTGATATTTAACTACGGCCTCATCATATGCAACATGTTATCATGCCCAGACATCTTTGTCTGGCTGTCATCATCATCTGTCAGTCTTTGCACAGCTGTGAGAGTCTCTGGTCACATCCCCAGCTTCTGGTAGTTGGAGAAGCTCCATCCACTCTGTTGCCCTCTGTTTGCAAGGATGCAATGAGGATCGCTGCTATTAATTGCATTTACTAGTGATTAGACACAAAGGCCAGGTAGTTCTGACGCTTTGGTGTTTCCAACTTCTCTTGCTTTAAACAATGCAGGTTTTGTTTTCCTTTTTATCTTAATATGGTGTTTGTTGGTTTTGTTGCACTGAGAAATGGTGAATTGTGAATCTGAATCATAGAATCTCAGACTGGTTTGGGTTGGAAGGGACCTTAAAGCTCGTCCAGTTCCAAGCACCTGCCATGGGCAGGGCCACCTTCCACTGGAGCAGCTTGCTCCAAGCCCCTGTGTCCAACCTGGCCTTGAACACTGCCAGGGATGGGGAGACGCCCTGTGTGGAAGAAGAAGGCCCGTATAGAAATTGTGATGACTTAAAGGTCTTAAACTTCTGAAGCTCTTGGTTTGAGGGCTGTTGCATATTGAACGTCCATGGGTGCCATGAGGGCTTTCTGGCGTGAATGGGTAGTGAGACATGAGAAGGGCTGAGGATGGGCCAGGAGCCCGTCCTTTAAGAGGATTTAGTTGAGACCTAGTTCTTCTGTTACCCTTTTCTCTCATCTCTGAATGATGGTTGAACACATCTCTGCTCTGTTTTCCAGTGGACGGCATTGACCCCAACTTTAAAATGGAGCATCAGAATAAGAGAACCCCTCTCCATGCCGCCGCCGAGTCTGGCCATGTGGACATCTGCCATATGCTGATTCAGGTCTGTCTCCACTTGTTCTGCTATACAAGCCATTTTCTGTGGTTTCTGGTCTCCTGCCCACATGGCAAAAGCATTTGAAGCTTCAGTGTAGGGCACTGTGCAGCGTGTAGGAGCCTACGTACCCATCACACCCAGCAGTGGTGCAGTGCCAGATGTGCCAACACAAGCGGACCGCAGGCAGGCTGCAGGGCGTCTGCAAGCTGCTGCCAAGATGCTCCTTGTGACAAAGGCAGGTAGGCTGTGGAGCCTGGCAGCCAGCATCTGTCTTCCCTGCAGTCAAAACATGAGTAAGTCCAGCAGGATTTTCCTCTACCGGGTAAAGGTCCCGCATGTGGAAATGAGAGAAGGACAGATGCAAGTTTAGCTGCTTGTCTGAGATTTGGATTCTAATGGAGGGATGATGGTCAAAGACGTAGGGGTGCTTTTGTTGAATCAACTCCAAAATTATGTGAAGGAAAAAGAAGGGTTTAAAAAGTTAGAGTTTTTCCTTTTTGTGCTGCCATTTATCACCTGGAGTGACTGGAAGGATGCTCTGTTTATCCTGTGTGACTGGGAAACCTTAAAGGGCTCTTGAGAAAGCAGCAATGCCATGGCTTTGAGAACAAGCCTGCTGGGTTGTTGCATTTCAGCATCTGGAGTCAGAGGCTTACAAAGTGCTGTTTGAAGATGCAGCTATGGGCCTACCCTCCTGCTCTCACTCAAGTTACTGCACGTGAAGACAGCAGAGTGACTTGTATGAGTAAAAGGAGTAAGATGTTTGAGCTACTATAAACAACTTGAATTAAGTATCAGTAGAGTTGGTTTGTTTCCAAAATCCTTCATCATCTTGTCTCTTCCCTCATGTCTGACTACTGCAGTAGAACAGGATTTGGCTGGGCATGTCCCCAGCTTGTTAAACTTGAAATGCCGTCTTCTCAGGTCTGGTTTAAGTAGCTCTTGCTATTTTAAAGTGATCAAAACAAATGCATTCAGTGGGAGGCACCTGGAAGGGGTGAACCTGAGTCAGCATGTCGCTGCTGTAAGCAGGTCTGTGCTTCACACGTGTACCTGCATGTGTGACCTGCCAGCAGTTGGGCTATCTCAGAGATCTTCTGGTTTTAGGAGTTGAGTGGGTTCCTGACCTAAGCTGAAGAGTTAAAGCAGGCAGGACACACAACACAGGAGTGCTTTGGAAAAGAGTAAGATTTTGGTCCAAGGCACTCCATGCTCAACTGAGAACTGAACTAACCTATGCTCCGAGACCTCTGCAGAAACATTGCCATTGACTTGCACAGGAATAGCTAGACAATCTCCAGGAGTATTTTTACGGCTTCTACCTCTGTTGCAATCAGCAAGTTGTTCCTGCTGCTTGTGACATTGTGAAGAGCTGGCTGCTTTGTTCATTGTGTCCATAGAAATTACAGACCAGGGAAATCAAAGCTGCTGGAGAAAGGAGGAGGCTCATTTTTCCCAAATGATATCTAGAAAGTAGCAGTACAAAATCCATTAATAACAAGAGCTATTTAATACTAGTTGTTGGCTTCCTTATGCCCTGGTTACTGGCTGTAGAAGGCAGGGGGAAGGGCAGGCATTGTGTGCTGCTTCCCAAACCAGGTGGAATTGCACTGTCTTCTTTCTTGGGTTTATTACCTTTTTCTTCTCTTCTCCCCTGCTCAATATGGCTAAATTTCAGTTAAAAAACTTGCTACTAAATCACTCCTTGCACATCCTTCCTCTGCTCACCAGCAGTGATTGTAACTGTTCTTGTATCTGCCTTGGCCTCCTAACAGGCTGGTGCTAATATCGACTCCTGCTCTGAAGACCAGCGGACCCCACTGATGGAAGCAGCAGAAAACAACCATCTGGAAACTGTGAAATACCTTATCAAGGCTGGAGCACTTGTAGATCCTAAGGTAGCAGTTGTTTCCTTATCCTTTTCTCCTGAAGAAGCCTTTGTCCGCCATTTCTTTCTTGATAGGTCTTCGGTGGAAGTGAATAGGCAGAGGGGAGGTGGACTTGCTTGTCTTGGGCATGAAGGCTTGGCAAGGCCATGGTTGTTGGTAGTATCACTGGAGTGGTGCAGTATCCTGGCTGTGAGCAGTTTGGGGCAAGTGCCACCACTGGCTACGTGAAGTTTGTGGCACCGAGTGTAGGAGGTGTTTGAGTTCATCTGGGGCTACTGAAATCCATTGCAGTGACTTTGGAGTTTTCTTTATAGACTCTGATAATGAGACTTTTGGGGTGACATTTTAAAATGGGCTGGTAACTAGGTGCTTGCCAAACCAGCAGAAATGACAGAGGAAGCTTTGCTTTCCAAAGGATTGCCATGTGGTTTTTGCAGTCACGCTGCAGTGGCAAAATAGTACCCCATCTTCAAACTCTACCCTTTAATTTAAAGCAGTACAATAAAACACAGCTGTCTGTTTGCCTGTAGCATGCTCTGGTTACGTTGCAGTCTTGGAAAATACACAGATCATGTATTAGTCCCCTACATCAGATGCTATTTGGAGCTCAGGAGCCCTCCCCATGTGAACTTATTGTTGCAGCCTGCTGCTGTTGGCACAATCCTCTGCTGTTGCTGGGGGGTACAGCTGGGCAGGGATGCTCTTTTCATGAAGGAGCTGGTGGGACAAGGAGGACTGCACAAGGTGCTGCCCACCCCAAGCCTTAAACAGATCCATGAGAGTGTGGTTCTGAGCTGAGAAGAGGGAAAAGTTAAGACAGGCATGTGTGGGTTCATGCTAACCGTTGTCCCAAGTGTCTTGGAGCAGCCCAGATACCTCTTGCCTGATTTATTCCTGAGGAAGTGAAAAGAAGGGTTTTTTTTCTTCTGAAGGCAAAGGAGAGCTTGCAACAGCAAATGAGAAGCCTGAGATCACGTCTGAAGTCTAGACTAGTTTATTATGTTAATTAGTTTCTCACACCAAATTAGTCATCTGTTTGAGAGCAGCAACACTGCAGCTTAAAATCAGCTCCAGCCATTGCAATGAGAAATCCAGACACGAGCTGCTGTGGTGTGCGCCCAGCACAGAGAGCTGAGGGGTGCTGGGGGGCTTCTCAGACCCCAGGTGTTGATGGGGTGCAAAAGCCACAGAAAACCTGCAGAAACTTGAGACTAGAATCTTAGAACCCCAGCCTGGTTTGTGTTGGAAGGGACCTTGAAGTTCATCCAGTTCCAGCCCCCACCACGGGCAAGGACCCCTTCCACTGGAGCAGCTTGCTCCAAGCCCCTGTGTCCAACCTGGCCTTGAGCACTGCCAGGGATGGGGCAGCCACAGCTTCTCTGGGCACCCTGTGCCAGCGCCTCAGCACCCTCACAGGGAAGAATTTTTTTCCTAATATCTAATCTAAATTGGACATTTAGGTAAAAATTATATTAATGTGTGTCTGCTCTACATAGGGTTGAGAAGCTGCACTTGGCTCATGCTAGCCTAAGGGGGAAGCTGTGGTATTATTCAGGTGTAGCGTTTGTAAGGGTGTAGGGACTCCTTCTTCACCCCAACAAGCCCACACTGTAATTCCTGACCCGAGATGTCCTAGCCCTGTGCCACACTCCCCGACAAGCTCCATCTGAAAGCTCTCACCTCCCATGTTTCTTACAGGGGCTGGGCTGGAGGCAGTCATTTTGCTTTTCAGTCTTTCATTTCCTCCTCCTCATTTCCTGGTTTCTGGGCCTTGCTCTGTGCTAAGCTCTTGGGATATAAAGGCCTGATCGAAATCAGGCTCCAGCCGCCGCGATCTTTGGTGTTAGTGTGGGAGTGTCTCCGTTGTGACTCACAGCCTGTCCATCTCCTCCAGACCCTGTATTCTCATCTCCCAAAGGCATTTTTCCTTTCAAGCTGTGGCTGTTTTTCATCTCCTGTCTCAGCAGACAGCTGCGGGCACGCTGGGGACCTGGTCTCTCAGGAGCAGGACACCCCTTTGCCCTGCTTCTGGGTGCTGGGGTAAGGCCTTGTGCTAATAAAATCCAGCAATAAAGCTGTATGAATGGAACATTTCAGGTTGAGACAAGGCTCCTTTTCTGATGTAAAATGAAAACACCTCCTCTGTAAGGGATTTCTGCCTCCCTTGGTTCCCCAGAACATGGTGAAGAGTTGGAGGTGGTTTGCTGGGGAAGGGGAGCATCAATCTGCCAGGATTTGGGGCTGGTGCTTTCCCTAGGCTTCAAAAAGACACCTCATAGCCTTTGCACTCTCAGCCTCCTGTTCTGCATGGGTTGCACCTCTGGGCTTTGTGTAGGGCTCCCTCTGCTCAGTGCTGGCGTTGGCTCCTGCTCTTTTGCCTCCTTCACAGCAGCTGGGGGTTTTGTGAGTCCTCTGTTCTGTCTGGGAACTTCTCTGGCGTTCCTGAGGATCACTGGGGTTGTAGAGACATGGGAAACGCTGGGAAGAGATGTCCTCTGAGTGCTTGTTCTATGGTTGTGTCCAGGATGCAGAGGGCTCCACGTGTCTGCACTTGGCTGCCAAGAAGGGGCACTACGATGTTGTTCAGTACCTCCTCTCCAGCGGGAAGATGGACGTCAACTGCCAGGTGAGTTCTTTCTGCGAGGGGCAGGAGCTGCTTTCCTCGGGTCTGGGACTCAAGTCTCAGCAGAGTTTCTCAAGGACAGTCCTGGGAGGCACTTAAGAACATTCTGTGGTGACAGTCCCATAGGCATCCCGGTCCATCAGAGAAGGTGAATCCCCTCCACTGGCTCCATGGAAACTTTCCTTGCACATGCCTTGATTTGCAGTTTCTCCTTGACTCTGGAGTTTGCTGGAGGAGCCTATTCTTCAAGGGAGTCACTGTGCTCTTCCCTAGCAGGGGAATGGTGGGATCATGGACATGGTGTGGGATGGGTTGAGCCTGGCCCTTGCCATCACAGAGCTTATCCATTGCCATGGGGTGAGGCAGCGCTGCATCGGAGTTCCTGGTTCTTGGGGAACCCCAGCACCCTTGGGCTTCTCAGGTAGTTTTGCAATAGCTCTGACCCAAGATGGATGTTCCTTGTGCCTTTTGGACAGTGTTTGAATGACCTGGAGATCCATTGCCAGTGTGTTGAGCTACAAATGAACTCCAGCCTGCTGAGGCATGTTGGTTCAAATGGTGCTGGGCTCTGCAGGACCCTGAGCGACCTCTTCCCACAGCAGCATAGACTGAAGAAGAGTGATGAGACAAACATAGGGAGGGAAGGGGTCTGTGGCTCCTCAGCAAGGTGCACCCTACTGTGGCTACCAAGGGGATTGTGAAGCCAGCAAGAGACCTCTTGCCCATCCTAAATGTCTCACCCTTTCCCTTTTCCTCCTCAGGATGACGGAGGCTGGACGCCAATGATCTGGGCCACCGAGTACAAGCATATTGAGCTGGTGAAGCTGCTGCTTGCGAAGGGGTCGGACATCAACATCCGTGACAATGTAAGATCTTTCCTGGAATCCATTTCAGAAATCAGCCACTGTCATAGAATCATCATAGAACCACAGCCTGGTTTGTGTTGGAAGGGACCTTAAAGCTCCCCCAGTCCCAGCCCCCTGCCATGGGCAGGGACCCCTTCCACTGGAGCAGCTTGCTCCAAGCCCCTGTGTCCAACCTGGCCTTGAGCACTGCCAGGGATGGGGCAGCCACAGCTTCTCTGGGCACCCTGTGCCAGTGCCTCAGCACCCTCACAGGGAAGAGCTTCTGCCTAAGAGCTCAGCTCAATCCACCCGCCGCCAGCTCACAGCCATTCCCCCTTGTGCTGTCATTACAATCCCTTGTCCAAAGCTCCTCTCCAAATTTCTTGTCAGCCCCTTCAGGTGTTGTGCTGGGAACCATCAAGCTCCAGGACAAATGCTTTTGATTGTGATCCTGTTGCAAGCAGTACCTTCAGCAGTAGCTAGTGCAAGGCAGAGTAGCAAGTCCAGGTGTAGCATCATGTGGTGTGCAATCGACAGGGTGAATTTTTTCTGTATGTGATGTGATTAGGGTTTTCTTTACCTAGATGTTGCAACACTGGGAGGCAGAAGCTATATAGAAAATGGCCTCTTCAATTCCTGGTGCATGTCAATAGCCTCCCATTTAAGGAAGGATCTAAGTTGCAATCACTCCAAGATTTGCTTTATTTTTTGCTTAAAAAGAAATAGATGAGAGTTGATCATTACTATCACTGCACTGTTTTAATCGATGTCTTCAGAGCTTGTCATGGGGAAGGGTTCGAAGTGTGCTGCAGATTGCACTGGAACTGAAAACAGAGTATCATTGCTTAAAATACCTCCATCAAAAAGATGAGTGTTCAGCTATTTCCAGTGCTGCTAGTGAGGGATGAGTACATTCAGTATTTAAGAGCCGCCTGAAGTCGGATTGATTGTTCTCTCTGTGGCTCATGGTTCTCTTTCTAGCACCTTCATAGTCCCTGTAGCTCGTGCTGTGTGCTCTTTTTAGTTCTGTAGCACTGGAGGCATGCTGACTTTCCTGTTGGCTCAGCTTCTAGCCTTTTCCAGCGTGTTGGTTCATGTCTGCCACCTCTCTCATGGATAGATTGAGACTGATATGTAGCTTAGAGACAGATGATTTGCCTGCGTGTCTAAGGTAGGCAATGGACAACCTTGTGTGCAGCCTCCCTCATCCTTGGTACTTGGAGGCAGCTGGAGTGAGAACTCCCTTCTTGTCTGTGCAGAGATTTCCCTGCCCACACTGGCAGTCCCACTCAGAAGGAAAAAGACTGCAAGCCACATGTTGCATGCTGCAGGTGTAGAGCTAAGGATGATGGATCCCAAAGCAATAGGGGTTTAATGCACTAAACAGCCTCTGCTCTGTTCTCTTTCCCCCCAGGAGGAAAATATCTGTTTGCACTGGGCTGCTTTTTCTGGCTGTGTTGACATAGCAGAGATCCTGCTGGCTGCTAAGTGTGATTTACATGCAGTGAATATTCACGGCGACTCACCCCTGCATATTGCAGCCAGAGAGAATCGCTATGAGTGTGTAGTGTAAGTACAGCTCCAGCCCTGCTACTCCTCTCCCTTCCCCTGATCACTCCTTTCTGCCTGGTTACTGGCTGGCAAGCTCAGGAGATCCTTTGAAATGCCTTTGGTGTCTAAGCACAAACCAGGATTGGGATGGAGGGCTCATTTCTCCATTACCCTGCTCCTAGGGGCAATGGGTCTGAAATACAAGCTGCTGCTAGAGCTGGTGGAAAGTAGAGCAAGAAATAAGGAGTGGTGCTGGAGACTTGGGCAGAGGTTTGAGGGGCTGTGCTCAGCCTGGGCTTCCCGACAGAAAGGCCTCAGTCATCCTTGATTAAAGCTTGCTTTTTTTTCTCCTGATAACTAGCATGGCATAATATGGTAACAGGGCTTTCCCTTTGCTCCATCAGTGCTATGAATAAAGTCATCCTGGGTACTCACCAAAAACCGGTGAGTATAAACAAGGGCCAAGTCCAGCACCAGTTTCCTGTGGGAGTTTTTCATTTCCACCCCATATCTTTCCCTGCCAGAGAGAGTTTCAAGCCTGTGTGAAGTTAGGCTGGTACCAGCAGAGTACCTGTCATGCCTGAAGCAAGGCAAGGTTTGCCCAGATCTCTTATGAGTGCCTAGAGCTCAAGTCTGTGGCTTCTGCCAGCACCTTCACATAGAAGGATTCACTGAACCATGCTTATAAGGAGAACTCAGGTGATTATTCACTACTACAGATTCTTCCTTGCCCCTTAAGGGCTCCTGGAGGATGTGATTCAGCTTGTTTTGCCCTTGCACAGTTTCTCTCAGGAGATGCTTACCCTGTCTTGCTCTTTTGCAGTCTCTTTCTTTCCCGTGGCTCGGATGTCACTTTAAAGAACAAGGAGGGTGAGACCCCACTCCAGTGCTCCAGCCTTAACTCTCAGGTCTGGGTGGCCCTACAGATGAACAAGACTCTCAAAGAATCATCTGCTGAGAAGCCTGTCCAGATAGAGAAGGTTGTGAGCAGGTGAGAATACATCTGGCTTTGCCTAGGGGTCATGAAATAGAGCCCCATGGGGGAGGCTGGGGGTCTGGTTTAAGAAAGGACTGCAAGTGCATGCTTAGCCTTTTAAACTGATGTGAAGGTCAGTTTGAGCTTAGCAAGAGCCAAGCACATGCTGATTCAGACCCTGGTTTGTAAATTTATCCTTCAAATGGAAATATAAGCACAAAGAACAATCTGTAAGACGGGGTGGAAAAAAATGAACTCAGCTCGTCTGAACTGCTTTAGGCTTTGAGTGCTCAGTGATCAGAGACAGTAACTCTGCCCCGGGATGGCAGTTGAATGGGCCCTTTTTCAGGGGAGCTTTTCCTCTCTGACAGTTCTCTTTCTCCCACTGACAGAGACATCGCCCGGGGTTATGAGCGGATCCCCATTCCCTGTGTCAACTCTGTGGACAGTGAGCCTTGTCCTAGCAACTACAAATATGTTTCACAGAACTGTGTCACCTGCCCGATGGACATTGATAGAAACATCACCCATTTACAGGTGAGGGACCTTGCGTAGCCACGTGGGTATCTTGTCCTGCTGTGCTGCACCTCAGAATGAGGTTTACATTCAAATGGGAATGTCTGCTCCTAATATGGCCATCAAATTCCAGCTAAGGCTGTAGTGCTAAACTCCAGCTCTTTCTCTAGGAGATGGGATTCCGCTTTATTCCTTTTCCAGCACTTAAGCTAATCTCTGTGATCAGCTGTGTGCTGTAGCTGGTGCTGGTTCATGTGGCTCCCATTTATTGTTTTCCTCTGTTCTGTATCTGGAAAGTTAGTAAGTTGTTGGGAGACCTTCCTCATGCTGGCTGCAGAATCCAGGTCAAGGTCTTCAGTGTGATACTGGAAGTCCTGGAAGGGCTGGGTTGTGAGAGCAGAGGTGGGGAAGTGTAGGGTGAGGGAAGCCCTCTCTGGGCACAGCCCTCAGATAGGTGAAGTGAACTTCCCATGCCCAAACCCTGTTGGGCAGCTGCTGGTGGTGGGATAGCGTTGGCTTGGGGAGTGCTGGAGCCAGCTGGAGCACACATGTGGGAAGAAGTGACAGGCAGGACTGAGATGTCATGTTGCACCATCTCCCAGCACGAGTCCTTGTCCTCAACAACTCCACCCAAGTGTGGAGCACAGCTCATAGGTCATGCAGGAAGGTTAGTAACACAGGAGGACACCCTCTCATGACAAAGGAAGGTGGCACAGTGTGAGAGCACACAGAAATTGCACACATAGATAATGGAGTAAAACCACTGCTCAATTGATGAGACTCGTCCTTCTGACTAAGGAGCTGCAGCAAGAAGACTTGTGATTTCTCCTCTGATCCAGTCACAGAAGTTGCTCTTTCAGTTTTATGTGTGTATGGTGGGGAGTTAACCCCTTCTCTTCTCTTCCAGTATTGTGTATGTATAGATGACTGCTCCTCCAGTAACTGCATGTGTGGCCAACTCAGTATGCGCTGCTGGTATGATAAGGTGAGGACACAGAACCTGCTAGTGCATCAGGTCCCTGTTTGTGAGCTGAACTCTGCACAGTTTGGGGTTTATAGTAGTACCTTTAAGCCAGTTTATAGTATACCTTTAAGCCAGTTCCTTGTACAACTCCTCTCTCTTTGTTTTAAAATGCCTGAAGTTGTAGTCTCGGCTTTGAGGTGTGTGTGATAACAGCAAAACACATAAGCAGGAAAGCTTCTCTAGTGTTATTTATTTGTGTTACTCGCATGCCAACTGAGCCATTAATTACACCCATGTGCTAGAGAGTATTGAATAATCCATGCGTGAAATCAGCTTCCAGTTCAGAGCAGCACAGACAAAGCTGTCGTATGTAAACAAGGGCAGAGTAGTAGAGAGGTTTTTTGCTTGCTTTTATCTATTATCATTGTGATCCTTCTGGCTGAAGGCAAAGTAGGGATGTTTTAACTGCAGCATTGCCAGAAGCCTGGTTTGGTTTGGGTAACCGTGCTTCAATGCTCCAGGGAGAGTTTGAGGTTAACATTTGGACAGGTTCTGCTAAGATCAGAACTTCCGTGAATCTCTGCAGGTTTCTCCCAGGAGGGCTGTTGGCATCTTTCTTTGCTCTGCAGTCATTTTATTTACATGTTAATGCGTGATTACATCTTTCAAGCCTTAAAAGCCAAATTTGTTAAATATGATGAACTGCGTCTATCACTTCCTTAATCCTATCTTGGGTTGGTTAATAATTGAATTGTAGCTTTTTTGGGAGTGTTATTTGGGAAGATAATGTGGTTCAAAGAACTTGGGTGTACTGGCCTTGTGCTCTGGAAGTTTAGGCTTTATTCCAGAGGCAGACAAAGCATCTGCTTCTCCCCTCCAGCACTGCAAATGATAATAATGATGGGGATGCACATTGGGTTTTTGCACAGCTCTGTAAGATATTTTTTTGTGGTGGTGCATAGGGTGATGCCACGCAGCAAAAATTTAGATGGTCTCTTGCTGTTTGGCAGCTGTTGGTGATAGTGATGATGATCTCCAGATGGTGGTGGAACCACTGTTGGGGTAGAGCAGAGCTACTGCGGAAGCTGAGGTCTGATGCTGGTTTGGGTGAGGTTGGGGCATGCCCCACACTGGGGTTCCCTGGCCTGCTTTGACAACTAACCCAGTCTGGAATGCCTCTTCTCTTCAGGATGGCCGACTCCTGCCGGAATTCAACATGGCTGAGCCGCCGCTGATCTTTGAGTGCAATCATGCATGCTCGTGCTGGAGAACCTGTAGGAACCGGGTGGTGCAGAATGGGCTCAGGTGAGAAGGAGGATCCAAACGCAGCTTATCTCGGCAAGACCAGCACCAAACCTGTGAGCTTTCTGGCTCTCTAGTCTCACCTCACCCATAAACCCACAAAACCCCCAAGACTTCCTGAGGTGAGGCAGAAGCTGGGGCAGGTGCCACCCTACAGTGGTGGGATTCATGTGGGTTCCTGTGTGCTGTCGGTGGGAATGATGCAGCAGCAGGTTGTTGAGCTCAGTTAATATTTACACCATGCCCTTCTTGCTGTCCTGTTGAAAATGTGGTGTTCTTTCATCAGCCTAACCATAAAACATGGAAATGACTTGTGGCTTTGCTTGAGCACCCTAGATGTAACTTCTCAGGTGGTGATGTGTGAAGAAAATAGCAGCAGGAACTGCAAAGTCTTCATTTAGGAGAACTTGTAAATTAGCAGTCTGTATTTAACGCCTTTAATATGCAAGAGGGGAGATTTAGATTAGACATTCTTCCCTGTGAGGGTGGTGAAGCCCTGGCACAAGGTGCCCAGAGAAGCTGTGGCTGCCCCATCCCTGGCAGTGTTCAAGGCCAGGTTGGACACAGGGGCTTGGAGCAAGCTGCTCTAGTGGAGGGTGTCCCTGCCTATGGCAGGGGTTGGAACTGGATGAGCTTTACGGTCCCTTCCAACCCAAAACAGTCTTGTTATTCTATGATTCTGTGTTATATAGGCCAGCATGCCTAGATTTGGCTGCTCAGAAGTTCCAGCTATTGGCCTGACTCCCCATGATCGATAACCTGACTAACCCGTTGGCCTCAGTGCTGCAGATCAGCCTCTGTCGTTTTGGTGCCAAGCTAAAAGTGTCAATGTTGTGTTTTGGACCTCTGCTATGGAGAAGTTTGCCACTGCACTAAGTCCAAAGGAATCCCACTGGGAAAAAGACTTTAGCGAAGTTTTTCTAGTGCTGACAACACTTTTATTTGCAGGCCTTGTAGTTTGAATGACATTTTGCAGTATTAAAAACAAGTAAGGGAGAAGCTGGCTGTGTTTCCACAGAGCTTTATCTCTTCTGGCTTTCCCTGCCGAGTTCCAGAGCTCCGGTGTCTCTGTGGGTGTTGATTGAGGAGCTGTACACCTAGAGCTGTTGCTGTTGTATTTTTGCCTTGCCAAAGTGTTTTCTGAAAGCCAGGAAGTGTTGGAAACCCAACCGTGAGCCTGGGAGAGTGGCTGTGTTGGGAAGCCTGCGGTCGGGTGCTTGGCAGAGCTGTGCTTGAGGTCCCTGGGGAGGAAACCTCCTGCATTTGGGCTGCAGCGTGACACATGGGTGTTCCCACTCTGTTTCAGTGCTTCCTTGATCAGATTTGCTCCAAATTAACTCTGCTCAGCAGCACACACGTTTCCATCTGGCAGGGTGACCCGGCTTATCTGGGAAGTTGGGATTGAAGCCCTGGTCCCGCTGCTGCCTGTGTCATCCCCAATAGCAGAGCCTGAACCTGAGCTTGGTGCTGTTCTGTGATGGATGATGCAAAACATGGGGGAGCTTCCTGAACCCTGAACTAGTGTTATAACCACTCTGAGAGTGATCATTCTCATGAAGTCATGTTTTGCCATGGTGAAGGCTTCAGGAGCTGGGAGCAAATACAAGAAAATGCACAGCCCCTGGTTTGAGCTGATGGTGGTGCCAGGAGGGAGCGCTGGGGAAGAGAAGTACTGGGAAAAGCAACAGGGTGAAGTTCAGGTGAACACTGGATTTCTCTTTATTCCGATAACAGCGTTGCTGAGAGTGGGTTTTGGTTCCCTTGGGACAGCATGAGTCTTCCCTAGCCCTGGAGACTCTTCATCCTGCACAAACTCAGGTTCTGGCAGTCAGGAGGCACAGTGACTTACAGAATTGTTTCTCTGCCTATGAACTCCATCAGTAAAATTCCACAGAGCAGCAATTACACCAAGAAGTTTCAAGTTGCAGCATTTCTTCCTTGTCTTTCAGCCAGGGAGCTGGATATGATGGAGCTGCTAAATGCACTGGCCTCTACGGAGGGCAGAGGGATCAGAGCACTTAACTTAAGGCGTTCTTAATTCACCATAAGCTCCCTGCCTTCCCCCTGCAGCACCCACCCTGCAGAGCTATGCTGTCTTAAGTCCCATTCCACCTTCCTGGCCTTCTCCTGAGTGTGCGTAAGGAAAAACAAATGCTGGTGGTGGGAGCCTGGTATTCCACATGGAGAATCCACTCCCACATTCTCCTCCCCAGTCCTGAGTGGTGCGGCTGTGCAGGGAGAAAGGGGTGATGGATGCCCATCCCTTGTCCCCAGACAGTTTCCAGCATAGAATCCCAGCCTGGTTTGTGTTGGAAGGGACCTTAAAGCTCCTCCAGCTCCAACCCCTGCCACGGGCAGGGACCCCTTCCACTGGAGCAGCTTGCTCCAAGCCCCTGTGTCCAACCTGGCCTTGAGCACTGCCAGGGATGGGGCAGCCACAGCTTCTCTGGGCTACCAGTGTCTCACCACACTCCTAGCTATCTGCCCACGTGCTCAGAGCAGTGGTGGGAGTGGAGCATTCCCACAGTGGTGCCAGTGTGAGGACTGGGGGTTGAGTATCAAATTCAGCTTTGAGTTTGTGGTCATGGAAGGTTGCTGCATTTTTTGCTTATCCCTCTATGAAAGTTCATCATCTTTCTGTGCAGTGCTGCTATTAATGTGGCTTCTTTTTCTCTTTCCAGGACTCGATTGCAGCTTTATCGGACACAAAAGATGGGCTGGGGTGTGCGAACAATGCAGGACATTCCTCTGGGAACCTTTGTGTGCGAGTAAGTTCCTCAGCTTTCAGTAGCTCCCACAAGCCCATTGCTTCCTGAGGTGGTTTGCTGCTCTTTAAGGAGAGGTTTTTACACCAGTCAAACTGGCATCGGGCCCTCAGCCAATTTGAATGGAGTTTCCTGACTCCATTCCTGCTCTGTTTGTCCTTTTCCTCGTAGTGTGGAGCTTTCTCTACCCTTTGCTGACTCGATAGGATCTGTGCTGAGCCCTTTCCCCTCTGAAACACAAGTGATGAGGGGAGAATGCATTTGGGTTGTGCTGCACATGTGCTCAACTCATGTGTTTGCTGTGGCTAAGGGGACATTTCAGGCCAAGGCAGTTGGGAACAACTTCTTTCTAGGGGATCTTTTTCTGTTTCAATACTGACTTCTCAAGAGGTTTTCCAATGTCACAGCTCTGGCTTTGGTCTTATTCAACAAACCAGTAAAGCACTTGGTGTTAAGCATGTGTCAGCTCTGATTCACTAAAGTATTTAAGAACAAAAATGTTTCAAATGTATGTCAATGGAAAAAATCTGCCATTGAGTCCCACAGTTTTCAGGCTTTAAAGTGCTATGTGTGCTTTATAGATGTTCTGGGAAGTGTTTTCTTCATTGCAGTGCTCCAGTGAGTTAACACCTTCCAAAGAAGGCTGAACTCGTGGCCTTCATGGAAATAGGTGCTGAGGTTTTCTAGAAGTAGTTACTGATGTTTTGTAGAATTGGGGCAGGGGATTGAGGAAGATCATTGTAGAATTAAGTCAGTTCTGCAGTGAATTGGCCAAGTATTTCTTTCATGTTTGGAGCTGCCAGATGACAACATGTTTTGTGCAGAGGTAAAGCTTAAAACTGCTGTTTGTGGGGAGTGTCCCAAGTCTGTCTTCAGGCGGGGCTTTCTGTCAAGTACCAGAGATCCCAGTGTCCTGGTTTTCAGCATCCAGAGATGAGCCAGAGCCTGCAAGTAAACTGCTCCCAAAGAGGAAAGGCACCAACTTTACCGTATCCTACTGGAATGCTAAACACACAAGAGGTATTGGTAGTAGCGAACTGGCAGCCCAGGGAAACAGGGCAGCCCTGACTGTGTAATGGACATAGACGGGCGCATTGTGGAGCACATCATTGCTGATGGGGTGCAGATACCATAACCATGCTTAACTCTTCCCTTCACCCTTGCCAGGAGATGCTGACACTATCTTCATGATTATCTAAATAAGCTGCATACTAAAAAGCTGAGCTAATTTGTGTCTTGCCCATGCACATTCCTCCTTATCTCCGTCACTCTCACATGCAGTATTTACTCAACTCACCAACACGCAGTGCTCCTCTCCTCCTCCAGCTGCACTGATGGCCTTCCTGTGGTTCTTGGGCAACTTAGAGACTTGGTTTCTTTTTTCCCTCATCTCTGGCAAAGAAGCGCCTGTGCCAGAGGTGTTTGGGGGCTGCTTGCGCACAGCAACTCCTGGGATCAGCTCCTGTGGAAGAGGATTTTGCATTGAAAGTCTGGATTAGAGCCCTGAGCAGCTAGTGGCTTCATACAGCCGTTCTTCCTCTGCTTGGGAAGGATGATAATTTGTATTGGTGTAAGGATGACTTAATTCCATGATTTTTCACGTTTGCCTGCGTGGGGAGCAGGTCTGGGATAGTTCTCACAACACTTTCATTTTGCAAAGCTCTGCTGGTCCTGACTGTTTCTGTGTGTAAATGCCTTTTTTACACACAGGGAGCGTTTCAGCCTGGTTTGTGCTTTAGAAACCTTTCAACTTTTCTCTATAATCACTCCAGCAATCATTTCCCTTTCTGTTTCTGCTTCTGGGCTGTTCCAGACTGGTTTGTATTGGAAGGGACCTCAAAGCTCATCTGGTTCCAACCCCTATCACGGGCAGGGACACCTTCTGCTAGAGCAGCTTGCTCCAGGCCCCTGTGTCCAACCTGGCCTTGAGCACTGCCAGGGATGGGGCAGCCACAGCTTCTCTGGGCACCCTGTGCCAGCGCCTCAGCACCCTCACAGGGAAGAGCTTCTGCCTAAGAGCTCAGCTCAGTCTCCCCTGTTCTATCAGGTTCAAGCCATTCCCCTTGGCCTGTCCCTACAGGCCCTTGTCCCAAGCCCCTCTCCAGGTTCCCTGCAGCCCCTTTAGGCACTGGAGCTGCTCTCAGGTCTCCCCTTCAGGAGCCTTCTCTTCTCCAGGCTGCCCCAGCCCAGCTCTCTTAGCCTGGCTCCAGAGCAGAGAGGCTGTGAATTAGTGGAGTGCAGAAAGTGAGGATCTAGTCTGTTGCTTTCTGTGCACGCCCATTATGTGATTTCATTTCTGTATGAAAGAGTGATGCTTTAATAAGATACCATCTGCATTGAGCCAGGTGTTTTAGCCACCCCTTCAGCCAGAGAGAGCCCCAAGTGTCCCATTTTCCACACTGCATGGAAAACCCTGGAGCTTATGCTGGGACCTTCTTGTTGCTCTTGAATTTTTGCATGCAGTGAGCTCTGGTCTTGCAGTGATGAGCAGCAGGGTAAAGCTCAGGTGTAGTTACTTGCCAGCACCATGCTCAATGTCTTGCCGAGAAGAAGGATGTTGGCTTGATTTAGGGAGTTCTTAAAGGAAGGGACTGAAGCTCTTGCTCTTTTATTGTGTAGGAACATGTGCCTCTTGCACATCCCTCCCTAACTTTCCATCTGGGAAATAAAGGAACTGTTTGTATTTGTAAGCAGTCCTGGAAAGGAAATGAATTACAGGAATAGTCTTTAAAGGAACATCAAACCAACAGTTTCTATTTCGATTGTGGTTTTTAGTTTCACTGAATTGTAAACCTGGAGTAGCTGTCCCTGAGCAGAGCGCTCTCCATGCAGCATTATTCAGCTGTTTCTCAGCTGCTGCTGGCTACTGTGCCATGCTACAGCAATTCCTCTCTGGCCATCATCTTCCTATTGCTTTAGGTCACCACTGAGCATGTGATTTCCAGTAGTGCTTCATAAATAACAAGATGTAGTGGGGCAAAGAGGAGGATCACACACAGCGACAGCCTCCTGCTCTGACCAGATCCCTCGGATTTGGACATTGCAGCCAGATGATCCCTTGTCATGGAATGGGTCCTCTCCAGGTTAATGTTTTGTGGCTCTCCTCTGTCCCAGCCTTGCAGTTAAATGGTGCCTCGAGCCAGAGGGGGAAATGGATACAGTTGGTTAACACTTGGAAATGCCTTGGGAGCTGCAGAGGAATGCTGGGATAATGGGTGCTGATCATGGAATAATGTTGATGCTCCAAAATATTCATTTATTCTTATTGTGAATCCTTTGCTTATAATTAATTAGCATTGCAGTGCAGGCCAGGAAGAGTTAGATATTGCTGTGCTGTTGCTGCTTTCTCGTATCCTCCCTCTGTCTCTGTACCTCTCATTTTGTGTCTCTTGCTTCGATTGCAAGCAGGTCAAGACAGGAAATGTTGAACCTTGACAGTCCAAAACTGCTTACGATGGAGACAGGGAGACAAATGTGGGAACGCCAGTACAGTGGGGACTCCTGCACAAGGGGGTTTGCAGCAAAACCAGTGTCTGTCTGGGGTGTGGAAGGTGGTGGGTGTATTTAGTTCTCAGTGAGCCAGGCCAAGCAGCACATGCATTTTGGTGCTCAGAGGACCAGGTTGTAATCTGCCTTGCACCTGGTTTCACAGCAAGGTGGTTGTTACTGGACCACAGTTCTGATTTATTCTGGCTTGAGAGGGATAGAGAAAGAAGGTGGGATCTTTCCAGGTTAGGTTAGACCTAAGACTTCAAAACCAAACCTTTATAAGGTATGTAGCCTATGTAATCAGTCAAAATATGGAAAATATGGGAGGGACAGATATAACCATTTTGCTTTGGGATATAAACAGCACAAGCACTGCAGTAGTGTACAGGAACGCCCGGACATGAGTCTGAACAGAAGGAGAATTGGATTAATGTGTTGATCTTGGCCAACAAAGAGATTTGCAGAAGGAAACATATTCCTCGGAGGAAAAGTAAATTTTATTGGAAGTAAGACTCCAGTTTTAATATTGAAAGTGTTTCCCTGAAAAGATGGACTTTGGAGCAAGATTTTAGCTGTTGTAAGCTGGCAAAGCTCAGTTTGCCTGGGTGGCTCTGAGGTGACCTGCACTGTGAGGCTAGGGATTGCCACCTGTAGCTGAGCTGTATTTCTTTCCCTCCTCTCAGAAAGAGAAGTTTAAACCCAAACATATGATTGCATGAGCATCTTATCTCTGCCTTCCCTGTATGTCTGCAGGTACGTTGGTGAGCTGATATCTGACTCGGAGGCAGATGTCCGTGAAGAGGACTCCTATCTCTTCGACCTTGACAACAAGGTACTGTATCTGGAGGTGTCTAATGAGACAAACCCAAGGTCTTGCCTCTTCATAAGGGCAAAGAGAGTATTTGTCTCCATCTTGACACAGCAAAGAGGAGAGCCACGACATTTAGAGGGGTTGAGGTAAGGCTTAGGGCTTGTTAAAGCAGTGCTGGGCTAGCGTGGTGTATGCTGCCCACACCAGTTTTGATGCAAGATGCTCTTCTGTCAAAACTGTTCAGGTATCCTGAATTGAGTTGTTCAGTTTTTGATACTCAGTGTGTATACGCAGGCTTGCAGTCCTGACTGACAGCTTTGTGAGTTCCTCATAAAAAGATGGGTTGGAAGACTGAAAAAGCAAGCCCGGTTCACTCAAAAGGGATCCATCAGCAGGAGCTGGAGGCTTGTTCTGCTGGTAGTTACCCTGTGTTGCTCTGTGGAGAGCTGTCTAAGAGCAGAAACCCTGCTTTGAAAAGTGCCATGTAAAGTTTTTTATCAAAGCCATCACTTCAGACTTTGATTGGGAAGGGAGGAGAGAGGTGAGCTGGGGACTCAGAGGAGTGTGGTGGCTTCCAAGACGTCTTGTTTCTGTCATCAGCTAATGACAAAGAAGCTTTGCTTTATTTTTTTTGCCTTTTTTTCTTTTTAAAGCAACACACTGAACAACTGAAAGAAGACAAGTGATGAGTGTTGTAGTCAGTCTGAAAATGGCAGGGTCAAACTGTGATTATGGAGTTGAAAAGCACCAGGGACTTCAGCCTGGTTTGTGCATTTAGAGCTAGAGCCCACCTGGGCCTCGCCTGGCCTTTAGGTCAGCCCCTGGCTGGCTGCCTTGATGGAGAACCTCTGGGTTTGCTCATAGGAAGCCTTCAGTGAAGCAAAGAGGAAGACCCAAGGCACAAGCATTGTCTTTTTTCAGGGTGTCTGAGGCCTGGGGAACACCACTTGTGACTCCATTCAGCCCCACTCTTTGGGCCTGGCCATCCAGGCAGGTTTTTACCCAGTGATCAGTGCACCCATCCAAGCCATGAGCAACCAGTTTCTCCAGGAGAATGCTGTGGGAAATGCTGTCAAAGGTTTCACTAGGGTCAGGTAGACAATATCCACAGCCTTTCCCTCATCCACTAAGTGGGTCGCCTTGTCATAGAAGATCAGGTCAGGCAAGCAGGACCTGCCTTTCATAAACCCATGATGTCTGGGCTTGGTCACCTGGTCATCCTGTATGCACAGCGTGATGGCACTCAGGATGATCTGCTCCATAATCTTCCTCAGCACTGAGGTCGGACTGACAGACCCGTAGTTCTCTTGATCCTCCTTCTGTCCCTTCCTGTAGATAGGCATCACATTGGGTAATCTCCAGTCAACCAGGACCTCCCCAGTGAGCCAGGACTGCTGAGAAATGATGGAAATGCCTTGATGAGCACTTCCACTAGCTCCTTTAGCATGCTTGAGTGGATCCCATCCATTCCCATAGACCGTGTGTGTCTAAGTGGCATAGCACGTCACTGACCATTCCCCTTTGGATTATGGGGGCTTCATTCTGCTCCCTGTCTCTGTCTTTCAGCTTAGGGGCTGGATACCCAAGAATAACTGGTCTTGCTGTTAAAGACTGAGGCAGAAAAGACATTAGGTACCTCAACCTTTTTCACATCCTTTGTCACTATGTTTCCCTCACATGCAATAAAGGATGGAGATTCTCCTTAGCCCTCCTTTTGTTGGTAATGCATTTATAGTATCATTTTTAATTGTCTTTCACAGCAGTAGCCAGATTAAGCTCTAGTTGGGTCTTGACCCTTCAGATTTTCTCCCCATACCCTCATGGCAAGGTGGGAAGCACTTTGCTTTGGGACTCTTCCTCCTCAGCAGCTTCACAGTGAGGACTCTGCCTGGGTCAGTCAAGGCAGCAGAATCCTTTCTCAAGAAGCACATTTTGACTTGCATGGTGGAGAGCCCACATCTTTCCAGACGGGCACTAGATGTGGTAGTGGGTGATGTTGCCCTCACCAGCCAAGGCATTTCCATGGAGGAAAGTGAGGGGATGGTGGGAATTACTGATAATTGCAACACAAAATAACAGCGTGTGTGTGTTACAGGACCATGTGGGGTGATGCTTCCCCAGCCGTTGGGACACCTTCCCTGGGTTCCTGCCCCAGTGGGGTGGTATGATCTGGCACCACTTGTCCATTAACAGTGGTGAGGTGCTTGCTCAAAAGGGAGCTTGAGCACCGCTAATGGAGCCTTTTGCTTTTGGCCTCTTTGCAACTGAAATTAGCTCCTGTAATTAAAGCCTCTGCCTTGCACAGTCATTCTCTGCTGGAATAAAAAAGCCCTGAGGGAGGTTCTTTTCTTTTCAAGGAAAACAAAATATTACTGCTCTTTGGAAAGGGAATTTCTGTGTTCTCCCTTGCACTTTTATCTGCAAAAACCTGTGTTTTCTTGAGGCTCCGGCTTTGTGTTTCCTCGCTGTCATGTTCAATTAGAGGACAGAACAGATGCTATTCCCCTATCCAGCAGCTTGTACCTCTAAGGTGTTTGTCTGCACCAGACATCAATTCCACCGTGCCAAGCTGGTGCTTTACCTGGGCAGGGTGGAGAGAGCCAATGGACCAGGCAGTGACAGGAGCATTGGGCTGGTGTGGGCAGAGGGCTGCGCAGAAAACTGGGGGTTCAGGGTACTGTTGGATCTAAAAGTGTGTGTTTAGTCCTTTTAAACCCACAGTGGGCGTCCTGCCCTGAAGCTCTGCGGAGTATTGGTGGAATGACCAATAATTTGGTCAATTGTTTTATTTTAACAAGTAGCAGTAATCATAGAACCATGGAGTCATGGAATGGTTTGGGTTGGAACGGGCGTTAAGGCTTCTCCAGTTGCAACCCCTGCCACGGGCAGGGACCCCTTCCACTGGAGCAGCTTGCTCCAAGCCCCTGTGTCCAACCTGGCCTTGAGCACTGCCAGGGATGGGGCAGCCACAGCTTCTCTGGGCACCCTGTGCCAGCGCCTCAGCACCCTCACAGGGAAGAGCTTCTGCCTAAGAGCTCAGCTCAGTCTCCCCTCGGGCAGGTTAAAGCCATTCCCCTTGGCCTGTCCATACAGGCCCTTGTAAAAAACGTGCTCATACTAAACCCAGCCTCACCTCATGGCTACTGACACATTTCTCCCCTAGGATGGAGAGGTTTACTGCATCGATGCCCGTTTCTATGGCAACATCAGCCGCTTTATCAACCACCTCTGTGAGCCAAACCTCATCCCCGTGCGAGTGTTCATGTCGCACCAGGACCTCCGCTTTCCCAGGATCGCCTTCTTCAGCACGAGGCACATAGAAGCTGGAGAAGAAATTGGGTAAGTGCTGTCCTGGGGCTGCCACTGCCTCGCTGCAGGGAGAATTGAGTGTGGTGGAATGAAAGCAGTGCTGCTCCTGAGCAGGGTCATAGAATCATAGTCAGGTTGGAAAAGCCCTTTAAGCTCACCCAGTCCAACCATTCCCAGCACTGCCGAGGCCACCACTGACCCATGGCACTGAGGCCTCGTCTCCACGCTGCGTGAGCACTCGCAGGGCCAGTGCCTGCAGCCCTGCCCTGGGCAGCCTGTTCCAATGCCTGAGCACCCTCTGGGGCAGGAATTGTTCCTCAGCTCCATCTAAACCTGCCCTGGTGCAGCCTGAGGCCGGTTCCTCTTGTCCCATCCCTTGTTCCTTGGGAGCAGAGCCCAGCCCCTCCTGGCTCCATCCTCCTGTCAGGCACTTGTAGGGAGCCATCAGGTCCCCCTGAGCCTTCTCTTCTCCCAACTGAACCCCCCAGGTCCCTCAGCCGTTCCCATCACACTTGGGCTCCAGGCCCTGCACCAGCTCTGGTGCCCTTCTCTGGCCCCGCTCCAGCACCTCAATGTCTCTCTTGTAGTGAGGGGCCCAGAGATGAACACAGGATCGCTCCATCCCTTCAGTCCCAAGGGATCCCACAAGCACACTCCATCCCCTGAAGCGTTCCAGACCCCCCAGCTCTGAGGATTGCCAACCCTGGCCTCTGGCTCCA
This sequence comes from Lathamus discolor, assembly GCF_037157495.1. NCBI lineage: Eukaryota > Metazoa > Chordata > Aves > Psittaciformes > Psittacidae > Lathamus > Lathamus discolor. The sequence goes on along the minus strand of NC_088898.1, from coordinate 9,578,650 downwards.
GTGCTCCCTTTTGCTGCTGTGTGCTGGTGCTTTGCAGTGACCCCATCTCTGTCTCTCTCTTGCAGCTTTGACTATGGAGACAGGTTCTGGGACATCAAAGGCAAATTCTTCAGCTGTCAGTGCGGTTCACCCAAGTGCAAACACTCGAGCTCAGCGCTGGCCCAGCGGCAGGCGAGCACCTCGTCCCAGGACACGCAGGAAAACGGGCTCCCCGACACCAGCTCTGCCACAGCAGCCGGCCCCTTTTGAGGCTCCGCTCCCCAGAGACTGACTCCTTTTAACCCCATAGATTCACAAACTGTCTGAATTTCCATTTACAGAGAAAAAAATGAAAAAACACACAAAAAAAAAGCCCTCTCCAGGAAAGCCAAGAGTTCGTGACACTTAGGGCTGTGCCACCGACTGTTACTTAAGGAATAAGTAAAAGCAAACCCTGCCTCCGTGATGATGTTCTCTCCTCCCTGGGCCTGCAAAGCTGCTGGGTTTCACAGTGTGGAGGGGTGGCTGGTGCAGTTTTCTTCTCCGTGCAAGCTGTCCTGGCCTCCTCCTCTTGGTGTGCTCCTAAGTGTTGTCCAGGGGAGAGCCTCCCGTCCTCGGAATGTTCATTGAATGGATCACTCATGCCAAGTCATCTCCAGTTCACTTGGAATAAACTTTGAGTACTTGATGGGACTTTGTTGCTAAGCAGAGGGAGGGAGGTGCTGGCGTTCGGGGTGCTTGGCACAGCCCCGGGGCAGGTTCTGCTGGTTGGCTTTTGTTGGTTTGGTTGGTTTTTGGTCGGTTGGTTGTTTCTAATCATGGATTTCTCCCACATCTCACAGGACGTTGTGGTGGGGCCTTTCCTTAGGAGCTAGAGGGCATTTCTGACAAATACCCTCCTTGTTCCCAAATCCACCGGCTTCTTTCTCTTCCAACGAGAGGAAACCCATGCTCCTCACAATCCCTTTGGTCCCTGGCTCTCCCTGAGCCAACCAGAGATGCTTCCCCTGAGCCTCGGCTCCCTTTGGGCTTTCTCCATCAGGAACCAGCTCTCGTCCGCACCACTGGGCCCTGTTACCGTCTCCATGGAAGGATTCCCCTCGCCCCATCGCATGAGGTGATGTAGAGAGGGAAGGTCGAAGGGGATCGTACAAGACACTAAACTTCTGCAGCAATTCAGGTTTTTCCTTGTTTTTATAAACACGAAGTGAATGATAAACGTATTCTAGAGGACCTCGACTCGCGGCCGCCGCCAGGGCGAAGAGCAGGCGAGGACATCCCACATGCCACCAGCTCGTCTGTTCCCATCCCTTTCCTCAACGCTGGGCACCTTCGATTCGTTTTTAAGCCACACGCTGTGAGGTTCCAAGAAACTGAGTTATTTTTTACCAGGACATCGGGGACTGACATTAAAAAACTACAACTACACAATAACAAAAACCCATGAAAAAGAAAAGCAACCCCAAGAACACCCCCCAAAAAAAACCAAAACGACAACAAAGAGAAACCACACAACAAAACGGTGCTGATTCTGGTGTGATTTTTGCTCACCACGTGAATATAAACTTATCAATTGTATAAAAAGAACAAAGTGATTTTAGTATAAAACTGCAGGAAAAAAAAAACAAACCTTTTTTTAAATGGTTAGTATTGTAGTGTGAATAAAATTCGCCATCACCTTTTGTGTGGTGGCTGCGCAGGTCATTACCTTCAGTTTTGTTCTGTTTCTGTTTTTTGCATATATCTTTAAATACTGTAATTAGGGCAGTACCAGTTTCTTTTGTTCATCTCTCCTAGAACATTCATAATGCCGTCATGTTTATTATTATTATTTGCGGTTGCTGTTTCGGCCGTCGCAGGAGCGCTCTTTTGGCTCCGCTCATTTTTCTTGTTCTGTTTTCAACGAAATCAATAAAAAAAAAAAAAGGAAAAAAAAAGGAAAAAAAAAGAAAAAAAAAAAGTGTTTTAAAAGGATTTTGGGGTTTTCATGTGCAGGGCCTGGGGCTGGCACCATCCAGGGGCTTGGAAGTGAAAGAAGGAGTTAAACCGCCAGCCCTGCGGACTTTCAAGGTGGGAAGAAGCAGCCTGAGCATTGCTTTGAGGTATGGGGGAAGCTGGGGTTTATGTGTTCTGTAATTCATGGGATCCCAGCCTGGTTTGGGTTGAAGGAACCTTAAAGCTCCTCCAGCTCCAGCCCCTGCCACGGGCAGGGACCCCTTCCACTGGAGCAGCTTGCTCCAAGCCCCTGTGTCCAACCTGGCCTTGAGCACTGCCAGGGATGGGGCAGCCACAGCTTCTCTGGGCACCCTGTGCCAGCGCCTCAGCACCCTCACAGGGAAGAGCTTCTGCCTAAGAGCTCAGCTCAGTCTCCCCTCGGGCAGGTTCAAGCCATTCCCCTTGGCCTGTCCCTACAGGCCCTTGTCCCAAGCCCCTCTCCAGGTTTCCTGCAGCCCCTTTAGGCACTGGAGCTGCTCTCAGGTCTCCCCTTCAGGAGCCTTCTCTTCTCCAGGCTGCCCCAGCCCAGCTCTCTCAGCCTGGCTCCAGAGCAGAGCTGCTCCAGCTCCAAGTCTTTGGTCTCAACATTGTTCCATTTGGGAGCCCAGCCCCTGCTTGTGAATCTGCTTGTGAGCAAACCCTGGGATGTTCCCTGTGCTGGGAAGCGGTGTCGGGAGGGACGGTGGGGCTGGGCTGGGCTTGGGGTGCTGTGGGGTGCACCCAGGGAAGTGGTGCTGGGAGGTCCCCCCAGGCGTTGTGGGTCCAGAGTTCCAGACACGGGTAGGGGCTGCCAAGGCAGCAGGACTGAGCACAGCCAACGCATGCCCTCGCTGCTGACCTGTGTGGGGAGCAGGACAGAGCTGAGTCGCTGCCGGTCAGCAGCTCATAGAAACAGCAGGGGAAGCCCAGCCTGGTGCCAGCGGGGGCAGGAGGAGCAGGGATGAGTCTGGCCACATCCTTGCACCCCTTGCCCACCTCTTGTCACCCAGTGATGTCCCTCCTCATCCTCCCTCACCTCAGGCTTGAGGTCAGTAAAATGCGATGTCTGGAGGCTGGGTTGGTTTGATGGGACAGGGCAGGGCTGCAGGCACCGGCCCTGCAAGTGCTCACACCCCGTGGAGACGAGGCCTCAGTGCCATGGGTCAGGGGTGGCCTTGGCAGTGCTGGGAACGGTTGGACTGGATGAGCTTAAAGGGCTTTTCCAGCCTCTATTCTGTGACTATGTTGAGTTTTTCTGCTGGGATTGCATTGGGTGCCATTGGGATGAGCCAGAGCTGTCAGGGAAAGCAAGCAGGACCCTTGAAGGCACCCACATGCCCTCGCACATCGAGACCATTTAACTACAGGCTAATTACAATCATTCATTCCAATAGTGGGTAATTAAACACCGTGATGAGAATAAACTGCTGTCATTGAAGGTGAGAAACGAAAAACCCCCGGGGAAATGCAGGCTCTGAGCGTAATGTTCCTAAATGAGCCCTTTTCCTGGTGTTGAGGGTGGGAAACGCACAAGGGTTTGGGGTTCATGGGGTTCACAGTGCTGGCCCTGGGTGCAGGGCGGGTGCTCACATGGAGGTTGAGCATGGTTTGCTTGCAGGAACCCCCGGCACCGCTGAGCGATGCCTTTGCTTTCCTGTGCCAATAACTGCACATTGAAGCTCCGCATTTAAGGCCCCTCCACATTCCACAGGTGAGGATGAGCTGGAGAAGGGCTGGGTGTTTAACAGGCATTTCTGCCCCGAAACAGGCGGTGTGCACCGGGGGGCTCTGGGGTTGGGGTACGCGGGTGAAGCTGCCCCCACTCAACTGGGGGCAGTGACTTGTTAAGAAGCTTCACTTCAGTTGCATCGCTCCAAGGATGCAACAACGTCGATGTCAGTGTTTTGCCCTGCAGCGAAGCTGCTTGGTCACTGATTGCTGGCTCCTTATGAAGCCCAGGGAGGTGCCTGTGGCTCTGATCCTGCTTTGTTTGATGGAGACATTTCTCTTCTTTTACTGCAGCGCAAGCATCTGCTCCAGGCTTTGCTCCCCAGCAGCCGGCTGTCGCTTTGCTCATGCACCCCCAGCACAGGAGCATCTCTTTTCAGCCACTGCCAAGCAGGACACGAGGCCTCACATCCACCCTGTGCGGGGCCAGGGCTTCCCTTAGCTCTGCTCTAAGTGCGCGGAAACCTTCAGTCACCCCTTGGCCTCGTGCTGTGGATTGGGGCACTTGGCGAGCGATGCTTTGGGGTGTCCCCATGGTCACAGAGCTGTCCCCAGGAGTGGGACCACGTGGATGGATGCTGGATTTGGTGCTGAGCTCAGGCAGGCGTGGGGCTGAGCTGTGGCGGCATCTCGAGCATCCTGCAGCATCTCATCCTTGCCCATGTGGATGGCAGGAGGGCAACGGGGCAGAGCCCTGATTTCAGAGAGCTGGAGGAGATGCTGCTCTCCTGCCATGCATGGAGCATCCCTACTCCCCTTCTTGTTCCCACTGGATTGCTCTCAGGGAATGCTGGTGACCCCCAGCGCACCTCCCTCCTGGTGAGCATCAGCCCCTATAGCTGTAGGGGAGCATCACACAGGGGCCAGTCCCCTGCTCTGGGACCAATGGATGAGACACGGATGGATCAAATCCGGCTCGTGCAAACCCTCTTCTGGCTCCTGTCTCTGGGGGCTGCTGGGCACCGGGGGTGTCAGAAAGGCACCAAAAGGCAGCGTCTGCTGCCCTGGAGCTGCCCTGGGCCAGCAGAGCCAGAAAACTACCCTGAAATACCGGAGCTGCTCTGGCTGCTCCTCATCACAGCCTCTGTCCCTTTGTCCCGCAGCGCCGAGCTCCCTCGCTGAGGAGAGGCGAGGGCGATGGTTATTCTGCAGCCTGGAGGAGTTATGAAAACTCTATAAAAGCAGATCTCACCCCGCGTCTCATTCCTGAGCCTTTGCCAGAGCTGGAAGAGAGATTCGTTTATCTCACCGATAGCACCGAATATTCCCTCCCTGCTGAAAGAGCTCCCTTATCGCCCTTTTAATTTCCTTTCCAGTGCTTTGGGCAGGATGAAAAGCCACGGGTGCTGTTGCTGTTGGCAGCGAAAGGCACTGATGTCCTGGCTGCTGGGTACGAGAGCCTCGCACCAGGCTTCAGGCTTAAAGGCCACAGATGGGATGGGAGGGATGAAGCAGGCGAGGGGAGAGGCTGTGGCAGCCCCTGCCTGCCATTGATGGACTAAATGACCAGCAAAGCAAATATTGCTTAACAGGGCCTGAAAGCAGCAGTGGGATGACTTGGAGGGGGGGGCTGAACAAGGGCAGCCCATGCCTGAGTTTTCCTGCTCAACTTTGCCTTTTCATTTCTGTTTATCCAAAGGGAGAGTCATTACAGGACTCAGCACCTATTGACTGTGCTAAGCAACTGCTGGGGCTCCTGCTTTGCTGGTGGCAGAAGACATTGAGGGGGACACGGTCTTGCTGGATGTACCTGCAAGCTGGTCCCTTGGTTACCTCTGCTCTTACTGCAGCATCGAAGCAGCCCTCAGCAAGGAAATGCCCCTGTGACCAGCAAGCTTGTATTTATAATGAATAAATGCTCCCCAGCCCCTCTGGGATGGGTGGGGAAGTGGAAGGAAGGAAACAGGCAATGAGAGTGTTCCATCCATGTCAGATCCCAATCAACACGCGCTCAGCATCAGCAAAGGTGGCCAAAACAGCTCGGGTTTGTTTGGCAGCTCCTCTCCTCTCCTCTCCTCTCCTCTCCTCTCCTCTCCTCTCCTCTCCTCTCCTCTCCTCTCCTCTCCTCTCCTCTCCTCTCCTCTCCTCTCCTCTCCTCTCCTCTCCTCTCCTCTCCTCTCCTCTCCTCTCCTCTCCTCTCCTCTCCTCTCCTCTCCTCTCCTCTCCTCTCCTCTCCTCTCCTCTCCTCTCCTCTCCTCTCCTCTCCTCTCCTCTCCTCTCCTCTCCTCTCCTCTCCTCCTTTCTGCGGGAGGCCTGGAGGGTTTTAATCCTGAATCCCAGAGTGCAGGGTTGGAAGTGACCTCCCCGAAACAGCCGGTGTGGAGTGGGGAGCTCTGGGGTCTGGGTATGTGACAGGGAAGCTGTGGCTGCCCCATCCCTGGCAGTGCTCAAGGCCAGGTTGGACACAGGGGCTTGGAGCAAGCTGCTCCAGTGGAAGGGGTCCCTGCCCGTGGCAGGGGTTGGAGCTGGGTGAGCTTTAAGGTCCCTTCCGACCCAAAGCAGGCTGGGATCCTGTGATCATCTGGTCCAGACAAGGTGTCCCAGCACCACATCCAGCTGAAGCTTTCAAGTGTCCAGTACTGGGGAATCCACCACCTCCCCAGGGAGATCATTCCAGTGGCTGATCGTTCCCACTGGGAAAAATTTGCCTCCTGTGTCCAGCCGGAACCCTCCCAGGAGTAACTTGTGCCCATCACCACTCATACTCCTTGTAAAAAGGGAATCTCCATCTCTGTAGCCATCCTTTAAACACTGGAGCACACAGCTGAATGCTGGAACAGGTACCTAAGATGAAAGCTCTTGTCCCCTGCCCAGACCTCCTGGGACCAGGTTTATGCCCCAGGGCTGCCAATGCTCTTATTGCGCCATCACAACCTGATGTTTGGCTGGGATTAAATCCATCATTACAGCAAACTTCCCCAGCTGACCTGGTAGGAGCAAGGCATCGGCACAGTAAGCCAAGACTTTGCTTAAATCCTTGGAGCTCTGCTATCTAACAAGAATGACAAGAGACTACATTAGGGAAAGGGCTGGCTATTTTAAGAGAGATCCATTGCCAGCTTCCCTGGCTACAGAAGTCTTTAATACCACTGCAGGAATAGAAAGTGTTGGACACATACGGATCCTACGCGCCCAGTTAACCACTGAGGGTGGGTTTGCAAAGGGTATGAACGCCTCTAAGCCTGGGGAGAGCCAAGAGCATTTTGGGCTGAGCTGATTTTGAGGAGGTGGCTGGGAAGCGTTTTGCATTTGGGATGGTTTTCCCTTCCCTAAGGAAAGGGGAGAAAGGGTAAATGCTGCCAGCTGGTCTTTACAGACTGATTGATTCCCATCCCACGCTGCTGCTCTACTGGGGATGCTTTAAACCACCAGTGCTGGGTGTGAAGCATCTGACCTGAGCTCTGCTGCATGAGCACAGGGTCAGTGGGAGGCTAAATAAGCTGGAGCAAAGGTAAGATGTGGATTTGTGGTGTTGATAAGGTGGAAAATATAAAGATTTAGGGGTTAGAAGCCCTCTCTGCTGGGTGCGCCATGCTAATCCCATGGAAAGGAACTGCCTGGAGCCTGCTGCATCGAGTTCACAAAGCACCCAGTTATCGAGAGCTTCCCCTGTCTTCTGAAGGAGCTCCCATCTGTGTTTTCAGAATGAGGTTGATTTCAATGGTGATGTATTTGTGGTGGGTAATAAGCTTAAAGAATCAGCAATCCTGGTTTGAAAAGCAGAACAAGATGCAAGAAATCACTGGGGTTTTTCTTCCTTCTTTCAGAAAACACAGCGGCAATGAAATAGCTGTGATGGGTAAATAATAGAAGCCTTCTGTGGGGCTCCTTTGTACCAGATAAAGTATAAAGCCCCAGTGCTGCAGGGCTGAGGGTGGGTAGAAGATATTCCACCTGAGCAACAGCAATTAGTGCGCTTGGCTTTGTCCTGGTCGTGCCTTGTAAATGCAATTCTGAGCAGCAAAGAAGCAGATAAGCTTTGCCCAGCCACAATAAGACAAATACCCTCTGCTGGGAAGAGGGTTTCTCTCCAGTCATGCTGGAGGAAAATAACTGGGATAAATTGCTTGGGGATTAGTGAACAGCAGACACGGCCTGCGATGTCAGCGAAAGGATGGTGTAAATGGGTAAGGAACTGGGGAGGAGGTTCTTGCATCGTGAAGATCCCCTTGGTGGGGAGGGGATGGAAGTTCGGGAGCTGGAGGGAGTTCAGCAACTCCTGTGGCAAGGGAGCATCATTTCTGCTGACGCCCGCCTGCGTCTCCCTCCTGCTGTGGCTGGAGCCACTTTTCTGCCCACGGTGCAAATGTCCCCAAGCAGCCGCAGCTCTTCGGGGGGAGCAGCTCGGGTTGGTACCCAGCGGGGCCTCGGGGTGCAGGGAGAGCAGGCCGTGCTGACTCAGTGGGCAGAGATGTGATGCTCAGCACCAGCAGCGCCCACCCTGCGCGCTGGGATGGGGAAGTGCCAAGCTGCTGGGTTTAGATTGGAGATAAAAGCAGATTCAGGCAACTTTGTGCTGATGCTTTTTCTGCTGAAGCTCTCCCTGCGTTTCACCTGGGTATAAATCATCTTCCTGAACTTGGCTGTTGCTAAATCACTCAGCTATGAGATATGAACGTGTCCAGCTCTGCCCCAGGCTTGGTTGTGTTTAGTGGCTCACCCCTCACCTTGCCTTTTGCTCTCCCCATTTAAAGGCTTTGTACACTTTAAGTAGTGGCATGGATGCTCTTACCCTGCCCTCTCTGAACCCTCTCCATAGCTGGGAGATATCTCTGTGCCTCAGTTCCCCATCCTTAAAATGGGAACGACGGTTCCCAATGGACTGTGTGGTCCTTTTGGCTTGCCCACGGGCGTTGGAAAACCTCACCCCAAGTCCTCAACTACTAGTGAGGGTGCTGCTGTGCTGGGTCCTGTGTGTGCCTGGGAGAGGAGACCCTCTTGCTCCCATAAGAAGACAGAGAATAGAAACTCGAAGATCTGGGGCCAAACTTACAAAGACATGGGGGAGATACAGCAAGCCTTGGGCTACAGCACAGGCTTCTAAAACAAGCCTGGAAAGCAGATTTCGCAGATAAGTATTTTTAGTTTCATGCTTTTGGATTATTCTTTCTGCAAAAGTGCCCAAGGAAGAGCTCAAGGCCAGGTTGGACACAGGGGCTTGGAGCAAGCGGCTCCAGTGGAAGGGGTCCCTGCCCGTGGCAGGGGCTGGACCTGGATGGGCTTTAAGGTCCCTTCAACCCAAACCAGGCCTGGATTCTATGAAAGGACTGTTGCAAACATCATTAACCTATGGCAGAAGGGAAAAGAGAACCAAGTGACCTGCAAACTCTCCATCCTTGTGTCTCCATGCAGTGCGTCTGCTGGCAAAGGTGGAGGTAAGCCCCCAGGCTGGGTGTGCTCCAGAGCCAGTGCTCTGGCTGCTGTGGATGTCTATCTCCATGCCAAGCAGCCTCCCAGGACACAGAGACCTCTCCGTCCAGCTCTCCTATAGCAGGAGACCCAGCAGCACAGCATCTGCTATTACAGACAAGCCAGCAGCCCAGATACAGTGACCTCTGTTGGGGTGTGATGCTTTAAATGGTTTCCCTGTGCACAGGTTCAGCTCTGTGCAGGCTGCTCTGTGCAGGCTGTGTCTCTGTGGGCCGCAAGGTGACTGTCCCTGTGCTATCCCTGCTTGCTGGCTTTGCAGCTCCGTGTGTTGGAAAAGCGCTTCCCAAACCCTCTGTGTTGCCTGAAGGTGCTGTTTGATGTCGCTGCATCTGCTCTAAGTGTGGAGGTTTCCCCTGCGGGTAAAAAATACACGTTGTGGTGGATGGTGCCTGGCTCTCCCGGTCTGCTGGCCTATGCAAAATCAGTTCCTTCCAGTTGTTTTCACTATCTCCATGATTCTTCATGAATTGCACTCAGGAAAGGGTCAGACAAGGGACGTTTGGCTTGGTTATGCACAGATTTCCCTGGAATTCCAGCATGGGAAAGAAGATGGAGCCCCGGGTCCTGAGCCTTCCTTGCAGCCACACCGCCAGTGTGATGCTGGTGTAGTCATTGCCCCATGGACCTGGATCAAAGGAGACTCACTTCTGCTGATACTGGGCAGAGGATGGGGACAGAAAAGGGGTTACTGGGAGCTGCTGCCATCAGCCAGACCCAGAAAGTTTTATTTCTCTGGCAACAACGGTTTTGCTGCATATTGGGTTTTGCTGCATAAGGAATTCAATTTAGAAAACATCATGCTGAGGAGAGGACGAGAAGTGCAAAAACATTATGGCTAAATAATTCCAATTAACCAGTCCAGACCTTTCTTGCTAATTCAGTTGAAATAAGTGGTGCCTGGTCTACAGATCTGCAGAACCCAGATCCTGGTGCTACATCAGCAAATGCTGCTTCGATGATGCCTACGAGGAGTTCTTCCAGCCTGGGGCTGGACCTACGGGCACGCTGCCTTGGTGGTGTTGAGCCTTATTTCTTGAAGCAAAATAAAGTCTGGACTGTGCCATAGAGTTCAGACGCCTCTCGTGCACCCAGTCCCTGCTGCACTGCGCTTGGCACATGTGACAATTTGCAAGCTAATTCTTAAGTCATTGTAAACATCAAAGCACGGCCTGGGCAAACGATCTAACTCAATTCAGCTTTGAAAAACAACAGGGATCCGAAATTGAAGCTTTACCAGAAGTCTTCTGTTATCAGTTGTGCATTTGGAAGATGGCAGATAAATTCATGCCAGAGATGGTCAAATTCAGTGTACACATTGATTATTCTTCATTGACCTTTTAGGTAATTGCCTTTGGTGTTAAGAGACCAACAAGTGTCAGGCTGTTTGTCTTATCCAGCTGTATTTCAGGCCAGTTCCAAGACTTGGATGACGGGAATCCTGTATTGGTTTGTGTTGAAGGGACCTCAAAGCCCATCCAGCCCCAACCCCTGCCACGGGCAGGGACCCCTTCCACTGGAGCAGCTTGCTCCAAGCCCCTGTGTCCAACCTGGCCTTGAGCACTGCCAGGGATGGGGCAGCCACAGCTTCTCTGGGCACCCTGTGCCAGCGCCTCAGCACCCTCACAGGGAAGAGCTTCTGCCTAAGAGCTCAGCTCAGTCTCCCCTCGGGCAGGTTCAAGCCATTCCCCTTGGCCTGTCCCTACAGGCCCTTGTCCCAAGCCCCTCTCCAGGTTTCCTGCAGCCCCTTTAGGCACTGGAGCTGCTCTCAGGTCTCCCCAGAGCACAGCAGAGGGGCAGGATCCCCTCCCGGAGCTGCTGCTCACGCTCTGGGGGTGCACCCAGCACAGGGGGGTTCTGGGCTCAAGCGCTCACTGAAGCCGGGTCATGGGGAGCTTCTCCTCACCCAACACCCCCAAGCCCTTCTCCTCGCTGGTGCTCCCCCCTCTCTGCCCAGCCCGTTTTACTTCTTTGTCTCTAGTACCTAAATATTCACCTGTGGCTGAGCACTGGAAATTCCAGGGATTTCAGCTCAATATCAAAGCAATCTGAAACACTTGGAGGCTTGGAAAGTGCTATAAAGCCCTGAGAAACCTGTCTGTGCTCATGCTGGGTTTTATCCTCACCTTACCTCTGCCAGCTCTAATTTCTGCAGGGAGCATCTTCCCTGAGCATCCGAACCAGCTCTCATTCCTTCAGTCTCCTTCTCCAGCACCCCCAAAACAAAATTAAGAGATGGAAATAGCGTTTTTTCTCTTTTTCTCCTATTTTTTCCATGCCTCCCCTATTCATTTGCCTGAACGCTCTTCTTCTGGTTGGTTTCCTTTCTGGTTGGGAGCCTTAATTTTGATTACGAATTCTTGTGGTCAAAGACCGTGTGGTTTTGCAAGTTCATTAACTTGTTACTGATGCAAACAACCTCAGAGGATGCAGCATAAACTGAACTCGTTCAGTTCTAGCACTATGGAAAATGCTGGGTTTCTCCTTGCTCTCCTCAGTATCTCATCTCTCTATTTTTTCCCCAGTTTTCTGTATTTTCACTCTCTAACTTGACTCTTTTCTCCCTCCTCTCCCTCATGAGGCTTTCTCTCGTATCTGGTGATGTAGGGGAAAACAATCTTAGCTTTGCCTTGCAGCAGGTCAGCTCCCACAGGGGCTGCCCTGGCCTTGTGCTGCTCAGGCTCTGCTGGGGCTCAGCGTTTCAGGACAAGCTGTTGTTATGGTTTGACACAACAATAAGGATGAATGCACGACATTAGCTCTGGGGATTGACTCTTCTGGCCCCTCCAGCTCCCATCACCCACCCCAGGCTGGGGGTGTGAGGTACCCAGAGGATGGGTTTCTTTATGGGCTCTGCAGAGGGCTTTTTCCCTTTTCTTCTCCTCCTCTCTTTCAAAAGGAGCAGAGCTCTTGATGTTGGTTCGTGCATCTTAGCTCTGCTGGAGAGATGCAGGCCTGGAAGCTGTCAAGGAGGCTCTTTTATGAGCACTTTAAAGCAAAAAAACCAAACCCAACTGGTGCCTGACGAGTAGATAGGACTAATGAAGCTGTTTTATCTTTGCCATTTGTACACATACAGGGTGGGGGGAGAAGGAATCCTACGGAGTGCAGCAAACACATGGAGGGCAAAGCAGCTAACAGGATGAAAATGGAATCAATACCGAGTAGTTAATTAAGAAGCTGCTTTTATTTATGTCCCGGGAGAAAGGCCCCCCACATCTGAGATGCCAAACCCTTGCTGCTTGCACGGGCAGCATCCTGCAGCCCCCTGACAGCCCAGCAGCCTTATCCATTTTGTGTTCAGCTGTGTCTGCAGGAGGAAAGGGCAGCAAGCGAAGAAACGAGGGTGCAGTCTAAAGGTCCTCCAGCTCTGAGAGCTGCTGCTCAGAGCTGCCCTTAAGGATATTTGGGGTTCATCTGTGCAACCCTCACACTCCTGTGTGCGTTCTTTTGTAGGCTTCATGCAAGGAGAGGGTTTCCAGGGCTCCGGGGTGGAATAAGGAGGGAGCACCGAGAGTGCAAACACTTCTCTTAGAAAGTATTGAGCTCTTCTGCTTTTATGCTGCTTGCAAAGCAAAATGAGCCCGATGTGTTTGTTTCTCAGTGAAGTGAGAAATGCAGGCGTTCCCAATACCTAATCCTGTGTTAAACTGAAACAGGAAAAGTAGGGTCCTCAGTAAAGAGGAATGTGCTAAGCAGTGAGCTGGGCTGCTCGGTTGTTGTGTGTTATCAGCTGTTTGGGACTAACGCAAGAAACCGATTTCTGATTAAATTAGTGATGTTTTGGTCTGGTTATGGATAAAATGAACAAGGGGCTCAGAAAGGCTGAGAATGGGTGGATGGAGACCATGCCTGGCCGTGTGAGTGTGGTGCTGGCCCTGGTGTTTGCAGGCTGGTTTGGCAGGGGAGGCTGATGGAGCCGGGAGAGAAGAGCAGAGCTGCATGGAACCACCCCGTGGGCCTGTTCCCCCTTCTGCAGGGAGGTGAGACCTCAGGTGGGAAAAACCAGTTGTGCTCCTTTCTCACTTTCTCGGATAGGGTAAATCCATAACTCGTCCCCATTCACACTCTCTGCTGCTGTTAGTACCCGAGTGGAAAGCCAAGCTTTATCGACCTGCCTCCAGGCTCTCCTTGCTTTTGAGAGCCACCTTTTCTGCAAGAAAAGGTGCTGTTCCTCTGCATGGCTCTTTGATAGAGGCATCGACCTGTGGGCCTGTGGCTTTCTGCTCCAGTGGTGTGGCCCACACTTCCTCCCCAGAAATGGTGGGCAGCCCTGCCTCTGCTCTGTCCAGGAGGTGGTTCAATGGGGCTCATCTGGCTGTTGTCCCCTCCAACCTGTAATGACTAGGGGCTATTTAGAGCAGATAGTGGTCCTGGCAGCTACAAGCACAAGGATGTACCATTCCCCTTTGTTCTCACCTAGCTCAGGCCACAAAAGCAGTTGTGACCTTGTCAAGGATGCTTTAAAGCTGCTGCCACAACCTTGCTGCCCATGCGGAAAGTTCCATCAACCTTGCTCAGCTCAAACACCCAGCAAGTCAAGTCCTGCTCCCACAATAGCTCCTGTTGCTTTTACCTCTGTCCTTATTGCTCCAAATCGTAAAGAGCTCAGTCTACTGCACTCCAAGCCCTTCTGGTGATCCAGGTCCTGGGGGTCTCTGCACCTTCAGGCCACTGAGCCTGGGGATGCAGAATGGCAGCAGTGCTGGGAGCTGAGCTGACCACCCTGCTCGCTGGCATTAACGCCCGTTTCTACTCCACCCGAGTGATGATCCCTCTAATTTCCACTTTTCAGGAGCTGATGTCAAGTGGATACTGAACGCCCCATTCACTGCAGAGAAACGTGTCCCTCCCCTGAACGCGTGTGAGCTCTAATTACTGTGTTCAATGCATAGAGATGCCAGTCTTTAAAACGCTGGCTGTACATTCGTATTTTGCCAAGGAGTAACTTGAATAGCGAACACCATCATTTGACAGGGACATGGGGACTCGCCTCTCATGGGGAGTGGTAGGAAGAGGCCATTGTGTTGCTGCACTCATGGAAGAGCACTGACCTGGGGAAAGGAACAGTCCTGTTACATCTAAAGGTGCTGGATTAGCTAACTGAGGAAGCATTTAGAAGTGCTTGATCTGATGGTAAAGCAAACATCAAACAAGTGGACATGAAAGGCTTTGTCTCTGCCCAGCCCAACCTCCTCAGCTGGGTGTTCAGTACCAGTTGTCCCTGAGTTTTGTGGGTTTCTTTCTCCATGAAAGGTCCAAGTCCTGCGGCAGATGGAGAGGGGGGAACTTCCGAGTGGAGACAGACTGTGGGGTTTTTTGGTTCAGATCATGAAAGGTTTTCTGTTGTTTTAAGCCCATAGATGATATCTCTGATCCCAGAAAACCAAGAATGGTGTCTCACTGTGAATAATGCAACCATGGGCTTGAATCATGGACTGGTTTGTGTGGGAAGGGACATTAAAACTCACCCAGTTCCAGCCCTCTGCCACGGGCAGGGACACATAGAATCATAGACTCATAGAATAGTTAGGATTGGAAGGGACCTCAAGATCATCCAGTTCCAACCCCTCTGCCATGGGCAGAGACACCTCACACTAAACCATCCCACCCACCTTCTACTAGAGCAGCTTGCTCCAAGCCAAAATACATATGATCTCCCATGGGATTCCCACAGGGTTTCTTTATGATACCAGCTTTTGTCTCTCAAACTTTAACTGCATTTGGGATAAAGAAAAGACTTGGAGCTCCACATTAGTTTTACCAGTGAGCTCCTGGGGAAGGCACCATCAGCAGCTGGGGGGCTGTTGTCACCTCTGGGTGCTGTGTTGCATCTTTGGTGATGGGACATCACTCTCTGCACTGCCCCAGTCTAGAAACAGCAGATATGGTCCTTGTGCAAATTGGTTGGTGCCCATCAGTGTCTTTGTTGTCTTTGGTGTCACTGTCACCTTAGGGAGCTGCAGCACCGTCAGCTCACGTGTCCTAATGTGCTTTCAGCTGGTCCTAGAGACGATAAACACGTTGTAGTGAGTCAAGTGCTGACTTCATCAGGAATTAGGTGCCTATCACTGAGGTGCGTATGAGAATCCCACTGGGCTAAAAACACTTCTTGAAACTTTGCCTTAAAGTAATTTAAAAGAATGGAAATGCTTTAGAGATGTTTTCAGTGTGCTTGTTTTCCAGAAGCTGCCAAGCGGTTTAGTGCTTGTGACAAGCTGCCAGATACCTTCAAGGCCCCTCTTCTGACCGCTGAGCTACCCTTGCTGCCAAAACTCAGACCTGAAAATGGGCCTCCTGGTCCTAAATCTGCTTTGCTTGACTTTATTTATGATTTTTAACCCCTGTTCTTGCCAATTCTGGGGATGTGAAGTTGTTAGCGGCTGTTTCTTCCTCTAATGCTCTGCTTTCTGGCATTGCCGGGCCTCTTCTGCAGCAGTACCCACTGAGAAGCTTGCTCAGCTTTGCTCTGTGAGGTTTATGGATCAGCCTGTGTAGATCAGGCACACACAGCTCTATACAGTGAGGGTCTGAAATATGAACTCTTCAGCTTTGTCTGATAAATGCTTGGTTGTGGCATGTGCTCTGTTTGCTGGTTAAAATGATCTTCTCCGTTACAGAAGCTCTCAGTGTCTCCTCTAATGTGCGGAGGAATAATTAAGACCTCTTGGTAATGCAAATAAATGATGCCTTTGGAGAGCCCTGAGTGCATCATAAATCATCAGAGTTGTGTGCCTGAGGTGCCACCTCCTCGTGTGCTGATGCTGAGTGATTACGGCAGGGTGTTATGTGCTCTCTGCAGCTCACCCGCTGGCCCTGACGCTACATGTAGTGTCACTGCCTGAAGAGTCTGGTGATGCTGTGGTGTCCCCAGTGCCTGTTTGTGCCCCATTATTGTTTTAGCAAACCTCTTTGTAACAGGAATGAAGCATCTCGGGATTTTTGACTGCCTCTCCTCCAAATAGCCTGGTTGTGGAGGAGAAATGCTGCCCTCCCTCCAGCTGTACTGAGGAGGAAGCATACGAGACCTTGCCTGACAGCATACAACGCTACGCTAGAAACATTTATATGCACATTTATATTTATATATGTATGGTCTTTAATATATATGTACTTATCCATGTATACAGCAACATTTTATCTTGCTTGGTTTGTTGTGGTTAGAGCTTTAGGAGCTCATACAGAACATCTGGGCGCCTACCAGGATTAAGGCAAGAAGCAAGTGCGTAAGAGATTCCCAAAGGCGAGCTGGGGGATATATGGAAGAAGGTGCTACTTTTCCCACTGACTACCCATCAGGATGTAGCTGTTGGATTCTGACCTGCTTCTGTCATGCTTATTCCTTGGGGTGTAGCTGGTATGCTCTCTCCTCGAGGCTGGTCTTAGAAGACCTTCTGGGTTGGAGGAGGTGGCAATGACTCTGTTCTGCAGTATCCAGTGCTCAGAGCATCAGGAGCTCCTGTTCATCGCATTAGAAGGCAAGTGCCTGAGCCATGACTCTTGCTGGCTCGAAGCGTGAGCATGTGGCTTATCCACTCCACACTGTAAGGGTTGGGGAGCTTCAGGCATGACCAGAGGTGGGTGTTTGGAGATGTAGGAAAATTCTCTGTTGGAAACTTGGAGCTTTAAAGACTTGAGGTGCCCCTAGGGTTAGGGAGCAGCTGGGCAGGGGGCTTTGCAGCTTTGGATGGAGATAGGGATACCTGCTGGTGGTAACCGAGTAAGTGGCTTCACCCATGTGCATTTGGGAGCTGCTCAAAAAAGAGCTAAACTCTTTCCTTAAAGATTGAAGAAATGTCAAAGTTAGCCCATGGTAGCCCAGTTACAGCAGGTTCCAGTGCTGGAAACCAGCTCATGGATGAAAATCCTCCCTTCCCCATATGAGTGACTGAATGGACCCACCACAGGGCACAGTGGCTTCTCTCCTGTCCCCAGAGGAAACCTCTCTCGTGCAGAGCAGAGGACACTCGTTGCTTTGGGAGCCTTGGCTGTAAGCTTTTCTGAATACACACTAGCAGCTTCCCTCCTTGGAGACAGACTGGCTTGTGTAGTCTGGCCCCTTTGCAGAGTCTGGCATATGAGCATGGAAAGGAGCTGCAGGAGCAGCTCTGTGCTATGGGAGCATCTGTCTGCGGTACAGACCAGCTCCTCACAGTGCCTGACCCTGGGGAAGGAGAAGAAGGATCTCCCAGGTCGCGGCGAGGAAGCTGGACCCCTCTACAGGGATAACAGCCCCGGCAGGGCTCTGGCTTCCCTGAGATCAGCATCACGGGAGGAAGAGCCCATGGTGGGCAGTGGGTGCTCTGCTCCTGCCTGCTCCCAGGGCTCATGTGCATTGGCAAGGGGTGGCCAAGTGTCGACATAAATACCTGAAGAATCCAGGTGTGCCTGTGCTGAGGATGGTGGAGCTCTGTAGCATGGGGCTAGTGGCTGCCTAAAACCCAGTGCCAGCCCTGAGGCTGTGTCTTGTGCTCCACGAGAGGAGCTGGCTGCAGTGATGCTCCTGATGCCTGAAGAGCTGATGTCCAGGCTGGGTGGGTGGTTGTACTCTTCCCCATCAATTCCCCTTGCAAATCTTTAGTCTTTCGAAGTATTGCATAAACCAGAAACCTGCTCTATTTGTAGGGCCACCTTGCTGAGTGCCAGGGATTGCGCTGGTTGAGGAGTGCCGGCAGAGGTGACAAACAGGGGGTGTCACAAAGGGTGACAAAGAGGTGACGAGACCGCAGGAGCACCCGTGGTGCGGGTCGGTGGCACCCACAGCCCCGGCTGGCACCCGGAGCGGGGTGAGAGGAGTTTCAGTTCTGGCCACGCTGGAACAGAGGGCGCTGGAGCCCGATGAAAATCCCGAGGCTGCGGCGAGCGGCTGGCGGATCCCGCGGCCACGCCGGGAAGGGAACCAACAGCGGCCGCTTCCGACACCGCGGCCCCGCGGCTGCGGGGTGAACCTTGGTATCTGTGATGGTGATGGGCAAATTCCCCTCTCAGAGGCTGCCTGTCACGGTGGTGCCTGTCACGGGTGGTGCCTGTCACGGGTGGTGCCTGTCACGGTGGTGCCTGTCACGGGTGGTGCCTGTCACGGTGGTGCCTGTCACGGGTGGTGCCTGTTACGGTGGTGCCTGTCACGGTGGTGCCTGTCACGGGTGGTACTTGTCTTGGCAGCCTGCGGCCGCGCAGGGGAGGATGCTGAGGCTGTGGATGAATGGTTTTCCTCCGAGGCAGTTTCCCACCTTCTTTCCAGCAGCTCTGGGCAGTCTGAGGAGGTCAGACCCCCGCTGGGGTTTCTGGCCACCACCAGCTCAGGTGCGGCGTTGTGCTCCTGTCCCTTCACCGCCCCTTGCTCGGCAGCGCTTCCAGCCTCACCTCCTTGGCATCAATGCCCACCCCAACATCTTCATGGGGATCTGACTCCTTCCTGCTCTCCCATCTGCAGCCAGTGGAAAGGTGGCCCCTGCCTGTGCCTGGGGCTGCTGCTGCTCCGGGCAAGGACATGACATTTCCAGGGATGGGTGCTCCCAGGCATCGTGGGGCATCAACCCTGGGGCTGTGACTGCTGGAGACAGCAGCTCAGATGCTGCAGGCTTGTGGCAAGGAGGAAGTGTAGCCCTGTTAGCTCAGAGCTTCTCAAGCCAAAGGCGTAACAGCTCTCTGCTTCTCATTTATAAGCAGGAAGGCCCTGTGGGCTTTGCTTTGTCCCCTGTCTATAGGTGTGATGGGTCCCCCAGGCATTGAGCTAATGTCCTGAGTGGTTTTTGCTGGCTTTTAACCCGAATCTTCTCCCACCAGTGAGGGAGAGCAGCCCCCCCATGCCACTTAACATTCTGCAATGAGGAGAAGTGATATGCTTAAAGGATGAACTCCTCCTTTTCCTTAGCCTCTCTTCGCTTTACCATGTGAGCCAATGGAGAGTGCGATGGAGATCGCTGCATCGTGTGTGTGACCACAAGAGATTAATTAAACAGTAAGCCCTAATTACTGAGGCTAAGGCTGACCGACTTACCGTGCCTGTAAAATAGCTGAATACTTCATTTACACGAGAGTGTGGACATAACTTTCACCATTAGCTGAATAAACAATGAGCACCCAAGCTAAACGGATTGGTTGCCTAATAGATGTACCATTATAAATGGAGCTATCTCCTGGAGCAGGCTTTGGCTGCCCTCAGCCCTGCCAACAGATACAAAAGAGCAGTTTTTGTAAAGGGGAGCTGCTTTGCAATGCACCAACCTGCTTTAAACCTGAGGGATTCCCTGCCTGTCAAGATTTCTGCTTATCAAGGTTGTTGTCATTTGCATTCCACTGCAGGTTTGGTTAAAAAATAGTGAGGAAGATATTGAAAGGCATAAACCAAACCCAAACCCCAAGTCCCAGTGTAAGGCAGTGGAAGCAGGGCATCTAGCTCCTATTCCTGCCTTTCAGTCTCTTCCTTAGTAACAATAATAGATTCTGAGGAGTGAAAGTTAATCTGGAGCTCCAGAGCTTTTTATTGTGTTTCTCCCTTTTTGTGTGCATTAACCTTTCAGCGCTGAGGAGGCTGTGGAGTGTGCACGGCTTTTGTTTGATGCCTATTATTCTTGCTTGCTGCATGGTTCGTGATCTGGTCCTACACAGAGGAACAGCACATCCACGCATTAACTGTAGCTCATTGAGCACTTCATCAGACCTTCAGCCTGTCTCTTGAATGTGTGTGTTAGGTGGATTGGAGCTCCCGCGTGGGTTTGGGGCTTTGCTGAGCTGAGCATTCTGCAGAGCATCCCAGGATCACAGAGATAACAACTGAAACAGGGAAAAGGAAGCGAAGAACATCTCGATGCTTGTTTTGAGACAAGGAAATAGTGATTTAAAGGCCTTAGGGATGTCCATGTGCTCAGGATTGTTGAGAGTACTTGTAGCAAACCCTTGGTGGACCCCAAGACTCCTGGCTCTGGTTCACCTCTTTCCCAGCAGGCAATAGCACTTGCTGCATGTTGGCCAAAATAACTCCTGCAGCTGCAGGGTTTGGGGAGGGCAGGTACCCCTGCACGGGCTTTGCTTCTGCTTGATGTGTGGCTGAATGTGTCTGCAATTTCATTCAGTCAAAATACTCAATTTTTAAGGAAACTCTGTCCATCTTTTGCTATACATCTTTTATGTTGTGCCATGTGAACTGAACACCCCATCTAACAAATGGATCCTTGTTTTCTATCATCTGACTGCATCTCACTAAACCCTATTCCTTTTCCTAAGCTAAAAGGACCCAAACCATCTTCAAACTGGGAAGACTTGGGATGTGCTGGTGAAAGAATTCAGATACTTTGAGGAACATTTCCTTGCAACAGGGTTCTGCAGGAGGATGTGATGTGTAAGGTGAAGAGCCACTGACCTGCATCTGGCTTCACCAGGATCTCCCAAGTGAGATCTCTAACTTACTGCAGCTGCAGCACTTTAGACACTGTTGTTACCCCATATTGTTTCTTTGCTCCATAGCGATACCTTCTGGGGGATAAGCTTGTCCAGACAGCTGTTCCAGGGCAAAGGCTCTTTTTTCACTACATGAAAATACTGTAGAGGTTATCAGCTCCCCCTGCATGCCCTCCCTCAGATATGTTGCATAGACAAGTGCTTAATTACTGATGTTACATACACAAGTGCCAACTTTTTGCAGGTATTAGGTGCAGAAACACCCATGGAAGCTGTAGGTGTCCAGAAAGGAAACCATCATCTTCCTTGGTTCTAGAATATGAACTCTCATGGCAACTGCCATCCTACAATTGACAATAAGGTGACACTGCAGTGTGATACTCTCCTTGTGTAGTATAGTTCTTCAGTCCTTAAGTTCTTCAAAACCTTAGAGGACTTTGGGCCCTCCTACACATTGTCATTGAGCACCTCTACCCAAAACTTGGCAGCTGTTTGGAGCTGACATGGAGACGTTTCCATGTATGTTCATTTCTCTCTTTATGCCTGACGAGCTTCTCTTGCCCATCACTGAGAAGATGACAAGCTCTTGGTCCTTGATCAATCTGCATTCACTAATAATGCTGAAAATAATCCAGGCAAAGTGTAATTCTTTTTGCAGAGTGATTTGACATGCACCTGATGCGCTGGCAGCTTTGCATAATACACAGCAGACGTCTGCGGGGGCCAAGTACAGACACTGCTGGGTTTATGTGGAAAAGAACCTGGGAGCAGCCTGTCTTCAGCTTGCATTAACCTGTGGGCAAGTGACTGGTGGAATTCCCAGACTTCTCTGACTTTCCTTTGCCAACCCATCCAGCTCCTCATGGGGACTGATAAAGTCCTGGTGCTCTATCGGTTCTTATGGTGCTTCTCACTCTTGGGTGTCAAGAGCGATGCTCACGTAGAGCTGAACGCGTGCGTTACTCCAGTTTGTCTGATGTCAGCTTTGAAGGGGTGTTTTGACACCTGGGTGCTGAGAAGCATCCAGGCAGATTTTCAGAAGAGCCCAAGCAGAGGACAGGCCTGAATCTTAAGGAGCATTAGCTGTCTGATCCTTGCGGTGCCACAAACAGATCTGCAGGCACAGGCAGGCTAAAGCTCACCAAATCCCCCTCTCTGGTGAGCAAGTTCTCAGTTGAAGTCCAAAGCAATGGAAAAGAAGGTGTGAACTTTGTTGCCTTTCCCTGCTGGCTGGTCAGTCTTGGAGACTGGTGGTGTAGAAATGCCAAAGAGAATAAAGATATGACACCTGATTTGAAACTAACAGTACTTTTTATCCATCATCACGCGGTTGCTTTTCTACAGAGCAAACACTGTTCTAGTACCGCTGAGGCTCAGATGTGGGGCAGTAACACTGTGAGGGGGACACTGGGCACCAGACAGAAGGTTCCTTGTGTGTCTTCAACCCATGGACAACCCTTCTTCACTGCGTCTTGTGATTCCATAGTTATCCATTGCTGTGAATTTTCTAGTGTGGCATTACCCAGATGTTGGTCCTGCTTGTTGAAGTACTTCCTGAGCTGACTGCCTGGTTATTTGGCTACCTGGGATATGAAGCAGACTTCAACTACCTTCCTCCACAGCCAAAGAATGGCTGCTGGGTTCCATGTTATGGTCCATCTACAAAGGAGTTAAGTTCAAGGGAAACAACCGCTCTTGGTCTCCTGGTGTTCACTCAAGGGGGAGCGGTGATGTGGAAAAGGTGCTGAGCTGGGACACACGGTACCTGATTTCCCTCCATGACCTGCTCTGTAATCACTGTGCCTCAGTTTCCCTTCCCTCCGTTTTGAGTGTTTAGATTAAGCTCTTGTAAATACCAAGCTTGATGTGATCTCCGGGGCTGGAAGAGCTGGGTGGTGCCGTGGGCTTGGGGTGGTGCTCGCTTGAGCATCCCTTTGTGCAGAGATGAATTCCTGTGCCCCCGGGCTTTGCCATTGATACTGATGGGCTCTGAAGGCAGGGTCTCTTTTACACTGCATTTGCGCAGAGCTGAGGGCAACTGGGCAGTGGTCACAGGACATACACGTGCCTAAGAGGAGCTGTGCCTCCATGAGGCCTCTCTTTCCCTTTGTTCCCTCTCTTATCCTTTAATTCTGGATGAAAAGCACCAGAGCACTTCCTCGCTGCCCTCCCCTCGCTGCCTTTGGCACGATGCATTCCGCATTGTCTGGCAGGCTCCAGCACGGTCTTCAACAATTTCCTCTCCCTGCATCACAGCAGGCTGTTCCTCTAGCACAGCTGGTCCAAACTGTGTTTGGGAGTGAGGAGAGCAGCCACTGCTGGCTGGGAATGCCTTGGGAAGCTGCTTTTCTTGGCCTGGAGCTGCGGACATTCCTGTGGGCTGGAAGGTGAGGGGCAGCCTGTGGGGTTGGTTGAGTTTTTTGAAGGAAATATGCTCTTGGGAGCTGCTTTCTTTGGCAATAACCTGGGTCCAGAGCTTCAAGTTGTATGGGCTTGAAGTGGTGGCTTCTGCAAGTGTCCCCCCCCAAACTGTTCAGTGAGGGATGCTGGGGTTGTGTCCCCCAGTTTTAGTCCCTGTCCCTCATAGAGGGAGCTGAGCTCATGCCTCTGGAGCACAGCAAGCTGGAAGCCCACTTCTTTTGTGGTTCAACCAGAGCCCTCACCCCCCGAGACAGAGCCAGACTGCCCTGGGAGTCCCTGTGAGCTGCGTTGCCGGGGCAGATAAACGGTGCCACTGGTGCTTGCAGCCATCCAAGTGTCCCAGTCACCTGACAGGCAAAGACCTGCAGTATTTTCTCTACCCTGTCACCTTGCTGGGGGGTTTCACCTTTCCAGATGGAAGCGCTGCTCCATTAAACCCAGCCACCTGCCTCTGGCTTGGAGCTTGGGATGGAGGTGAAAGTCCAGGGCAATGCCTGGTTGCCGGGCAAAGCTGCTGGGGGAGGACAAAGGCTTCTTCTTGAAGCCAAACCAGGCAGTGCTGGAGAGCGGTGTGGTTTGCTCACCTCTGTCTTTGGAGCTGATGAGGAGGAGCTCATGACTGAATCTGTATTTAGAATTCGCCATGACATGCTCTTTGTCCTCCTGTCGTGGTGGATTAGAGATGTCTGCCCTTTGCAGCCCTCTAAACTTTTTGCTTTCTCTTAACTCCCCTGCTCTTTTCCTAATCTCAAACAGGCCACCTAAATCCTGATGCTCCCTTCTCAGAGTTAAATAATCCTTGCAGTTGCAATTGCTTTCTAGTCTTTAAAGCTTTCAGTGCTTAAGAGGTGTGTGATCTTCCCTATGGTGTGGAGGCAAAAAAAGCAAAGCCCTGGGCATACAGATGGAGAAAAGGGCAAACTGGGGGTTAATAGAACATCCCATGACATGCTCACATCGGCTTCTTGCTGTCACCACCCTGTCTGCTGCCTTCACTGCAGTGCCGTGGTGGGGAGTTTGCTCCTGGCAGAGGACGGATGGTTTGGTGGCTCTGGGATAAGAGAAGGGGATGTGGGGCTCAGAGATCTACCCGATTCCCAAGGCCACCTGATGCCAAAGACAGCACTGCTTTGGTTTCGACTTTTCAGAGCTGTTTTGTTGCTCATCCACCCTCCGCCTTGTAAGCACAGAGGATGCAGACAAAGGTTTGTGGAAACCAAGGTATTCCTTGTTTTCAGGTGCTGATTTCTAGCAGAAGAGGTGGGGGATTATTGAAAATGGCATTTTCCCTTCTAGTGGCTGCAGATTGAAGAACCAGATTTTCCCACTGAAAAAAAACATAAGACCACAAAATGTATCACATTTATTGACCAGAAGCAGAGAAGTAAAAATTTTCAACAACTGAATAAATCAGCTGGGGGAAAGTTGAGTTTCAGATGAAAAGAGAAATTCATCATAGGAAAAAAATGCAGTGAGGATGGAAATGGAAACGGGTTCAGGGACCCTGTATAGAGGAGCATTCTCCTGCCCTGTTCAGCCATGAGCTCCCTGTGCCTTCCTCCTCTCACCATGAAGTAAAGACTCTTTCCCTGCTGCTCCAGTTGTGGGGATCAGCTTGGCAGTGCTTGAGGGTGAAGGCTCTCAGGAGGAAACACTCTCAGTTTAATCTCTGCCCAGGGTCTGGTTGAGTGTGTGAGGGACACTCAGCCAGCGGGAGCTGGAGCATCCTGGCACGAGGCTTCATTTCCCAAAGACTTCAGCTTCCTTCTCCAGACAAAGCTTTTCCTAAGGGCTTCAGCACTCAGTTCAATCTGCAAATTATCCAGTACTGGGGCTGGGGGGAAAGTCTTCTTTTATTGCCTTCCCTTGGGAAGGCAACCTACAGACTGGAGCAGCTTCTCGCTGCCCTGGTCCCCTGGGCTTACAGAAGTTGGGTGGCTGTGGCTGTGTCAGGGTGGTTGGTGGCTGTTGCTGTCTCTGACCCTCAAGGAAGCAGGATGTGATGAACCTTCCTCCCTTTCTCTATGGCTGCTCCTGGCTCACCTCAGCAGCCACTGCTGCCTCTGAGGGCATCTTTGGGCTGTGCTGCAGTGTGAGAAAGCCCTTCAGAGGTACCAAACCCCTGAGTAAGGAGCCAGTTTCTCCCGGAGAATCGCCCTTTGGATACTGCCAGCCCTCTCGCTGTCTCCTGAATTCAGCAGATGTTATTGCTACAGACTTCCCTAGTTGGTGGGTTGGTTTTGAACTGAGACAGCTTGGATGACTAAGGCAAAAAACACATTAGCAGTGGAGTCCAGGGTTTCCTTACTGTGGGGGAGTGAAAATGTCCCCCTGTTGACAGCCCTGACTTCTCTGGAGGGTCCTTTCTAGAAGTTTATAGTTTGTATCCCAGATTTAGCCTACATGCAAAAGTGGATCCTCACCAGCTACTGCAGTGCCGGTTGACGTGAGGCGCTCCGCGAGCAAGGAGGAGTTAGCTTTCTGACTTGTGGTGGATGGATGCAACAGAGGGTGCTGGAATAAACAGGATTAAAGGATTTCGTCCATAAATACAGGATTAAAGGTATCCAAGTGCTCTGCAGGAGTCATTCAAACCAAGGAGAAACAAAGTAAGTTGTCTGAGGAAAGGGCACAGCTCTGGTCTGAACCTGGCTGAGCGCACACAGCCCTGCAGCGCCCCATCCCCGGGTGCTGGTGCGGGGGGGTGCACCCACACCCCATCCCTGCCGCGGCCCCGGGGACTGGAGCTGAGCTGAGCACCCCCATTACCCCGCACCCCCCGGCCCTATAGCCGTCTCCAGGACTTCTGGGTTGGGGGGGGGGGGGGGGGGAGAAACGGAACTCGATGCCCAGTGCCGAGGGGGCACCCATGGGTGCAGCAGCTGGGCAATGCACATCTGGGCAGCGGTGCGCAGGCGCGGGGGCCGCCTCGCCTGGTCCCCCCAAGGCGGAGCCCTCCCCCGGGGTCTTTGCGCTCCCGCGGAGCGCTGCGCAGGGGCGGGGGGGGGGGGATCGATCCCTCCTTCCCCGCGGCCCTGGGGAGTGGCCGCGTCTCGGTCGTATTTATCGCGGTGGGCGGCGGCGGCCGGGCAGGCTCCATCCTTCCCTCGCTCCATCCCTCCCTCCTGCCTCCCTTCTTCCCTCCCCGCCCGCCTCCCGGTGCCGGTGCTTGGGCGGGCGGAGCCGCGGCGGCCGATTGGCTCCGGGCATCACATGCGGCGGGGCCGTGCCGGGCCGGGCCGTGCCGGGCCGGGCTGGGCTGGGCTGGGCACGGCGGAGAGCTCCCGCGGCCGGCACGGCAGCAGCGCGGCCCCTTCCAGCCCCACCGGCCTCCCCCCGCGGAAGGGACCCTGCCGGAGCCGCCGCCGCCGCCGCCCCGGGATGGGGTCGGGCCGGAGAGACGGTACCTGTGCGGGGAGGTGAGCGGAGCCCCGGCGCCTTCCGCCCGGCCCCGGGCAGCCACAGCGGCGGGGAAGAGGAAGGGCTGGAGGAAGGTAAAGGGAGATATATATACATATATATATATATATTTAACTCTATCTATATATTTCGCTGCGATCAACCCCGATCCCGCAATCGAAGCCCCCGGAGGGAGAAGTGCTGCGCGCTGTGATGCGTCTTCCTCTCGCCTCGGCTGCCAGTTTGGATTGTAGCGCCCGGCTCCGTGCACTGAGAGGATGGCTCGGTTCGGGGATGATCTGCCAACCCGCTATGGAGGCGGAGGGCCGGCCGGGGCTGGAAGAGGGAGCAGCCGGCAAGGTGGCCCCCAAGCCGGCCAAAGGATGTATAAGCAGTCGATGGCTCAGAGGGCCAGGACTATGGCTCTCTACAACCCCATCCCTGTCAAACAGAACTGCTTCACAGTCAACAGATCCCTCTTCATCTTCAGTGAAGATAATGTTATACGGAAATATGCCAAGAGAATAACAGAATGGCCATATCCTTTCAGGGAGGGGATGTGGGCAAGGTGGGGAGGGGGAGAAGAGGACAGGGGGGAAGAGACCCCCCCTGGCAGCTAAGGCTGAGTGTCTGGTGCTAATGTAGACGCGCGTGTGTGATCCGGTGTGTGATGGGTGTGTGTGACATGGAGCCGTGTGTCCGACATCATGTACAGCTGTGTAGCTAGGGATCACAGGAAATTGCTTCAGTAGGAATGGCAGAGTGTGTTTTTGGCTCTGCCAGGGGTGTGTGGGAGACATAAGTGCCTTTCCCTGTGCC
The DNA here is from genome assembly GCF_037157495.1 of Lathamus discolor. Taxonomy (NCBI): domain Eukaryota; kingdom Metazoa; phylum Chordata; class Aves; order Psittaciformes; family Psittacidae; genus Lathamus; species Lathamus discolor. Next base: position 9,551,503 of record NC_088898.1, on the reverse strand, counting down.
TTTAGGTGTGAGATGTACAGTTGCAAAGATCTACATTGCCTACAATTTAAGCCAAATGCAAAGGGTTCTGTGAGATTCATGCTACTGAACCCTCATTCCTATTTCCATCTTAGAGCTTTTCAACCCTTCTTTCTCACTCTGAATAGATGAAGGAACGTGGGATTAAGATGGTGACACCTTAGCATTAAAGCTGCATTGATAGTAGGGATGTTGAGAGCTGAGATACCTTGTGAATGCCATTAATACAATCATTGCAGTGAGTCTTTTAGTACATCACCTCCTGAATCCGTTAGAATCAACAAGAATCTTGTCACTCTCACTAGGTGCGTAGCCTAAGCTCAGGCTCTACTAAAAAAATTAAACCCAAAGCGTTGTGGTGGGGGGAGGCAGCAAGTGAGGAGAAGGATCATCTGCTGGGCTGTGAAAGGCGCAGATGCTTTCTGTCTCAGACCCAGATCCCAGGCCAAGTGAACTGCAGAGATTGTCCTCAGAAGGGGGCTTTGCTCATAATGATGCACACAGTGGGGCTGTAAACCCTGAGAAAAAGAAGCAGACTATTTGAGGTTAGCTGGGGGTAGATCTGGGGTGTGTGTGTTTGTGCATGGGAGTGCATTACACTGGTATCTCAAGGGAGCTGGTTGTTTTCTTTACATTTGATATCACACACCTATTAATCCTCAGCTAACAGCAGCAGGGCCTCCTCCCAGCCTCCTAGCAACACTTCCCATTGCCACAGAGGCCATCTCCCATTCAGGCTCCCCCAGTTTTCACTTCTTGAGGGGCTAAGAGGGGAAAAATATACACCAGTTGAGTGAATGCACTTCTCTTACCCCTGAGCACACACACACACACACACGCAGTGATTTTTCTGTCCGTACTGTAGAGTCACAGGGATTGCTGCACTTCCTCACCCGTTTCTCCTCCCCTGCATCCAAGTCTGAATAAACCAGCTCCAAAGCCCCGGTGGCAGCCACAGCGTCGCCTTCCCGCAAGGCCAGGAGCAGTCTCCCCCTCTCCTGCCTCCTCCTAGCGGGGTGTGGGGCAGGGACCCGTAGCGCTGGGGCTCGGGGAGAGGGGCAGAGGAGCCGCCAGTCGCTCCCCACGCCGGAGCTGCGGGCGAGGTGCGGCCGGGTCCGGGCGCTGTCCGCGGTACTGAATGGAGCTGTCCGCGGTGCCAGCGGGCCTGGGGCTCCGCCCTGGGACAGCGAGGGCTCAGCGCAGCCTAGGGCTAGAGACGATGGGCACCCGGTGTCGCGTTTGCCTTCTTCCCCATGACATTGTTTCCCTTACACATCCCGACAGGGCACTGGTGATTTGATTCTCCCCAGGAGTGGGCATTGCAATCTAGCAGGAATTCATGTTTTGGACCTGCGTAGATGCTCTAAAGCAAACTTTTCTAGCCCATCGCTTATTTACACTATGTGCTCCAGTTAAATGACAGGGAATTTCTGAAGAACAACTCAGCAGATGGCATTCAGCTGTAGAATCTATTTTGGGGTGGTTTAGCTTATCAATATCATTTAAACCCAACAGTTACTAATAGCTTTCTGTTTCCTTTGGACCTTTCACTTTCTTGCTCCCAAATTCCTTGAGCATGTTGGGTTCTGTATAAGTCACCAACTCCCTCAAAGAAAAGAGGCAATTTCCTACTTTCCTTCCAGAGACACCCCAGAAAGAGCCGAGGAAGTCAAGGAGACTAAATACCTTCAAAAAAGATAAGAAATCTCAGAATGCCCAACTAATGTAACTGTTTAGGTAGAAATGCAATTTGAATGAGGCTCTTTTTGTGTTGTCTAGTGTCTTCTTTAACTTCTGGTCCCTACTCCATTTGAATACATGATTTTAGCTACAATCATAGCCAACTGTATTGTGCTGGCTCTGGAACAACATTTGCCGGATGGAGACAAGACACCTATGTCAGAGAGATTGGTGAGTTGTATTATTTATTTCAATTTCTTGTTTCTGTTCTAATACAAAAAGCAGTCAGCCCCCTGGTGTTGTGAGTGCTTGCACCTACTGTAAAGATCCATGTATAAACAAATGGGCATTAACCTGATAATCAGACAAAATAAGACAGTGACAAGTATAACTCTAACCTGCACATCCCATCTCCACAAGAATGCTTCATCACTCTAGCCCTGCCCAATTGCAGGAGCAGAATTATGATCATAAGAGCAGCAAACTTAGATTGTTTATAAACCAGGACAGGAAGGAGCTGCCAAATGCTCAAAATCATCTGTAGAATCAAATGAACTTGTGTGATATTTTCCCAGGAAATGCTAGAACAGAGTAACCTTTTAGGTTCCTATGTCTTTAAGCTAGCTTCCTGTTACAGCATATATCAAGGATCCTACAAAAGCAAACTTTGGCTTTAGATGATTACACTTCCCTTCCAAAAAAAGAAACCAACTTAGAGAAGAAAATAATTTACCCGCAGGCTTTATGGTAATGAGCCCAATTACCTTATTTCAAAAGAAAACATAAGAATAGCTTCAAAACCATTTTTCCATTTATCATCACTGTAGGAAAAATGGGTAATATTTGGTTTGATTTTTCTCCTGCTGTTAATGGTCTGGAACATCTTTCATGCCTAAATGCATTAATCATGGCGCATGTTCAAAGGATGAATAAATACAAACCCACATGCCTTTTACATGTAGATATTAAATTACGTAAACCAAAATAACATTAAGCTTGTTGCCAAAAGCCAGAGCCCCTGCATACTGGTTGCTACAGTTTCTAAGTTTGGTCCACACCAGTGGGCAACTCTCACAACCTCACTGTGCAGAAACAGGAAAAAGCGTGTAACTGATAGATCTAGAAAGAGCTTCAGGATCAGCGAGTTGATGCTGCCTGTTTGGAAATGTATCTGCTCATGCTGGCTGCCCACCTGCATTGTGTTTGCTTAGTCTCTCTCTGTTTGAATTCTTTCTACTTGGGAAGAGATGAAGAAAAACTTTAGAACACGAATGTGTGTTGATCTTGCTGCCGTTACACGTGCCTTTGTGTGCTTTGGGATTGACTAGCCAGGCAAGCCTGGGTGTGTGAGCAAAGCAGAAGTTTAGGCCCAGGGTGATGATAGAGCTGGGGAAATGTCTTCCATAGCTATGAAAACAGGACACAGTGAAGGGGAAAAGTAGTTTTGTGGATGTTGTGGTTTGGTAACCCTTTGGTGATTTGTTGTTTGAAGGAGTGGTAGGTATAGTTAGCGCATTGTTCCTATGTTCCTCTCTAACTCTAGATTTGTAAGTGGATCCTAGAGGTTCTTTGTTGGTCTTTTCCCCCACTGTACTAATTGCATTCTACAGTACCCAGTACTGCACACACCCCTCCAGTTCCTGCCCAAATCATTCCAAAGGGGGCACTGGCATTACCACCAAATTGTGCAAGGTAACTGTATGAGTTGAACGCACAGTGTCCACCTTGTTGGCTCTGCCTTGGTGAAGAAGGAAGAATTAACCCTTGTTTTTTGTCCCAAACACCGTTGTGCAATATTGCCTTTGATCCAGATATTCTGAAGCCATTTTAACTACAGCACATTTGTAACTCTGAAGTGTAAAGGGGTTTAACATAGAATAACACTGAGAATCTTTACAAGTCAGGTAAAATTTTTTATTTTCAACATATGCTGGAAAGATTAAGCATTGTGAATATGAAAAACTGCCTCTTGGTTTTCAAAGTGAAACCTCCTTAGAATCCTCCTGCCACTTCCACAAACTGGAAGTTATTTCACTGAAAATGTTACAAATCTATGCTAAATCACAGTGGAGCAACATTCCCATGCATTTACAGGTTTTGAGCCGAATTATAAGTCCATGAGGAAGAGCAGGGGCTCTATTGCTGTCTTTGCCAGGAATGGAATTGGTCTTTTTGGCTTAATGATTGATGGATGTACCTTTCCTTCTCCTGGGTTAATTAAAATCTCCAAATTGGAGTGAGGGCTCATCACTGAAGAGTTAGTCACATCTTAGGGATATGAGATTCACATCACAAGCTTTTTATGACTGGGAGATGTAGGCAGAGGTGTTAAAGGGAAACCAAAGCTGCCCAGATACTTTGTGGCACAGATACAAGGACAAAAACCTCAAGATTATCTATTGGTTAAAGCTGAGAGAAAGAGGGAGGAGTCCATGCAAACATTTCATGATTTTTCTCTTCTGTTCAAAATATCCTTCTGTGTAGCTCCCCAGAGACCTAAGATACGAACCTGCAGTGCAATCTCTCTTGGCTGTTTCCTGTGCTCGTGTTACTTGTTAAGCAGGGTTAATTAAGCACATGGGAAGAGCAAGTGGTGTCTCAGTAGATGCAGTATTTCAAGAATTGGAGTGGCTGAATTATGAGTAATCTTTCTCTGTCCATTTTCTATATGTAGCTGTAGCACAGGAAAACATCACGTTAATGCTGGTTAAAACTAGGGCTCTGATAAAAACACCATATTGGTGGTCAAAGCATTTAGTGGTGATCTGGAGCATTGGCTTCAAGGACTTACTCTTCAGGCAAGAGAAATAAGTTAATTCTTCTGCTAGCTGTAGAATGACCTACCCTCTAGTTTCTTGCCTGCTCTGAGCTGGAACTTTCACATGATTTGGCTGCTGGAAGAGTTTACTTCACATCAGTAATTATTTGCTGGAACAGATACTACAAACTTGCTATTGTCCATCTCAGCTGAGTGCCTTAGCCAGTAGGTTACAGAGTCAGCCTCCTTCTGTCCTAAGAAATAATGCATTGTTTATACACAGTGGAGTGATGCCAACTGAAAAGATGCTGAGGGAGTTGTATTGAGTGGCCCAGTGCCTGCTGGTGAGAGCTCCAAATGTAGGAATGGGGAGTTTCACATGTAAGCCCTGAATGGCCCTGCACGTAGGTGCTTTGTGCTCATGATGCTCTTGACTCTTTAGGCTGAGACACAGTCATTTTCTCCATGTCTCCTTCCTAATGTCTCACTTTTTCTTGAGAAGCTTCAGTAAACCATAGACTTGCCCCAGCCTGACAGAGACAACATCTATAGGATGCTCCTCTGCACCCCACAGCAGGGCTCTAAGTGTTTGGCTCCCCTGGGTGTTTTTAAGGTGAGGACAGAATATAACTTTTCTCAGATATTCAGAATGGCAGCTTTTGCACTTAATAATAAAATGGATTTATTTCTTTATCCTATCCACAGACGCTTTGTGCAGTTGTATGTAAGCTGTGCATATTAACTTTTGCATGAACAATGCCTTACACACCCAAACCTATCAAGGCTATCACATCGAAGGCCAAGGAAAGACGCTAGGACATGGACTAGGAATAGTAATGACTTTCCAGACTCAGAAGTTGTTTCTGATCTGAAACATATTGATTAAATGTGTGTTTGGCCCAGCCTCAAGCTTTGCTGTGTCCACAGCAAACAACCTGCTGGCACAGCTCTGGCTGCTGCCCAGCTTCTCCTCCTTCCTTCCAAGTACGCACACTGATATTCATTATCACCTGATTTCCTACTCTTGAACCCAAGCAGCAACACAGCGTCCTGTCTGAAGGGGGCTGCAGGATGTCCTGGCACCAAGATTGCTGATCTGGCAGCAATGTCCCCCATGTCCTTGCCCTCAGTTCCCTCCATCACACAAGTCATGCAATCCCCCTTTTTCAGCATCAGGCCCCACTACGTAATGGAGCATAAAGTTTGTTTTTCATTGTGTTGTTACTGCCCTGATCCTTAGGCTGAATTACTGAAAATTTAGACAGGCTTTAGAAAAGACCTTTTGTTCTATCCCCTCTTATTTCCCCAGCCCTATAGATGACATTTTTTCTTTGTAATAATACCCACTCCTTCCTGCTTAGCTAGGAGCTGACAAGACCTTCTTCGACCCACTTCCTAAGAGCTCTTGTGGAGTCCTAGCTTCTGGAAGAACATATTCTGCCAAATCCTTGAGTACCTGAAGTCTGGCTCTTTAAAACTGGGAGCTGTAATCACAAGGCATCTGACCTAGATTGAGCAAACGACTGGGAGCAGAGTTGATATAAGGCTTCCAGGAAGTGAGGGAGTAATGAAAGGAGGTGTAGGTGGGTAAAGGTATATTTTTTGTATGTGTTAGAAGAGCTATTTTTAGAGTCATACTAGTGGTTGTGGGAAGGAAGCATAGGATGGTTTGGGAGGTCTTTGTTTGCAAAGATTTAATATGCTTGTTGGACTAGAAGGTGTTGTGGGGTTGAAGAGTGGGCAGATAAGGCTATTAAAGTGCTCCTGTGTGTGTGTGTGAAAGCAGAAGAGCAGTAGGGTACTGAAATCACACATGTTGATTTCTGACCCCTTTTTTCTTCTTCCCTGTTTTCTGTAGTGGGTTGGAGTCCTGGGATGCTTCTAGTTTGTGTTATGAAGAAGCTGCTGGAGGAGGACTCTTATTGTAGGATTTCTGTTGAAGGTCATAAAAGGTCTGCTGGCCTTGCCTGGTTCCTCTTTTTCTGTGGGTAAATAGCACTGAGATGGGTAGTTGGTCTTTCTCAGTCTGTCAGTGATAACCTCTGTATCTTCTGAGCAGGGTTTGTGGATGAGTAGAGGGCCTGGAGGTGCTGCCATTTGTTGAAACAGCTCTGGCTGGAAGAGAAGATACTTTTGGGTGTGTTTCTTTCCCCTCTCCATTTCAGCCAAAAGCCTACAATGTGAACTCAACAGTCACCTGCCAGACAGTGTGTGTGTGTGTGTGATCCGCAGGTGACTGGTCATCTTGCCTGGCCAAAGGGGAATGGAAAGTAGAGTTTCTGAGCTGTAAGGTAAGGAAAGTTGGAGAGGAATGAGGATGATGTAGGGTGACAGATGAAGTGTATGGAAGAGCTGTAGGGTCACTGAGGTTTGTAGGGATGTGGGGCAGGAAACAAAACTGATGGGAGAGCTTGTTTAGAAGCAGTAATTTCCAACAGTTTGGAGGCACCTTCAGTGGTTAGTGCTTTGTGGTTGACTTGCTGAGTTGGGTATACATTGATGTGCTAAGCATGTAGGCCTCTTTTGGAGGGGTATGCTATTATATTAGTCTTCTAGGTGGGAAAAACATGGCTTTCTGTAACAAATACCATGCTTAAAGCACAGGGCTGTCTGCTAGTGCTGGGTCACAATTTAGCAAGTGTTGCCATGATTGTAAAAACATTCTTATATCAAAACCAGTTCTTTGTTCTGTGGCCGCAAGGTTCAACATTCGTGTTCTTTCTGCATAGGAGAACTAAAATCACCTTTGTCATTAGTAGAATTGCAAAGTGTAAACAACTGTGTATCAAAGAGCAGCCCAACTCTGATGGCCTGAAATGCCAAAGCCACTGCACCGAAGATTTCCAATCTTGCTTCCTTTAGGGTAGGGCTGTTTTACTTCCATTGCCCCCAGCTGAAATCACGGGTCTAAGGCACATTTGGAAATTGGTTCCAGGTGCCAGAGCTAAGTAACATTTTGTTGAAATTGATGCCCATTCCTTTCACCTCTTGTTTTGTTCCCATTTCTAGCCCGCATCTTCCTTCCAAATGTGATTGCTTCCATTGGCATTGCTTTTGGGTTGAAACTCTTATAATAAAGTCGAATACTAAGGATCTGGTGCCACAGATGAAAATATGGTCTAGCAAAACCATAGAGACTAAGCTTGATTCTTTTGAAGTTGTGATCCCATGATCTGCTTTAGTCTGCACCAAGGGCCTGAGACATAAACCTGATGCTTCTGCTGTTAATGGAAGGGAGTGGGGATTTCTCCCTGAATCAGATACACAGTGAAAGGAAAACAGATGACACTGCATCTGTGGAAATCTAGAAAACGGAGGAGAAAGAAGGGAAGTGAAGGAAGAACTGATGGAATAAATGATAAATAAGTAATTTCCTGCCAGTGTTTGCAAGCTGGCTGTGCTGACTGCTACTCCTCAAGACACCCTCTTGTTTTGGGTTCCTGGATGAATTGTAAAGCACATGTTTTCTTCCATGTCACTAAGTACAGAAATGTATTATTTCAAGTGTAAATATACCCTTAGAGCAAAATTTGAGTATTAAAATTCCCTCTAGAATATTAAAGATAGAGCGGGGTGAAACAATCAGAATAAAGGCAAGTAGAGTTGTGAAAAATGTGGAAAAACAAATTTATCATCATAGAATAGTTAGGGTTGGAAAGGACCCGACAATCACACAGTTCCAACGTCCTGCCATGAGCAAGGATGCCTCGCACTAGGCCGTGTCACTCAAGGCTCTGTCCAACCTGGACCTGAACACTGCTGGGGATGGAGCACTCACCACTTGTTTGGAAAATCTGTTCCAACACCTCACTGCCCTCACAGTAACAAACTTCTTCCTTATATCTAACCTGAACTTTGCCTGTTTAAGTTTAAACCATCACCCCTTGTCCTATTGCTACAGACAAACAGTAACAAGATTCTTCTCTTTGTTTCATTTCAGTAAATCAAAACCTTTTGGTTTCACCTCTGTTCAGAGAGCTGTAAAGGGCAGGAAGTTAGTGCATGTAGTTGTTTGTATGACTCTTGCTGTCAGTGCAGAACTGTAGATATCTCCTTGACACCTTTGAGTTTTATTCTTTTTCAGGATGACACTGAGCCCTACTTTATTGGAATATTTTGCTTTGAAGCTGGTATAAAAATCATCGCTCTGGGGTTTGTTTTTCATAAAGGCTCTTACCTCCGAAACGGTTGGAACGTGATGGATTTTGTTGTGGTCCTCACAGGGTAAGTGACCTCCTCCTGCTCCAAGTTTAAGGGGGACTCTTGCTTGGATTCATGTTGGTTTTGTTTTTCAACTGTGGGTTGGGATGGCAGTGATCTTAGTGAAACTACAAGAAAACTGCATTTTGACCATACTGTTTTGAAACAATGGCTATTGTGCTGAATGAGTCACTTTTAAAGTGTTGTTTGAACCACCTGCAAAGAGGCTTGGAGGATAGTTATTTGCATATATGCTGTCATGCATCTTATCTGGATGTTTACCAGCATTGCCCCAGCTTTGCAGGTTCTAATTGCCACTGGGTATTTGAACCTGATTTAAATCAATCTGTGTTCTGACATTACAGGATGACTTTAAAAGTCAGCATAGAGTGAGTTAACAAATTACATGCATCCCATTTTTAAGCTGCTACAACTTTGAAATCGGTGGAGTTTGTGCAAGAATGACTTTGGTCTGCTTTAAAAATACCCTTTTCTAAAACTAATTCAAAGAGGGTGCTTGTCTTACAGATAGACTTGAAAATGCTACCTGTGTGTTTTGTACCCCGGCTTGAAATGATATCCCTAATTTCTTTCTTGGAAATGCTTACAATATTTTTCTGCTATGCATTGCAACAGTTTTAGTATCTGTTTATATAAATACAGTGTAATGCTAGTGGGTAATGAAAACACAAACATTAAGTAACACTTATGGTCTACAAATTGTGCTTTAGAGCTCCAGAGGAAATGTTCCAAAGGTCTGCATGAGGTCCTGATCTTGCAGCCTTCATCTTGGAAGGATTTCAGCTGGTTTTTCCCCCAGAAAACTGCAGTCTGGCTCTTGTTATTAATACAAACTCATTTCACACACCTCTGCTACTGTGCGCACTGGGTATCTCTGTTCTTTGGTCTGCTTAGTGGTGTGGAGTAGGATGTTGTCAGGAAGATGCTTGTGTACATATATAAATGTATTCATTAGATACATTATCACTGTGTTTCTATTTGCAGCCAGTGTACCTTGTGATATAACAATTGAGAGGCCAAAGGGAATTCTTTCTGTATTGAGAGGAAGAAAATAAATATGCAGGGCTTGATTTTCCGGCTGCTGGGGCTGGGTGTTTAATCAATAGAAACTTCAGTGGAGTCACAGGGAGAATCAGATTTACATGCTTGGAAGCATAGGGGGTACCAGGATGAAAAGAGAATTAGCACAGATGCTACAATTACTCGCACTGATGGTATGTTCTGATTCCTAGTGAGCACTATGCCCTTTTGTGTGTTTAAAAACAACTAAATAAAAGGAAGTCAAGGCCCACATTCTAGAAAGGACTTTGGCCTGTGGCTTGATTTATCCTTCAGCAAAGCATTCAAGTACACATTTGAATTCAGCTGACTCCAGCGGTTCTGTACTGAAAGTTAAGGCTATACGTAAAAGCTGTCTGAATTACAGCCATATTGGTATTTGTTTAGGCATGTGCTAGGTTTTTTTCCATAAACACAGGTCAGGAATCAAAATAGATATATGGGTTTTAAACTGCCTTGCTATGACTGAGACGGTAAAAGTTTCGCAAGAGGAGCTGAAACATCCTCTATGTCCCATGCTTGTGGAATCACAACCGAGTGTGTGATGCTTATACGTGTGACACCAGCATTTACTGGTGCTGGTTTTATTGTGAGTGCTGCTTGCAGAGCTGTTTGATCTCAGAGCATAATTGCGGACTATCAGCTTGATTAGACAGCTGGAATAGGAACCCTGTTGCCATCTGCAAACATGCGTAGTCTTTTGAAGTACAATCCTGTTAACGTCAAAGCTGCTGGTTTCCAATGGTGATGCTAGCTGGGCTGTATTGAAATTGTCTTGTACATGGACTTCCCACCAGGCAGGCAATGCAGGGAAGGCGAAGCGTAAACTGGTCGACATTAAGTCCAAGACTCATCTCCACTGAGGAAATCACAGACCTCTAATCCTATAATTCAAGGGCTGGATTTACAAGGCACTTGATTTCCTGCCCAGGTTTTGGTGTCTGGGGAGTGTGTGTGTGGGGCTACTGAAAATAACAGGGTTACTCATGTGCTTGGTTAGATAAATGCTTTCCTGAGTCTGGGACTGTATTTCCAAACCCAGTAATGAGGTGGAGGGACCTATAGCAGAGAAATAACACTGAAAGATCTGCAGCTTTAGTGTTTTCTCAGTGTTTTCTCTGTAGCCTGTTGTGTTTTGCTTTGAATTTCCTAGATCCTTGTTATGTTCTTAGCCCACTCCTGTGTTGCCATGGGTCTGTGCTAGAAAGCAGGAGCTCCTCTTCCCTGGGCTTCCTTCACTGTCCGGGAACCCTTTCATCTGCCTATAGCCTGGCTCAGCTAACAAGGGGAAGGCTGAGCAAGGCAGATTAGTGGAGACAAATGTGATCCTGGCATTCCACATTGAGACTGCTGAAGAAGAACATTTACTCCTGACAAACCCGACTGTTTCTCCAGGGGCAGGGTTCGAGGTGGTGACACAAGTGGGACCTTAGATTTCATTTCTGTGGAGGACAGACTCCAATATATGTCTTTCAAAAAAAGCTCAGGCAGGTTCTGTGATTTATTCTGGAATGATAAGAAAGGACAGTGCTGAACTAGTACTTAATATGTGCTTATAAATATAGATAGGTAGCACATCAGTTTTTGAAATACCATTTTACTACTCTATCCAAAGCTTCCCTTTGCCATATGTGCAAGATTTCTGCTTGAAAATGTTACTTCGTGTTTCCCAGGCAGTGCTGAGCGTTCAGTTCCTAAGCTCAGTTTTGCACTGATCTTCAATGTTACAGAGGGATTCTGATTTCTCTTCTTTAATGTGTAGGCACGAAAGATCATGAAAATGCAGCTCATGATACCACACGCAGAGTTGTGTACCTGCTAATCCTGTTGAGTGCACATTTGTATTAAGGTAAATGGTGAATGCCAGAAAATCTGATCTCATTTTCAGCTTGTAGCTAAACCCCATGAAAGCCAAGAGAAGCTTTTGCACTCCTTAACGGTTTCCATAGGAAGAAGGCCAGCCAGTGTCTGGGTGTGTTTTGGAGGAGGCTGTGGGGGAGGGCTCTGCATTTATTGAACTTACCCTTATGTAAATATTACAGTGATCATGCAGTACCCCTTTCCTCCTGTTTTCCTCAACCTTCTTTTTTCGCTACTCAATGCCTGCATGCTGGCATTACTGATTAACGTATTTTTAATTTACCTGCAATGATGGACATTTTGTTCGTCAAAAATCAGCAGTAGAACTTGTTAAATCGAGACTAAATCAGCGCTGTGTTGTATGCAGCCAGGATCAATACACTATTGAGCTAAGCTTGAACCTAACAGATAGTGGTCCAAAATGGCATGGTTTGTTGTTCCAGAAAACACATGCTCAGTTTCTTTCCACAACAAAGCCGTGGAGCCTGTCCCCTTTACTTTCCAGGAAGCATGCTGATCCGCTGTTAATAAAGACCATGGAAAATAATAGATTGCTGCTCCTGAAAGATTTTCTTTGCAATTTTTTTCTGTTGTTTCTTGTAAACTCCTCCAGTCGTAGATGACTATCAAGGAAAGCTGCCCCGCTGCGATGTGCCTGCTGCTATTGTGAAGACAAGTATGTTTTAGAGCTCCTATTCACTTTCTTTTCACATTTCTATGGGGTTGCATTCACTCCAATGATGACATCACCCATTAGCAGCTCTAAATCACATGGAAGTGCAGTTTCTCAACTGGCTTTGGACTATATGTTCTCAATGCGGTATTCCCAAGGTAGGAGCAAAGGGACTTCTTACTATGTTGCTGCAACCTGTCTTGGGGTGGAAACCTCACAAATCTTGGGAACAAGGTTCACCCTACACCCAGACCCCTCAGAGGGCAGTGGATGGAGCTATGAGGTTGAATTCAAGGCCTTGATGTTCAGACCTGTCTGTGTTTGAGTTCATGGGAAGATTTCTTCTGGTGTCCTGGGTCTGAAGGGCTGTTCTTCTGGATTAAACTACAAACCTCTTCTCTAGCTGGAGGTGGTGACGGCTAAGGAGAAGAATGGAGATCAAGGCATGGATGAACCAGTTCTTATCTTCCTGATTCCTGAAATTCAGATATCTAGGGATTTTTGAGGAAAAAAATATGGGTCTGATGGCTTTTAAACTGTGTGGCTCAAGGGGACTGTCCTTGGTTGTGTTTTGGGGCCTGTTGACACCTCTGGCTTCATCATATCCTGGGTAATGTCTCATGTTTTAATTACATACTACAAGAAAAGATGCTGCTTGCCCCTTTTTTCATCACTAACTTCCTGAGATTTCCATTGGTCCTTTCTAGGTTTTGTATAGTAAGATCTGCAGAGCAATCATTCCTTTTCCTGCATGCTTATGGTGTTTATGAATCTCCAGCATTTCCGCAGTCAGAGATTTGTGCTGCCCAACCTCCTTTAACCCAAGAGGCTTTCTATGCACCACCGGTCTACGCTGTTGCTCTGGTCCTTTCCTAGTTCTATCATATCCTCTTGGGGGCAACGACCACAACCATGTGCAGCGTTCGTCCAGCACCAAGAGTTGCTAAAGCCCGGTATAAATAACTAGAGCGCTTGCAAAGATCATGCTCTGTCCTTTATGAGCAGAGTTAGGATATTTTGCTTTCAATCAGCCTGGCCTAAACACTCTTGAAGAGTCCTGCTAGCTTCTTGAGCCAGTTGGATCGGTTGCCTGGATCTCTGGGTGGGACTGGCAGAGACAGTGTGTGCCAGGCCCGGAGCTGCCAAGTGATGTGCACAAAGTCTCTGTGCTGTTACTGATGTCTCCGGCTGTCGGGAACAAATTGCAAAAGCTAGAATTATCCTGATTGTCTGGATGACTGAGAAACGTGCTCCTAGCTCCTGGTAATGCTAATAAATTGGAAGGTAACTCATTTAGTAGCATAATAAAGACCTGTTCATCCTTGATGTTAGCTTTGCTAGTTACCAGGATCATCTTAGTATGTGGGCAGTCTGAGATGCTATTCCTGGTACAGTGTATGAGGAGCAGCAGCAGCCTTGCTTGCAGTGCTGACTGTCAAAGGGGGAGGCATAGGAACCATCCAGCCTGCTCTGTGCAGCAGAGGGCCTCTTGGGCCCTCTATGGGCCCCTTATTTTTCAGTTCAGGGTGGACATACCTCCTAGATGGGGTGAGATGTGACCACAGGGGTATTTTAGAAGTCGATGTCTGGTTGAGGGCTGGGATTATTAAATAAAAGACATAGATACCTATAGTCTCTAGCATTGTTTTTCTCCACATGTGTGTTCCTGTGCATTCAAAATCTCAAACTAGGATGTCTGAATGACAGGGTCCTGTGTGACTGGTTCTTGTGTGATCCCCAAAACACCTCAATCTTGCCACCTGCGAATAATTATAGAGCAAAATAATTCCAAAAGGAAAATTAAAATGAAATAAAACCCCTCGGGTGCCCTGCCAGTGTGCTCAGTGCTTTGTTTAAAAGCTTTAGATCTAGACCCTGGGGAATAAAGGAGGCAAATGCAGATTTCTCTCTGCTTTTATTACATGGAACTTCTGGCACTTGCATGCTAGAAAGCAAAGCTGGGCTGCAACAGGAGTTGGGAAAATGGATATTTTGAGAGACAAGCTTCGTCTTGATTAGTTTTCACAAGGAAAACAAGTAAGCCTCTTTGTACAGTATGGGTGGTGATGGACTAAGGCTGATTGCTATTAGCACTGTGCATGAGTCATGCCAAGAGCAAAGCCTCTATAGATTTTAATGGAGCTCATCCTCGTTTTCAATTTCTTTTATGCTCCAGTGATGGATGGAGGCTTGCTGGCTCGGAAGCTAAAGGTACCTTCTGCAATCAAATCAGATAAAAAAAATGGAGAAGGCAAAGGGAGTTTACCTGCTTTCCTGAATGCGAGTGTTAACTGGCAATCTGGCTGGTGTATGGGGGCAGTAACGGAGGCAGGCAAGTAACCAGGCTTTTTTTGAGGCAGAGAAAATGAGTGGTTAGTAACTGGAAGGGAAGAGGGTGTGTGAGGTCTCAGTTTCAACAGTCAAAAATAGTTTGAAGTTCTTCTATTTTCTGTCCCTTGGCCATCTGGGCTCTTGGGGAGCTGAAAAAGCAGTTTCCTTCAAAGGAGATGATGCTGGACAAGGAGGAAGGAATTTTGGGCTCTAATCCCACCTTGGCAGATGTCCCTGTTCCCTTTAATGTGCTTTTACAACCAGTTTTGCCCAGTGGGGCATCAGGATCTTTGTGACTGCAACTTGCTTTCCCTCTGGGCTTGTTTCACCTGCCAAAGGGGGTCCCAGGTCATGCTGAGACTGCTGGAGTGTTAATCAGGGCTCACGTCTTCTGTTGTTACTTATAGTGGCTTTTGTGCACTGATTTTGGTGCGGGTGGGAGAGGCAGGTTGAGTTAAGCAGGTGGGTGTGTAATTGTGTGGCTGGCTGCTAAATTAGAAGGAGACTTTCCTGAGCAGAGGAGGACTCTGGGCTGTGCTTAGAGGAAGGCTACAGATGGTCACAGACGCTCAGGGGACCCGCAGGTGGGGACAGCCCTTCACTGGCAGAAGTTATCCTTGAAGCACGGCTCTGCTCTGGTTGTGGCAAACCAAATGTTTCAGGTCAGAGTACTTCTCAAAGGCAAATAGATAATGAGATTGACGTGCTTCTGCCTTACTTTATTAAAAGTGACTGCAAGGTATTGAATACCTGGTCTGTGAAGTGATAAATGACGGTACTGTGCGACAAGAAGCCACAAAGTTGAGGCATAGAAAAATAGCTTTTGTCCCAAGAGAGAGGAAACAAAAGTATTTCTTGTGATTTCCATCTTGTGCTGCTTTGAAGCTTTTTGTTCACAGAGGAGAGTGTCAGACACCATCTGAGGGTACTTGCATCTCCCTGGCCCATGGGCCATTGGGCAGCTGTAAAGTAAAAGTGGCTATCCCAAGTGGAAGGGAGGAATGCTTCCTACTCACAGCCAGGGCTCTATCAAAGCCAGGTAGGATCATTAGTCCAGAGAGTATTTTTAGCTTTTTATGGCTCTCAAAGGGAGGCTGATGACAGGGAAATATTGTCTCTTGTGAGGGAACCAGATGTACCATGGAAAGGCAATTGCGGAGATGGCAGGTTGAGAAGAGGACTCTGGACCTTGTGATCTGCTTTTAATGTCTGATCCTGCCCTAGCAATTGTGTAGTGTGGGCATCTGCTCGACTGCTCTTTTCTAAAGGTGGAAAGCATTGTACACCCATCTGCTGTTACAGCTGGGTGTGAACACTAGCAATTTAAAACCAGAAGAACAAATAAAATTGCAGCTATGAAGTGCTTTAATGTTCATTTTCTCACTGCTTCTCTGTTTCAAACAACCCCAAACCCTGCAAGTCCTCTGTGTGGTGTTGAGTGCTGTCTCATGATTAGATGAGGAGGAGTGGGCAGGATTTCTCAGGCTCTTGTTTCTCAAACGTTGCTTCTGCTGCTGTGTCCCAGTTCCCAAGGGGCCAGCTTTTGACAGCAGAGTGCCTGCTCATCTGAGATGATAAGAACCTGGCTGCTATTGTTGAAAAGAAGGAGGATTTAGAAAATTAGTCTAGTTTTAATTGTA
Organism: Lathamus discolor; assembly: GCF_037157495.1. NCBI lineage: Eukaryota > Metazoa > Chordata > Aves > Psittaciformes > Psittacidae > Lathamus > Lathamus discolor. Next base: position 9,535,263 of record NC_088898.1, on the reverse strand, counting down.
ATCTAATCCCAAGTGCCAGGAGTAACAGTGCCACATTAGCACATGCATCCCTGGATCCGCAACTCATCCCATAGGTGCTTTGGGACCATTGCCTTTCTCAGGGCTCTCTGAAAACATCAGGGAACCTTAGTGGGGGTGGAAAACTGATCTTCTGTTTTGTTCTTGCTTTACCACCGACAAAGTGTGTGGGATGTTCTGGCCAGGGCAAGGCTTCAGTGGAACCAGGAGGATGAGTGGCTCAAGGTCTCTGCATAGGTAACAAAACTCTAGGGTCAGCACCTGGCGTTTGGGTACCTGAAGATGCATTTTGACACCAAGGTTAGACTCTTTGCTTGACATCTCTGCATTGAAGGATCTGACTGAATTGGCATAGAGGGAAGGGATCCTCTGTGAATGAGTTCAGCAGGACGGATGGAGCAGAGTGTACTTTTTGTCAGCTCCTGGCTGCATGGGAAGGCTGCTTTTGTGCCATGGAGAAGGCTGGCGTCTTAGGCTGAGAAAGGAGTCCTTGTGCGGCACGTGTCAAACCTGTCCTCACAAAGGAGCATGGCCACCCAAGGAGTTCTCTTCAAATGCATATGAAAGATCTTTCCTTCCTGACTTGGCCAGCATTAGGTAAATCAATGGCTGATAATGAATATAAGGCTTTGTGTCTCCTCCCTCCTCCATTGTCAGGTATGCTGGAAGTCAGGAAAATCACCTTTCTTTTGTCTGAATATATCTGCTCGGGGATCTCAGGGCAGGATACTGAGGAAACAGGTCAGGTTTTTCCAGTAGATATTCTTATTCTGTCAGTGCTGGAGAAGATGCCTTGGTTTCAAAAGCTGGCTACAGGGGAGGGTGTGTATGTGTAGGTGGTTCTCATGATCAGCTGAAGACTTTTAAAAGCATCCCTCTGGAGCAAGAAGTTCAGGTCACTCCTGAGTTAAACCCCAGGTTTTAGCCAATAATGGGTTTAGCTGTTGGCTCAGTAAAGTCAGTTCCTGTTGGCCTGTGTAATATTTGGGCAAGGAAAAGATCAGCAGTAGAGGTTGGAGAGGCGCTTCACTGCGAAGGTTGTTCCTTACAGACGTTTCTGGAGAAAGGCTGAAGTTGACTTCCCTCCTTTGCATCGTTAAACATGTAAAAATTCCCTTGAAGGGTCTGCAAAACAGGAAATACTCCGTGTCAGACTAAGAGTTTAAGAGCATGTTGATGATCCATGGGGAGATGTAGAAGTAATGGAGTGAAGGACAGAAATGAACTATTTGGAGAAGACTAAGACTTTCAGCTACAAAATGTCCCTGTCCTGAAGAGCTCTTGAACTAAACTGATAATCAGAAATACTCAGTTGGATGTAGCTTGGTTCTGGTTCAAAAAGAACTTGAAAGAACTCAAATTGGAGCTCTGAGCTTATTTTCCATTAAAAAAAAGAGGAAGATTGGACTGCTTTTTGGCTTGGTTCTTCATCTCAAACATCCTGAACCATCATCCTTGAATAAAGTTTGGGCATGAGAGTTTAGGAAAAAGGCTGTGGAAATGATTAAAGGGTTGAAGAAATGCCCTTTTAAGGAGAAATGAAAAGGCTGAGAGAGTTAAAATTAAGAGGGAAGTCTCATAAGGGTGAGACTGATAAAGAAAAAAAGAGGAAATCATGTTTCTCTATCTATTTTGGCAAGATTCAAAAAGCATCAGTAAAGAAATTGAAGTTTTAGAACTTCTTTACTAATGGAAATGTAATTAACTCATGGAACTCAGCAAGAATTTGCTTCAGCTGAAATGGTCTGTTTTGGATCTTGAAACCAAAGGAGCCTAGAGATCATCTACAGATCCACCGGAGGGGAAATGGATTTTTGAAGGAGGATGATTAGGTCCTTTTCCTGGTGCTCCCTGAAATAAGTGAGGTGGAAATGTGAACAGGCTGTTTCATAATTGTCCTTTTCTTTATCTTGTAATTTCTTCTGAATCATGCTGGAGACATGACTCCAGAGCAGCCATTCAGTCTGTTACAGTGAAATACAGCAGTATATGCCAAGGCTAAACTTTCTCTTTTTGTACATGAAACAATATCAATAGGAGCAGTGGTATTCCATCACTTGATGTCTGATTTAAAGATCAAACGTCTTGTTGCAAGCTGTGCTGCAGCTTAGAGAGAAACTTCAATACTCCAGTGCAGTGTTAAGTGTGCCCTCAAAAGCTGCAAGCCTAAGCTTCAGGGAAAGACCTGGGTTTGAAAACTGTCACTCATGTAAAATGAATCCAAGGCGGTTTCTAATAATATAAATGTCGCTTTGATAATGATGTTCTGGTTTTGTAGAAGAGTGAGGTCTGGCACCATCAAGCCAGGTGCTGCTGAAGTGCTACTGCTCTCTTTCCGTGGTGGAACATCACCTTAGCCTTGCTTTGGGAGGAGAGGTATCTCCTCAGCTGTGGTCTCCAGCCTTTGCAGGATTTGGAACAGGGAAGAAGATTCTGGTAGGTGAAACTATCATGTCAGAGGGTGGCGCAGTCCTGAATGAGGCTTCAGTAAGACCTGAAAGCAAATCCAAGCTGCCAGAAGTTGGGCATGGAGGCTCTCACGTTGGGTAGGAGTATTCACAAACCTCCCTCCCAGTGCCAAAGACAAATCTCTGCTGCTTTTCTGACCTCCAGCATGGGGTGAAGGGCAGCGGTCAAAAGCTGCTTAAAGTGGCACTGAGCTATTTCTGCACCATGAAGAAATGCGCAGTGTTGGCTGGTGTTTTTGCTGGTAGATAGGTAGCAGCTCTCTTGATGTTCATCAGAAGTAGGTCTGGGGAAAAGACAAGAAGAAAGCCTCAGGTCTTGGTTTGGTAAATACGTGTGCTGTTGTACCCTGGCTGCTATTGCTGCAGGACGAAGACTCAAGTCCAGCAAACTCCTGAAATGTCTTTTTAATCCCATTCTTCTTAAAAGCTCATAATCATGTGCTCCAAGAAAGTGATGCTTTATCAGTCCATAAACAGTTAGCTGATAACACCCTCATCACTGACCTATGCAGATTATCTCTACCCTGAGAAACATGTGCTGTAATGAAAAGTTTTACCTTTCTTGTTTTCTGATGCCAAATCCCAGCCTTTTTTGAACACTTCTTGGGCAGAAGCAAATTCCGTGATAAAACTTTTGTCTTTGCCTGGATTGGCTGGGTGAATCCTGAGCTTGTTGCACAGTTTTAACTTCTTTTTCCTCTAGTAATGAGTAAAGTACCTGAAATTGGTTAGGTACGATGTAGGAAGATCTGGAAATACCAAACTTGGCTGCTAGTTGTGGAAAAAGGTAAGAGCACTCTGTGATCCTCTAAGTCTTCTAATAAAAACCACTATTTTTTTACCCTCTCATGTTACAACATTAAAGCTAATTAGAATAGGTATAAAATTATGTTAACCCCTGGCTTTCACAAGAGGTGAAAAGGACAAAGGAAGCTCAGCATGATCCAATTTTCTTGCTTTAATTGGAATGTCTGAAAGAACATGAGTCTATATCAGCAGATAATGCTGTGCATGAGACCGATTCAGGATAATACAGTTTCAGTTCTCTTGCCTATCAGATTGAGCAATGGAGTGGGATTAGGGTGTCCTGTTTTTCTCTTCTCCCCATGTCATTGGCTAAGAAAGGATTTTAGGCCACTGCTTTTCTGGTTTGTGTCCACATTCCTACCTCTTCAAAAATGAAGATGAAATGCTGCCCAGATTTGTAACGTACGAGTGAAAACGGCTGGGTGACAGTGTTGAAAAGAAATGAGTTTAAAATGTCTCAAAAGAAGTAAAAATAAGTCTTTAAAAATGTTGAAATCAAGTGAGGAGAATTTGAATCAGAAGTAAAATAGATGGTAACAGCATAATCTTCTAGAAATGCAGATGCTCACTCACAGTGAGTGGGAGAATCTTGCATGGAGCTCAGTGTTCGTGTACCACGGGGAATGTGTCAAAACGATGGCGTGCCACACAGGGGAAGTTGCAAATGTGGGTGTCTGTCAGATTTTAACCTGAGGAAAGATTGGACCTTTGGGGGAGGTGACATCCTTTGAGTCAAAATGTCCAGAAGTATTGTCACTGATTTGCTAGAGAATAAAAAAAAGGAGTGGCTTCACTGTTGCTGGAGCAGAAGTGGCTGAATTGGGAAAGGGGGATGACATCCATAGCAAAGTCAGTCTTCAGGGTAGCATCATGGCTTTAAGTTGTTTGAACCATGGGTAGCTGAGAAGATACTGCTCATGGTGCATACAGGGAATGGATAAAAGGGAGAAGCAGAAGTCCTTGCCTGGTGCCTCTTTCCACAGGAGGATGGAGGCTGTCATGTTTTACTGCTGCACAAGCCTCACTTGTTGCTGGGAAAGCAGCACTGCTGGAACCATCGACTATAACCGCTTGCCAGATTCAGCTGCTTGGGTTTCAAAGGCTGAGGAATCGGCCAATGCTACTTGGCATGAAGGAGCCCAGAGAACAAAAGCGAGCAGGACCTACGTTTTATTTTCTTCCCATTGAAACCTGGAAGACCTCCAGCTCATCAAATAGTATTTCTGCTTCTGGTCCCTCTAGAGCTCCCCTCTGATCTTGTTTGTATGGGAAGGATGAAAAACCCTTCCCTTGTAATTACAAACCTTTTGACTCTAGTAGTGGTAGGATCAATGTTGTGTGAGGTGGAATATTGGGAATCAGTGTCCCTTTTCCCCAGACCACTGTAGTACCTCCTTGTCCATTAGCAGGAACAGAACAGCCCCCCTGCATCTTTGGAAGCTTTTGTTCCTTAGGAGGAAGGTTTGGGTGAGGTTTAATTTCTATCTAATAGCCTGTTAAAATCCTCACATCGTTTCTTTGAGAATGCCATTAAAAATCAATTACATTAATGGGGCTTAGTTGGAGATGTTCTGAAATATGGATAGGATCAAGAAAAGTGACTTTGCAAAACAGGGCCCTTGGTGCTGCAGACATTTGCTCTGCTTGAGCTTTCCAGCCATGTGTATGGACCAAACCGGATCTTTGTTTTCATCACTTCTGGAGAAGCTGACCTAGCTGTTGAGGAGCCAGTGGCAAATGACCTACACCATGCTGTGAACCCACTGCCAGTGGGGTTAGGAGGGAGTAATTCTCTTGCATTGTTTCAGATGATGCCCCAACAATACAGTCGGGCTGCTTGCTTGAAATTACCCCAGCACCGCTACCAGCTCTAGGAACTCCTTCAGGCCTTGGTCATCCAACTCTGACTGCACAGCAGATACCTGACACCTTAGAGTGTCTGGTACTCCTTGCTGCTGACATTGCAGCGTGTCCATGAGCTTGTGTTATTGTGTGGCAAATGGTCTGTGTTCTCTGGTCCTGAACAAAAGGACTATCCGGTGGCTGGACACTAACTGGTGTGAATGGAGATAAGCTTTAATGCATGACTGCCAGCACAGGCTGTGTCACTTGGCCCCATATGGGAAATAACAGCACTGCCCAGCTGTGTAAGAGTGTTGAGAGGATGAATGTGTTGGAGCATCTTTAATAATTGTACCCTCCAGTAAGGAAAAACTGACAACAACTTCTGAGAGGTTTGTGAGCAAGCTCTTTTGGACATTATGGGGTGTTATCTCTGCAGCCTGATGCTCCAGAGGTATGAGAGGATTGAGACAAATGCAGTTTGTGAAAGAGGATCCTTATCCAGGGAAAGAGGATTGCAAAAGAGTGAGGCTCGATGTCCTTGTGGGAGTGGTGCAGGCAGCGTGCATGGCATGGGGAGGTGAACCATGTGGACACCACATTGTGAGGCTGATCGGGACCTTGTATGATGGAGGGACTGAGAGAACAACATGCACTGTCACTTCCATGGGGTGTGATATAATGGGTGCTCAGGGGTCTGCCGGAGGGTAGTGGTGGTGTTGCTCTCGCTCTGCTGCTCGTGTAGGAAGCATGATTGAAGCTGGGATTGCAGTGAATACACTGGGGAAAGCTCTTTACGTGGAGCCTGGTGGCAGTAGGATGGCCGGATTGAGACAGGGCTGGGGAGGAGCCTGCAGTAGCCACAGTGACTTGGGTGAAGGGAGAGGGGCAGAGCATCCTCACCAGGATACAGACAAGGCCTTTGTGTGCGTCCCTGCTGGGCACTTCCCGTCATACTTAGAGGCTCCTTGCTTTTTTCACAGGAATGTTTGTAGGAAGGGATCTGTGCAATCCAGCTGCCTTGTGCCAGTGTTTCCAAACGGTGTGTGGGCAGCTCAGCTGCAAGCAAGTGGTCTGAGGGACTCAGGCACGCGGCAGAGTCCCGTGGTGTTTGAGCTAAGTGTTAGGCAGTGTATGGGTGTCTCTGTGAGGTGCAGGGAAAGCCTACGAGCATTGAGTACTGCCTCTTGCTCGTAGGAAATTAGTGGCTGTTACTATATGCTCATCCTCCCCAGGAACTATGGGTCATACTTATGTCTGCTTTCCTCTTTAGGAATGAGGGGCTTGAGCAAAACCAAAACAACCAAAACACTGGCAGAAATGGGGTGAGGACACACATGTGCCTTGACTGAAGGACTTCCAAGGTACAGCTAAAAAGATGCATCCATTGCCTTAGTTAAAGCATTGATGTAGGGCGACAGGTAGAAAACAGGTAGATCTGGTACCCTTCAACAGAGCTGCTTCCTGTGAAAGGGCTTCAGGCAGTGTGTTATCACATTTCATCTCTCAGGGCTGAGATCTAAGATGGCATGTGAGCTCCTTGGGCTCTCTGCCCTCCCTTGGCACTGCTGCCTGCCTCCTCATGCAGCCTGTGGGTCATCTGGGGCTTAGCGTACGTTAGACCCTGGAGAGGTGACTTCATGGAGATGACGACTACCAAAAGGTTCAGGCTTTGCTTTTGGAACTCGGGGCTGGATAACTGTACCTGTCTTTCCTGACACCCAAACGGGTGCTGCTGCGGCTCAGGCGTTAGGTAGCCGGCTCCTGCAGTGCTGGGAGCTAAGCTGCAGTCTGTGCTGGATGCGGATCCTCTTCCCTTGTGCTCTGATTAAAGCAAATTCAGCCTTGCAAAACCCACCTCTTGCCACTTCCCACCTCATCCGGCCTCAAGGCTGGTTTGTGTGTGTGTGTGTGTATGCGAGGAGGTTCACTAAATCCCTGAGCTCAACAGGAGTGTAACCTTGCAGGGAGATGGAAGGGGCGTTGCTCGAGACTAGCCCCAGCCAGCCTGGCAGTGCAGCGTTCCTGGAAACGAGCTGTGGTTCAGGCAGATATCCGGGAGCTGGGGGATTTTTTTAGCCTGTCTCTTGCTGTTAATTTTCTCCCTGGCACTGGGCTGCAATTCCAGGAACCCCGGTTATACTTGAGAGCGCCTCTCGGACATGGAGAAAAGTAATTAAACCTCTCGGATTTCTCCTTTTCAGACTGATTGTAGCTCTTCAAATGTAGATTTAAGATGGGGACAACATGTACAGACTGAGATCTGACATCCTGTTCCAGCACTGAGCAGGTAAATGAAAGGATAAAGAGACTGTTCAGAGGGCTCCAGTGCTGCTCCCAGAGCAAAGAGATATGGTTAGTTGCTGCCAGGTGCCTTTCTTACTGTTCCACTCTTCTCCCCCCATAATTAAGCAGTTAAATTTAGCTGTCTGATAGGTATGGAAGTGTATGTGGTGCAACTGCTTCGGTTGTCCAAATAGCTGTTATTTTGGCTTGCTTGTAGCTCTGACAAATCAAGGAAATTGTTCTATGCCATGCATGAGCACTGAAAGAACCAAGTTTCAGATGAAAAGCAGATTAAAAAGACAATTGGGTAAAATGAGGAGTAACGTTTTTGTCTCATCTGGATTAAGAAAATTTTGTAAGCTTTTAACGTTCTCAATAGCTTCAGTTTTATTTGGGAAATTAAAATGGAACATCTTTCCAAGAAGAAAAGGCCAGACTCGAAGGGTTTCGATTGAACAGTGTTGACATACAAAATGTTCTCCATATTCCCTTCCTTCAAGCAAACGTTTTGGCAAACTTGGCATGAGCTGCTCAAGTGTTGTGGTTGACCTAAATCTGGGGGGACTGTGTGTGTGGGAATTCAGCAAAAATTAGTCAGCAAAAGTTCTCCTCGTGCAGCTGTGATACTCTGTTCCTGGGCAGATGGGGCCAGCAGACAGCCTGAGCATCCTTAAAGATGCAGTCTTTTGCTGAAACGTCTTCTCTGTTAGTAAGTCTCCCAGTCTGCTCTGTGCTTGCTGTTTGCAGTGATGGCCCAGCCTGCATAATTTGGATTTCAACCTGCTTGGGTTAATGTAAGGGTCGCACACCAAAGCTGAGGTCTTTGGGGTGGTTTGATGCATTATGGATCTTCATCTCCTGAGGAGCTGGCCAGCTGCAAGCCACCTTCTGCCCATTCCTGATGGAAAGCCATTGCTTGTGCTCATCAGCTGAGGGGTGGGAGATGCCTGTGATGGAGTGCACAGAATGGGTGAGCATCAGCCCTGGTGCTGGGTGTGATGGTACATGCTGTGCTGATGGGTACAGATGGTCTCCTCACTCTATCGAATATTAACTTGCATCTCCGTAACACACCTGGCCCTGGAGCCTTTTATGACGTGTGTGTGCAGCATGTGATGGGTGGTGTCACGGCTGTGTTTGCTCTCAGTGCCTGTGCAATGCAGCATGGTAGAGATGAAGGCTTCTCATCTGCCTCATCCTAGCTGCACCAGTGTTATGAATGGGGAGGGGATAGCCATCCTGGGAGCACAGAAATGCTCAGTGGGGATAATCCCAGGAGCAGGGGCATATCCCCAGGCACACGGTATGTCTCCAGGCTGATTTGTCCTGTCACAAAACAGACTTGGTGCCCTAAACCCGTTTTCTGCTCAGTAAGCAATCTGTTGGAAATGGGGAAATGTTGGAATTAACCCCGTCTGGCAGCATGTCTGCACCGTGCTGCTCTTTGATCATCCCTGTGCTTCTCTGCTGGACTCCAGCTTTGTCTGAGGCTGCAGCAGGGATAGTGCTAATGTCATTTGCCATCTTTATTGTTCAGCACACAGCACTGGGTCTTATTTACAGCTCACTATTCAAACCGTGGGCTGAAAATGGGAATCTTCATTTCCTTCTAGGCCTTTTTTATGGACCTCATTGCTATAGTATGAGTGCTTCGCACAAACATTAACTCACTTTCACAACACCCCTGTGAGACGGACTTTGATGCTTCTTATTTACAGCAGAACGGGGAGTATAAGAATATGAAAAACAAAAGTAACCATTAATTTTCACTTAATACTTTCAAAGCATGTTTTTGGGATCAGCGACAGGCTTGTTTCTCCTGTAGGGGCTCATTCCCTGTCAAGTTTCAGGGCACCAATCCAAAATGAAGGATTTCTAGGGATTCTCATAACGTCAGTGGAGCTTTCTTACAGCCCTCCTTGATTTAGGAAGGGCTCTGCCACTTCATCAGTTACTGAAGAATGCTCAGACACCCAGAAAACTTCACTTCAAAGCAGAAAACTTTAAACAATAAAAAGAGGTGGGAGTGTTTGCCTTTAAGTCTGTTGGTAACTTTGCGTGCTTCTCCTCTCATGATGCGTAGACGCATACAGGAAGCAAAAAATCACGTAGGTGATGGTGGTAAAGAACGTCTTAGTGGACGTTTTAGCTTGAAGATGACAGTTTCTGCAGCTTGCACTGAATGCTCATCTGAAACCTTCTACCACTCATCCCATCATTTAGTCCTGTTTGCCATCTGTTAGTGAAAAGTGATTTTTAAAGTTGTTGGTAGTATAGCTGTACTGTGGAGGAAAAAACCCCTCAGTGATATTACTTCTTTACTTGGTATGGGTGTACTTTAGTAAGAAAATGTCCAAGAATAATTGAGATGAATCAGTTTTCTATATGTGGATTGTTTGAATATTTAACATCTGAGATCTTGTGAAGCAAAAAGGGCAAGGAACAAACACCATTTATTTTTAGGACTGGAAAGTGGTTGAAGCTGCTGGCCTAGATAGTGTACTCCTTCCAGGAGGAGCAGGAGAGAAAGAAAGCAATCATAAGCGGAGCGTGTCTTTGTGTGATGGGAGGGCTTCTCGTGTTTATTTAAGCTGACAAAAGCAGTTGGTGTTCATGTGAATTGTCGTGGAGGGAAAAAGTAAGAAAGAACTCACGGAAACTTTCGATAAAATCCTCTCAATGAAACTGGTTTAATTTCACTTGTCTAAATTGAAATTAATTCAACTGAATTGTCTGAACTAAACATACTTACTTTACTTCTTTTTAAGGGAAGACATTCTCCACCTTCCCCCTTTCTCCCCCTCTTCTGTTATTCAGCCCCTGGGTTATGCCCCTGGTCAGGAGCTGTGATCTGTCTGGTGAAAGAGCTTCCCAGAGTCCTGTTTGGGCCAGAGCTGTTGTAGACAGATTGTGCCCTAGGACTTAAAGGCCACTGTGGGACTTCTTGTTACAACAGGACAAAAGCAGGTCAGGGGCATGGCAAAACATAGGGGAGCTGGCTGGTGCCCATCTGCCAGAGGGGACGGGGTGGGCTGGCATTGGCACATCCCTGCTGATGCTCTCTGAAAACATCCAGCAAGACATGCTCATCTTCACCAGTGTTACTGCAGTGTTTTGGGGTCCACAGCTACAGTGGTGGCAGGTGCTCTCAGACCACACGGTCCAGCGCGAGCTTGAGGCACAGCTCTGCAAGATTGATTGTACCCCCTAAGAGGTTAAGCACATTCATGGTTATTGTTGTTGCCTTAAAAGTTTACTTTTTTGACCAGTTGGCATCAAGAAGGGGGGAGAGATTCATCTGTGAGTATGTCCCCTGGAGAGGGACTCTTTATCAGGGACTGTAGCGACAGGACAAGGGGTGATGGGTTCAAACTGAAATGGGAGATTAAGGTTGGATGTAAGAAAGAAATTCTTTACTGTGATGTTGGTGGGACACTGGCACAGGGTGCCCAGGGAAGCTGTGGCTGCCCCATCCCTGGCAGTGCTCAAGGCCAGGTTGGACACAGGGGCTTGGAGCAAGCTGCTCCAGTGGAAGGGGTCCCTGCCCGTGGCAGGGGTTGGAGCTGGATGATCTTAAGGTCCTTTCCAACACAAACCAGGCTGCGGTTCTATGCATAGAGTAGTGCTGAAAATTAACCCTGTCTGCCTCCACCCTTTGCCCCACCTTCATTTTCGCAAACGAGGCTAAACTGATAAAGGGTAAAATACGTGATACCTGTTTCCCTGTTCAACAATCAATTCCTTGCTTTCCCATCAGCCACAAGGTGGAAAGCTTAGGAGTTTTGGAGTCATTTCTCCTGTGCATTCCTGGTGCTTTGTACCTGTGATAGTGAAAGACGCAGGGTAACGTTAGTGACCCACTCACAAAAATGCAACTGTTTGTCACCAGGGTTATAAATAGCCTCCAAATTAAGCCATAGTTACAGGTTGGGAAGAAGTCTGTGCTTTCACTGCCTTCGTTACTGGGACATATTGCTGTGGCTTTAAAATTAAAAATAAGAGCAACGCATACTGGATGGAAATAAGTGGGGAGAAAAAATTGCCTTTCAGCCGAGACCGAGAATGGAAGATTTCTACCCAAAAGCAGAATATTTCTGGAAATGACAACTCAATGGAAACGTAGTTCTCTAATGCATGCACTGTTAAGTGAACATTATTTATATTGGAGGAAAGCAGCACAATGTGGCATAAGTTATTTGGCTGCGTGCTAGGGGAAAAAAAAAGGAAATCCATGAGCAGACATTCCTAGTCTGCAAGTGGGGAGACTGGGATACAGATGAGATAAAGGATGAAGACTCCAGACTATTGCTCCTGTAATTTGCATTTTGTTGGTGTATATAAAATGAAATTACGATTATATTTGTTTCAAGCAGAAGTGCTTAGCAGGCATAGGGAAAGCTGTCTGAAACATTAAGAGGATATTCAAACTAGTTTTCTTGGAATGAAATCATTAGGAGTAAATAGCTACACTTTGCTGAGGTGGGATCCTGTTCTCTATCTTATTTTAACAGCAAGTGTAATGCTGTTTTTGAGACCTTCTTTGCGGAGGCAACACATTCTTAGCCATGTGACCCTGCAAACTGCAGTTGTTTTATGTTAATGCTTCGCTGCTTCTTACTCCAAAGGGGAGATGCAAACCCCAGTTGACTTGGTCTGGTTTGTGTGATTGACGGATGAATTCAATTCTGGAGCAAATCTAGGCAGAGATTTTAGTTTTTCATTCCTTTACTTGGCCCTTCTGAAGGTGTTATAATGGTTTGGGCTCAGTAGTTGTGTGGTGCTGGTGCTTCTGTAGCACAAGTTCTGAGGACGTGATGGCAGAGCCTCCAGCTCTGAGGACTTTGCTGTGTTGAGTTCTGCACAAAGATGAGGATGTGATGGGAAGGTGAGGGAGATCCCAGGGATCTTCCTCTTTCCAGCTCAAAAATGTTTCTCTTGTGCATATTTTTCAACAAGTTCCTCTCTACTGCACTCTCCTGTGATGGCATGGTGGCTGACACCCATTCTAACCCGCTACATAGCTCCTTTATTAGGTGAGTCAAGCATCTGTGGAATGGGTCTTTCCTTCTGCCAGTGGGAAAGGCAGAGGTTTTGCATCTACATTTTAGCAATTTGCTGTAAGTGGCAAATCCTTAACACTTTTGTGCCGGCTTCAATGGGTTTCAGATCAGTCCCCAAGGGTTCTGGCCATGTTGCAGTATAGAATGGTCTCACCCAGCTTGGGGCTGGCTTGGCTGGTGCAGTTGCTGATAGAGGTTCCACTGGCTTCTCACAGGTCCACGGTCAGTTCAAGGGGGTGAAGGTAGAACAGTGTCACATTTGTACAGTCCAAAGAGATGGGCCCTCCTGTCCCATGGCTCACTGTGCTCACTTTGTCCTTCCCTGTTGCTGCATATTGATGTGCATAGGTTGGGGCATGGCTGTGCCATTCATACACATTCATTGTGGGCAGGCACAGCATCGATGATTGCTGGCGGGGACCTGCAAGCAGCTGCTCCCAGAGCACCCAGCAATGGTGCTTGGGTCTGCAGGGCTCCTGCATCCTGTTGAATTATTCTCTTAGCAATAGAGAGAGTCAGACTGACAGCTAAAATATTTTCTCTATGTAATGACTTTTTTTTCACTGAAAATTTATGGATTTCTTTATGCTCATAAAACATAGAAAGTATATTCTCTGTCCTATGCCAGCGTCACTTGGGTAAATTTGAATCTATCTCTTTCAAATGGTATCATTGCAAAGGGGGTGCAGGATGAGTCACGAAATATCTTGAACCCTAGTAACTTCAAATGAATGTCCTTTACTTCAGAGTAATTACTGTCCCATAAACTAATCGTTTGTACCTCTGAATAAGGCTTTCTAGCCCCTCATTCCACAAAGTCCTTCAAACTGTCCCTGTCAAGCTGGCTGGAGCCAAAAATATGCATGGGCTTCATGTGCTGATAATTTCTCAGCCCTTTTAATTGGTTTTATGGAGTTGTTTGAGGCTAGGAGTGTGGCAGGAGCACATCTCTGGATGACTTTGTCCTAGACACCAGTGTGATTTGCAATATCCCTGTTGATTTTAGTCTCTAAACAGCATGCCAGTTTTGCAGCTCATTCCTGACCCTTTTGGAGCAAATAACAAATAGTTGCGGTCATCTTTTGTTGCAAATATGTTCTACCCTGTTCTTCTGGCTGTGAATAGAGGCTTCTAGGAACATCTTATGATAGGATTTTTGCTGATGAAAAGAAAGGAAAAGCTTCAAACTGCGCTATAGGTGAAGGTAACTCATGTCCTTCTGTGTGCCATGTTTGCTTCTGTTTCTCAATGCCCATGGCACAGTGAAGGAAAGTCTGAAGCTGGTTTCTCATGTGCAACTGAGGAACAACTGCTGCTCCTGAGCTTCTGGAAATTTCAATCCACTCTCTTCCAGGAAAATCTTTTCTCCCACTTCAGTGGTGCTTTGTGAGTGATCTTGCTGAATTCTAAAATTGCTCTCTTGGTTATAGATGAGGGATTGACTCTGGTGTCTGAAAGGAGCCTTAGCAACATGAATATATCTCCACAATTTTTAGGATGATTACTCTATCTTACAGGCTAACAACCAGACTCTTCCCTGTTTCTTCTCTCTTGGTTTGCACTGGTTTCAATTTGTCAATTTTTATACCATTATTCTATCTATTCTATATAAAGTTGAACCTTGTGGTTAGGTTTTTTTGCATCTTCGTATCATTCGAAGCAGAAAGATGAGGAGCAGAAAGCCATGCACGCAACTTCTCCCTATCACACCCTAAGGCCTCCAAAAATGTGAAAGGCTGGGCAAAGCATTGGAGAGACCTGAACCTGCTTGTGGGCTAACGAATCTGCTCCATTTTATAATGACTAGTTGGTGCCAGAATCTTCAAGGATAACCTGAATAACCATCAGTGTGTGTCATTAAACAGGAACTGACCCAATCAACCAGAGCTATTTTAGAATTTAAATATAACCTCTTGGGAGTCTGTCTCTGCATGAATCTCTGGAGGCTGCAGATCTGCCTTGAGTCTTCTAAGAGAAGTTTTCAGAGAAGATTTAGCTTCTCTCTCTCATGCTTAGGATCACAAGTTAGATGGCCCTGATGATCTAAGTAAATGAATGTGCTGCTGTTGGGCTGTTTCATCTTCATAAGGGCCATTTAGCACTCTTCTATTTTTTCCCCTGGTGCAAAGGAGCTCTTCAAAGTAAGGGTCAAGGAACTTGATGCAGACAACTGATGCCATCCTCCGAGCTGTCCTTGCCAGGCGCCCAGCTTTAAATATCTCAGATGACACTGTGAAAGACTCCCCGCAGGGCTGTGAGAATCCAGAATGAATGAGTATCCTTGGATTAAATGATGATTAAGTGGTTGATGAAATGAGATGAATGAGGTGCCGCAAGGCAAGAACTCCTCCATTATAACAGCTGACCTTGGGCCAAATTTCCTCCCTTTCCTCATCTGTAAAAATGGAAGCCTATTGCGTCAAGTTGAAGCTCGTGCCTTAGAAACCCACTTGCTCTGGAGGGTGGAAATCACCTTTCTGCTCATAGCACCTACCCCAATATTTTTGCACCACTAATGATGTTTACTAGAGACTTTCATGCAGCTAAGACATGAGGCAGTTTTTTTCCTAGACTGAAATCCTTTGTGTGAAAAGTACCATGTCAACAGGGCTCCACAAGTATGTCCCCTAAGCAGGTCTTCCTGAGGCCTGGTGGAGATGGCCATGCTTCCAGCTTCAGTACATCTTTCCTCAAGGAGCTTAAGGCAGCTGGCAAACAGATAATTACCGAGTATCTAATGAAAGATGGGAGAGAAACATAACTATTGCCTATCTTATAGGAGAGGAAATGAAGGAGGGAGGTAGTAAGATAGTAATAAAGCAATTGAGAACAAAAATGCAGTCGTCTTGATGTTTGATTTAGGCAGCTGTCGGCTTTTTTAAGAGCAGGAAGAGGAGCGGGTACAGAGCATGCTAAATTCCTCCTCCTCCTCTAGAGCTTGGTGTGAAGTTCATTGCTGATCTTCCTAAAGCAGACATACAAGTGAGACCCCAGCCCAGCAGGGTCACTGAGCCCACATGGCACTTCTAGCTGAACCGGGTTTTTTTAGTCCTTGCATCCTGGTAATGACACATCTTAGCATCTGCCTCTGTAAGCCTTCCTTGCACCTTTAATTGCATATGGTTTCTTCTTAGCTTCCTGGCTGGGTCTTCAGAGCACCATTGTACATTGTGAAATAGCTCCCTGCCATCCGTCCCAGTGGTTGCATCCATGTGATGGGACTGTTTCAGCTTGTAAAACATCCCTGGATCATTTGCTAAGAGAGGTGCTGTACACGTTTAGGATCATGATTATGATGTCCAGGGTGTTTTACCTGCACAGTTTGGTTTTACATAAAACCAATTACTCCCTGAATGATGAGAAAAATGACCCATTGCAGCCTGGATGAAGAATCCCTGGCTCATACAAAGGCTCAGCGCTGTCACTGGGAGCTACTTGTTATGTAAATCTGGAAATCTGACAGATGAAGTAAAGAAATGGAAATGTAGTTTCTGATAGAAAATGACTTTATTTCTTTGCGGTCATTGTGTATTTGAACAATGGTGCTATCTGGGGGTCTCAAACACAGCAGGAAGCACCTCTGATATCTCCCGAATGAGATTTTCTGACCGCCTCCTAGCCTGTAATAAAGCACAAAAAAGAAAAAGGGGGGAACCCACTTAAAATGGATAGATGACTGGCAAATACCACTGATGCCCTTTTGTATCTGTGTTGGAGATTTTATGTTTGCCTTCCTGAAAGTGACTGTTTCTTCCACAATCGATTCACTTATTCCTCCTGGATGATGCAATTTTCTTGCCTTGAATGCACTCCTAGTCAGGCAGAAATACCAGATGTGATTCTGGTCTTGTTCCCTGGTGTAAGTCATTGTCGTCAAAAGAGTCCTGTCACTTACGTGGATGAAGGTAGAGTCACAGAGAATCTTGTTTTCCTGTATTCCAATTTATTTAAGTTAGTTTGGACTAAATATTTATAATACTTCTCTTCAAAAGAAGTCAGAGAACTCCGTGAGATTGTTCTAAATGAACTCTACAGACTCCTTCATCCAGATTTTAAGCTGTGAGCAGTTTTCCTCGCAGCCTAGGTGGTACTTTCTCCCTCTTTGCACAGAGATGTCCAACAAACCCTTAAGGGAAGGGGAATATGTTGACCTAAAGCAACAGAAGGGCACGGCAACTTGGTGTGTGGGACGGGGAAAAGCATGTTGAGATGCTGAGGGCTTGCTCTGAAAGGGCTCAAGATATTTTGGACGAATGTGTTTTCTTTAATACTGTGGAACCTGGTAGAGAGCTCTGCAGTCTGTTTCATCCAGACAGGCTGGAAGGGAAGGGATGGAAACTGGAGACAAGAATTGTTTTTGGTGTTGGATAGACTATTCAGGTGGTGCTGGAGGCTGTAGATCATAGAATCCTGGAAGAGTTTGTGTTGGAAGGGACCTTAAAGCTCATCCAGCTCCAACCCCTGCCACGGGCAGGGACCCCTTCCACTGGAGCAGCTTGCTCCAAGCCCCTGTGTCCAACCTGGCCTTGAACACTGCCAGGGATGGGGACTCTTCCCTATGAAAGGAAGCATGGAGCCTCTTGGCTGTGGTTTAAGCATGCCTCAGGGGCTAGGGCACACAAAGTCTCCTTCATCCTCGTGTTCTAAACTCTGGTTCTGATGTATTTACAAAAGCTGTTTCAAATCTGTTCCAGCACAAGCTACTTTCACCCATTGTGCTCCAGAAAGGTAGGTGTGGTTAAGAGCATACACAAGGAAAGAAGCAATACCATAAGGAAGACATGAGATTAATTTTTAATCTGTTAGCACCTTTGTTGAAAGATGAAAGTTTCAATGTAAAAATGGGGAAGAAAGAAAAAGTACTTCAGTCCAGATGCCCCTGGATATATTGATTTTATGTATTTGAAATGATACTCTTTGACTTTATGCTTTGAAATAGCACTGATCTAAACTGCAAATGAAAATTAATTAAATGACTCAGACATCATAAATCTGTTGCATTCTGGTCAAACTAAATATTTGGTTGACCTAACAGGGCTCCTCTCAGATGCTTTTTCCCTTGGAAAGTATGTTGTTTTGCAAACTATTTTCTCAAGTTCTTCATTTGGATCAGAGCATTCCTGTTGAATTAGAAAGGACCTGCCTGCGGGCATGAGAAGTACTTAAATCTGACAGGGAAACAGAACAAAGTAAATGCAGCACAATAAGGAAACTAAGACAGTGTTTCTGATAGCAACCTTGCATCAAGCCCTGAATGGGTGTCCTACAGGAAGACTGGGTCTAGCATGATGTGGGGAAAAAAAAACCAATATGCTTTTATTCTGGTTATTCTTTTATTCTGGACTGTTTTGAAACCTCTGTGGAAGAAGCATGTTGGTAGGAAGAATATCCTGTTACACAAAGCAGCAGCATGTCTCTGGTCTTCTGTAGTCTGTAATGCCAGAAAAAACACATAGAAGAAAACTGATTCCTCAGTGTAGCATATGGGCATTGCTGGTGGCAGGTCTTGGCTGTTAAATCTAGTTGAAAACATCTGAGGGGTCTACTGAAACTGTTCAGGCCTGAGAAGGAAACAAAAAAGAAATTGTGAGAGGTTAAGAATGTCCTACCGGCATTTTCCTGGAAAACACAGAGTGTTACAGGCTCTTCTGTATGACAAAGAGAGGTTGAGCAATCTTCAAACACTGGCAATCACAAAAGGCTGCAGTCAAGTAGAAGCTGTACCCAATCCAGGCAAGACTTAGAATGATGCATCTCTAAGCAGAGCTCCCTGGAGATAAAAGCATGGGTGGCTCTTGCCTCACAGGGACCAATGCCTTTAATTTTCTCTGTTTTCATTGGGAAAATGATTAAAAAACCTCTCTGCACTGATTAGTTCAAATCTAAGAGGTTTAGAAGAAGGGCAGTTTTTATCATCAGACCTCCCTGTTCCTTCTGGTAGATGAATTGCTGAAGAGGTACTTAAAGATTTCATTCTATTTTGCTTTTCCCTCATTGTCTTTAGCCTCTGTATTGATGTGGGGTGTTGGGGTGATGTGGAAGGGTCCCCAGTTTTCTCTGGATTTCAATGAAGTCATAAGAAAGAAACTTGCTCTTCATTTTTCACAAAATGCTTTGAAGGTTCAATGCTCTTTATGAGCTGCATGCTCATAAAATGGGGCTCTGGTGAGGAAGGGGAGAAACGATCTTTGAAGCAGAAAAGCCCTCAATAACCACCCCCTCTCCCGAGCCAAAGATGTCCTCTCCGCCTCTCCCCCAGAGGGAAAAGGAGCTGAGGCTGAGTGAAAAACGATCACACAGTTCTCACAACCATTTCCCGGTCCGAGTGCGTCACCTGCCAACTGCCGCCCTGAACTCACTGCATCCCTGTTTCCTTTGGTCTTTTTGAGGATCTGAGCTGTGCAGTGACGGGATTGTCTTACAGCCTGTTTGTACACTCATCTATTAAACAATCTGCCCAAGATGGCCCTGGTCCAGTTGCAGGCCAGTCCTGGAAGCCCTCTGGCAGGAAAGGAGGCTGTCTACCCTTTCCAAACACTTCTCTACCTGGGATTTCTTCTCTAAAGTGTGTATTTATATCTATTTTTGTTTGCTTGTTTTGAGCTGGGAGGTTTGATACATTCATACCTTTATTTCTCAGGGTCTTTTACCTCTTCATGCTTATCCCACCAGTTTCACCCCTCGGCTCAAGAAGGACCAGGGCAGGTTTCATCTAACTTAGGAGGAGGAACCCGAAACCTTGTTGAGGATTTCTTTCAGTGGTTCTTTTTCAGGTTTTAGTCAGTTGGATACAACTTCTTTCATTTCACACTGGATCCTCCAAAGAGGAGCCACTTCTAGAACTGTTAAGTAGAAAAGTATGATTTTATATATGTGTATCTATAGCTATACGTATAATACCCCCCTGCACATACAGATACGTTTGAACTGAAAGGCTTTCTGCCAGTATTCCTAAATTCAGAGTATCTGAAAAGCACTTTTAATTTAAGTGAATTTCTTGTTAGAGTTTTTAAATAGAAGCAGGGCTCAATCATGGATTATCTTAGCTCCTAATCATCATGTCCAAAGTATTTTAATTCAAGAAATTACTACACACCATTTAATTTTATTAACCTATTTATCTACATGTGCAAAGAGCCCATAGACAATCCAGGACTGCATTATACTAGGTCCTATATAAATATGAGTTGGATCTGAAACCAATTACAGGCTCAATCTCATCATGTAGGTCAGTCATTAATCTCTGGTTTGCCAGACAATATAGCTACTTTCTCCAGTGCAATAACTACACATCTATATTTCTGGAATGGGATTCAGAAGAAATTAAGCTTGTATGTAAGACCGTAATTGTTGCATCTCCGCTAGCAGGAAACACTAACAGCCTCTGGTTTAACACTGATGTATAATGTATTTGTTAATGATCCAGAGAAGTGGGTTGTGAAGATGCAAGGGTCAAAGTCTCATGTAATTAGTGACATTATCCAAGACTGGAGGATTTCAGGATGTGGGGACCAAGCTAGCAGGATGGGCAGGATGATAGTAGTGCTGACAGCCTCAGAAACACACCTTACATTGTGGAACAGATAACTGGAGTTTCTGGTATGATAACTGCACTCTGAGTGGTAACTGTGGGGAAGAGGGGGCGAGATAGATCAAGGTGATGCTGTGGAGGGTGAGTGGAAAATCTACTCAGTGCATGGCAATAGTGAAAATAGTAACAAACACGTTAGCATTTCAGTGAGATAAAAAAAATGTGTCGTAAAATCAGCAAAAGACCCTTTCCTGAGCTGCTACTCTGATCCTTGCATCTAGCGGGGTATATGGAGTAGAAATAGAAGTTGTCAAGATGAAAAACAGTAGAGCTAAGGCAATATTAATGAAAAGCCTAAGGTCATTTAATGTAAAGGAGATGACTAAATGGGGACATGAGAGATGTAAAACATCAGAAAAGATAGGCCAGTGATTCAGTGGCTCCTTTTCTTACTTATGAAGCACAAGTAGAAATTGCATGTAACTATTAAATATAGTAATAAAAAAACCCCCACATGCAAGGAAGCACGATGTTCGTACTTCCTGCAGAGGACACGAGCTGGGGAGCGTAGTCTCTACATGTTATCAAGACTGAGGACCTGCATGTATCACATCTCAAGACTGTTCAGCACCGCTGGTGCTGCATTAAAGACATGGAATCATGGCTGTTTTTCACGTCACTTGCAGGCCCGGAAGGGAGAGAAGCAGCTGAGTGGGAAACACTCTGGGGTTTCCTGCTTTTCTCCAAAGCAGTTAGTCTAGGCTGTGGTTGAAGATGGATTCTCTCCAGAAGAGGCCTTGTTGTGTACAAGCTTGTCTCCAGGCTGAGGATGGATCTGTATCTGTGCTGTATGTAGAAGGTTCAGGGGCTCTGTGATCCGATCCCAGATCATTCCCTTTTCCCACTATTGAAATGTGCAGATGCAAAAGGAACGGTCCCATCGTGCTCCACAACCGCAGTGGGTGCGTGCGGAGGTGTGCACAGGCAGCACCCCGGGGGATGCCGTGCTGCAGAGGGTGGTGGGTGGCTGGGGAGGAAGCCTGCTGCAGCTAAAGATAAAGCCTGTGGGGCGGGTGGGGGATCTCCCCACCACACACATCTGCTCTCGGGCTGGCGCTGCTCCAGGCATCCTTCTCGCCTACCCCACCTCGGCCCAAAGTGGTTGGTCTCTCTGGTTGCTGTCATGTTGAAATTAGCTGGGGAGAGACACTTCACCCATTTCCTTGCCTAGTTTCTATGGTGATATTCCACTCAAGTGTTTTCAGCAGGTCTGAGTTTATTTCCCTGCAGATAAGGCAGCCTATGCTAATATACTGCAGCCTGGGCTCTAGATCTTGGCAACAAGCCGAGGGTTCGTACCACCGAGATGAAATGGCTCTAGGTAGGACGTATTTCATGCTGGCTTTGGCAATAGGTGACATTATCTTGTGAAATAATATTTTGATTGTTTATTGCTGCTGTTTGACACTCTGTGCTGGAAGGCTGGGAAGGACATGGAAATGTGCATTCTCATGTTCCTCCTCCTCTGTACTCCCTGGTGGAGAAAGCTCAGGGACCACGAGCTCTGGCTTGGTGAAGGCTGAAATACAGTGCATGATGTGGGAGGAAAAATGTGTGAGAGAAGGGTGTTGGAAGCAGTGGGAAAGGAGCTGTGCTGGCGGTGTTCAGGCTGGTTAGATCTGTGTTGACTCCAGGTGAGTAATTCACACCCTTTCCTTCCATGAAGGAGCTGTTGCCGTTCCCATCCCTGTCTCACCTAGGTCTTTGGGGGTAAACCCACCTGTGTTTTAGTCCAGCATGGCCTGAAGGCTTTGGGCGTTTGCAAGAGAAAGTGATGAATGTCTCCTCATGGGCAAGGAAGGGGGTGATGGGGATCACTTTCCTTCTGCTCTTGAGGCTGGTGCAGCCCCAGGCCAAGCTGCTTGTTAGACACCTTCCCTTATGTTGGCTCATGGGGCTACAGCTCATCCATCCCCATAGCAATTGTCAGGCACAGAGTTCCCCAAGGATCCTGTACCCCAGAAAAGAAGTCTGGGTCCCACTGCTTCGTGCACCAAGTGTAAGGGTTGTGAGGCACCTTGGCTTTCATTGTGGTGCTATTTGGGAATGAAGACGTTCTCTTCAGTCTTCTCCAAAGAAAATACGGTTCTAAACTTGCCTTTTGCCCCCAAGCACTGCTGTTGTGACAGGAGTGGCCTCTGCCTTTTGCTGTGTGTAGTGGTTTGCTCCTGCCAGACAACACAACATGTTTACTGAGGCTCACCTACCTGAGTCATACTGGCATGTTTGCTGCAGAAGGAAGACAAATAGACTTGGGGAGACAACAGAAAACCCCAACCCAGCAAGCCAGACTGTGACCTTTGAAAGGACCTGAAAAGTACAGGCAACTGTTTTAAAGACTTCATATGATTTCCTGCAGGTGGGTAACCTAGGGGGAAGAAGAAGACAGGGAATATTGCAACAGAACTCATGGCAAAGAGTGATGCTGATCATCATGGCTTTGCTCTGAGCAGGAATACTCTGGCCCATCGGGACAAAGAGGACAGGCAGTCCAAAATGCTGGGGCTGTGCCCTGGGGACCAAGGAGCCTGCAGTGCTTGATGGAGCTGGCAATGCAGCTGAGACCTTGTAAAGGAATAATACCTTGAGAACTGCTTCGCTTTGCCCTGGTGATCCTTGGTCTCTTAGCTATGTCTGTGTTATTCTCACTTCTTCACCTCCACGTCCCCAGGCTAAAGCCTGCTCTGGGGGCTGCCATCGTGAGAATGGTCTTTGGAGCCTCAGTAATGCTGACTCTTCCCGCAGTTGCTGTGTGAGCAGGCAAGAAAGCAGGTCTGTTGTGGGCTCAGACGGCATCTGTGCCTTCGCAGGAAATGTGGTGGCACCATCAAGTCTCCTGCAATGTGACGCAGGTAGTTGGCTGCTTCCCTGATACACTTCACACCTCTCAGAAGTATGACTGATCTCACCAGTGGCATTTTAACATGCCCACCACCGAAGCTCTGGGCTGACGTTTGCAGCAAATTCTGTTCCATTTCAAAGGGCCGCAGTTTAGAGAAGACCTGCGAAAACAAATGAAGGTTTCGCTTGGGAAGTTGCAAATTTAAGCTCGTCCCAGACTCCCCCTGAAGATGCTGCCCACCTCCCACGGTTGAGGTGATGGAGGGTGGAGCATCGTCAAACCCTGGGCTCAGCTCCCACCCCCTGTGATCAACCAGCAGCTTTTTGGCCCACTTTGGCTGCCAGGGACTGTGTCTGTGGAAGGGAGGAGGTAAACCTGGCCCAGGTTGGAGGAGGGATGTGGGGAAAATCACTGCTGTTTCTGAAAGGCTCAGAGCCCATTTGCGATGAAAGTTATAGAAGAGCCCATAGCACTCCTCTAAGAAGCACTTGAACCTGGGGCAGCTCCCTGGATGTCATGACTTCATACATACAGTGTGATCTTGTTTCCCCATAGAGAAACTGTACAGGTATAAACTTGTTCCTCTGTGTTTTTAAGAACAAAATGTTTTCTTGGACCCAAATAGAGGCTAAATGTAGCAGGTGGGGTTGGACCGTTCAGGAAACCTTAGAAGGTTGTTTTACTCCAGGTCTTCAGGACACTTATGGATCCAAAGCAGTGTCCAACTCTATGCTTTATAACGAAAGTTTAGTAAGGTTATAGTTATAGCCACTAAGCAGCTACAGCCAACTGACCTGTGTTACAGCTAATTGTGCTGCTTTGGTTTATTTTTGTCCATCTCAGACTAACAGCTTGTATGTCTGACAGAAGCTTGCTTTTTCTTTTCCCCTTCCAGTGAAGGATTATTAATAGATGAGGCATCAACAAAGAAAAGACCATTTGAGAAATAAGATGGGGCACTTGCTCTACAGTGGAAAAAACCAACAGCACACACCCACATGAAACATTATTTTCTTTTTAAAGAACATTGACAAGAAAGCCCTCTTCCCTTCGGGAGGCATTCGTATTCCCCAGAGTTCATGATTCAGCCAGCATTCCTGCCCTCTTCAAATAGATTAAAATCTGAAGGACTTCCCCCCCCCACCCCGCATTGTGCTTGAATGATTTAAACTTTGGTCAGATGCTGACTTGCAAAAGGCTGGGCTTGAGAATCATCTCCTTTTATCACTCCTATCAGACTTTATGGGCTTTCTTCTGGCTCGAAATAAAACGGGACTAAACATAATAAAATCGTACGCTTCAGGGCAAAATATAATCACCTGGAGGGATCAGGAAGAAGCTGTTTTTATTTTGTGAATAACAGTGATTAATGCAATGTGGGTTGACAGTGGGGTTTTTCTGACAAACAGTTATGGGCTACCACCGGACACAGATTCCACGGGGCAAAGGTTATGATATGCTGATGGCTCGTATCATGGGGCTCGGAAGGTGGATTCTGAGAAGCAAAGAAAATTAATCTTCAGGTTCTTGGAAGCTTTTGGATTCAGAGCTGCAGTAGGACTTCACAGCAGAACAGCACAGAGAAGCCAAGTGTTTGCTAGAGAAGGAACATGCTGCCTCCATTCAGGCATTGAACTGTTCCCGGGGTGCCACCACGCGTGGGGTGCTGCTGTCCTGGCCTCACTCCCCATTTGACCTCCTGTGAAACCCAAGATACATATTTGTCTGGAAAATTTCTCACCTGCGGTGCAGTAACACTGGAAGATGCTCCTGCCTGTGGAGGGGATTTGAACTGAATGCGCTCTAAGGTCCCTTCCAACCCAACCCATTCTGTGATTCCATCTCAGCTCCACAAGGAGACTCCAAATGCAGAGAGAGTTTCAGAGAAGGGTTTATTTTCTGCATGCAGCAGTTGCCCCGTTTCTGCAGGGATCCTGGTGAAAGATCCCTGAAATGCCCTTCTTTAGGTAAATTCTTGAGAGTACTGGGAGCACTGATGAGAAAAATGAAACATCACTGACTTTATCGGGAGAGGTTTTCTTTGTAAGCCTTGAACCACCTTCAGATCAGCTACCAGGTGGGTAACAGCCTGGAGCTGATCTTTGCTGAGTGGCTCAAACCCTGACTGTAGTGCTGGGAGCAGGGGAGTGAAGGGAGGGTTTAAAGAGGCAGAGCATGACCAGACTTTCTGCTGGTGCTGAAGGGAGAGGTTGATGCTGGTGGAAGCTTGGGTGCAGAAGGTGGCTTTGGGCTCTGGCGTCATCACTAGGGCCAAAGATGTATTTGCTCCTGAATTCCTCCTCTTGTCCCGAAGAGGGTAACAGCACATGCCTGGTCTAGGCCTTTGCCTCTTGTGTCTCTTGAGAATGCAGGTTTCCTGGAGCTAGGTACATGTCTGCTGCCTCTAAAACTCAGTGTTTGTGTGAGCCGTTGGTGGAGTTTTCCAGGGCTGTCGTGGTGTTGCATTGTGTGCTGGCTTCTGAACCTTACGCTGCTGCTCCCATGCTGCAGCATCACTTTTGACTGAAACTGCCTGGTATTTTCCCATAGTGACATAGATGTGGCTATTAATTTGATAGAAAAAGCTTACAAAGCCCCTTTGGAAAGAGAACAAAGGCTCTGCTGTTATCTGTAATGGTGGGCCATGAAAGGTGTCTGCTGTGTCATACAGGGAAGACAGCAGAACTCCCAGGCCTGTCTGCTGAAGAAGGCAGCTGAGTTTGAGACTTCGCTGTTAAAGACCTTGTCTCCTGGGTTAAACAAAATAAGAGCTGTATTTCTTCATGGAACCAGTTTTAATTTCCTCATAGAACCAGTTTAATTTGAGGCAGGCCTCGAATCCCCCATAATTTGGGAGTGCATGTTGGAGCGAGGGAAGCAGGTTCAGAGCAGTGTCTGGTGATACCTGATTCACTCTATTGCTGCATGTGTAATGATAACTTAGTGATCTACGGTCATCCAGCCTTAGTTTTCCCAATTTTCCTGTTTCTGTGCTGCAACTGAGAATAAAGTAGCTTTAGGAGCAGCACATTTACATATCCCAGGACCTGCTGGCATGAAGGGCTGTATTTCCTCTCTGTCCTGTTGGCTGCACATAATTGGTGGCTCAGATACCAGTGAAATTTTAAAAGGCCTCAAAGAAGATGATATAAAAAGGAAGAAAAAAACCCCAAACCTGTCATAGTTCTGGAACTGAGACCTGAATTACACAGAAAACAAGAAATACAATAGCTCCGAAAGCCCTATTAGTTATATACCTGAAATGCAGGGACCTGCTGAGAATCAACAGCTTTGCCAGAAGTATAGGCGTCAAAACTAATAACCCACTGGTTATACAAGGACCTGCACAAATAAGAAGGGCATATAACAGTTGCCATGTGAATCAGAACTTTGCAAAATGTTTTTTCTTCGTGTTAAACCTTTAATTTTATTAACAATTTTATTTATAAAGTACTTTCTTGGAGGCGCTTGAGGTGTTGCACAAGCTGTAAAAATGCACTAATAAAGAAAATAGCCTCATAAAAAAGTATAGAAACGAAGTACTAAAAAGGCACTTTCATGAAGACAGGAGCTGTTAAAAAACATGTATTGATGTCAAAATTGTCCCTTCATATGCTGTAAAGATTAGTACTTTGACACTGAGAGCTCAGATACCATGGTGACAGAACCAGGGTAAGATTCTGAGTAGAACAGGACAGCTAAAAAGAGTGAAGTCAAAGCAAAGGTCTTGCCAACCTTGTAATGTGAGGTATGTCACCTGCTGCATCAACCCGGACCGGAGCAGTGTCCTGGGCCCCTGAAATGAGTTGGTTCTCACTGGGGAACAGTGCAGCTCTTTGTTGTGGACCTGCAATCCTCTCCTGTTCTGTCTGGGGTTAAAGAGGTGAGCACAATAACTGCTCTTTAGCCTGAAGCATTAATGAACAGTACAAGTGCTGTAACCGCTGCGCTTATGTCCAGTGCTGTAACCCCTGTGCTTAGGAGTGTGCACAAAAGCTCTACCCAGTGAACACAAAGGTGTCATCTTGGTATTTGTCTTGAACTGGGGATCTTGTGGCTTTGTGCTTACTTCATAGAACCATGGAATCCCAGCTTGGTTTGTGTTGGAAGGGACCTTAAAGCTCCTCCAGCTCCAACCCCTGCCACAGGCAGGGACCCCTTCCACTGGAGCAGCTTGCTCCAAGCCCCTGCGTCCAGCCTGGCCTTGAGCACTGTCAGGGATGGGGCAGCCACAGCTTCTTACCACCATCACAGGGAAAAACGTCTTCCTAAAGTCTGATCTCAATCTCCCCTCTTTCATTTTACAGCCAGTCCCTTAAAGCCATTTAGAGGTAGAAAATCTGTGTCATCCACTCATCTCTCCCTGTTCCTCACTGTTCCCATCCTGCAAAGTTTCTGGTTCAGGGATTTCCCCAGAGCTATGGCTCCGGAGCACTGGTGGCCTCCCAGGCTGTGATAAAGGCTGTGTTGTCCTCCCTGCGTATTCAGTTGTGTGTGACAGCAGGGATTTATGGGGTCTGTAAGCTGTGGTAGGGGTGTGAAAGGCTGGAGACTGGTGAGATGCACAGGAAGTGGCTTATCAGTTCCTTCTGCTGAGCCCAGAGACAGCCTCGAGTATTGCACAACACTGGTGGCACAGCAAATTGTGCTTTTTGTAAAAAAAGTGGGATTTTTAATCAGTGGCAATTGCTATGTGATTTCTCAGAAAGAGGAGCAAAACATACCCCCGCTTCCATCCCCACCTCCGCTTTCAGCCCCCAGTTTATTCTGCCTAGGCTATTTTTGACTTCCCAGAGTTACTGGGAGAACAAGATTAGCAACTGATCATTTATGCTGATTTTTCTAAGCACTGAACTGTCTTTCATTAAAACTGTCATTCAAGGAAAAAATGTTAAATTGTGCGTTCGGTTTCACCATGTGCTGCAAATACGGATGCAGCTTATATCCATGTCTCCGGGATGGAGAAATCTGGATGCTGCTGGTTGCCAATTTGCTATGTCTGGAAAGGAAGAGAGGGGCCAGCAGTTGGAGGGGGCAGCCAGACCAAGCTGTGCCTGATTACGTCCCCCAGTGCTCCCCCAAAAGCTGTTGTGTGGTGGAGTTAGCTGTGTGGAGCAGCACGTGGGATGCCGTAGTGGTGGTGTGTGTGATCCCTGCTTTCATGCAGCCAGAGGTGGAGATGCTCTCCCTGCCTGGAGAAAGCAAGGGGTTGTTTATCAGCAGTGTTGACAAGAAGAGCCTCCTTTTTTTTTCCCAAAGCTGTGGAAAATGTTTCCCAGCCTCTGCTTCAGAGGCATTTACGGTCTGAAGATGGGGGTGTGCCTCTCCCTGGGATGGAGGTGGTGTGGAAACATGCCAGCTCAGTAAAAGCTTTCAGCAGGGCTCCCTGGAGGCACCAACCCTGCTCATGTGCTGGGGATGGGAAGCTGAGAGGGAATCTGGCTTCCAGCTCATCCTGCTCTTAACCCCTCTGTGCCAGGTCAGGCATCCTGCTCCTTCTCCCTGGTACTCTGGTGCTCCCCTCTGCTTAGCTCCACAGCCGCGCACAGCTTTGCTGATACCCTACCAGGTCCTCAGCCAGCTTGCCCTTCCCTTCCAGGCTTCAACAAGGGCCCTGAAGTTGTACAAGGCAAATAATCGGGCCTGGCCTGTGATCATCTACTTTATTCTCTTTGTAACCACAGGCAGTATCTGCAGCCTTGAAAGGCTGCTGCAATTACCCACCTCGCCACCCATTGCTTCTCTCTACAAGCTCCATTTTGATCCACACTACTCCTGGCATCTTGTAGTGTTACCTACCAGTGCTTTGATGTTCAGAGACTGAAGTATGTCAGAGGCAGCATAAAAATTGCATGTAATTATCCTTGGTCTGGGTCTGTGGGAGCAAAGAAACATCAATATTGATGCGTGACAGCATTTATGTTTTATGTGTGAGCATAAATCTCCTCTCCTCCATATTCAGCAGGAGTTTTTGATCACTGCCTGTGTCCTGCACCATTAGAGAGCTGCTCTCATGCTGTTTCCTTTCCTCCTGGGGCTGGTGCATGGGGGATGAATGCTGTGGTGGCCTCCAGAGCTCATTATAGCCCAGCCCTGGGGGACTGGCAATGTCTGCACAGCCAGGAGAGAGGTGACAGCTTCGCAAAGTGTCTCAACACCCAGCTCTTTACCCCTATCTGTACCCCCGCACCACTGCCGACATCAAAGAATAATTGAGGCTGTAAGATGGGAAAGGAGGATGTGGCTGGGAGAAGGGAGGTGGTGGGAAGAGGGGAGTGGTAACAAACCTGCAATGGCCATGGACCAGGGGAAGGGAAGGGGTCAGACCACAGTGTGTGTTTTGGTGGTGGCATAGCCACTGGTGCAGAGACAAAAGGGAGGGCAATGCTGTCCCTGGAGGGAACTGGATCACCTCTCCTCAGCCTGAGGATGCAGAGGATGTGCTATAGGGGAAGCGGTGGCTGGTGCCAAGAGGGGTTCATTGTTGCCCAGCAGTGTTTGGGCACACAACACCCCTCATAAGAGAAAATCCTCATCGACTCTGGTTCTCCCTGATTTGGCCTTAAATCACAGTCAGGATCAGGTGTTTCGCACCTCATTTTCCCTTCTGCACACTCCTGCTCTGTCTTTTCTTTCCAGTGTTGGTCGTGTTTGGCCCTTGTTGCTCAGCAAGCATCTGGACTTGAAGAATTTGTGCTTTGAGCACCTTTAAAGGTCTGTCTGCTAAGAGGAGTGTGCTGGGCAAGGCCAGGGCAGGATGGGTTGGGCAAACACTGCGCAGTGCTTGTGCAGAAGAGGCAGCAGGTGAAACACTGCAGCCCTGATGGACCATGGGATAGTGAAAGCAACCCTGGCGTGGGCTGTGCAGATTCCAACGGGACCTTGCTGTCTCTAGGTGAGGTTTGCTCTGGACCAGACCCAGCAAATGAGAATGAGCTTAGGAATGAGTCTGGACTAATTCTGAGAGGGTTAAATAATAGCAGAGGGACTCTGTGGGGGAATGGCATCATCTCCTTTGGGGCAGAGTGTGTGTGTGCCAGGCAGCATTAGGGATGGTAGGATGTGTCTGCCTGCCCAAAGCAGCATCAGACACTTGTAGCACTGCAGTGTCATTCCCTACCCTGCCCCAAAGTAGATGCGCCTTCAGGCTCCTAAATTCCTGACCTTTTGCAGCTTTGACAAACCTGGATCTTGAATCTCATGCACTGGGGTCCTGCTGACATCCCTCCAGCGTGTAGAAAACGCTTGGATGTTTCTGAATGGAGCAAGGCTGGTAGGATGTTGCTACAGGACCTGAGACATTGACAGAGGCTCTGATGGCTGTGGGGTAGTCTTCTGGTGCATGAGGCTATGGAATGGGTTCCCTCTGGCATTTCATGATGCCTTGGGACAATGAAACTATTTAAACCATGCAGACATGTCTTACTTACACCACGCTTCGGAGTGGTTAAAGATTTGCACTGGTCTGCAGGGAGCTGTGCCCGTTCTGTGTGTGTGTACTTGGGACCAGCGCATGCCCAATGCACAAGATTTCACCGGCATCTTCCTACCGCCACTCACTACTCCTCAGCCCTCAGAGGAGGGATTTGAAGAGAAATGCCACTTCTCTGGTGTTTGTAACCATGAATGGTTTCTCCCGGGGAAGCTGCCATTTTGCTAATGCCGCATCAAGATGGATTTCCTTCCCAGATATGGAGTAAACCACAGAAACAGCAAAAAAACCCCCCAAACTCTGTCATTGCCTCCTTGTCACAATGAAATCTGCAATTCTCCATGCGTTCAGGAAGGGAAGGACATTTTCTGTGCTGCTTTTCTGTTAAAATATCCTTTGCTCGAGATGGTATCACTTTGGCATAACTTCTACGCACTAAAAGCACATACATACATCTATGTAACTAAAGCAGGAATGGGCATGGTACATCATCAGGTTGTCAGTGTTAGCTCCAGTTTGTTTTTAAACTTTCCCTAATTACAATCCAGACACCCAGGATCACTTTTTAGCAGCTTGTTCCCCTTTGCTGAAATGAGTTGCTTTGATGAAGACAATCTATGATGCTTCAAAGTGAGGCTGGGTTCTTGCAGGTAATACTGTAAATTAAGTACCACAGGGGCTGCTCATGCTGAAGTTGAGCTGAGGATGGAAGTTTTGCTCTGAAGTTAAACGCTAGTGAGACTTCACTGGGTAATGCTGGCAGCTTTCCTGGAGTGCATTGATTCACTGTGACACTTCCAAGAAAAAAAATCAACTAATTCACAGTTGGGTTTGAAAATGTGGAATTTCTAATGTTGGACTTTGGGTTGAATGTCCCCTTTTATCTCCTGGAGGATGATGGAGATTTAGGTGGGTGATCTCAAGTGTTTCTCTCTGCTATCCCTAGTTTGGTAGATTTATTCCTGTGCTCATCAGCCTAATCCGATTGCAAACAGCCTGACACTGAATAAGTATTGGATTTGTTTGTTAAAAAAGCCTTTCTTCCCTAAAATACATTGCTAAAGAAAATTACAGTTGATATTTGTCTGGGTGGCTTAAATCCCTAAAGAAATAACTTTTTGCTCTAAAAAAAGACAGCTACCAACAGCTTTTATTTCCAACATATTGTAACTTCTCAGCATGGTTACAAAGCAGTTTCAGTTGCAAGGCAGTAGTTGAAACCATGACCTAGGGCTGAGATTAAACAATCCTTTTTCAGGTTTGCCCCTGTGTTGGCATATTTGATGCATTGCTAATCCAATTAAGTTTTCACACAGTGGTTGTATTGTTACTGCAGGACTTCTTTGTTTATTAACCTTTTCTTAGTGAGAAATTCCTTCCATAACCCTCAACAGATTGGACATATGTTAATATTGCACAATAGAGAAGAAGAAGTGTCAGAAGGAGGTGAAGGAGCTGCAGTTCTGCCGGAGGAGGTAACCATGGCTCTGTTAGGGCTCAGGTTAAGGGGATTCAGCAGTTTGCAGGCTCACAGTTGCTGTTACAAAATGAAACATTCCAGATGGTGATATAAAGATCTTTTATCCATCTATCCTTCCAATAAAACTTTCTACACTAGGTGGTTTGCAACCTTGAATCATCCATGGTTTTGTGGAAATAGATTTTGCTCTCCATCCTGTCACTGCTGACATTTCAACACTATTCTCTTTGTTACTGTGGACTAATAAGTCGGCTCAGACATGACGATGTTTCTGCTCCTTATGTCTGATACACTGGTGAAACTGTATTGTGGGAGGGTGCTTTGTCTCCCAGGGACAACCCAATGGGGTTTTGCCTGTGCGTGCACCATACAACATTCACTTGTAATCCCCAAGGCAGAATGTGAAGGGTTGTCATACAAGGGCTGGAGATGGATGGTGTGTTTCTCATTGCATTGACTGCATGCTAGCTTACAGAGCCAGGAAATTGATTTTGACTTGCTGGTCTCTGCTTTGTGTCATTCATCAGGTATGTGTGCTTAATAACACGTTTGACTTCCCCCTGGAGCCTGTATCTAGAACCTCTGGCTGTAGATGCACAAATCCCTGGGACTCAGGCTGTAGAGCCAGTAGTGGTTCCCTGGAGTGGAAAGGCTCCCAGGGCTCTGTGCCTTACCCAGCCCCATGGGGAAGAAATCTCCCCATGGCATTTGTGTGCACGGATCAGCTGCTCCTCACCATCCCTTGCTGTATTACTAGGACTTTGGCTAGAAGAGTTTGCAGAATCATTGTGTGTGTGTTCTTTTAGTATCCAGCAACACTATTATAGTGGTCCCTCCAAGTCCAAGGATCAAATGTTCTGGTTTTTGTTTCCTGCCGCTGTTTTCCCCATGCAAATTCTGCTAGAAGTAAGCCTGTTGTAAAATACTAGTGAAACAAACCTTCCTCTTCACCTGGCACAGAAACAGCAGCAGAAAGGTAGCCTGGGCTCCTCCATCTTATAATTCACTATGCACCAAGCAAGGTCTCTGTAACAGGTCCAGAACACATGCTTGACTCCATCCCAAATCAGGGAAACATTAGTAACATACTTAAGTCAGTGGGATTTATTCCTGTGGTTAAATGCATGCTCACAGGCTTCGCTGGATCAGGGCCTGCACAAATAACTGTAACCCTCAAAGTTGTCAAAGTTGTGGATTGCTTTCCACAACTTTAAACAAAACCTAGGCTTATTTCCTCCAAGTTTTATCTTGTAGACAAAGTTTTCTGGCCCTTTCCTTTTGTGCTATTGCAACTACCCCGGAGCAATTCACAACAGCCCAGACTCTCTGCAGCTGATTTCCCTGCTTAGATATTTACTACTCCGTAACAACCCCTATAGGAATTCTCTGTTTAAGTAGCAACCTGACTCTTAGCAAACAGTGAAAAGGGAGTGAAGGATATTTGACTCACCAGGTGCTTTCTCTGACAAGGAACAAAAGTAAATAGCTTCTTTAGGCTTTACTCAAATGTTTGCTCTGCTTTGACTCCTTTCCTTTTGAAATGGCACCTATAGCGTTTATAGTATCCTTTGAGAGCAGACTGAGCCTGCTGAAAGAAGGATAACATTGGAAAAGACAGGAAAAGAACAGGGCTGGCTCTAAACTCAACACATAGTTCCGTTGTATCATTTAAAGAGTTTTCTTCCCTCTATTACCCCTAAAAATACAGATTATTAGTTCAAACGTATCAGCTCTACAACGTTCATCACTTTGGGAAGCTGGGTAAGAGGAGAAAATGCTTCAAACACCTTGGGCACTCTTGGCAATTCAACAGTCTTATCAGCAGACATGAAGCAACATCCCATTTCCTTCCCTTTGGCTACTCAGCAGCAGCAGCTTTTCAACCCTATGGGCTGTGCAACAACATGGGCAGCTACTGGGGCCTACAAAGAACCCCATAAAGGCTTCCTAAGGACCTACAGTTCTCCCAGCACTGCCCTATTTCTTTTTAATGCCCCAGATATTTTTAGATCTTGAGTGACAAATATAGTTAATGCATTCAGCACTGACGTCAAACCCAGAGCCAGTGGGTAGCTGGAATAGCTAACATTTTATTTAATCATCTTGGTAAGCAATTTTTCCCCCCTTCCTTTCTTTTTCAGTTAGAGAAAAGGATCTAGAAAGGCAGTTCAAGCTGGGCCAGAGTGTAGGGGAAGGTTGGTTTG
Organism: Lathamus discolor; assembly: GCF_037157495.1. Taxonomy (NCBI): domain Eukaryota; kingdom Metazoa; phylum Chordata; class Aves; order Psittaciformes; family Psittacidae; genus Lathamus; species Lathamus discolor. The sequence continues at coordinate 9,501,233 of NC_088898.1, read as the reverse complement.
TTTTGGTTTTGAAGAGGAACCTCATTCTCTACCTTGTTGCTCTTCAGGAAATGATTTGTGCTGGAGAAGTGAGACTGGGATGCTACCTTCTGGATCTGGCATTATCAAAATGTTGCTCTGGAGAGCTGGTTAGTTGTGTTTGTCCCTTTTGTGTTGAGTCCATGGAGGGTGCGAATTAGGGCTCTTGTGTTTTGTTCTCTAGTGCAGACCTAGGTGTATTTTAGCTGTGCATCCGTGCATGATGCAGCCAGTGCTGAATCTAGACATAAGATTTCCATAAGGATGGTGGAGCTGCCACCTCTCCCATGACAGGAGGCACATGTAGAGCTAGTGTGGGAGTTAATCCAAGTATACAAAAAGACAATCTACCCAAGCACTGAAAGCAGCTGAGGCTGGACCCAACCATGGTTTTGCCATAGATCTCCTGATGGTGTGGTCCTAAGCATCCACTGTGCTAAATGTCTGAATGACAAGAGTATTTGAAAGTGCTTTTATTGCTTTGATTTTGTATGAGATAAAGGTGCTTGAAATGTTGGTCAGAGGAATGGGATGGATTGGGACAGGCCAAGGGACTGAGCATCCAGAGCAGAATGAGGCTTCATGTGGGGCTGTGTGTCCCAAGGAGATGGGTAATCTCTTGGTTGGCTTCTCTGTGGCAATAACCACAGACTCCACCTCTTCTGTCCTTATGAAGAAGGTTTATTCTTCTAATTCTAAATTCTAAAGTATTGGTTTGTCTTGAGAGCTGGCCTCAGAGCTTGGCTCTGTGGGCTGCCACTGAGTTGTCTGTTTCTGTGTGAACCACCCAGGCTTCATGGTCAACCTCTGCCTCCTTCTGGAATGCCCATTCTTCCAAAAAGATGTGAAAAAATATAACATAATATTATATTTGTATTATATTATTTTATCAGAGGTTCTTGTAGAAGTATCATTCTTGATAGAAGAAGTTGAATGACAGGAATAAACATCTCCAGTCTTCCAACACCAGTGAAACTGTAAGAACTGGCCTGCTTAATGCTGGGGAAGTCTGTGTACATCTCTTCTTATGTTTTGTCATAAGGACCATTTGAAGGATGGTGCATTTGGTTTGACTCTTCCACAGTCTGAGTGGGAGCAGCAGCAAGTGTTTTGGCACTTGGCACCTCTGTTGCAAAGTCCTTGCTTTCTCTTTTCAACTACATCCATTGAGGTAAGGGGAGCATGAGCCTTCCTTTGTAGGCAGCTGGAGGATTGAGCAGCTGGGATTGCAAGGTGTGCTGTGCTCAGAAAGGACTAAATCACAATTACATCCCGTTCGCTCTTAACAGTGAGCTGGAGTGTACGAGTACATTAACGCTGCGAGTTAAAACGTGAAGATAGTGCAGGAGAGAGATGTTTCTACAGGTAGCTTTAGAGCTGTTTAATTGTTTACCCTTAAAGGAGTCTGGGGACTTGCTAAAGCTTTGGCTGTGCTGCGTGTATAAGCCCATAAGCAGGTTCTTGTAAGTCACGCAATACCATGAAATAACCGTGTTTGCAGAGCACTGAGGTAATATCCATGGGGCTCCCAGCTCTTCACAGCGAGCCAGATGGTGAGAAAATCTCTCTGATGGCTCCAGGCGCTGGTTTGGGCTAGGTTAGTCCTGCTCCCTTCCGGTCTCCCACTCCCTACTCAGCCTTTGCTTCTGGTTGTGCTGCACTTCCTTGCTGTGAGCCAGCTTGTTGTTCTGCTTGGTAACTTGAGGTTGTTCTACCTTATGTGTCAGAGAAGCAGAGCCCTTCTGGGGCACCCGCAGGCTAAATGTGAGGCAGATGAGCACCCATGCATCCTCCTGGGAGATGGACCATGTTTCCTTGCTCCCTTTGCTTTGCTGCTGCGGGGCAAAGCTGAGACTCTGTGAGTCCACAAGGCTCTCTTACGATTTAAGGATATTGGTAAAAGTGACTCCAGGGACTCTTGCAAGCAGGTTCTGCCTGTGGCTGAGACTGTTTTGTCTTCTGTGAGCCATCCAGCTTGCCTTTCCCCTTCCTCTGCCTGCAGCTCCCATTATTTCAGCTCTTCCTCTAGGCTCATTCTCCAGGTAACAATGTTCTTTCTCTGCAATAGTCAAACCAAACATTTTTCTTAACAGACAGATATCTGTGCTATTATGTGATTCTTTTCTTGTCTTTGTAAATGCACATTGCAGCAATCTGCATTATAGGTGGTTTTGGGGGCACTTTAGGGAATTAAAGAGTCAGGGTCTCATCACCATTACATAGGGTACGCTGATCCAGAAATGAGCTGCTCCTGTGATTTATGTGCAGCTCAGGCTAGATTTGGACCCTCACTGGCATTGATTAAGCCACACAGCGATGACTTTGACTTTCCACCCTAAATTGATTCCTATGAAGGGTTCTGCTGGGATTCCTCTTTTGTTTTGCCAACATCAGGTAGGTGATCTCAGCTGAAGCTTGCCACATATTTGAATTCTGCCCTACTGTAGCTGTTGCAAATCTCAGCACGTTCCATAGTGAAGCGAAGGTCAGCACCAAGCTGCACCAGCTTTCTTCAGTTCAGATCTCGAATGCTTGGGGAAGGATTTAGGGTGTTGTGGGTTTGGCCAGGATCTTCCGAAGCAGAGTTTATAGTACTGCAAAGCCTCTCCAGGGTCGGGATGCCTGTAGGTGCCAGTGTAGCATAAATGCAACTATTTGTCTGTGTTCTAGGAAAAGGAACTGGGCTTGTTCATTGTTTTCGTGCCCCGCTGTGGGGCTGCATGGCTGTAGCAGAACAGCCAGCCCCATTCTGTTAGCTCAGGCCTGTGCAGCGGAGCTCAATGTCTTCAGTAAGGGGCTCTACATTGTAATTAAATCACATATGCAGCTCTGTAAGTACACCACAAAGTCAATACCTCCAGTTCCTCTGCAGACACCCCCTGCCATGGTATTTATAGCCTACCTGCTAGTGGGTGGTGTGATTCTTTCTTGTATTTTCTATGTTTTTTTAAGGTTTCATTCATGAAGGATGAGGCTGCGCCACCCACTCGGGACCGATGCTGTCAGCAAAGCGCAAAGCCCTTCACAGAGGTGCCCACACTCTGCAGAGAGCTGGTCAAAGCTGATAGGGCTTTCTGCTGGCTATGGCCAAAATCTCACCTCCCCACATCACCTCCGTGCCTCTTGGGGCTGTGGTTCTCTTAGAGGCTCAGTGCAGAACTGCTTTTGGCTTTGCAAGACCCAAATGCCCCTCCTCTGTGGTTGACACTCTTCTCTCTCCTTCTGAAGCTCTCTTTCTCCCCTGGTACTGTCAGATGTATCTTGCCTGGGTAGAATGATATTTTTGTGCCCCAAGTTGGTTGTCCAAAGGCGTTTACCCTCTTACCCTTCTGAAATTCGGGGCTGCTTCACCCCCAAGTTGCACACCCCAAATTCCATCTTGCTTAATATTTTTTCCATTACTCCACCCCTTTCAGCAGCTTCCCCAGCATCTCCAGCACCCACCCTTGTTCGCCTGCATTCTCCTTCGCTGGTGTGTTCATCGCCCCCTTCTCCTTGACAGCTTCTCTCCTGTTCCTGATGGACCCTGATGCCTTCCTTGGTGCTTCAGGCCTACGCCACCTTCTTGTTTTCTCTTCCATGGCTATGGCCCTCCTAGAATAAAAAACTTCCCTTTACTTAAGAAAAATGGTCGTGTAAGCCCCAGCTGCTTGCTTTGCTGGAGAGCCCTCCATCACCTTCCTGAACTTCCCATTGGAAGGGAGCTGGGATAACTGTGGCTTTGGGGCTAAAGAGCATCTTGATTGTCTTATGGGCCTGGTGAGCATGAGAAAGGGATGCATAGGGAAAACTGCATCACTCAAAAGGGATGCAAAGCTGTGGCTATCTCAGAGCAAGGTGCCAGACTTGGAGCACAGCATCCGAGCACGGGGCAGGTACCCGTGTTCATGCCAGCAGACCTCAGAGGACCCCATCCTGCTCGTGCCTGGCATCCACCCAGCCTTCCCCTTACAGGCAGTGGGTCTGAGACACATGGATACCTGCCCGCCAGGAGCTGGACCAAACCCACTTGCTTCACGCAAGCCACCAAGCAGCCAGCAGATGGTGGTTCTGCATCCCTGCTGTTCTGGGCTGGACTAGGACCAGCAGCTTGTGGGCTGGGCAAATGCCTGCCAGGCTGCAGTAGCCCCTGAGCTCCCAGGGACACGCAGGTAGACACGTGCTGGATGGTGCATGTGGACCTGCACAGCACGAAAGCATCGAGGTGGTATTTTTGGCCTTGCCCTTCCTTAGGGATAGGGAATGTCAATACAATAAAACTCACTTAAATGCCTAACTTGAAACTAAACATCCTTGGAGGACAGAGTTATTTTGTAGGCTTTTTAGACAGCTCCTGAGTGCACTGGAGGCCTCCAAGAGCAGTTTGGAGAAATAGATGAATTTTGTTGAAGAATATGACCCCAATGAACAGACTGGTTGAAGGAGCAAACTTCTAGATGTAAATACCAGTAAGCCCTCTAAATAAGCAAACCCAGGCAGGGATCAGTCTCCTCACTTTTGCTTGTGTGGCAGCACATAGGATGTTTTCTTTCATCCTCTGGAATTTAATGAAAGGAAACATTTTGAAGAAATTAAGTCAGTTTAAGCAGGGAGTTGGAGACAGAGCTCTTCCTACAGCTCCCCAATCCATCTCCATCTCTGCCACGGGAAAGCTGAATGAAAATCATAGTGAAGCAAAGTGAGAACAAGGCTGGTGTCCTGCTCAAGGCGGCCACCAGTGCTGCTCCCCATGTTGGGGTGCAGGTGGTACCTCGTTTTGAGCACTGCCATGCACTGTGGTATGGGACAGGGATTGATCAGGCCTGGTGACAAGTGCTCCTTCTGGGTACCTTACACGGTCCTGTTTTGTTTCAGGAGGAGCATGTGCTCTTGCGTGGATGAATTCCTTCACCTGCAGCCCCTAAGCTCACGGAATAAGAGTGGGAAATAGATGTGAGGAATAGAGAGCTGCAGCAGGAGGGTTGATAGGAAACTGCGAATGAGCAATTACAGATCCAAGGCTCTGCTGGTAGAGCTTTGGTTTTGGGCAAAGGATTCCAGGAATTCAGAACGAATTCTCCCAAACACTAAGGAGAGCTTGAGCCATAGCAAGTGGTTCTACGTGGACTCATGGCAGATTAAGGCAGCTGCTTTCAAACTGTCTCAGTTCCTGGCTCCTTAAACAGGAGATGCAAGCTTCTGGATTTCTTAAAATGGTTTGGTTTGTAAGGAACCTGAAAGCTCACCCAGTTCCAACCCCTGCCACTGGCAGGGACACCTTGCATTAGAGCAGGTTGCTCCAAGCCCCATCCAACCTGGCTTTGAACACTTAATAAACTATTTTTATATCTCTTGTAGCTCCCTTTAGAAACAAACCAGAGACCTTCCTGGGAGGTCTATGGCACATAAGGTGATGGCACCTAGGGAAGGCGGGATGCTGCTGGTAATGCTGCTTTGTGCTGGAAACACAAAGACCTTCCGACTTCAGTGATGTTCCCAACCTCCCTGCCTCTGGGGCATCTGGAGTGGGAAATCTGTGTGTCATGAAAGAAGATAGAGCAATATTTGGCTACTCCATCTCTCTGCTGAGCCATGTGAATGAGTCTGGTGGTATACTGACAACAGGGGCTTTTGCTTTCTTTGTCCACATGTTTCTACATCCCATCAACCAAACACGTGCTACCAGCAGCTTCCCACAAGAGAAGAAGGTTTTTCTGTCTGATTAGTGGCATCTTTCTGAGTCCCACAGACTGCAGCTGATGAGGATTTGTTATCTTAAAATATTTCCAGGTTATGCCCTGCAGCTTAAGCTTACAGTTTGTGCCTATTCCTGTGAGTTGAAGAGTCGTTTACTGCAGTTCGAAGGTAAGGAAAGTGTTACAGCATCAGATGGGCAGTGCTTTGCACCAGGGCAGTGACGAACTCAGTTGTGTTTGATCTGGCACTCAGTCCCACGTCATCCTGGCTGGTTTTCAGCCTAGCACGTGTTTGGTTTGCCATATTGTGCTGCAGTAAGTGACAGCTCAGAGTGAGATATGGACTGGTTCCCAGTCCTGACCCTGCCCGAGCGGGAGGCTGTGAGGTTTGGCTCCCGGGTGCTGTAACTTGGCTGGCTGCAAGGGGAAAGTAGGGATATAAAAATACATCTGGGCCTACCCCATTCCTCTCCTCCGGAGCTCAAAAGGGGTAATCATCATTGCAGGTCACTTCTGCAACACTACTGAGAGAGCAAGTGCTTGGTGGTTGGGATGTTTCTGGATAATACAACCTCAGATCTCTTCAGTGTGGGTGCTGCTCCTCAGCTTCTCTCTGCTCATGGGTTGCAGCATTGCCAGCTCATGTAACTGGGGCTGCTCAGACTTCCTGTAGTGTTTCCCTTCCTGTTGTTTGGTTTGGACTTGCACGGCTGCCCATGAGTTGCTTGGTTTTCTTTTCTTTTTAAATAGAAGAAGTGCTCTTGGCTGCAGAGTTTCAAGGCAGGACTGTACTGGCTCAAAATGTAGAAGAATCATCCTCTCTGGAACTGTTTTGGAAAACTCTTTGGCTCCCTCATCCTGTCCCCAGCCTTGTGAGTGGGGCTGAGTGCTGAGATGTGAGCACGTGGCAGTCCCTGGGGTGATGGGCATAAGCCCCATCCCCTGCATTTCACTTCTAGTTTGATGCCTCAAATGTAAGCTGTGAATTTCTGTCTGGAAGTGGCAGGCTGTCCTCCTGTATCTGTATCATTCTCATCTGGTATTGCAAATCTCACGCTATAAAAACATGATTAGGAGAGAGACAATAAACAGAGCAGCCATCATTGATGCCACATAATGCATTGTATCCTCACAATATAAATTTTTCCATTTCCTTTTCTAATCTCTAGTAATTGAGCTCAATGAGCCTGCTTGGAGCTGATTTCTCGATACATTTTTCTTTACATCTATTTCTGATTTCTGGCCTCAATCCAGCTGCTTGCTTGATGGTGCATTTTATTTTAGCTTCTTAATTTGCTGTTAGAGTTGTCAACACCATGGAGCCCCCTTGCTGCTTTGCTTTGCTTAAGTAGCGTGGATATATTCCTTAGATTGGTTAACAACTCTGTTGCTGCTAATACAATAAACCTTGCAGGTGTTATTAGAAGACACCTATTGTGTTGGTGGGACGTGAGTTTAAGGAGGCAAAGCAGGCTGTGCTGCTCAACATGCCAGATAGGGAACAAGCAATGGACATAGGGATGAATTTACTGGACTCGCATGCCTTTGATTCTAGTGATGTCCTTGTACAACTCACAGCTGCCCAGCAACAGTCTCAGAGTCTCTTTCCCCATCCACATACAGCAATCTGAGTGGAATATTAAGGGCTCACAAGCTATCTGCTCTAAGTACAGATCACTCTCATCACAGATCTGAGGTCAAAATATCACTCTTTGCAAGTCCATGCAGTTTTGTTGAGTGCTGCAGAACAACATTGACCTACAGCTACCTCGGAGCTGGCTCACTGCCTTTGCAGTTATCTTTCACACTGCTTTTTGTTGATGCAACAGAAAGCATTTCCATCTTCTCTTTATCCAAGTAACAGATATGATCAAATCAGGGTTGTGATGAGGCAGAATGAAAATATGAGGCATAAACCAGAAGCACAAATGCTTTCCTTCATCATTTCGTTCTTCCCCTTGGTGGTTCAGGGGTTTATGGCTTTATAGGAGAACTTGCCCCAGCATGTTTTTCTTGCATTACCCATTTACATTTTGCACAGTTTGGTTATGCAGGCAGAAAGTCACTGTTTTGCAGGTGTCCTGATACATTTTCACTTTTCCAGAAGATGGTTTTGACACAGCACATCCTCCTAGGCACTGCCCTGCTATTGCTAGTTGAAATATCCCAGCTGGTTGGTGTTTACTGCTGCCTGGATGTAAAAACTTGGTCCTAGAATGTGTCATCCCCTATGGGACTTTTTTGTTTAAGCTTTCATGTTGGTTCTTTGGGTTGGTAGTCATGCGAGTAGCTCTTGACATTGGGACCATGCTGTTGACTGGTGGCTGTATATAAGGCATCTTGTTCCATTGCTCACTGGAGAACCATCATTGAGAAAATCAAGCGCACGTTTGTAGCCTGTTACTCAAAAGCTGATCTGCTGCTTTGGCTGAATCATCAGCCCTATGCACATAATCACTGTTTCTTGTTTACCTTGCTTCCGAATTAATCAGCGAGTTGCTTTGGAGAGGAGAAAGGGAGAAGCAGTTGTTTAACCTTGCTTGTGGCAAAATCACTTTGGATTCCTCATTACTGCCGAATCACTGCTGCATCCTGGGCAAAATAACTTCCCTTATACTTCATACATGGGGCTCATAGTCTGGCACGCAGTTGTGACTATTGCTGCACTGGAGAATGTCTAATTAGGTCTATTTCTTGTGTTATGTAGTGAGTAGGAATTGGAAAAAGAAGCTTGATCTCATTGTTTTGTGTGCTCTACCAAGGCACAGGAATGAATAACAATCTCTGCTATTGTCGAGGAGTTGGGTGGGCAAAGCACCAAGGGAGACGTGGGTACACGGTGAGTAGGGTTCAGCAGGAGAGTGTAAAGCTAAAGATACAAGTCACTGTTACAAATTGGGCATGCTCAGTCAATGCCATCAATAGCACAGCTCCTTTTGCAGCAAAGAAACCAACTGCAATTACTTTCTGTTTATTAGCCAAAAGAGGATTTTGTTGCTGTTGTTTTTCTCTTTTCCTTGAACACAGACATCTGCAGAAGATATACATCAGCCCACTTGTAGCTTGAATAGAAGAGGATTTTGAGCTTGATGGTGATGGAAAAAACCCAATGATGGTTAATAGTTTCTAGCTCTAATTCTCTGCTGGGTGCTAGTATTGGCAAAGGCTGTCCACCCTTGGAGGCAAGTGGGTGGTGATTTGCATAGAAAGGAGGAAAGAAGATGAAGTTTGGATGCAAAGTAGCAAAAGAAATTGCCATTAAACGGAGAAAAGCCTGGATTCATCCCAGTTAGCTTTAAGTACTTGAATGATGTACCTGCATTAGAAGATTGGGCATCAGAGAGAAAGGTCTCCATAGGGCAGCTCCTCATGGTAGAACTGCCTCAGGGGGCACCTGTGTGAGTCACGGAGTGAGAAATGAGTGTGCATGGGCAGCTGGTGTGCTACTGGGTTACTCTGCCCTGATTCATCTTTGTGCCAACCCTCTATGGCTCGGTTGTGCTTTGCTTTCCCCGGGCCCTTCAATCATAAAACTGGATATGGAGGGAGAGACCTGGGTGAGATGGGGATCATGAAGCTAAATTAATTCATCATTGAAAACTGCCGTGGCTTGTTCAGGTGGGTTTTTGCAGTCTGCAGTGCAGCCAGCAAGTCTCTGGCCGTATGCAGGGAGTTGCAGGCTTGCATGGTTGGGGCTACAATTACCATCCCTACACTTCTCTAGCTTGATTTCCCAGCTCTGAGGAGACTGCAGTGGGGAGCTCTGTGGCAGCTTGCCACAGAGCACGTGAGAGGAGTGCACGCTTACAATTCTCATGCCGAGCACATAAAGCAGTTTTTACAGCCTGAGGTGAAACTTTAATAGTTATTTGATGGTAAATTTCCATGTCAGCTGCTCTGGAATTTGGTTTCAGGGCCAAGCCAGGAGAAGCATATTGTAGTGGGGGGATTCCTGGTTATGTGAGAGCCACAAATGTGACCCAGGAAGGCAGAGATCCAAGAGGAGAATGCAAAGTTTGAATGATAACAGTTGCTTTATTCCAAGATGCAAATGAAACACCAAATGTTCAAGTTCAAGCTGGGGTGGCAGCTTTTTCTCCCCCTCCCCTTTTGAAGGATCTGGCCACCCCCAGACTGGGTCTGATGTAGTTTCTTTTTTGAACATATTGAAGGCAGAATTCATCCTCTTTGGTAACTTTTTCCATATGGCTGTTATTCCTCCTGGAAATAGTTCTGTGTTTGGCTCCCTGTTCCCTGGTCCCCCTTTCCCATGTCTCCCATGTCTGATTTCTATTTTCTTTTTATATGTATTTTTCTCCTGCTTGAGAATGATTCTGGGTCCTTTGCAATTCATAGCTTGAAACTGAGCCTGTGTTGAATCTGGGAGGAAAGATTAGCAGGGAGCAGGTAGCACTGCGGTTGTAGTGTGAGCGTCTCTAGCCCACTTGCTTGCTCAGACGTACTCAGTCATCCCAGCTCCCATGCGCATGCTCGTTCAGCTCCTTTGCCAAGTCCTCAGCTCTACCTCAGCATCAAAAAGCAGGATAATTAAGTCCCCATAACTTTTCTGCTTCTCTAGGGTCCTTATATTAGCACACCTTTGTATAGTCTTCCAATATCTAATGGGGGCCTACAAGGTATCAGAGGATGGGTTTTTGACAAGGGCATGTAGTGATAGGATAAGGGGAAATGGCTTTAAACTGACAGAGGGAGATTGAGATGAGCTCTTAGGCAGAAGCTCTTCCCTGTGAGGGTGCTGAGGCGCTGGCACAGGGTGCCCAGGGAAGCTGTGGCTGCCCCATCCCTGGCAGTGCTCAAGGCCAGGTTGGACACAGGGGCTTGGAGCAAGCTGCTCCAGTGGAAGGGGTCCCTGCCCGTGGCAGGGGTTGGAGCTGGATGGGCTTTAAGGTCCCTTCCAGCCCAAACCACGCTGGGATTCTGTGATGTGACCTGTCAGCTATCAAAAGGGAAGGAGGTTAGTGGGACTGTGAGCTTCTCCAAGAGGTAATAAAATCAAATCAGCAACATGTTTTGTGCCCCCTTTATTAGAGCAGTGCTTCCGTCTTTAGTTGCTGGCCCTGGGCAGGGAGCGTTGTTTCAGAGTCCTGATTCTTTGCAATGAATACTGATTGTAACTTCAGCAGCCAAAGGAGGGGAGCATTTGTTGTCAATGGTGCTTTCACAACCGTCTTCTTCCCCTGGTATTCTCACCAACACCTGATGCTGAAGTAGACTTGATCTTTGCTGTAACAACCTTGAGGTGTTCTATTGCTGGTGAAAATCCTGCGCGAGTGCCAAGGACTGACTCTCCCAGGGCCAAAAGCTTTGAGCTCTGTTCAGCTTGAAGGATTGCAAAATGACATTTAGCAGCGTAAATTGGTTGCCCGTGAAAGTTAGGATCTGATGCTAACTCTGGAGAGAAAAGAACAGAATATAGGCTGCCCTCCCACTCTCTCTGCCCGACACCTGTATCTCAAACCACATTCATCGCGAAGCAAAGAGGATGGGAGCTTGCTGAGCAGACTGAGAATATCCATCTGAAAGCTCTGACGCTCATTTGATTTGTGCTGTCGTGCTCGTCAGCATCCACTTCTCCAGCAGTGCCAGGCAGTGGTAGCACCCTGTTGGTGCCAAACACTGACTTCACTGGGGTGTCTGGTACACTGCAGGTCAAGCTCTGAAGGTCCAGATGGCAGAAAATTGCCTATTAGGTACATAATTGGGTTTTCTGGAAGGGAACACGACCTGTGGCTGACCTGTGTTCCTAAGAGACACTGCTTAGTAATCTTAGATGTTGGACCTGGAGCTGATGGCCTTTGGGAACATAGAGTCCTCCTGGCTCTCCTTGATGCTGGGTAAGCACCGTAGGTACCCTCTATGCATATGCAACCCAGAAAAGGCATTAAAGTATGTTTCTTCCTCCACTGGGCAACATTAGGTGAGGCATGGAGACTAAGGAAAGTTCACTTTTGGAGCTGAGGCTTTTCTGAGCTCCTGGCCGGTGGAGCCCTGAGGTTTGTTACGGTGCAGGAGCACAGGAGGATGTTGCGTGTGATGGTGAGCTCGTTAGCACCACCAAATGGTAGTGAATCAAATCCCTGAGAGCAGGCTGGGAGTGATTTCAGGGAAGTTAAAGGCCCTGGGATGAGGAGGGCAGAATGGCAGGCCAGAAGCCAGTTGCTACGGTAGATCCCAGGCAGGGGACACAGAGAAACAGCCTAATTATTGTCATAGGCTTCACTGGCAAATGCTAACCTTCAAACCCCCAAGGCATGTGCTGCCATTGGACACACTGGGACAGAGCTGATCTGCAGAAACCACTTGACTGACTTGGAAAAACTGGGTTTAGTGGCTCTCTGAGGGATCCTCTCTTTCAACATCTATAGGGAATTGAATGCATTTAGTGTTCTGGGGAAGCTGCCATGTCCTCACCCAAAGCAGCTGATCTTGGAGAGAACAAAAAAGAAGTGGTTTATTTTGCTTTTTTGCTTGCTTTCTTGGCAGTCCGTAACCACCAGATAACCAGACTCTGTCACTTTAGCTTGACCAGCCTGAGTCACCCATGTTCATGTGTGGACATTGCTGCCTTCCCTGATGAGATGTGAAACACTTGAGCAAGGCTAGGGAGAAAGGGGTACGGAGGTGGATGGAGGAAGCCTTCTTGGGCTATGCCAGCTGACCTGTACCCAGCTTTCCCAGATGGAAGCGGCAGTTGCCTTGTCTTCTACTCAAGGTGTGCTTAGTCCACAGGAGGGTAACACTGGTGCAGTGGCAGTCTGGAGATTTCTTGTTAGAGCAACTCAGGGCGCTGCTGAGAAGGCAGCTGCATTGCCAGTATCTTATAGACGATGTACTTGGCATTATCCTTGATATTCAGTGTTGTTCCATTAATTTTTCACATTAAAAGCTATCGCCCTTGTGTAGGAAGGAGTGAGGACAGACACTGACACTGCTGCTTTGCCATGGCCGACCTTCCCACAGAGGGTCATTTCTCTCTGGACATGGAGGACAGCTTTGTTTCCTGCAAAATAGCTTCTCTTAGGATGCTGTGCAGCTACATGACAAATATATTCCAGTTTGAACAGAACGATGCTATATGATTTTAGCTTTCTTTACTGGAGTATCTGAAGCCATTAACTCAGCCTGGCAAGATTCTCTGGAAGTTGGAAGAGTGCTGTCACTGATTCCTGTTTGTACCCATGGGGAAACTGAGGCACACACTTGCTAAATGCCTCCAAGAGCCTGTGCGTGGAGCTCTGAATGACTGAACTCCTCTCAGATTCCCTTCCTTCCTCCTCAAGTCCATAGTGGACTTTACACTCTGGGGGATGATAATTGCTGGTTGTCACCTGCTGCCATCCTTATGTGAGGATGATGCCATTTTCACTGCGTTGCTGTTGCAGAACCTGGCACAAACAGAAGCAATGAACTGTCAAATATTAGAAGCTGACCTGTGACTCTTACCTTGATGTGCCCATGTGTTTGCAGACGTGGGTCCTCATTTTCTTTTTACCTGGTACATTAGAACTTCCCCTGACTCTACTAGCACTCTCTTTAGGAGCTTTTGTTTTGGGACACGCTCAGCTCTCACCCAGTTCTTGTTAGACAGACAAAGGTAGTATTTCAGGAGCCTGCGAAGATCCCACGTTCCTCCCTGAAGTGTCAGTCTCAGCCATCTGTACCCCTTCCCACACCCAGAGCTGATGCTTGTGCTTTTGTTTTCTTTGCATCTCCCACCCCAAGGCCAGAACAAAAGCAGTCAGGCTCCCATCCTTTTATGCATGGACATGTCCAGGGTGTTTCCTACAACCCATCCCAGTCTCCAGCCTGCCTGTGGGTTTGCTATAAGGACACCAACATGGGTCTGAGGCAGCCTGGCCAACACCAGGTCACTGCTTCTCTCTGATGCAGCTTGAAACACCAGCCTGATGCCTCCTTCAACCATTTCTTGGCCTTCAGCAAAGAGGGGTATCCCATGGAGCCCTCAGATGTTTCTTTGTCCCTTTGCCTGTAGTGAGCAGCAGCATAGCACATTTCCCCCTTTAATTATGCTCATTATGTGTAGGAGGTTTTGGGGCTGTTTGTTCAGCTGGAGGGTCTGGAAGCACAGCCCAAGGCACTAGGGAGGAGATGGTTTGACACTGCAGGATGCGATGCTGTGCCAGTGGGACCCAAACCAGCACAGAGTGACACCCCCCAGGGTAATAGCCTGGGTGTTACCAGTGAGGACCATTCTGCCCTGGCTGAGGTGCTTCTGCTCCCAGCAAAGGTGACCGGTTCAGGCAACGGGCTGTGCTCAAGTGCTGCTGGTGGGTTTGGCCAGTGGATATTGTAGCACTGTTCAGCCCCAGCAACCGTGGCTGTCCTTCTGCCTCTTGGCATCCCATGCCGCAGGACACACAGAGGTGAAGCTGAAGGAATTTAGCTTGGAACCATGTAGGAAAGTAAATTTTAAGGTGTCTCTGCAGGTATTATAAGCTATGATGGAGAAGGCTGACTCTTTGCACATTCATCCGGTGGCTGCTTCATAGAACTACAAATCTTGCTCCATTTGTGCTGAAGACCAAGGTTAACAAGCTCCTGATTGATGCACCCAGATTGTCCCCTCTGGCCCAAAGTTTATGGTTATTGCAGGACGAGCTCTTGTGGCATTTGGATTTGGAGTATTAACTGGTTTCTCAAAGGTTAATAAGCAAGACTGATAAACAAGTAATGAGGCACACTGGTGGGGTGATGAGAGACGTCCAGGAAATACCTGGGTCTTGATGAATTATCCCTAGAAAGCTTTATACCACATTTAGCAAGCCAAGTTCTAACCGCTGCTCAGTGTGTTCAGTGCCCCTCTCTCTGCAGGAGCTGACTGCCTGGTAATTTATCCCATTGAGATTTAAATGGTTTTCTTTGGTGACTTCATTTCAGGCTGTTTTGCTGCTGGTTGACGGTGGATGAAGAGCAGGCTGGATTCCTGAGATTTGTCTTTACAAACGCATGTGACCCTGTCCTGAAAGACCAGGATTAAATTCCCATTGATGGCTCCCTTTTTTACCCTTGTTATTAATAGCTGAGGTAGGACAAATGCAAAAAGTTCTTTAGAAGGCTAAATTTGCTTTCAGAAGGAGAAGAAAGATGAGTTTCAGTTTATTTGGCTGCATCACGGTGACTACTTGACATCTGCCTCCTGTGGAACTTCGTGTCTCGTGATCAAAGTAGCTGCTTTGGTCCCAAAAGCACAGGCATTACCTTGAAGGCCAAAGTCCTGTTTGCAGCAGCCCCAGATGTCAGGAGGAGATGTCCCCATCCTGCCCACAGGCAGCCCTGTGCTGCACAGCCAGTCGATGATATTTAGCCCAGAAATCAGAATTTGTTGCCATTCCCTTCAATATAGGAGGCTTTAAACATTCCTGTTTCCTGCCTTCTTTTCCTTGCAGTTCCACATGTTTCCCAGCCGAGGGTCTTAGGAAAAGCTCAGATCCTGGTTTTCTGCACTATGTTGCTTTTCCAAGCCCAGTTTATGCTAGTGGAGAAGAGGTGGATGTCTTGTGCTTCTGTCTTCCTCACTGTTGTCCTCTCATTGCAGCGTGGTGCCAGCAGTGGGGGACTGGCTCTGACACCCCTGTGCTGGATGGGATGTCCTGCACGGGACATCTCCTCATGTTCTTGGTAGCCACCTTCACATGTGGAGCTGGGCCAGGGGACCAGCCTGGCTCTGGAGCACTTGCATAATGTGCAGAACATCTAAGTGGGCTCTGCTGAGCTGCAGCAGGGCTAAAATGCTGCCTCTCTATAAATAGACTGAGTAGGCCAGTTTGCCTTGAGACAAGAATCTTCCCTCCCCCGAGAGCATCCTCAGCTTTCATGCCTGATGGAGTTAGAACTGCTAAGGAAACAAATTCCTTGCTATTAATTGCCCCTTGGTCTTCCCTCTCCCTTTCTTTGGGATTTTAACCTCATTTTTAGTTTTAGTTAGAGTGCTCCTGTCCCAGCCAGCTCTCTTCAGGTGGGGATGCTCTGATGAGGCATGCCTTGGTGGTAGATATAGGAAGACTCTTCCATGAGTGAAGGATAGGAATAGATCTAGGATAGAGGAAAATCTGAGGGTTGGTTCACTTAAAGAATGCCTTGGCAGAGGTAGCTGTGGTCTATTTCCTTCTGATAAAGGCAGACAACATGAAGGACAAGCAGTTGAAGGGCTCAGACTGCTTTGGAGAACTGCTGGAAACGTATCCAAAATGTATTTGAGCTTTGCAGGCTGCCAGGTACAAATCCCCCAGGACCAGCATGGTGCTGTATGGAGGAAGTGCTTGTCTGCCTGTGATGTCCCTCATTGTGATGCCTTTGTATGAGGCTTGGTGCTTCTGGCCTCATTGAGCAGGACTGAATGACACTGGCTTGGCCTTTGTCATAGTCTCTGCTTGGCACTGGACAGCCTCCTTGTCCCCAGTCCTGCTCTGAGCCACCCTGCCAGGCTGTGATCTCCTTGGGTTACTTTTCATCTGAGGGTCAGGCCAGAAGCAATAACTTCCCTGCGTCGCCCATTGCTGGGACCAAAACTGAGCCGAACCTTAAAAACAGTTCCCATAAATTCTCTTGATTTGTTATTCCAAGTTCAGGCTTTTTTGATATTTTTTAATTAATTTTATTTTTATTGTTCTATGAATCCAGCCGCTGAGAACTTGGTGAAAATTTGGAGCTATGCCCCTCCCCTACCAGCTTGAAAACGTTTCTGTACCAAAGGCTCCAAGCTGCTGGTTAAATACTGCTTCATTTTCATTCATTCCTTCAGCAAGGGATAAAGGAATTGTGCTGAGGAGCTAATTATTTTTGGATGTTTCAGACCATTTCTGCAGCCAGGTGTTCTGGTTCTTATTTCTTTCTTGGCCCCAACTCTGCCTCCTGCCAGCTTCCCCCATTGGTGCTCTGTTCTCATGGATAAGGGTAAATGGTTTGGATTAGCAAAGCAGTGCTGGCATGGTTTCCTTGATAATGTGTGGCTCAGGTGATGCTTGCTCAGTCCTTGCGTTCTCTACCCGGAGCATCACGTCTGCCCTGGCCCTTTCTGTGAATCATGACTCTCTCACTGTGACCTCAGATTTCCTTTTTCTTTAGTAAATGATTCTTTTTTAGTGCTTTCTCAGTGGAATTTCAGGAGGAGGAGGAGGAGGAGGCCTTTGTAGAGGAAGCGCTGTCTGTGCGCAGCTCAGCACATCCGGCACATCAGGTCCTGCTGGGCTTCGTGCTTGTGCAGAATTGAGAAATGACTCAGAATAAAGAATAAACCTTCTGTTTTCCCCAGGTGCTGAATAACAAGGGGCTAATGTAAAAAGTTATGTGTGTGTGACAGAGATCTATCTATAGCCAGGTTGGATGAGGCTTGGAACAACCTGGTCTAGTAGAAGGTGTTCCTGCTCCTGCCAGGGGGCTAGAACTAGATGATTTTAAAGGTCCTTTCCAACGCAAACCATTCCGTGACCCTGTAATCTATACACACACACATAAATAAAAGATGGGAAACTGGAAATAAGCCTCTCAGACTTAGAAACTATTTTGGAGCCTTGTTCTTCACTTTTCTCTTTGTCATTGGCCTGTAGACTTGCCAAGGTTAGTTTGGAGGCAGAGGTTTGCCTCTTAGGTGACTGTGAGAGGACAGGGGTGTGTGTATCCCTCATCACACAACTGCAGGAGGATGTTCTCTCCAGAGATATCTGCCAGACAAAAGGGAGGCGGGTCTAGGCAGAGATGGTGGCAACGACTGCTCTTTCCTTCACACGTAGACGTTAGATGCTTCATGAGTTTTCCATTCCTGTTTTGGAGTGGGACTTTGAGGAAGGCTCACATCTAAACCAGAAAAGCTTGTTTGGTCTGTGTTAGGGTATGAAACCTTGCGAGGTGTGGGTATGTTGTTGAACACTGGAACATGGTGATGTGAATGAACAGCACTGGTAGGGTAGGGCAGGCTGTATGCATCCAGCTGACTCCAATTCCTGCTGCCTTAAACTCTCCCAGTGGCACTATGGGTGAAGGTGGAGCTTGAAAAGCCAGCAGGCTCCTTCCAGAGAGGCTGGGGATGTGCTGGTAGCATTATGGGCATGCTGAGGGGTGGTGGGGTGGGTGTAATAGCTGTGATCCCTGGTCCCTTGCCTGCAGACAGCGTAGCCATCACCCAGGGGACCTGAGTACAGCCTTCTTCATTTGGGTCAATTGTGAGTAAAGTTCTAGCCAAGAAAATCTGTATTTCCTACTTTTTCCCCTCTTCTAAATGCTATGAGACATGGTTTTGTATTTAACTTGTCATGCTTCTTTCTTGCTTTCATCCTCATTTCTTACCTGTCTGGTAACAAGGCCTGGTTGTCCCTTAGGAGTTACTGCATTTAGTTTGCAGCACAAAGTGCTTGGTGTCTTTCAGACAAAGTATCTTAGGGGATTAGAGGCTATATGTATTTATTTCATGCTGCTTTCTCTCTGGCTTATTGACTTTAACACCTTTGAATCTCACCAAAACGTGCTTCTTGTCCTGAGATTTGGAATTGATTGTGTTTCCTCCCGTTCTGGTGGCTTTCGTCACTGGCTCATAAATTTCACCAATAAATCTATGGGCGGCAGCTTTAATATTGTCAGCTAAAAACAGGTTTAAAAAGCTCTCTGTGTAAGGAGCTGGATTGTCCTTAGCTTTGACTCTGATAACCTGATCCTAAAATACTGTCTTTTTGGTGGGAGAAAAAACCAGAAGTGCCAAGATTGGTTTTCTGCTGGTTTTGCTCTGTCATCCCAAGGTGGATCTGCAGCAGTTACCAGAAAAATCCTCCGGAGATCGAGATGAATCATTTCCCAGTTGAGGCAGGCGCTGGTAGAAGCCTGCATAGCCAGGGGAAGCCGTGCAGTAGGGCTCTTTAATCTCCTCAGTAGTATGAACCTGTGGCTTCCTTTTGTGCCACTCCACATTGAAGATGCAGTTGCAACCCACTCAGGAGATGAATCTCCAGGTAAACATCCATTTGTCTTTAAGCTACACTAGCTGCCTTCGTTCATTTCCCCTAAAAACCGGATTGGAATTTATGAGGATGGTCCAGGTGCCAGATTGTAAACTGCTTGGGGACAGTGTCATTTGGGTGGAGTTTGCAAGAAGTCATAGACTCAGAATGGTTTGTGTTGGAAGGGACCTTAAAGCTCATCCAGTTCCAACCCCTGCCACGGGCAGGGACCCCTTCCACTGGAGCAGCTTGCTCCAAGCCCCTGTGTCCAACCTGGCCTTGAGCACTGCCAGGGATGGGGCAGCCACAGCTTCTCTGGGCACCCTGTGCCAGCGCCTCAGCACCCTCACAGGGAAGAGCTTCTGCCTAAGAGCTCATCTCAGTCTCCCCTCGGGCAGGTTAAAGCCATTCCCCCTTGACCACAAGAATTTGGGTTACTCTGATCTAACCAAGTATGTTTGTGAAGGCTGCAGTGGAACTTGGTGGGTTATTGTTGCTCCTGCTGTTAGTCAGGCTGGACCCCTCCGCTCTTCTGGGCTGCAGTGGTGTCTTCCCCTATGGACAGGACAAAGCTGAGCTGAGTGGGTCTGTGCTTTGGGACTAGCAGGGCTGAGGCAGGCTGGGAGCACTGCTCATCACAGGGATAGCCACTCTTGGTCCCCTCCTCTGCTGTCTCCCAGAATCAGAACAGGATGGCTATAGCAAGTCTCTGAGACGGGTTTGAGATCAAGGACCTGAAATTCTTCTAGGAGAAGAACTAGAGTTCATGCTAACTCTGAGAGATGCCCTGGGCCTTTGCTGGAGCACAATGGCCCTCCAGCATTTGCAGATGGCAATATTACCGCTGAAGTAAGAGGAGAATTGAACAACGCCTAGAAGGAAGCAGGGAAATAGAGAAACCCTGAGTGGGACAGTTATTTGCATCTCAGACACTTATTTCATGTGGTTGCTTTCCCTGCTTTCCAGCAGAACATCTGACCCTTCTTAGGTTGTTGCAAGGGTTTCTGCTTTTCCTCATTTTACCACTTCCATCCCAGGTAAAGCCTTCAGAGGTGCTTGCTGCTGCATCCTGCTCCTGGTTCAGCCGATCTTGCTGATACAGGAGGAAATTGGTGGCACTAGGACATCATTTGTGCTGTGGTCCTGCGGCGGGTGGAAAAAGCAACAGGAACCGGGGACTGTAACAAGCACTTGGGAACAGTAGAGGGAGCTTGGAGATGGGTGCAGGATCCAGGCTGGGGGATTTTGGTCTTTGCCTGGTTTGAAGGCTCCACCTGGAGCTGGTGAGCTCGCCCATGCCAGCACAGCTTCACTCGTGTCCCCATAGACACGGGAGCTGAGCAGACCCTTACTGCTCTTCGGGCTTGTGAGACCTCACAGTCTCCAGTGGTTATACACTGCATTAGTCTTTACCTCCTTACAATTTTGGGAGGCCCTTGCACTTGAAGAACTCCTCGGTACCGCCCTGTAAAGCCCTTGAGCTCAACTCTGAGCATGTGCTTAAGCACTTTGCAGAGCAAGGCTCCTATTCCACATCCTTCCCGAGGAGCAGAGGGAGCCTGAAGGGACACAGAGGGATGTAACGTGGGCTGGGAGTGAATGAGGCACTGATCCAGTGGGAGAGATAAAGGGAAAGGAGCCAAGTGTCCTTGGGATACTTCTCCAGGTTTCCAGGGGCTTTGTTACATGACCCTGGGCAAGGCAGTTAATGTCTCTCCAGGCTGTCTACTGCAAAGTGCTGTGGGAGCTGCTGGTGCAGCCACAGCCATGTGCTTGGACCAACACCTGGGGGGGACATGGGTGGCCCCGGTAGCATCTGCTGCTCTCCATCCACCCAGGTTAGCTTTATCCTGTGTTATTCTTCATGATGGAAGTTTGGTGGCTGTGAGTGAAAGTAAACCCTACACCCAGATGTTTTGTGTGTCAGAGAAGGGAAATGATGCATCAGAGGGATGGCTTGGTGCCTTGCTGAGGGTGATGAAAAGATGTCTTTTCGAAGAGCTACCTTATATTGTTCACTGCTGGTGTGTTTTGGGAGTTCATTTGTTTTTTTTCTTTGTTAGTCACTCCTGATAGTTCCCAGTCTAATGATTCGAGGGGTTATTTTTTGGTTGGGTGCTTTTTCACTTTAGGATAAAGGTTAAAAAATACCCCAAATCCTAATCAACCTGTAAAGCTGCTGGGATAAGCAAGAGCCAAAGGGCTGAGCAGCTTGTGTGTGTTAATGCACATGCAAGGGAAATACCAGTGCTGAGCAATCTGAATGGCAAAGCACAAAAGCTGGCTGGGTTTATTGTATGGATAACATAGGTGCTGTCTGCCTCCCTGGAGCCGTGCTAAGTCAGGTTTTACTCAGGCCAGTGCTTGCATTGCTGTGGAATTCACACTCAGCACTGGTGAACAAAGCAGGGAGTGCTCTGTGGGTTTAGTGTGGTGCTGCTGACATTGCCCAGATTATAAACTGCTTATGATGCCCGGTGGTGCTGAGCCTCTGAAGAGTGGGGTGAGAGCCACCCCTGGGGCATGGCTCCATGGGATTTACTCACTGCAGAGCCTGGATCTACAGCATAAGCTTATTGAGGTGTTGGTGGATACGTTTATTCTGTAACATAGGGTGAGCTGCTGAGGCTGTGTGTGTATGGCACGTTGCTTTGTGTAAAGTATTGTAGGCGTCCCTTTGTTTTGACATGAGAAATCACTGGCCTCAACTGTGACAGTGATTCCCCTTCTGGAGGTAAAGTTGGGGAAAACTGTAGGAAAATGCACCATGTCTTTAAGGGGGAGCGGAGGGGGGTAAAATAAGGTCACCCAAACCCAGATCTGAAGCTTGCTCCTGGCTCGCTGCAGGCAAAGCAGAGCAGGTTGGTTAATTAGTTCTGTCTCAATGGCAGTTTGAGCTGAGCTACATGCAGAGCCACATCCCTGAGGTGGGATGATTGTCTCCAACCGGGGCAGGAATTTTCTACTTTGTCCCAGTGAGATCCACAAGAACACGAGATGAGGTGGTGGCTTTATGGCATCTTGCCGGGATGTGGGTGCGCCCTGACTCCTCTGCTCTGGATGCTTCTGCCTCCATGATCATAGAACCCCAGCCTGGTTTGGGTTGGAAGGGACCTTAAAGCTCATCCAGCCCCAACCCCTGCCAGGGGCAGGGACCCCTTCCACTGGAGCAGCTTGCTCCAAGCCCCTGTGTCCAACCTGGCCTTGAGCACTGCCAGGGATGGGGCAGCCACAGCTTCTTACCCCCCTGTTCCAATGCCTCACGTCCTTCTTGTTGGTCACTCCATGGCCACTTGTAAAATACAGTGCTAAGAAAAATTCATCATAGACTTCACCACTCCTTGCCATCTCCATAACCCGGACAGCAGAAGGGATGCAGTGTGAGCAGTGGGGTTTGCACCCGGTGGTGCGTTCTCTGCATTCAACTTTTGAACTGCAAGTGGTTAATGAACAGGGTTATTTGAAAGGCAGCTTGGTTTCCCCCTCTGCCTTAATACTGTGTGAGGAGCAGGTGTATAACGAGACCGGGCTGGTGCTTTCTAAGTGCAGCTGAGGCTGATTTTCTGTGCTGGAGGCACCAGAATTCAGAATAAAATGTTTTTAATGTCTGAGAACTGGAAATGAAATGAATGCTTTCAGAGTACCAGAGGGAGCAAGGCAAAGGCGATGATGAATGTAATAAACTGTGTGATGACAGGAGAGAGGAGAGAAAAAACGAAAACCAGGGAAAAGAACAGAGAGGACAGAGCAGGTGTGAGAAATGACATCCATGGGCTGGATCCAGGAGAGATTTGGTTCCTGGCTTGCTTTGGCATCAATAGGAGTTAGATGCATAAATACTGCTGTGACTCTGCGACTCGGGAGTTTTGCTTCATTTTTGTTACTATTAGCACTGCATTTTTTTTGCTCTGCTTTTGGCAACACATAGAAGATGGAGACCCCAGTGCTCCCATGGCATGCTCCCGTACAGAAAAGCCAGGGAGACTCCTGCCACCCATCATGGGGACAGGTCACCCTCTGCATCCTCAGCTGGGTCTGCTGGAGATGGAGGGGTTTTGCCAGGGGCTCTCCTGTCTTCTGGAACAGGACCTTACCATGATTTTTTCCCTAATAACTTAACCCACACAACATAGAAAAAATCCCATAACTACCATATGAGAAAATGTTTGCATAAAGCATACCCAAGCCAGCCCCAGCCTCACCCACTCTCATTGATGCAATTACAACTGATACCAATTTAAGTATTCAAACAAGCTTTATGAATATTCTATAGAATTAGTTCATCCTATTAACCCTCTTGGGCAAAAAGTGCTCCCACCAGTTCAAAGTCAGGGCAGAACCTGGAGTTTCCACTGTGCAAAAATATTTTGCAATGGCAAAAGTCGTGTTTGGAGAGCTGAAATATGCTCTTCTAATGCAATGAAAATGGGTGGTTTGGGGGGAAAGAGCTATTTTTCTTCTGTTTTTAGAAATAATTTTTGGTGTGAGTCTTAAAATGAAAGAAAATGTGGTTTCAAAATCAGAACATTCAATAAGACAGATTGTGACTGTTTTCCTAAATGAAGTTTTTATGAGTTTGACCCATTCTAGCAGAAAATTTTGATATAATCAAATTGTCGTTTTCTGTCAGAAAACTGTTCTTTCAGAAAACCTGCAGCCAGTTCCAATCAATATTTTCCTTTCCTGTGCCCCGAGCAGCCTTGGGAATGAATGTCGCGGTGCAGTTCATTGTAATGTTTTTCCTACTCTCTGTGACATAATTTAGCTAAATTGCACCTGGAGACAGAGGAAGCTTTATAACCCTTCCTGCTCCTGAGCTGCCTCCTCCGCAGCCTGCGAGCTCAGCACAATTTGCCTCCGTTACATGAAGCCACTGGAGGCGAGAGCTGCTGCTCTGACCATGGTCTGGTTTCTGCTGCTGCTCCCTGCCCCAGATTCAAATCTTTCAATGCATCCCTCTTGGTGCCCCATCCAAAGTCCCCCTAGGGCTTGGAGTAAAGGTGTTACATGTGGGTGGCAGGTTTGCAGGCCCATTGTGGTACTGCTGTTGATGCTTATGGGTCCATGATCTTAGAATCCCAGACTGGTTTGCGTTGGAAGGGACCTTAAAGCACATCCAGCTCCAACCCCTGCCATGGGCAGGGACACGTTCCACTAGAGCTGGTTGCTCCAAGCCCCGTTGTGGTGTTGGCAACATGGGGCAATGGGAGGAAAGGAGAGCAAAAGGTTTGTGCTGGCCCTCGAAGCTCACACCAGCATCTCTCTGCACTGAGTAGCTTTAGCTTTGCTAAGGAGCAGAGGATTCTTCCTGCTCATTGCAGGGGGTTGCAGTAGATGACCTTTGAAGGTCCCTTCTAACCCAAACTACTCTATGATTCTATTCTGTAAGTGAAGTGCGAGCCAGCCGTGGGTCTTTGCATGTGGAAGTGGTTGCAGGAGTCAATAGGAATGTTTGTGCTTGCTCAATTCCCTTCCTGTCTTTGATCCTTAATTCCAGAGAGGGTTTTCACTCTGGCCTGGCAGCAGGAACACCCTGGCCCAGCTACAGGCATCTGGAATCCAGCTTTGCCTCTGTCTTGTGCTGCTGGAAACCAAGGTGGGAAATCCCAGCACAGCAAGAGGGGTTACTGCGGCTGCCTGCCTCCATCCTTGCCTGGCTGATGGGCTGGGAGAGCGTCTGGCTCCCGCCCCAAGGCAGGGACAGGCAGGCTCTGCTTCTCCACTGCATCACATCTTAAAGCCATTTCAGTTCCCAGCTCCTTCTGCAGGGAGCAAGCTTGCCTCTGCATGTC
Organism: Lathamus discolor; assembly: GCF_037157495.1. Classification (NCBI taxonomy): domain Eukaryota; kingdom Metazoa; phylum Chordata; class Aves; order Psittaciformes; family Psittacidae; genus Lathamus; species Lathamus discolor. The sequence continues at coordinate 9,476,780 of NC_088898.1, read as the reverse complement.
AGGAGGGTGGGCGATACAGGAGATCTCAAAGTGTCAGTGTGAAGTAAGCCCAAAATGATCTCTGGCTCTGTTGGAGGAGTATCTCTTTGGGGTGGTGACAGGGTGCAGAGTGACCTGGGAAGGGGAGGAGGTTTGAGTAGTTCTGATTTGATGTCTGCTGTTTTCTCTGAAACACAAAACCCAAGCCTGAATGAAAAGCACAGATTGCCAGGGCTGGAGCTGAGCAGTGGGGGCTGTTTAAGCAGCGTGTGGGGAGGCAGATGTTTTGGAAGGTGTAATCTCCTGTTATACCAAATGATACAGCTGCAAGAAAACACACTGGATTTTTTCTTTCTTCATTTATTCATTTTTTAAGCGACCATCTTAACGGTGAATAAATTCCTGAAAGCTGCTCGGTTTTCCCAGAGGACCTAATAGGAAACATTCCCTGTCCCACCAGCCTGGCTGCCCCTACCTGTTGTCTCTCAGGAATTCATGAGTTCTTCTATAACGTGAAAAGTATTTGTGTTTGCCATTTTAATGGCTGCTTTAACAGATTCATGGCCCCTGGTTTAGACACTGAGGGGGATATAAAACACACAGTAGGGTGCTACATAGGTACCGGAGGGAATTCAACTGTCCAAGGGCAGCAGCATCTTTATAAAGAGCAGCAAAGCCAGATCAGCCCTGGGCAGTGCTCACTGCTGGTTGTGTAGCAGCACAGGCAGAGCTTCCAACAGGCATGATATCCCTGGGCTGTGGCTCTCTGGGGATGCATGAGTCCAAAAGTAGCACTCCCAATCTGTACATGCTCACCCATCATCAGCTACGGTGGGAAGGTGCACCAGTACTAATGCTCATCTAATTTCCCTTTGGAAAGAGTGATCCCAGTGTATCTATTAAGGCACCAGGATGCAGCTGAGTAGCTTTTGAAGGGATACACTTGTGTGTTGTCTGCAGGATGCACCTTCTAACCATCTCCAGGCTTGTCACTGATAGGAGGAATGATGGAGCCGAATGACCTTTCCCTATTATGGGACCAGCTTGGAGACAGGAGGTAGTTTCTGGTTTGGGCAAGCAGAACAGACAGCTGAAGGTTTTGTGTCTTGGAGGAACAAAATGAGAACTTCTTGTTCTGTTTTAAGACTCTTCTTGACCTGATCTGGTTTGGTGTTTGATCAAATGGTATGTGTGGTAGGCAGGAATATGGGTGTTCTGCTGTAGGGGTGAAGCTGTAACCGCTTACTTTGACAGCCTCCCTGATGGTCTGAGGGTGGAACAACCCAACTGAAGCCGTGGCTTGCCCAAGAGCACCTTGCAGCATCGTGCTCAGAGATTTTGGAGTCAGGAGAGCAAATTTCCGAGCTAACCTCTGCTTGATTTGAGGGCAGGAACCAAAAGCAGTGTTGCATTTTTCAAGAGTACTCTAATCATCAGGCTGCCGGGCATTTTGAATCCCTTCTGGTGGAGTAGCTCTTCTGCTCTACAGAAACAACATAAGTAGCTGTTGACGCAGGAGCATGGAGGATCCCTCAGTGGGTGCTTTGAGCACCCATGCTGGGGTTGGCCATCTGCCTTCCGCTTCCTGCCCAGGTTCATCTGCACCGAGCAAAGCAGCTTCAAGAGGAGGCATTGAGAACCACTCAGCCCTGCTCTCGTGTCCTAGGAACAAGGACCCTGTTTTGGCAGACGTGAGCTTGCTGGGACACACACACATTTAGCCTCCTGTGACCTGAACAAAAATGCCAACATTGAGATCTTGTGGGGAGAGGGGTGGCATCAGCGCTTTATCCTTCTCTGGCATGGTTCTGAATTTGGCCCCTCTCTCCCCAATCCCACCCTCTTTCCAGCACCAGAATATGTGACGTGGGAGCCAGAAAACACAACTGGACCTAACTGGAAGGTTATTAGGGACACATTCCTCTAGGCCGAGGCACTCCAAAACCAATTACCCACAGCTGCTGAAGGGTTGTTCTACACATGTTTTCTCTATTAAGACCTTAGCTCCTGATGAATTGCAGCCACAAAGCAGGTGAGAGGAACCAGATCTATGAGGAGTAAGTGAAACTGGGTGGATGGGGCATGGTTAGTAACTCCTAAGCTACAATTTCTTCTGTTTGGAGCTGTGGTTGTCTGCACGAGGAGCAGGATCACTAGGATGGGCTTATTGCCTGTGTGGTGAAAGGCCTGGGTTGTGGGAGAGATGGAGCAACTTTGCAGACTGGTCCCATCATTTTGGCCATGGAGAAACTTAGGTAAGACTGGCTTCTAATCTGGGTTGCAGTGAGGGTGTCTTTCTCAGTTAGCTGTCACCTTGAAGCCTTGGCCACCATGGTACAGCTAACCCAGCTGTGAAGGTCCAGCCATGGGCTGGCACAGGGGTGGACCGAGCAGTCCAGGGGCTTCAAGGCATCCCTCTGGGCCTGAATTCTGGAGTTTTGTCTCCTTATTTTCCACATCTGTTGAGCAGTCTGGGGCACCCAAGCTCCAGCACACTTGGTGACCCCTCGGTACTCTTCTCATTGTGTTTTTTCTCCCAGGATGTGAAAATAAGATGTGTTGCTCCATTTTACTGTTTTGATATAGGTGTGTATATATATTAAAGCTCATTTATGCTGACATATGGAGAACTACTGAAGTTAAAACACCATTTTTAACCACATAATTTAGCAAACGCCAAAAGGAAATGTTTGATTACTCCTTTAGCTCTTCGTTTTCCTTGGCTGAGGCTGTTTACTGCGTTCAGCCCAAATTAGCCAGCACTTTTGGTTTCACTCCACATGCATTTTCCTTTAATAAAGTATTTTCCAGACAGAGTTTGCTCAGCTCTCTTCCATTCCCAGTATTTACAATGAGAATGAGAAGATTTTCTCATCCTCTGAGGGTGTTGAATGGGAAACTCACATTATTTAGGATGCACACGAGCACTTCTGTAAGGGAAACTGTGTGTGGCTTGAAAATGCTGTAATATATTGTGTACAGACTTTATTTTCCTCAAGTGATAGCTGTGTTTGCTCACAAAATAGGCATTTCACACGTGTGTGTGCCCCAAATGGCTGTTTGCTCGAGGGAGACCTTTCTGGGGGTCTGTGTATCAGTAGCCAACTCTTAATATTCCCTTGGGCAGCTGCAGAAGATGGGTTTCTCCTGTTGCTAATATTGAGGCTAAACCTTATGACATTACCTTATGTGTGTTTAAATTTTTATTAGGGTAATTACTGTAGAATAATTGAGTCTTGTTCTGGTTTGACCTGTATCAATTAATTAGTTTCTTCCCCTCTGTGTAAGAGGATGGTGCTCTCCACCATCTGAGGTACAGCGTTTGAAAGTGCGTTTTCCACTCCTTCTGCTGTGCTGCTGTGATTTAGAGGGAGAGAAGGGCCCTCCCTCTTTCTGGATGGCTTTAATTGAAATCCACTTACAACACAAATGCTTGAAATCTCCAAAGACTCTAGCAGTTAGTAGTCTTTGTGCTGATTTTATATATACATGTCTATACATATATGTGCGCACACCTTGCATCAGTATATATATGTAATATATATATACTGCTGCAAGGTAGAGACTGTGTGCTGTTACCTGTCTCTGAGGCAGCCAGGGCTGGGCAGAGGTTTTGGTTGTGGCAGGGACATCTCTGTCCCCTCATACTCTATAATTTCCCAGTTCCCTTTCTCAGTCTGCAGGGTTCCTTTTGGGTCAGATGCTGCACGTGGATGCAGCTGCTTCTCAAACGCATTGGCTTGCTTAGGGGTAATGACTTACAGAGTGATTTCAGTAAGGATGTGCTGGCTTGCAAGCCCAGCAGCTGGAGTTGTATTAGCCCTGCTGTATATGTGTGTGCTATGTAGGTATATCTGCCTTCTGTTCTCCTTTATGCCTTTTAAAGATGTAAAAATGGCTTTAAACTGAAAAAGGATAGATTTAGATTGGACATTAAGAAGAAATTCTTCACTGTGAGAGGGATGAGGCACTGGCATAGAGAAGCTGTGGCTGCCCCATCCCTGGCAGTGCTCAAGGCCAGGTTGGACACAGGGGCTTGGAGCAAGCTGCTCCAGTGGAAGGGGTCCCTGCCCGTGGCAGGGGTTGGAGCTGGATGAGTTTTAAGGTCCCTTCCAGCCCAACCCAGGCTGGGATTCTGTGATTGTCCGATGTTGGAGGAGTAAAAGGCTCTGGGTAGGCCAAAAGAGAGACCCCTTGTGCTGCCTGCAGTGCTTGGGCTCTCTGTGCAGGCAGCTCTCCTGCCTGATGGGAACATGAAGCCAGGTTCAATGCTTCAGCCTGCTTGTCCTCTGAGGCTCCCTGGGAGCAGCACAACCTTGCAGATGTGGCCGGTCCTCAGTGACTTCTTGCTGGCTTGGAGAGAAGGACAGGGTAAAGCTCTAATTATAAAGCTGCTCCTGCCAGATATTTCATGTTCTTAATTGCTGACACAGGCTGGCCTGGGATGTTTTTCTCTCTCCTGCTTAAATAAATAAGTAAAAGCAGGTTAAAGGATGCTCATGTTTCAGAGCAAGTTGTGTGACAGATGGTGGGGGGAGATTTCCACCAGTGCTTTTGGCCTGATCTTTCCATAGGTGCACTGAAAACCACGGGGTGAGGGGGGCGGCAGGGATTTATTGACTGGCAAAGTTGGTACAAGGCAGCTTGAATTCTGAAGGCACAATTTGACTTCATCTTCCCAGCCCAGGGAAGACGTGAAAGCCTACAGATGAGTCCAATTATCTGGGCTGCAGACATAGGCAGGCTGAGCTGCGGAGGAGGATTTGCTGACCTTGCACCCTACCGAGAGGCTGGATGTTGTGAAGGAAGACGATCCGTCATTGAGGTGGGGAGCATGGAAAAGTGCTGCCGTGGCTCAACCTGGCTGGAGGAGAGCATCTTGCAGGGATAGTGATGGGAGAGGAGAGCCTGTCCCAGAGGAGATGGCCCAGCATGCGGTTACCACTTGTTTGTGGAGTGGTTGTGGTGCAGGGGCTGAAACCGGCTGTGCTGCAGGGGAGGCACTGGCTCCCTTGTGGGTTTTGCCTGGGTATTGAACTGGAGGATAAGGATTCTCATAGAAGTAATTTAATACATGCATTTTTAATTTGATGAAGACTCATCAGCTCCATAGCCCTGGGCCTTTGAAGTGTCTGGTGCTGGTGTCGGTGTGGAGCTTGATGAGATTGGGCTGGAGCTGGCAGGGTCATGCTGTCCCATGTGCTGCTCCCAGTGAGCCCGGGGGCTCTGCATTGCCCAGATGAGAAGCAGCTAAATTCTGTTCTTCTGCCATTCCTGTGCTGCTGGTTCCCCCTTGGAAATGATGAGTGGGACAGAGCTCCTGGATAAATGAATTATTAGAGGTACTTCTGTAAGCACATGGGGGTCTAAACAGCCACATTCCAAGCGGAGCTGAGCAGTGAGGTCAGGTGGATCAAACACAGTCAGATTGCACAACTGATTTTAGCTGCCTTTTCTTCTTCCCCTCTGCTTCATCTGGGTTCATGCAGCTGCACTCAGCAACTACCTGGGGAGAGCTGTTCACAGGCTGAAGGTTTTAAACCTCATAAAGCACAACCTCCAGGCACATCCCCTCTCCCAGGTGCCCCATCTCTATGTGCAGCCGGTGGCAGGCTCCTTCCCAGGCAGTTTCTGGAATGAGCTGGCTGGGTTTGGGGAAGCGCATCCTGCAAAGCTGTTGAGGCTGTTGCTGGAGCTGTGTGCTGCCAGGAGACACTGCTGGAAGGCCAGGTGTGGGATGCAGCAGGCACTTCCTGCTGCGTCCTCCTGCAATGCAATCCTCCATCCCTCTGCCCTGCTCTTGTGATGCTGCTCGAAACCTGAAGCTTTCACACAGGGAGCAGAAACTCCACCAAATATCTCCTTGTTGCATCAGGCATCCTCAGGAGGGTCATCGGTGCACAGGAGGCTGTTACAAGCTGTTTGGGATGGGTGCTATATCCTTGAAGGAGTTGGGAGGGGTGGTGCTAAGATCTGATGCTGTGTGAGGACTCTGCACGTCACTGTGAAGATGTAGGGACACAGCAGTCTGAGGTGCTGCAATGTATAATAGCACAAGGGGACAATTAAACCCCATGTTGCTGGTTAGGTCGTGAGTGCTACTGAGTAGGAAGAGGCAGGGAAAACTCTACTGCTGGTGCTGGGTAAAGCAGTGCTGGAGGGGTAGGCCAATATCTCTATGCTGGTTCTTCTGGGGTGTCTGGAGATGTTTGGGTGCTGGATGGTTTCTGAGGGCTGAGACCAAAGCCTAGGATAGTTTCCTAGTTTTATCCTAGGAACTAGGATAGTTCCATCTTAAAATGGAAAGCCCTGGAAGAAGGGAAGAATTGCCCATAGACACCAATTTTTCAGTCCTATCAAAATTAGTGCTAATTTTGACTTTGAGGAAACTCAGCTGAGATGTGTTTTCAGTTTTGGCTTTTTTGGATACTTTTCCAAGTCATTAGAGCATCACTTATCATTAAGGGAGAAAAACATCCTCTTCTGCGATGGCATGAGACAAACAGCACAAGCTGTTGGGATGCTGGTGGAAACACATCCTTCTGGGAGCTTTTGTAAAGTGCTGTCCTACCTCTCAATTTGGAAAGAGGGAAGAAACTCTGGTGGCAATAATAGAGAGGACATCATATGGTCAGTTATGCATTGGTAAAGACAGTAATTTTTCAAAATGTTCCCCTAAAGATTATAATTAGTAAAATTAAGTACCTCAAATGGCAATTTCATTCTACTCAGTAATAGTACAGAGCACAAAACCCCCTCTATGAAACAATGCACCCAACGTATTTAAGCCAACATCTTCGTGTTGGGATCTGTACGATGTGTGCTTGGTTAAAATTATATTTAGCTCATACAATTATGGATAATTTATTGTCTGGGGAGAAGAGCCCTCAAGTTGCTTCCGTGCTTGGGAACACAAGCGAGGATAGCTCATAGACCGAAAGCAGCTTTGGTCCCAATTCACACAGAGACCATTTGGGTGGAGTTGAATGGGGGTGACATTGGGGACACAAAAGTCGCTTTCCTGCTCTGTGCCTCTGTTTCCCTTTCCATTTGTAACCTGCCATCTACAGCCAGTAACACAGTGAGCTACTTTGGTGATTATGGGATGGCACTCTCCTTACTCTCCAGTGCTAGTTACTGGGCTCAACAAGTGCTATGTCTTCATTTTAACATCCCTTTAGCCCTCCCGATTGTTTGGAAACAGTCTGAAAGAGCAGGATCCATGGGGCAGGTGCATTGAAGCAAATGTGTATTTGAGAGCATGCTGCTGTGATTCGGGGTGCTGATGTCCATAGCTGAAAGCCTGAAGGTGCTCTAGGACCAGCTCTGTGGTGGGGCATGAGCATCATCAACAGCCAGCAGCTCTCATCTGCTCCTTCTCGGAGCTCCCCTGCTCCTTTCTTCTTCCCTTGAAGCAGAAGCAGGAGGCTCCCCTGCTCCTTTCTTCCTTTTGCTTCTCAAGCAGCCTTGATCTGCTGCTCCTCATGTGCTGGACAGACAATTAGTTTCTACATTTCCCAGTGAATTAGTGGTGGCTGGTCCTGTCACTGCAAACATTAGCTGGAAACTTCGTTATAGAAAGAAAGCACAAAGTCAGGTGGCAAAGGAGATAATTGCCTTTCTAATATCATTATGGCTGGGCTGGTGAGCCTTTTATCTCAATCCAGGTACTCCTGGTGGCAATACAATAACAGGCAAGGATTAAAATCTGCTGGGTTATCGCTCGCCTATGGCAGCCAGAGCCATTTTCTCCCTGCAGTGGGGGGAGTTAGAGAAGTTTTCAGGTTAAACAACTGGGGAAGAGGAAGGAAAGGAAAGGAAGGGGAAAGAGGAATGCACCATCCTGTGTGTGAGTTTGTGTTCAGGGATGGTCCCGTCCATGGCTGAGGTGCCACGTTATGATGTGAATTGAGCTGTGGATTTGGAGCACAGAGAAGGTTTGATCTGATTGATGTGTGCAGGAAGCAGTTTCTCCACTGGGGCTGTTGTGTGGCCTGGTCCGTCAGCGCTCTTCTTTGAGCAGTCCCTTCTGTCACTGTGGAGGTGCAGGGATGGGAATGACAGGTTCCAGCTTGGATGGGGAAGATGCAAACCCTAGAGCAGCAAAGCAGAAGGCCGAGCTCCCTGTCCCCTGCCCAGCCAGGTGACAGCACTTGAATTAGTGTTTGGGAAATAGTCTGGGGTTATGGGCTTGGGTCTGAGCTGGTCCTTGTGGTGCTCACTGTGTTGAGGCATACATAGGAATTCACTGTATCTTCACTCTATCTTCATTTCCCAGCTGGTGAGACCAAGAGAATCTGTTTGCTGTGCTGCTTTTCTACCGCTGTCTTCCTCAGGCTTTCAGAAGTCAAATCTACATCCCTGGGACCTCCCTGGGGCACTGTGCTCTCCTCTCCATCCTGATGCCATCAGCTATGGGGTGCATAGCAGGGATCCGTATCAGCCTCCTGCTTCCAACCCTCTGCCCTTAGCTGACCCCATACCAAGGGCTGATGCTATAGAAGACAGCTCCTGGTCCTGTCCCACCAGGAAAGCCTCCTTGCTGTTTCACTCTGAGCAACAGTGGTGCTCTCACCTCTGCTCTGCTCACCCTGGCTGAGCATGGAGAAGGGAAGAGTTGGTCTGGACAGCTGATGGAATTATAAACCACTGAAAAGGTCAGAGTGATACCGATTGCTGCTATCTTTCGCAGAACATAAGAGCCATTAAAATTCTGCTGTCTCATTCGTGTAACAAGGGAGAAAATTGTAATGAGAGGGAAATGAAAAGGGGGAAAAATGTCTTCCTTCCTGCAGCTGGGTCAGGGAGATGGGAACCGTGCAGGTTCAGCTCTTGTGACTGTGACTGAATTCAAGGGGTTGGATGTAGCTGCGTGTGCAGGTCCAGCCTCTCATTTCTGTGCAGGTGAGTTTAAAATCTTGCTCCGGGCACACTCACTGGTGTAATGAATTTGGTGGTCTCAGCTTTCTCCTTGTTTTGGGCTCACCACTGTGGTCTTTGGCAGAGCTTGTGCCCAAAATCCAGGAGGTTTGGGGGGATGGGAATACCTGTCAGGTCAGTTTGAAATTATTTAAGCTGGAAAAATAGGATGCGAGGATGAGTTTCTGGCTCAGGCAGAGGTGTTGAGGACTGGGATGGAAATGGCCAGGATGTGTGTGCATTCAGTATTGCTTGCCCCCAGTGTTGCATTCACTCCGTCTCCTCCTTAATCCAATGGTGCAAAGCCCACCTTGAATCCCTGCTCTCCCTCAGCAATGTGTTTGTATCTGACTGAGCTTTCCTGCCATTACCACTGTAACATGCCAGGATGCTGGGGCTCTGTGGCCCCAGCACGAGAAGGATGTGGAGCTGCTGGAGCGAGTCCAGAGGAGGCTGTGGAGCTGCTGCGAGGGCTGGAGCAGCTCTGCTCTGGAGCCAGGCTGAGAGAGCTGGGCTGGGGCAGCCTGGACAAGAGAAGGCTCCTGAAGGGGAGACCTGAGAGCAGCTCCAGTGCCTAAAGGGGCTGCAGGAACCTGGAGAGGGGCTTGGGACAAGGGCCTGTAGGGACAGGCCAAGGGGAATGGCTTGAACCTGCCCGAGGGGAGACTGAGCTGAGCTCTTAGGCAGAAGCTCTTCCCTGTGAGGGTGCTGAGGCGCTGGCACAGGGTGCCCAGAGAAGCTGTGGCTGCCCCATCCCTGGCAGTGCTCAAGGCCAAGTTGGACACAGGGGCTTGGAGCAAGCTGCTCCAGTGGAAGGGGTCCCTGCCTGTGGCAGGGGTTGGGGCTGGATGGGCTTTAAGGTCCCTTCAACCCAAACCAGGCTGGGATTCTACTGGGGAATCTCTCAATAAAAGAAAAGGGTCAACATAGAATCATAGAATAGTTAGGGCTGGAAAGGACCTTAAGATCATCCAGTTCCACTCCTTCTGCCATGAATCTGTGCTTCTCAACAAGCTTCAAGAAACCAAAGGAGTTTCCTTGCCTGGCAAAAATGCCATTTACTGTGGACTGCTGTGACAAGCAGCACACTCGTATAAATATCAAAGTGCAACCAGTTATCTGAGCCATCAGCAGCTGAAGGGGTGAGTGGGATTCCTTGAGCCATCGAGCTGGGGTCAGCGGCTGTGCATGAGCACTGCCAGCACACACAGGGTGACCAGCTGCCCCAGCTCTCCTACATGGCTCTGAAGGCGAGGGAGATGCAGCCAAACAATTGTCTCCATGTCAAATACTCGGACCCCACTCCATATCCTATGGGAAGGGGGTATGAGCTAACTTGCTGCCTGAAAATCCAGATTTTCCCCTAGTGAGAAATAGTGGAGGAAAACTGGTTCCAGAAGTTTTTGTTTCAAAAGATAGCTTCCCCTTGGAGGTTTCAACCTGATTTTCAGTGAAAATGCCTGCTTTCAGCCAAGCTTTACAGTATCATTGCAGTTAAACCCAACCAAATCAAAATAAAATTTCAAGTCGTATTTGAAGTCAAACCGAAACCAAAAAGTTTCATTATTTCCCACTGGAAAACTGAAAATGATTTTTCCCTGAAAACAAACATTTTTTCATTGAAAAAAGGCATTCTTCAGCACAAAAGCCCCTTCTTTTGCTGAGTGCTTTCTCTGAGAACTAGCAGTGCTTCTTGATTTGCTTCAATTATTGCCACTAAGATGCCCTCTATTTGCATTTTGTCAGGGCTGCTCTTAATGTAGCAGTTACAGAATGCAGTGTTTCGTGCTTTCTTCTGCTGTTTCTTTTAATTGAGGTAGTGCTTAGAGCCCTCAAACATAATAGCAATGCCCTTGTGCTGGGTGCTGAGTACTGCAGAGATGTTGGCAGCGTCTGGCCTGAGCTATGGACTGGTCCAGTGAAGTTGGGGAAAGCAGAATGGAAACAGGAAGAAAGCAGAGCAAGTTGCTAAAGGTCCCCAAACAAGCTGGGGCACTGATGGAAGGAGGACTTAATCTTTGTTTAGGTGCTTCTTCCTGCTGGTGTCTCCACAGACCTCGGTGTCTGGGTGCATTTCATTCCCAGCCCTCTGTCAGCATCCCAGTGCCCTGGCTTGAGGATTGATGGAGGAATTACCAAATGAAGTTGTTCACCTGCGTGCTGTGGGAAGATAGGCTTGGTGGTGATGACGTTGGAACAAAGCCCATTGCCACCTCACAGCAGCAGCCCGTGTCTGGAGCTGCTACGTGCACATCTGGAGCTGCCCCCTTGCTGTTTCCAGGACTATTGGAGGAAGGAATCACTCGGTATACCAAACTGGAGGGAAGGAGATGACTAAGCAAATGTCAGAAATGCTTACTGTGGAAAGCACACTGCATCTCCCTGCATCTTCCCTGAATGAAGCTTAATGCTATCTGGATGATGGGCTGCTCTGTGCAAACTCAGCATAATGCCAATGGAGTGGGAGAGTGCTCAGAGGTCTGAGGGAGACCCCAGAGGTGCTTCTCTGGGTGCAGTCCCAGCACGGCATTTCTGGGGCTTTTTTTCTCTTTGGAGAGCACCAGGTTGGGTGATTAAATAGAGCAGGGTGTCAAGGCCAGGAGAGGAGCTGAATGGGCAGGACCAGAGCTGGGTACTACCAGCCGCTTAGGGTTTAAGCCAAGTAAAATGTGAAGCATCTCCGTCCTAAAAAGCACAGCTTAAGCAGGAGGGGTATATTACACAGAAAAAAACAGCAGCATGGAGTGAAACAGTGACTTGTCTTGCTTTCTCAATGATTACATTTGTCAGGTCTTAAAGCCACTCTTGCTACTCCTTGTTCAACCTGACCCATGCACTTTGGACAGCAGAGACTGCCACCACTGCTTTTGGCTTCTTTTCCTCTGCTTATGCTTTTCTCCGCTACTGTAGAGGCAAGCCTGAAATGATTTAGCTCCTAACGAAACACTTAACTCTGGTGCTGAAAAGCTAGGGGGGTTTTCTGGACCATTTCACAGCAATAGGCTGCATCAACAAAAAGCATCTGATGCTGTTGGCCTACATCCCGAAGCCCTCAGTGCTATATTCTCCTTGTCAGAAAGATGCTGTGAACCATGGGATGCGTCTCATCTCTTCTGCAGCTGTCTAAGAAATTCCACATGGATCTTTTTCCTGCCCAGTAACTCAGGTCTGTCTTTTCACAAAGAAAACTTGCTGCAGCAGACCAGTGGTGCCAGTGAGCAGTCTTCTCTGGTGCATACTGCTGTCTGCCTGGATTTCGGATGGCTCCAGCCCACCAGCAAACTTGCCTGCCTGGTCAGTGGAGTGAAATGAATCTCTGAAACCCATAACTGATGCAAGTGCAGCATCCCCTGGAAATCTGCAGCTTCCATCTCTGCTTATCGAGCTTGGAACTGCCCGATAGGCTCAAAGGGACTGCTCTGGAAATCTGTGAAACACAAACATTTGCTGCTTGCTGGGACCTGGTATGTTAGGGTTTTATCCCAGAGCATGTATTTTTCAATAGCTGGATTATACATCCCAGAAACATTGAGTTTAGGATGAAAATGCTGCCTGGCTTTTATCTGCAGTGATTCCAGAGTTCTTAACAGCCCAGTGGAGAGCAAAAGCCTCCGTTATCTGAACTAAGAATTAATCTAAGCACATGCCCCCATCCTGTTACAAAGATGTCTCTTCCATGCACCAGTGACATTGCTCTGCCCCTAAGGTGCGACACACTCTGCTGTATGGGACCTGGTGGCACTGCCTGCTCCCATTGCTGACTGTGCATCCGTGCGCTTGTGTTTGTTTTGGGAAGGGGGTTATAATGCCTGGTAGATGACAAAGGGTGGGCAAAATGGGGGAAGAGTGGGCAGCTGCAGTATGGATGGTGGAGAAGGAGAAAAGCGGGATGGGTACGATCATGGACATGTGTTGGACTGGTGTTGAGGTGATCCTCGTAGTCATTGAATGTTGCCTCCTGAGCGCGCAGCAGCTATGCTGTGTTCTCTGAGCATCTTGATTCCCAGCCAACATGTACCTGGGTGCACCTAGGTAATTTGGTTTCATAGGCAGCAAGGTGTTTCTCAAATTCTTTTTAGGCCAGGACCTCAGCGTTTTTTGACTCCTGTTTGAAAATAGCTGAGCATCACTGCTCAGGTTTGTGATGAAACCTTAAAGTTTCTGGTAAGTCTCCTCTGGGATGGTCCTCCTCAGCAGGGCTTGTGCACAGGCAGATCTCTGATGGTGTGGAGGCATTGCTGAGATGTGTTGAGTCGTGGTGCCACTATGCTAGGCAGAAACAGCCCTTGGAAGCTGCTGTGCTGCAGCCAGCACTCGCCTGGGCTTGCTCTGAACCTTGTCAGCTGCAGAACTTGAGTTTCATCTATACACAATAGGGGGGAAAGAGGAGGTTTAATTGACACATTCATGATATACTGTTCCCCAAGCTTAGGAGCTGATATGGCTAAATTATCCTGAAAAACAAAAGGGGGGAAGTTTATAATTTCTGTTTTCAGTATAGAAGAAATAAATTCTGACTTCCTCATGTCCACAGCCCAGCTCGCAACAGGTTTAAAGCATGGTACAGATGGCTGTGCGATTATTGCCAACATCTCCTCATTATATTAGATAAGGCCTTGGGTTTATTTAGCAGAAGCAGATGGAGGGAATACACAATATTTTAGATGTCTTGGCAAACTGTGTTTTCCTTAGAACAACATTGCGTGTTTGCTGTGAGAGTTCTAGCCAAAAAAAATACAAGAAATTCTAAGAAAGAGCAAGTAAGATCTGTTGGGAGTGGCGATGAGGAGTGCATGAAAGAAGAGATATTACATTGCAAGTCTGATGATATCTGGTGCCTCATATTAATCCCTGTGACAAGAGGAGTGTTTCAGCTTTTATTTGGAGGCGTGTGTCTTTGTGGCTCATAGACTAAAGCTTGAAAACATGACCCTGGCTGCCTGGAAAAGCTAGGGAATCACAAGACAAATAGAGAGCCCTGATACGTTTTAGAGAGAAAAAAGGTCTTGTGGCTTTTACAGCCTTGTGGATTTTGGGGCTGCTTACTTGTGTGCCCACCGGCAATGCTGCATTTCTGAGCAAAGGGCACTTTCTGCAGGTGGAAAAATGTTGGGGGTTTGGGTCATTTGAGCCTTTTGCAGAGTCCTGTGACTACGTGTAACAACGGCTAGGAGCCATTTCCCTGGCCAACCTCTATCTGAGGGGAAGAAACCTGATGAAGCAGAAGAGTGAGGGTCTTTCCCTGCACAGAGGGACTGTGGCTGTCCCCTCTGTCAGGAAGTGCTGAAGGAGTGGTGGGTGCTTGTGCACCCACTAACCCCCTTTGATGCTGCTTTAGTAAATTGGGTTTTATCCCCTGGACGGTGTTCCTCTACAGTATGCAAGTGGCAGCATGAGCTAAGTGTCACTCCTTGGGTGTAGCATGTGCTTGTTCTGGGAGGATGAACACAATGAGTAGCAGGCAGGAACAGAGGTGCAATGATGGCAGCAGGAATCTGTTGATTGCCAGTAATTTTGCTATGGTGTAGGAAAACCCAGGAACACTTGACATCCTGCTAAAGCTTCTAGCTAGGATGGCTTGGTTCAGCTTGTGGGTGTTTTTGGGTCTCAAGTTGGTCAAGTACACAAGTACATCCAGGTGTGGATGATGCTGATGATCCATTTTTGTCATCTGTTTGGCTGTGCCACTGAGACTTGGCTGGCTGAGTGCTGGAGAATGAACACAAAAACTGTGCAAATGCGGCAGCATGAATTAACTAACTCCTCATTCTCTACCTTCCCATTTATTATATCAATGTTCTTGGCTATCATTTTACACACTGTGTTTATCCTTGCACATTATCTGCCAACCTCTAGATCATTACAACAATCTAGAGCAACCTGGTCTAGTGGAAGATGTCCCTGCCTATGGCAGGGGTTGGAACTGGATGATCTTAAGGTCTCTTCCAACCCAAACCATTCTATGATTCTGTGTTACAGGATTCAGCAGTGCAGTGGCAAGGTGGGATGGCTGGACTCAGGAAGGCCATCCCTCCCAGCACTCCCTCTGGAAACTAAGGCATAATTCAGCTGGTGGCTTGGAAAAACAAAGCCTGAAGTACAGAAAGGACCAGACAGCAGTAACCTAACAAGAGGTCTTCTTTCTGCCCTGACGGATATTTTAACTTCTCTTTTGCACCATACCTTACTTGCTGCTACTCGCAGTCCTTCTCTAGCAGCATCAGTTCAGCACCCGAAGAGGGAAGGCTGAGATCTTGTTCTGAACCATTTTGCCTTGCTTTTTAAACCCCAGCGAAGTCTGATAATGATGACATTTTCTGCTTAACTCTTGAACTGAGGACTGGCCATATGCAGAGGGTGATGTGGTTCTGGTTCCAAAGAACAGATTTCATCACCGTTCCCAGGGCGGTCTGGCGAGGATGCTCTCATTTCATGGGTATTGTAAGGAAGGAAGGTTGAGATGTGGTTTTGGTGATTTGGGTCTCTTGCCTCCTGCAGTGATGTGCTGCCCTGCTAGCCCACCTGGCAGAAAGATTAACCCCAGTAACCTTCCCAGTGTCCTCTGTCCTTTGCCCAATTCAAACCACCAGCTGGTACAACCCCAAGTTGTGCTCCTTCAGGCCCTTCTGCACAGCAGTGAAATGAGGTGTCTAGTTTGGGTGGCATTTTTCATGCACACAGCAACTGGGGGTTGTATTTTTCAGGAAAATGTCAGGTTTAAATCAAGTCAGAAATATGTGCAGGCTTGACAGGAATTACTTGCACTGAGAGGGAAAACACATAAAAAGTCAGAATGCTTAATTTTAGACCTTGACAAATGAAGCAAGCAGTCCCTAATGGGGGGTTGCAACTAGATGATTTTTAAGGTCCCTTCCAACCCAAACCGGTAAGTGATTCTATGATTCATTGCTCCCATCTTTCCCCAAGTAAAAATACTTGAAGCATTTTTGCTCACCCTGAAATTCCCCTCACCTCTCAGTGTGCTACTGAGTTAACCCCCCCTCATAGCTTGCGCATACCCAAGAGACCATGGGGTGCACTATGGGGCACCTCTCCAGGAAAGAGCTTTGAGCTCCCAGCTCCTGCTCTGCGCATCCTCTGACACCAGGAAAAAATTCTGGGATGCCCATTTCCAAGGACAGAAAGCAGCCTCTTCTCTCCTTTGTAATGTTAATGTAGTGAGGCTCAAGGTATGACCTACTTTGCAGCCACAGTGAAGTGCAGGATGGTTTTAACTCCTCTGTGCTCAGTTTTCCCAGCGTGAGCTCACTAAAATGTTTTGGACATGTGCTTTTCCCTGCCAGCTCTCATTGCTCATTGCAGATGAGCCTCCTTTTCTGCTCCATGGTGTGGCATGTTCACGTCTCTCCTGCTTAGAAGCAGCAAGGGCTTATTTGAGCAATTGCCTCATAACCAGACTATCTCCCTTTATCCTGGGCAGAAGCCAAGCTCTCAGCTCCCTGCACGCTGCAAAACCTCACTCGTTTTGTCTGAGAGTCGCACACGGCTTGGTTGTTGTGTGTCTTGCTGGAGCAGAGGAGTGTCTACAGATGCTCCTCTCCCTTTCTTCTCCCTGGAGCCTGGCTCAGGAATTACAGTCAGGAAAGTAGGTTGCAGGTGGTTTTAAGAGGGGGGAATTCTGCTCTCATCTTGCTTCGTCTCCTCCCAGGAATCTCAAGCATTTTTGCCATGAAAGAGGAGAGTTGTGTTCTTATCTGGGCAGCTCTGTATGAGGAAGGCTGGTGGCAAATTAAATGCTGGCTGCAAAAGGTTCTTAAAAGTGAGACCAAGCAAAAGTGAGACCAGAGGCTGTTTGTGCCTCTGAAGCAGAGCAACTCCATTCTGTTGAATATTGTTATTCCCTCAGTGTATTTTATTTTGCCTTCTGTTCTCTTCATGTTACAGCTAAAGAGAGGTTTATCCTTCACCATAGAGAGGCTGTGTTGAAGAATACAGTTGATTATGAGACCAACATGTTTTTTCTGAGCAAGGGGATCAGATTGAGTTGCTCTGAATGGGCTTTTGTTAAGGACTGGGACCCAGGACATTGTGTTGTAGATGTGATTTGAAGTGAAGGAGTTGGCTTAGATGTAATATCATAGAATCACAGACTGGTTTGAGTTGGAAGACAATCTAATTCCAACCACCTGCCGTGGGCAGGGATACCTCCCACTAGACCAGGTTGCTCAAAGCAATATGCAGGTATCCAATTAGATGCTTAGACTTGGTGTTGGTCATCTAAGGCAGAGGCAGAGAGCTGGTAAGCTGAGCCCTTTCACATGGGAGGGACTATGGAAGGGATGGGGAAGTCTCCAGTGTAGAGGGATGTAGCCAACAGATGGACAGGGTAGTGCCATAAATTAAACGGTGCAATTAGCATGCCAGATTTACTTATCGGCTCAGACCTGGTGTTGACTCTGTCTTTGGTAGTCAAGATAAAGCTCACACACCATGAAATCAAACTGAGAGAAAAGGGGCATCCTTCCAGCTCCTCCAGTCACCGTTTGCATGCAGATTTGTGCTGTGGCTGGGAGAAGGAGGGAGCAGCAGGACTGACACCATGTAGCTGCAGTCTGAGCACAAGCCAGGCTTGGGCAATGCTGCCTGCACCAGGGGGTTCATGGGCACCCCTTGGCTGGGTTCCTCCACAGGCCTGCCTTCAAGTCCAAGGTAAGGAAATCAGCCAGACCGTGTCACCAGCCTAACACTGAGCAATGTCTTCAGTAGGCATTAGGGAGTGAAGAAGGTGAAAAATACCCATTTTGATTTGCGCTGCAGCCGAGGTGCCTCTCAGCAGACAGACACCCACTACTAACACCACATCCTTCTTTGGCTTCTAGTGTGTGCAGCTGGTGTGGTTTTTCCCTGTGAATCACGCTCATTGGCTTCATCTGCTGCCAAGGCATTGTTATCTGTTGCTGGTTGGTGTATATGAGGGAATGGGGGCCAGTGATGCCCTTTTGCCACAGGTTGCTAGAGATTATGGAGCCTCCTTCTCCCCTGTGGTTTCTGTTTGCTGTTGATGCTCCGTTAGTCCTTGGAGGTCAGTGCCATGAGGACCTAATATTTCTTCTTGCAGTGTTTCCAGTAACACCCTGTTTCTTATTCCCCCTCCCTAATCCATCAGGACGTGCTGTTTCCCTCCTGTAACTCCTCCACCCACTGCCTGACTCCACTGGAAGTCATCTTGTGCAGGTGAATCTTGCATCCTCCTCCACCCAGGAACGTGGGGTCCAGTCCTCACAGACATTCACTTGGGCAGAAGCTTCCCTGATAGGAAGCTCTCTTGTAGTGGCCACCTCCACTCATCACAGGATCTCCTGGATGGGTAGATGGTTCCTGGCCATTGTGCAGGGTGGACTCCAAGGAAGTTGATGTTTCCAGATAAGGACCATTAATTCGAAGGCTGGGATGTGCACGGTGAGGCCAGTGGTTGCCCTGTGGTTGTTGGTGTGCTGTTGGTATTCCTGGTCCTGGAAAGTCTTGCCAGCTACAGTCAGAAATGTGCTGTGTGCTGATTTGGGATTAAAACGCTCAGAAAGCAGCAGCAGAGCAGCCTAACATGGCAAATAGTTTGGGGAGGGGAAGAAATGGAGAATATATATCTTCATAAATTTTTAATATTCTGCATATGCTTTTGAAAGGAAAACACCAGATAAAAAGCCCAGCTTTTTAGAATGAATTTTATGGGCCTTTTTTTTTTTTTTGAGAGAAAAGAGTATTTTCCATAGAATCTGTTTTCAAAAGAATAATTTCTTTCCATTTAAGTTTTGCTGTAAAATTCCCAAGTGTTCTCACAGTGGTGTGGGATCAGAAGGACCTTGGTGATCCTGGTGGTGGTGACAGCTCCACAGGGAGTTAGGGATCTGCTTCACCCCCTGGGGAGGGGTAATCAGGAAGGATTGGGTGGGCAAGAGACACAGATAGAGGCAACAGTCAGCCTACGGGCTGCCCATAGGTGATGGGGGGAGTGTCTTTAAACTAGTCAGCCAATATTGACGACGATCTTAGTTTTATTCGTTTAGTACCCATTACCTGGGTGTTGCTGGGCTTTGTTCAACATTGTCAGCCTATGCCCAGAGCCAGGCCCTGGGAATGTGGGTGATTTACTGGAGCTTTCTGTACATCTATCAGAGGTTTTGGAATTGGTGCTGCCAAGGTATCTACATTAGTTGGGGTTCGGTATGTGGGTAGGAAGTGGTGGTTGCTGTTGCTTTTCATAGGACAGCTGCTGTGCAGCTGGCTACCTTTATCTTTTATTTGAGGGCAGCTGTCTGGTGGGTGTTTATCCTTTCTCCTAATCCACTGAAGAGATTGATTTGGTTCCAGGAATGGGTGCTTGGGATAAGGTTTCTGGAAAAAGGCCCTGTTTCCACTTTCTAGGACTAGAGTTTGTAATAAACAGCAAGGTGACATAAAAAATACCTGCAATTTATGCCAGCGGTTCCTACTCTAGCAGGACCTGCCTTGGCACTGGTGTTGTCTGGTGGTGAGAACGCCTTGGAAGTGTTAATCATTCTTAGTTATTAATCCTACTGCTTTTTTGCTGTAGCTGTACGTTATCTGCTAACAGGCAGACACACTGAAGCTACTGGACTTGCAGCCAGATCCAGCTCTTTGCTACATGCCTCATGCTGCCTCTGTTGTGATTTATAGACAGCGATACCAGGATACTGGAAGGAAAACATGCTCCATCACCTGCAGACACACGTGTGTGCTGAGCGGGGCCTCACCAGTTGCTCTTTGCTGAGGATGGCCTCGTGGTGTGGTTGCTCCTACAAGCAGAGATATGTATAGAAAACCCTGCAGTTTTGATAATTTCTTCTTGGTTCTCACTTGGGACATCTGTGTTTCTGTTCCTCCTCCTCTTCCTGCCTTGGGGGAGATACAAAGCACCTCTGTCACCTGCTCCTAAAGACATCATCTGGAAGAACTGGAATGAATCCTCATAGTCTTAAAATACCTAAAGGGGCTGCAGGAAACCTGGAGAAGGGCTTGGGGCAAGGGACTGTAGGGACAGGCCAAGGGGAATGGCTTGAACCTGCCCGAGGGGAGACTGAGATGAGCTCTTAGGCAGAAGCTCTTCCCTGTGAGGGTGCTGAGGCGCTGGCACAGGGTGCCCAGAGAAGCTGTGGCTGCCCCATCCCTGGCAGTGCTCAAGGCCAGGTTGGACACAGGGGCTTGGAGCAAGCTGCTCCAGTGGAAGGGGTCCCTGCCCGTGGCAGGGGTTGGAGCTGGAGGAGCTTTAAGGTCCCATCCAACACAAACAAGGCTGGGACTAATACAGTTCTATGAAATCCACAAAGAGGCAACTAAGGCAGGAGGAGAAGGTGGAGATGATTCTGAGGAGCAGGATTCGCTTTTCCCTCCTCCAGTCCTCAGGATTTAGAGATCTGGGGCTAAGAGTAAACAAGTTTCAAGGCATTTTCTTTGGTCAGGGCTTCAGCAGGGAGCTTTATGGGGTAGCTCTGAAAAGTGCAGTGTTGTGAGACAGCATGCGTCTTGCTGAACCACTGCACAGAAATCCTTTGCTTCAAGGTACTTTAAGAGATTGCTTGCTAATTATTTATGTTAGCATAGCATTCAGGACAGGAACTTCCCCTTTATTCTTTGCTTTCTTTTATACTCAAAGGAATAAGCTGCTCTTATAATTCATTTCAGTCTTTGCTAGGAGAAAAGTTATCAGGCATTTATCCTAAATTTGGTCTTGGTCTCTGGAAACAGATGTCAGTCAGGGCATGTTAGTGGAGGTGGTGATACAGAAAGCAGTGTTTAACCAAGTTATTGTGAAAGTGAGGAACGACTGCAGCATTGTTGAGCCACTGCTGGGCTGCCAAGATGTGTGCCCAGATCCTCCACAGCAGCACATCATAGAATCACAGCTGGTTTGGGCTGGAAGTGACCTCAAAACTCATCCAGTTCCAACCCCTGCCACGGGCAGGGACCCCTTCCACTGGAGCAGCTTGCTCCAAGCCCCTGTGTCCAACCTGGCCTTGAGCACTGCCAGGGATGGGGCAGCCACAGCTTCTCTGGGCACCCTGTGCCAGCGCCTCAGCACCCTCACAGGGAAGAGCTTCTGCCTAAGAGCTCATCTCAGTCTCCCCTCGGGCAGGTTCAAGCCATTCCCCTTGGCCTGTCCCTACAGGCCCTTGTCCCAAGCCCCTCTCCAGGTTTCCTGCAGCCCCTTCAGGCACTGGAGCTGCTCTCAGGTCTCCCCTTCAGGAGCCTTCTCTTCTCCAGGCTGCCCCAGCCCAGCTCTCTCAGCCTGGCTCCAGAGCAGAGCTGCTCCAGCTCTCTATGAACAAGAATGGTTTAATGGTCAGTCAGCTATCCTGCCTGTAAAAAGTCAAATTACATGGAAGAATTTATCTAATGAGATTTTGTTGCACTTAAATACTTGAAGCACTATCAAAGACAACATCCTAAGCCTATCAAATCCGTGTGCCTGTACAACCTGGTAAGGTACAAAACCGGCCGTAGATCAAACCATTTATTCATCTTTGTGAAGCTTTCTCCTAAAATCTTCTCTTTTGCTGTGTTTTTTTTTTTTTTTTGCCTTTCACTGCAGGTTTCCATCACTGGCTCACCCCTCACCTCTGCTTTGTTCCCAGCTGTTTGCTGTGCAGCCAGGGATGCTTTGGTGGGATTGCCAGGACGTGCTTGTCAGCCAGTTCAGTTGATCTCTCTATTCCTCTTATTTTTTAACGATCATTTCTGACTTGCTCTGGCCTAACTCACAGTGGCTGCTGTGAGCTTTCAGCTGGAGTAGGGTAGAAGGTAAACCAGAAAGATCTCACTTAGGCAAATACCTCCCTCACTGGGGCGTTCTTCCATGCATGTCTGAATGGTTTAGAGGAAAGAAATTCTGAGCAGCTGTAAATTAGCTCTGGTTTTGCAGAGAGAAAAGGCACCATCTCCACCCTGGGACAGCTAGGGAAGTTCAGGTTAGATATAAGGAAGAAGTTCTTCCCTGTTGAGGGTGGTGAGGCATGGGAACAGGTTCCCCACAGAAGTGGTAAATGCTCCATCCCTGGCAGTGTTCAAGGCCAGGTTGGACAGAGCCTTGGGCTATGCTGCCTAGTGTGAGGTGTCCCTGCCCATGGCAGGGAGTTTGGAACTGGATGATCTTAAGGTCCTCTCCAACCCAAACCATTCTGTGATTGTATGATGCTATGAATGTGTTGGATGCCCACCTGGGTTTTCTCACCTCCTGTCTCATTTACCTGCAAGGCTCAAATGTGAATTTTTAGACCTAGAGCCACTATCTCACCTCGTGGTCTTCTGTTTCTTCCCCCAAACATGGCTTTTTTTGGAGGCAGCTGTGGTTTTTAATCTCTCTAGGCAAAACCTGGCCAGGGCTGTATTGTTTCACAGGAGTGTCTGATTCATGTGCAGATGTAGCAGTGATAGTTTAGCTGTACAGTCATGGATGGTTTGCGCTATTCAGGTGTGATTTGATAGGATCCTTGGACCAGCTCTCCAGCTGTAGGAGATGCTGGGCTGTGCAGGTTAGCAAAAGGATCACCGTGCTGGTGATGTGGGAGTTAATGAAGGATTAGGGGTCTTGATTTGAGTGCAGAGATTGGGATGTTGCGCAGTTGAAGCAGGTTGTTTTTAGCATCAAGCCTATTTAGGAAGACAAGACAGGAATGAAGACCTCCAGCCACTGGAACATTTACTGGCACCATGGGACTAATTGAGGGTGTCCCCCATTCACTCCCATTTTCTTTCTGAATTTAGAAAGAGAAAGATGAAGTACTGAGCACCCCTCAGCTTGCACCAGGAACCAGGGCTCTGCCTAATGACAGCACAAATCCATCTTAGCTCACTGGAGACTAATTGCGCTGTTAGTAGCAACATCCAAGGTGGATGTTGAAGATTATCTTTTGACTTGAAGTGTGTGCTGTTCCCAGACTGCTGAGGTGTATAAGTGAGCAATTAAGTTGTGAGGATGGAGGGAAGAAGAGGAATGTAATCACTGGCACGGGTGCAGAAGATGGAATTAGAATTCTCTGCATGTGATGGTTCTTGGTTTTAAATGTCTCCTGTTGCTTTATGTTCAAACTGCACTGCCAGAGCTGATGTAATGTGAATGTTCTGGTTGTGAAACTGTAGGAACAGGTGTCCTACAGAAGAGATCCTCTGCTCCTCAGGTCCTGGCTTGCTGCTGCCTCTCTTGCCATCCAACATCTCAGCATGCTTTTTTCCTGATCT
Organism: Lathamus discolor; assembly: GCF_037157495.1. Lineage (NCBI taxonomy): Eukaryota > Metazoa > Chordata > Aves > Psittaciformes > Psittacidae > Lathamus > Lathamus discolor. The sequence continues at coordinate 9,453,668 of NC_088898.1, read as the reverse complement.
CCAGCACCTCCTGCTGATGGAGTCTGGCCCTTTCCGCACAGCAATGCTGATCCTGCTCTTCCCTGGCCCATGCTTGGCAGCAGTGCTAAGTCAGTCAGTAAGTCAAGGACAGGGTTTATATCTGACTGTAGCCACATCCTGCCCTGCAGAGTTTGCCAGGCATCCTGTGTAATACATGTTGCAGAGTAAAACTGCATTTCTCCTCTTGAAAAACTCTGCTTTCTCTTGTATTTTTTTTTATGGCAACTGGTCACTTTGCTGAATGCTCATCAGCCAGTTATCAGGAACCAAGAGAAAGGGCTCCTGGGGAGGTGCAGGTACATTGTGGTTGCTCTGCCCTTCTCAGAGCATCTTTCTGCTCCAGCATGAGACACTCGCTGTGCTGGATGCTTAAGCCCCATAGAACTACCTGGGATTCATTGCCCAAGCCTGGCATCCTCCCTCTAGCTCTGCCCGTGGCAGCTCTGGAATCCCACTTTCCAGCCAGGTTTCCAGGTCTCTCCTGCTGCAGTAGCTCCTGGGGAAGGGCTGGCAAAGTGTCTGATTATGGTCAAGGTTGGGTCTGCCCAGGCAGTGCTTTCAGCAGTTGTAGTTAACAAAGCGGTGGCATCTCTTATGCAGGGTACCAGGTGGCTGGGGCTTGCAGACCCCACTGGTGGGCTGGTCATTTGGCCAGTTCCACCTCGATAGAACAGCCTGGGGACAAACCTGGCAAAACCTCATGGCAGTTGCTATAATCGCTTTAAAGGGTGCAGTTGATGGGGCGCTGTTGAGAGGCCTTTTGCTGTGGGCTGTGTTAGTGCTAGGGGACCTCTGTTTTAAATCAAGAATAGTTTTGTTGAAGCATCATAGGAAGTGCTGTGGTAATTAATGAAGGCAGTTTTGCCTTGCTCTCTGTGGGGTACTGTGCCTGACAGGGTCTTCACTTAAGGAGTTTCCGTCATTGTGACTTGTGTGACAAGATTTCCTCCTTTGCTGTGCCCTGGAACAGTGAAGCCATTTCATTTTCTGTGCAGAGCACTTACATTTTGAAGGATCGTTCTGTTTTGGGGCTATGTTTCTGACCAGAGTTACTGCAGATCAGAAGAAACACTTGCTCCCTGCTCTCTGGATATTCTCCTCAAATAAGCTGCTCTGAACAAAAATTAATGTTGCACACACAGAGTAAATTGTATAACTAGGAACTGCTTCAGATATTAGGAAATGACAGCCATCAGTACTCGAGGGATTTCTGAATTCATTATAGGGAAAAGCTCATTTCTAGCATAACATTCCTTCTGAAAATGGTGTATGCTTTCCTATAAGCACAAGGCGCTGCTCTTTAATGGCCCAAGCCAGGCCTGCTCTCTGTGTATAAATGGCCTCATATCAAGCAGATATTGTGAATTTTTATAGTCTGAGCAAGGCTCAGCAGCTCTCGAAGAGCATGTGAATTGAAGGTTTTCAGTGGACTCAATCTGCAGCGTGATCACAGCTGGAAAGTTTAAAGCAGCTTGAATGTTCCCAGGTTTTACTCACCACTTACCCATGCTTTGGGAAGAGGAATTTGTATTTAATGTCAATTTTCCCCCTCTCTCCTCTTTTGCATTTAGGATTCTAGCAACTGCTGGGACTGATTTTGACCTGCGGACCCTGCGAGCCGTCCGAGTGTTGCGACCCCTGAAGCTTGTGTCAGGAATCCCAAGTGAGTGTCATGATAACATCACCTTACAGCCCAGGGGCTCTGTAGCTTTTGGGGTGTTACATGCTTTTCTCAGCAATATTTCCTTCCCCTGCTTCCCTGTGGTCTGCGGCTCTTGCCCTTGCTATGCTCTGGTTTCCTGCCATCTCATTTTGCATCCAGCCAGCTGATTTCAGCACTGCGCTTCCAAACTTGCAGGTGAGCAGCAGGGATTTGTCCTAAGACTCCTTTGCCTTTTGGGGTTGAATTAATTCTGGGCTGTGAAGATCTTGAGGCCCAAATTCTGCAGCTTTCAGGCCCCTGAGCTTGGATCTTCTGACAGTTTTTACCAGCTGAGCATCTTGCAGTGGGGATTTTGCCTCTTTAATAACAAAGGCAAAGAGCAGATGGAACTTGCTCTTGTCTACTCAATGAGCAACTTGATATATTGTATGTGTTAACACGAAGGGTCTGAATGCTCCAGTGAGGAGCTGCATCATGCCTTGCTGATGCCCTGGAGCCATCAGAGTCCCAACCCCATTGCTTAATGCCTTTTTATTTGTCACTCTTCACCAGCCACTCTGAGGGTATTTCATTTCTGAATGTTGAACAGAGAGGTTTTTCCCTGCAGCAAGAGCCAGCGAAAGGGAACTGCTGCTCTGTGGGATGCTCTGCTCTTCTCTGCATTAACCCCTTGGCAGCCAGGCTGCTCCCTCTACTCCACCGGCTCTGTCCCTGTACTGGCTGCTTCAGGACTGACGTGTTGGTGCTGTAGAAATCCAGCAAAGGGTTATGCTTTGCAATGGCAGCACCCAAAATTCCTGAACTCAGCATCCTTTTCATGGACAAGGATTGAATCTGAATTCCCACACAGGTTTTGCCCTTGGCTAGCCTTGGGAAAGGGTCATTTACTAATGAGATCTCTAATAAGGAGATGCTTCTGTTGCTTTTTCATGGACTTTTTGCTTGTGTGAGGCACTTGTGGTGCTGTGGTAGTGACACAACATCAGAGAAGTAAGGTGGCCCTCCAGGGGTATCCCTGTCCTGGTGTGGGTTGCATGTTCCCCCCAGGGTGATGTGCTCTCTCACCCAGTGGTGTGTCCTGGACCAGCACGGTATTTTCCCACAGAGCAATAGTTGCTCTCCTGTTTTTTAGTGATGCTGTGGAGGCAGCACAAATATCTTATTTGCTTTTCTTCTACACTCTCAGTGTTCTTCCTGTCCAACAGATCTTTATGCTTTTTTCCTGCATGTGCCCGTACTGACCTCCGTAGTGTTGTACAGAGTGGCAAGACGATGATCCTTTATTCTCCACGCCCTAGGACAGGTCACTAAGGGAGGTTTCAGCTGATGCTTATCACTGAAGGTTTTTTGTTATGTGTTTCTGTTTGATGTTATCTGAAACCTCCATCTCCAGGCTTATCTCCCCTGGGTTTAATTGAAAATGAGTTTTAGTGCCACTGAAAAGCTATGGATGGATAGCCCTGGAGACAGGGTTGTGTTTCTCCAGAGTCAGGGTGTGATAGGCACAGCAGCATCATGGCTGTTCTGTGTGTCACAGCAGGAGGGGCAGCTCCAGTGTAGCTCAGTGCTCCCTGCCCTCCCTGGCATGCCCACTGCTGCAGGGTCGGCCTTACAGACCTGCTCCCACTCCAGGCTGAGCCTTGGGACTTCACCAGCTTCAGGAAAAGTCGTTTTTGTGTCTCTGAAGCTGAAGAGAACTTGAATCTCATCTTCACTTTGAGTCTCCTTCCCTGTGAGGGTGCTGAGGCGCTGGCACAGGGTGCCCAGAGAAGCTGTGGCTGCCCCATCCCTGGCAGTGCTCAAGGCCAGGTTGGACACAGGGGCTTGGAGCAAGCTGCTCCAGTGGAAGGGGTCCCTGCCCATGGCAGGGGCTGGAGCTGGGTGAGCTTTAAGGTCCCTTCCAATCCAAACCATTCCATGGTTCTGTGAATATGCAACCTGAAGAAAAGAGGTCAGCAAAAGATAACTCTTCTGATTTTCTCTCACATCTTGAGTGCATTATGGCTGTAGCATCTTTTTCATAGCACCCTGGGAAAAACAGCTTTGCTTGGTATTGCCAATCCTAAACTACCCCTTAGACAGCCCCTCTCTCCTACCTCACCCCACCCCTAAGCCCTTGTTTTCCTTCCCTCACTGATTACCTGTTTTTCCTTGTCCCCACAGGCTTGCAGGTTGTCCTCAAGTCCATCATGAAGGCGATGGTGCCCTTGCTTCAGATCGGGCTGCTCCTCTTCTTTGCCATTGTGATGTTTGCCATCATCGGGCTGGAGTTTTACATGGGGAAGTTCCATAAAACCTGCTTCTCTAATGAGACAGGTGAGCTTCGAGCTTTCCTCCCCTCCCAGCGCATCATCATGATGCTTCTAGTCCCCTTCACCTCATCAGGATGCTTTCTGTCCTGCTCTTATGTTGCTTTTCCTTTTTCCACATTCACTGCATTCTCTCCCTCCTTACCCACCTACTCCAAGACTTAACAGACTTTTGTGCTCACCCTACATGTACTGAACAGATTCTCCTCTCTGCTGCACCACCATGGTACCCATGAGTGGATTTCTCTCAGTCTACTCAAGAATGAGGGGAAGGTGCTTAGGGCTTCCTTACATGGTAGAATTTATCTGTAGTACAAATACAGAACCAAATTGCTGTTGTTCCAGCTTGTTAAAGGCTTTTTGGGATCGGGTTTTTTTTTGGTTCACTGGTCTGTTTCCACTTTCATTGGGTTTATCTCCATGACAGCTGCTGAACGTTGAACTTCCCTGCAAGGTTTCTAGGGCATGTTGCATGGGTAGGAGAACTTCAGTATGAAATAGTAAGATTAGAAAGACTGGGAGCAACGTGAAAGACAATAGATGGAAAGCAAGGAGCCTTTTCATGGAGAAAGGATAAAAATGTCCTTCAAACAGAGGAAAAAAAGGGAAAACAGGCACTGCATAACAAATTACGTGTCTCCTTATGAACGAGGGATAAACCCCAAAAGATGGAGGTGGAGAGGAAGGATGCTTCAAGACCCTGGGCTGGGACTGGTTGCCATGTCACAGAATTTATGCCAGTTTAAAACCAAAAAAGCCAAATTTTGCCATCTAATTCCTCAAATCTTTAAATATTTCTTTATAGTACTGCTAATATGTGTTGGTTATCTGGGCTATCCACAGCTGAAAACATTGTTCTTGTCTCCAAAAGATTGCAATTTAAGGTACAATTGACTGTCTTTAAACACAGTCCTGTATTTTCAGTGATTATCACTAATAGGTCTTAATATTGATTTATTTATATGCATTCAAATGGTAATAAAACAACATCCCTGCCAAATCTCTGGGCATCCTTCGCAGCGCTTTCTAACAACGTGGAAGCAGTTTAATATATTCCCTTTACAAAAGCAGGGTAAATTGTTTCCTTGCTTCCTATGCTAGTTAGAAAAACATAATGCAGCTTGTGAAGGACAGCCAGATTGTATGATTTGGTTGGATGGGACTTGGAGCAAGCTGCTCTAGTGGAAGGTGTCCCTGCCCGTGGTAAGGGGTTGGAACTGAATGCACTTTAAGGTCCTTTCCAACACAAACCAGTCTGGGATTCTGCCATTCCTGGAAGAAACGAAGTTTTGACTGGATTTGTAGGAGGTGACTATCTTTTTGCAGGGGGTGTGTGTGTTCATGCCAAGCAGAACACATCTCAACCCACTGCAGGATCTCTGGGGCTATGCAACCATTACAGAGGAGTAACAACAGTGACAATATAGGTGTGTAGGAGGCAGAAGTGTTCTTGGCAGTGAGAAAGCACTTACAAGCAGGTCTGCATTTTCGAGGAGCATTTTCAGGTGTGTTAAATTGCAGCTAAGGTGGGTGATTTGTTTGCACCCTTCATTTGCAGGTAGTGGCTGTAGGCTGAGCTCTGAGGCTCTTATGGCCAGTGGGACTTAATGGGCTGTATTTGGCCATTGGCCTAAAGAGAAGAGGGGTTATTTTTAACTCCCCCCAGAAAATAGTTAATATAAAAGCAGAAAATAAATCCCAAAGCTGTGCTGTCTGCAGGAAACATTCCGGCATCAGTGATGACTGAGAGGTCTCTGTGCAAGGTGCAAGGCTTGGGGACTGCGAGCAGATTTCTGTTCTACTTAAGTGACTCTTGTTTGCTGGATGGCTTCCGGCTAGGAATTGGGAGTGCAGCTGACAAACCGTTGTGTGTGTTGAATATCTCTGCATTACAGCACCCAGCATCTCGGTGGGAGGATGCAGGGTCTCACCTCCCCCTTAATCCACTCACCAGGAAGTGGGGGAAGGTACCCTCATGAACAGGCACTGGCCCCTGCTTTTCCCAAGGGCTACGAGCTGGTTGTTGGATGAATGATGGGCATTGATTCCTCCTGCTCGGCGGGAAATAGCATGATGGTGTTTCTGGAAAGGCAGAGAGTGGTGAGGTTTCCTGGCGCTGCGGTCCCTTGTGAGCGGAGCAGCACAGCATCCCACAACGCCATCAGCAGAGCCTTTTAAAACCTAAGTGCTCATCATCTTCAAAGAGGTGCATTAACAAGCGCAGGCCTGATACCATGGGCTGCAAAGGCTGGCTTGAGTGTGGAAATGTGAACCTCATTAACTGATGCCTCTGTCAGAGGGTAGCAAATTGGCGGAGGGACCGTTTGCGCTTGTTTCTGTTCCAAATCCTCAAAGTGAGCAAACGCCTGGGATTTTTCCTGGAATCAGGAGCCACATGACAGGTACCAGCTGTTCCTTCAGCACATCGTGAAGGGAACAGGGTAGAGGTGTCAACAGCAAATGTTGCTACAGCCCAGCTAATCCAGTAGCCTTGGGTAGGTCAGTAATAAGCTTCAACAGAGAGGGATGCTGGGGATCAGAACACAACAAAAGGGTTATTTAAGGCCATTGCCACTCAGCCTGACAGCTTGTTCTGAGCTAGTGGAATCATTTATCTATTTTAATGGAAAATGGGTGAAATTTAATGGCAGTGCATGTTCCAGTGCATGCCTGACTTGTTTTTCCCCTCCCTGCATCCTCTGTGCTGACCTGTTCTGCTGGAGTATTTTTAAGCAGCCACCCTCTGCAGCTCTGGAGCCCAAGTGCCCCAGAGCCATTCCAAGAGAGGAGGGCACCACGTTTGTTTCCCATTTTACATTGAGTCTCCCCCCTTTTCTCTGTCTTTCCCAGCCGTGGGAGTAGGGACCAGTTCAGGTCTCCCTTTTGCAAAGGAGAGACCTTCATGGTAGATGTGCATTGCATTTTCAGAGCACTGCCTGGCAATAAAAGGCCAAACAGAGATAAAACTGGATCCTATTTTAAGACACACTCACAAATATTCTGCAAGTGTCAGATTTGGTATTTTCTTTTTGCTTGTCTCACTAAGCCCTTGTGAAAGCCTGTGGTGGCCCATATGGGAGCTGGAGAGAGATGCCCTGCATTAAGGTGTTGAGTCAACAGGAAAACATGTCACACACTCACATATATATATATATATATCTATCTCCTGGAGCCACAGTGCCAGTCTTGTTTTCCTCCTGCAGGCTTTGCTCTATGGAATGATTATTCCTAATTATTGTTAGTGCTGATCTTGTTTTCCCCTGGTGAATCTGATTCTGTGCTGTTTGCTGCTCCATTACCATAACACGTCACTTTCAAACCCCTTTAATATTTCCCGAATTGCATCTCTGTGTAAACGGCAGTATTACTTAGTATATTTATTTACTCTGAAAACCCCAGGACTTCAGTTTTCCAAACTGCTCTGTGTCGGTGCTCTCAGCATCTCTGGAGGGCTACAGCACTTCACAGCTGAGCCTGGAAGATGCTGGCCACCATTCTGGCCATCCCCTGTGGTCCTTAACTATGACAGACTCATCCTCCTGTGCCTTCTGTGGGTCTGAAATGAAACCCATCAGAGAAACTCCATCCCCGCTGCAGACAAGCTGATGGCTGGATGCTTTCCCTGACAAGTGTACCTGCAATCTGCCCTTTTGGGATGGAAATACGAAGCTTGCAAAGAGGCTGGAGCTCTCCGTCCACCTCACAGACTGCTGTGGTCATACACTGTGAGGAAGCCGTGCAGCTGTGGTTTAACATCTGTGTTTGGGCAATTCTGGGGCTATCCACAAACCACTCTTGCTTAAGCCACTGGTGTAGAATTTGCCCTTTTGATTTAATGTCATAGGGCTGATATTTAGCACTGAACTGTGCTGTATGAGGATGTGTGTTCGGCTTACAGTGTTTGAAGTATGCACCATTCCCAACCCCTTGCTTTTACCACACTGGGGTTTTTCTGTGGCATTCCTTACATATGACATAACTGAACACTGGGGCAAACTAGAAATCATGGGTACTTCAGGGATGGCTCTGCTCCACCCTGCCATCGAATCACCCCAAAGCAGTATATAAGAGATTACATGGGTTTAATCTCTTTTATTTTCCTACAGTGGCTCAAGGAAGCCTGAATTCCACTCAGGCAGTGGTGCCAGGAGGATGCAGCAGCATCAGCTGCTTGGCTGGCTTCAGCTGGTAACTTTTGCCCCTGTTGTTGTTCTCTGCAGGTGATGAGGTGGGAGATTTCCCTTGTGGAGAGGAGCCTCCTGCCAGGCAGTGTGAGAGTGGGACCACCTGCAGGGAGTACTGGCAAGGGCCCAACTACGGCATCACCAACTTCGACAATATCCTCTTTGCTGTGCTCACCGTCTTCCAGTGCATCACCATGGAGGGATGGACCGACATCCTCTACAATGTGAGTCCACTGCTGGGTGCTGTGATGTGTTGTGGTAGTTTGTAAAAGGTTGTTCTGGAAAAAAGTAACTTAGCTTGTGCTTTTTTCCCCTATTGGTTAGCACCTAGTCCTGATTTTTAAGACGATTTATCCTTTTTAGTTCAGCATTGTTCTGTAGGTCCTGTAGGAGCCTTTGAACCACTAATGTGGTCTGAGGCTGCAGACTTGCTTACCTGCAACATGATGTCTTGTGGCAGCGTGGTGTTGCCGTATGTAAGAGCTAATGTGTGTTACTCCAAGGTGTTACTGTGCTCTGCAGTAGGGTGGGTGAGTAGGAGCATGTTCTCCTGATGCCCCATGATCAGCCACCAAATTGCACAGTATAGGGTGGCAACACCAGCGACTCGTTGATATTTTGTACTTAGAGGTTGACTGGGTATAGCCTTTGTGATCCAACTTGCAATCCACACCAGTGAACACCATCCGCTGGATGTTAGCACTGAGATCCAGTGCTAGTTTTGGCAACTCCAGTACAGCTTTACAAAGCCTTATCAGTCACCTTCACACCTGATATGACCCTGTTGGCTGTAGAGAGGATACACCAGGCTGAATTTCCACAGGTAGGGTCTTTGCTGTCTGTGCCTCCTGCCAGCCAGAACCGTGCCTGTCACAGCCAGTCAAGGACAAAACCTCTTGGTCAGTTTTGCTATTTTCAGTTTTACAATTTGAAATACCAAAGAGTAGAGCAACCTCACCCAGTTAGCAACAACTCAATGACTCCACTGGCTTTCAGGCAGTGCAGTGCTCTCATCCGTGTCTATAATTCATGCCTGCACATTTGAGATGTCCTGTCTTGAGAAGCAAGCACCTAACCCTTATAATGATTTGGGAATGCAGCTCTTCATCTGGGTTCCAGCATCTGTACCATTTTCCTCACAAAGTGTGAGAGCTGCTCTTCAGGAGCTCTAAGGGACCTGTGCGTCTGTTGCAGACCTGTTCTCCCCAGCTTTGTGATTCGCTTAGCTCTTCACGTGTTCCTACAGTGGGTGTGAAGTGCTGTGGTTTGGGTATGGAGGGTGGTCCAGCTGATTTGGACTTAATTTTCTACTGTAGTAAAGGACTTTATCAGGTACAGAGCAGGAAGGAGAGAGCGAGTGATGACGGGCAGCAATGTATGGCTATGCTGGCTGCTTCTTTGCATTGACTGTAGAAGGAAGGAAAAGCTGACAGCTGAGCACAGATGGTCTGCATTACACCACACTCTCCTAGCCAGAAGCGTCAAGGTGGGAAAATGACTAAGGTAGGCACCAATAATGCCTCCAGACCAGTTCACTGGCCATTACGACTACAAATTGACCAGTCCACTTCATTATAGACTCTAGACAGATGCTGGGCTTTTCCACAGACCTTCCTGTGAGGGTTTCTGTAACAGCAGGAAAGTATTATTAATATCAGCCAGAGCAAATTATGGTACAATTTTGCTGTGTTTGAAGACAATATATCTGATTTAATACCTTCTCCATTTGTCCCCCAGTTTCTTCATTTCTTCCCGGTCTCTGCCCAGTTACAGCGATGTCTAGAAGGGCCTGTTTCCCCACTGCATGCCCTTCCCTCACCCTGAAACTTCATCACACAACCAGTTTCTCCCATTCTCATTCAGCAATCCTGCTCCTTCCTTATAATGCCAACCGTTGTAAGAAAAGCCCATTAGCATCCTGCCTGGAATCGATTAATCAATATGTGGTGTATTAGGTCATCTTCTTCCAAACTGCCTTTTGTTCCACATGCAAAAAAACCAGAGCTTACTATTGGGGTATTGATTTTGGGGGTTGCTTTGAAAACTATTATAGTATCATTCTAGATACCCGTTAATCAGATGCCTGGATGAGATGTAGTTGAGTATTTGTTATATAGAATGCCAAGCATTGTCTGAGACCCCAGCTTAGGTTTTAATGCTTGGAGGGTTCATGTCTCTGTCAGACATGTGGGTCTCTGGACAGTCAGCTTGAGGGGTGGGGGGTGAGTGGTGTGTGTTGTAGAATCACAGAACCAACCAGGCTGGAAAAGCCCTTTAAGCTCACCCAGTCCAACTGTTCCCAGCGCTGCCAAGGCCACCACTGACCCATGGCACTGAGGCCTCGTCTCCCCGCTGTGTGAGCACTTGCAGGGCCGGTGCCTGCAGCCCTGCCCTGGGCAGCCTGTTCCAATGCCTGAGCACCCTCTGGGGCAGGAATTGTTCCTCAGCTCCATCTAAACCTGCCCTGGTGCAGCTTGAGGCCGGTTCCTCTTGTCCCATCCCTTGTTCCTTGGGAGCAGAGCCCAGCCCCTCCTGGCTCCATGCTCCTGTCAGGTAGACCTTCAGGTCTACCAGGTAGGTCCTTTTAGGATCATTGGGCAGTGTCCATGTAGCTGGTGCCAGCAGTGTCTCTGTCCCATCTGCTTCAGCCCTGTCCTGCATGCTGTGTCATCCCTCCCATGCTGCTCCACTTCCTGAGGAGCTGGATGTGCTTTTGCAGGCCAGTAGCCAAGGAGAAGATCTGTGGGTGGAGAAGACCCACTGTGTGCAGCCCTTCAGTTTTTCACAGCTTCAGTTTTCTGCTGTTTTCTGTCTTGGTTTCTTCCGTGCCTACTCTGAGTTCACTGAGTTCATCAAATTTAGAAATGTAACAAAAGCCCAAACCAGGCTGCAGCAATGACTGAAAATCCAGTGTTGGTGGATGTTTGAGGATGCAGACTATGCAGAGCTAACAGCAGTGCAACCAGTCTGACCACCCAGCACCAATTCACGGCTGCACAGTAACGCTACCTGAATCAGCTGGGTCCCAAGTGGACCTATAATGGGTTGATTTGGGAAGAAGCCAGAAGGTGTTTCCTCTTGCACCCAGAACTTGAATGGTGGGGTAAGTGAATACGTGTCAGTGTCCTTCTCCTTGGTTTATGGACTGTAATAAACCAGCATATTTAGACTCAGACAACAGGTGAGTATTAGATTGTTACTTGTTCAAGGAATTTTGATTACCATTTCGATCCTCTACTGCTGTAGACAAGGTGGTTGGACAGAAGATATTTGCACTGGTGGAACTAGTTTCCCTGCTATTCCAGTTTTCCTTAAGGAAACCAGCAGCCCCCAGGTGCAGGACACTCATCAGAGCTGAGCTGTGGACTTACTTTCAGTGTTTTGCTTAACTAAGGTTTGCAAAAGGCTGTGGGACTGCAAGAGGCAAGATGTGGTCTATGCAAGCTGTGATTATGTGTTAGAAAAGAGACTTGTGCTTTTTCTCCCACTAACCAACTAAAAAACAGGGAAAGCTGCTTCTCCTCAGGTATAGCAGAGCCCTTCCTTTACCCCTCTTTTTGTACTGGGTTCAGTTGGGGTAGGTTTCTTGCCTTGCTTGTACAAATCCTCTCCCTTCCTGCTGTTAAAGCAGCCAGACCACATGGGGTCCTTTCTTAGGGCTCAAATCCCTTTGATGCCAGCTAGTCTAGGACCAAGACCCATTAGAGGGAAGTTGAGGTTAGGATTCTTTCCTTAATGGGCCATTCATTTCCTTCTGCAAAATGGTGATTGATTGATTGCTCTGCATCAATAGGGCTTTGTTATTGTTCCTCTTTTCCTGCTACTTCATTTGCTGTGGGGTTTTTGGTTTTCAGTGATGATGGCTGGGGTCAGTCTCAGGATGAGGCTGTGCTTTACTAGATCAGCATTCATTTAACTAAGGGAGAGAGTTTGCTCTGTCCTGAAAGCACCTTTGAGACCGAAAAGTCGGTTTATGGTGGCTTCAGGCAAGCAGAAGAGTTTGCTGTAAAGTGATGTTCAGGTGAGAGGGAGTTTGGGCCTGAGTTTGATGGTTTAGCTCAGGTCTTTCCAAAGGGAGAGGCTTGTTGTGAAGGATTATTCAGTCATTTCCAAAGGACTGAGATGACTTTATATGTGGTCCAGATGCAGCCTTCCTGCAGATTTAGAGAAAGACAGCATCAAAGCTAGTCTTTGCAATAGGAAATCAACCTTGCAAATATTCACTCCTCCTCCTCTGATAAACTGAGGAATTGGGAGGGCAGGGAGAATGCAAGCTCATAAATTCCACCCTGATTTCTATTTGCTGATCCACTGTTTATAGTTTCCCAGAGTTGCAGTTTAATTAGGGCCAATGCAAGCTTTCTAGCAGAGCTTTATCTGGAAGGAGGTTTGTGCTTGAAGGAAAAAGACTGAATCATCAATGGGGTAAAATGCTTTAAGAATCAGCTGGGGAAACCTCTTTCCTGAATCAGCAGCGCAACAGCATCAGAACAATCGCTCCAAACAAGCTCTTCATGAGCTGCAGATTTGTCAGCTGTGGATCTCTTTCTACTCAGAAAAGGTCCAAGTAGCAACAAGTGATTTGGGAAGGTTGCCATGTCCTGAGAACAGGGAAAAACCTTTTCCTCCAGCAAATGGAGTGCATTTACCTCCTGTTAACCAAAGGCTTCAATGTGATCTGGGAATATATGAACATAGGGTAACTAAACTGCTTTCCTCTGTGGAAGGACTCAATGCAGACTTATCAGAGACCCCTGAAGGCACAGGCAGAGCATCTTTTGGGCTGTGAAATTAGGGGGAAAAAACCTACCTAAAGCACCAGCTCACTGTGGGCAGTGATGCTGCTCAATACAGCATGCCTTAAAGTAACAAACCTGACTTCTTTTCCTGCAGCTGGGATTAGTTTAGCCCCAGGCTGGTTCATTTACAGGAGCTGTGCCTCTCATCCATGTGGATCAGCCCCTGCATCAGGCTGATGGGACCATTGTGTGTCCTGGTTTGGTGATGCTGGCACAGGCTCTGCTTTAGGCTCTGTCAGTGTAGGCACTTTCTGCAGTCAGAAGTGTTCACCTGGAGCATCACACTGGGAACGATGGGAGACAGCTGTGTCCACCTTGTGTGTTACTGAGGTAAGTGGTAAGAGGTGATCAAACTATTTCTTGTGCCCATTATGTAAATTTATTCATTATTTCCTTATGAAGTATTTTAATATGCTTAATACTACCATCAGTCCTGATCTTCTTCCAGATCTTATGTGCTTAATGTTTGTGAATGACAGTGATTCATCCATCTATTGCATATTGCTGATAAAGGCTATTTGGAGGTATTTTAAAGAGGCACTAGTACAGCTCCTGGTTTCCTCTTCTATAGCAGTAATTCTCAGTCTTTCCCATGCAAGAACCTTATTGTCTGTCATGAAACACTCTTCTGCCTTGAATCCTGATTGCCATGGGAAGCTCACCTCTTTCTACAAAGTGAGAAAAGCCTGGAAAGTCTTGTGCCTGCCCTTGAATTCCCCAATTAAAAGAATTCTTTTACTCTGCTAAGTAGAATTCATTACAAAGCCTGTAACCAGAGAGGAGATGCACTGGTGGAGCTTTCAATGGGGTAGCTAGGGTGGACCTAGCGCTGTAGCTGTGGTTAGCTTGGAGCTCAGTGCTTTCCATTGTATACTCAGAGGATTAGGAAGGGTTTTGAGCTCCTTGCTGCAGTCATTACACAGTCAGCACTGTTTGAACCAGCTGGTATATACCCCTTCATGAGGTGTACTCATGCCTTTGCAGTGGAGGTGCATGACAAGCTCCCAAGGAGCTGAGGAGTGTGGTTTGTGGTCCCAGTTCTCCTACAGAAAACCATGGGTCAAACGAGATTTATCTGAAGCTGGCAGAAGTCTTGATGTTGACTTTCAAAGAGCTGGGTTTTCACCTTTTATCTTTTCTCTACAGGAGTTCAAAGCTACACGGTGGAATTTGCTTTGCAAAACAGGGACTCCTTGCAGGAAAGGAGAAATGTCAAAGTACGCACTCACTCTCTTTTGATCTTAATGGCAAGAGATTTTCATGTTTCTTCTATTTTCTACTGACAAATATTAGTGTCCAGTGGGTATTTCAAGACTGTGGACTGGACCTAACCCAATATGCTTGTAAGTAGGTATGAACAATTCAAATACAATATAAATCTACCCAAAATTGGATCCCAACTAAAATTTTACCCTCCCTGAATTTAAAATAGCTTGTGATTCACTTGCTATTTTTCATTCCCCTTTGTGGCTTTGAATTTCTTGTTTCCTATAAGGATACAGCAATGGAAAGTTTGGATGTAATTGTTGTTTCTTTTCCAGCACAACCCAGAGGTAGTTTTGTTGGAGGGATGGTGAATGTGTTGGAGCTTGTAGGGGTAGAAAAGAATCTGTCTCGCATAGCTGTTTGAGCTCACAATGTCTTTCTGGAAGCATTTCTCTATAGAGATCAAACCATTGACACTCGGTCTTCATCAGTCACAAATATGAATTGAGGAATCAAAGGTGATGCTCACAGGAGGAGATTGGATGTGAGCAGCACTGGCTGCCTGGACCAAAAGAGTGCAAAACTCTCCAGAAAGGTAGAGGGAAGGGTGCAGGTGAATGCGCAACATGAAGCAGAAGGGGAATAAATAACGCAAAGCAGCATCCCTTCATCTCAGAGACTTGGATTAAGGTCCCTCTTAGGTTGCTGCCTGCTTGTGAGATTCCTCCCAGGCTCAAGAGCACCCCCTTCCACCCCCCATAATTTCAAGCACCTCTTAAACCAGCCAGTTAAGGTTTAAAGATGATTTAAGCAGCTTTTTGCTGTCCATTTGCTCATGACTCTGATTTCCTCTCAGGTTATGCTCTTGGCTTTCCTAATGTGACTGTCGTACCTACCTTGGTACAGCACTAAATGCAATAGCAAAGCCTGTGGGACTCTGTTAAGGCAACTTTGAAATTGTTCATCTTCCTAATACACCCAATGTGTATTAGGAAGATGTGTGTTGTCTGCAGTCTGTTAGGTGTGGCCTGAAGTCAGTACACCAAGGAACAAACCTGTAATTGCTAGATGCTGAGATGGATGAGCATAAACAAGGTTTTGTTTGCAGTGATATTTGTGTGCCCTGGGGCTGGCAGCCTTTGATGTTAGTGGCTGAAGGGGTTTAGGATGGGCTCATTCTCCTATGATCACTCTTTGCTTTTGTGTGTGTATTAGATCTCCTTGTTCTGAATCAACATATTGAGGAACAAAACTGTTTAGCCAGCAAAACTGTGAGCAGACAGGAAAAGGGGGGGAAATTGCCTGAGGTGCTTTCCTTACATTAGGTTGGCAGGAAGGAGAAGGACAAAGAAAGGTTTTGTTTTGCCACTCTGATTCACACAATGCATTTCTGACATGGTTTCTTTCTTTTACACTGCATTCTCTGTTGTGTCCAAGGGACAAGTGTTGCTTCAGTTGAATGTGGGGTTTCAGGACCCTGGGTTGGAGGAGAGCAGTACCAGCAAAACAGACTGGGAACAGACACCACGCTTGGCATCAATAGCTGCACGAGAGCAGGGTGCTCTCCTTTCCCTTAGATTTTCTGTTATTTTGTGGCATAGAATCCCAGTCTGGTTTGGGTTGGAAGGGACCTTAAAGCTCCTCCAGCTCCAGCCCCTGCCACGGGCAGGGACCCCTTCCACTGGAGCAGCTTGCTCCAAGCCCCGGTGTCCAACCTGGCCTTGAGCACTGCCAGGGATGGGGCAGCCACAGCTTCTCTGGGCACCCTGTGCCAGCGCCTCAGCACCCTCATAGTAAAGAATTAAGCATGAGCTGAAATGTTCTCTGGGAACACAGCATGTGGCCAGGGCTTCAAGGTTTACCTGGGTCTTCAAAGAGGTGGGCATAGCCCAGTTGGAGGTCTGATAATGCAGCACAGTGTAGGAAGTGAGGAGCAGACAGATGAAAAGAAATAACAGTGCTAAAGCAAGCAATGCTTAGAGGTGTATGAAGAAATGTGCCGCCACAGCCTTGTCTATCTATCACAAAGAGCCTATTCTGGCTTCTTGGCTTTTTAGAGCATCTTGGAGCCAAGAGCACACAGCATCTGCTAACAGCTGGGTTATATATCTGTAGTGTAAAGTTTCCCACAGCCCTGTCTTGGGGAAAGATTACCCTTGGGACCTGATGCTCATCAGCACTGAGCTCTTCCTGTCACAGCGTGTTTGCTCTTGGAAATGTAAGGGAGATGCCCAGGACCAGGCGCTGTGTTCTGGAGCCAGCAGTGCATGTGTAATATACTGGTATCATGGATTAATGATGGAGATGGGAGCTGAGCTCCTGTGCTGTGGAGCTGCGTGGATGTAATTGCGCTCTCTTCCTCCCTGCAGTTTCCTAAAGAAGAGAAACCCCCTAATGTTGTTAGTGCTAAATTGCATTCACTATTGAGTTAGGATGGCTTTAATTTGCTAATAGGAATCAGACACAAAAGTGACAGATAATTGTCAGTGTCTCGCTGCTGCTGTCGGGCTAATGGTGATTTCTCGTGTTCCAGTATCATCAATTGCTTACAGGGAAGTTGGGCAGCAATGGCAGGGCTAGGAGCAGGCAGCCAAGAGCCTGGCAGCAGCTCTGAGTGAGGATCTGTGTGATAGTGAAGAGCTGGGGGAGAAGAAGGGAAGAGCCTAGGCTCTCTATTGATGCTTTCATAGCGTCAGTACTCAGAAGGCAGGGACTGACATAGGGTTCACCAAGCTCTTGAAGAAAAGCACAGAACAGAGCAGCCAAGCTATTAACTTGCACAGAAAGCCATGTTGGAAATTCTGGGTGGAGAATCCCCATATATGAAACCCACCCCAACAGGCAGAGTCTGCATGAGGCCCGTGCATCACCCATGTCCTGTTTCTACCTCTTCCGAGGTCTTTAATGGGATGATGTATGGACCTTCTTCCAGCTGATTATAGAATTGTGGATTTCACCCATGTTTGCTGCTGCTCTTAAGCCTGTTTCATCCCATTATGTTGTTACAGCATGTGTTTTGCTTGAATGGCAGGAAGGCTTAGTACTGTGTAGAAAAATGAGTCTTCTGGTCAAAGCTATACCTCCATGCCCAAACTGTCCTGGGCATCTTGCTCTTAAGAAGGTGGACTGGATTTCTCATCCCCTATTTCCCTAGAGGGAAGCCTCACACCAGGTTTTGGAGTATTTGCTCCTAATGATACCTCATCAGCTATATGTGATATAGTGGTATAATAAATCGATGTGTATGTCAACAGACCTGAGGTTCAGCTGAAAAATCCCTTGACGATCCCTGAGCAAGCAGCCCAAGTTTCCCTGCCTGGCTGAACTGCTCTGCTGGCCCCTGTGACAGGACAGCATACGGTAAATGGAGGAATCTGTACAACTGGCAGATCCTGTGTGGAATGATGAGCTGTGTCAGTACAACAGTCTCACATCAGTTTAAATTCTGTTTTAGCTAATACCTATTTATTCATGCTTTCCTCCTGGATTTTGGAGGGCCAGAAGACCTGCTTGCCAAAGGGCTGAACTCCCAGACCTTTTAGGGATGCAATGCTCCTGCATGGCAGGCTTTGCATGCTTCCTTGTCTGGAAAGTTTTGCAGAAATCCAAAGATACTGTGATAGAAAATGTGCAACATGGCTAGTGCTAGAATGGCTTTGAAATATTTAGATGCCAAGAGGGGAGTGATGCATGTCTCCGACCATGCTGGGGTCTCCATCTGTCTGCAAACACAGACTGTCTGACCCCGCGGCCGCATGGATGTTCTCTCTAAGGCTAAAGGGACTGGGGCATTTCAGCCCTGACTCAGCAAATCGCCCTGTTCAGAAAAGCTCTTGAGCAGATGCGTAAATCTAAGCAAGAATTTAAGTGCCTCACTGAGGTTTCTGCATTTTCTTTTAATGTCTCAGTGAAGGTATATTCAAAATGACTGTGGGGTGGCCACCTCCAGGTTTAGTAGGAAACATTTAAGATAAGCAGGAGAATGACATATATCATCCACGTTAAAGAGCCCCTTCAGCAGAGCAATTGCTCTCTGAAAAGAAATGAAAATCTCTCCAAACAACAGCTTAATCATGAGTGCTTGCCAAGAAATGAAAACTCCAGATGAAGAAATTCACTTGCAGCTTGACAACATGATAGCATCGAGGGTACAAGCAGCTCTCTTACATGCCCAACAATTGCTTTCCTCCACAGGATGAAAAAGGCAGCTGCATGCTTTCAGGAGTACGCTTATTCTATGACTACTGCATCTGTGGTTTGAGTGGAAGAGAATAACTGAACGCTTCTAAGGAAACCAAAAGTGAAGACTGTCTGCTCTTATAGTTCCTACAGCAACCCAAAATACTTGTGGCTGAGGTTCTCTGACAGAAGAGGACGAGTGTGTGGGAGAAAGCCTTTGCTTTTTAATCTATAGACCACATGCCCTGTGGAAGGAATGTGGAAGGAGAGGAATGAAGGCAGGCGGCTGTAAGGGGCATAATACTTGTATTGGTGTGGCCTTAGGTTGAGACACCTTGGTAATGAGACGAGTAGGATGCTTGGTGCGTGGTGCAATGCAGCTCTGAGGGTCCTGGGCTTAAGGAGCTCCACAGGTGGGTGCTGTCAGGGCTGTTTCCTGTGTTGTGTCAGCAGCAGAGAAGACAGGGAAGAGCCCGCTGGGGTCAGAGATAGTCTGTGGTCAGTCTGTTGGTGTATGCCATGGCGGTGCTGCAACAAGGTACAAGCTGAAGTTGCTTTTTGGCAAAAGGTGCCATTGTTCTCCTTTGCTGGCCTTCAGGGCCAGCACCGGTGACCTACCTACCTTTGTATAGAGTCATGGAATGGTTTGTGTTGGAAGGGACCTTCAAAAGTCTTCTAGTCCAAGGGGCACCTTCCACTAGGGCAGGTTGCTCTAAGCCCCATCCAACCTGGCCTGGAACACTCAATAAGCTTTGATTTTACATCTCTTGTATATCCCACTTGAGAGCTGGCCAATGTCAACCTCATGAAGTTCAACAAGGCCAAGTGCAAGGTTCTGTACCTGGGTCACAGCAACCCCAGGCACAGCTTACAGGTTGGGTGAAGTGATCCAGAGCAGCCCTGAGGAGAAGGGCTTGGGGCTGTTGGTCAATCAGAAGCTCCCTGTGACCCATCTTCAGTGTGCTCTTGACCCAGAACCCCACCGTGTGCTGGGCTGCACCCCCAGAGCGTGAGCAGCAGCTCAGGGAGGGGATTCAAGGCGGCTGGAACTGGATGATTTTAAGGTCCTTTCCAACCCAAACCGTTCTGCGAGCCTATGCAAAATGTGGGTAGTTCCCACTGTTTTGACCAGATGTTTCCTAAACAGTGCCAGTGTAATCTGAAGCATTTGATACTGCGTTTTAATAACAGTTAAGTCACTTGCTCATCGACACAAGGAAAAAACTTGACTGTATTTGCTCATTTGAGGGATAGTTCGTTTATTAGCATGGCCTGAGGCAAAACCATGTGTTGCTTGTCATTGGACACTTTGAATACACAGTGCAGCTCTGAGCTGGTCTCAATTTTCTACAGACATAATGAATTTACACTGTAGTAAATATTTTCACACTTAAATTTGGAATTTCACAGACAGACTTCAGTCAAATTTGGAACAATTTGGCAGGGCTTGTGGTTATGATATTTTTTTTTTTCTTGCAGCAAACCGCCCTTTTCTATTTAAAATGTTTTTATAAAACCTTGTGAAACATCTTTAGATGGAGCAGAGAGGATCATGAACAACTGGTTTTGGTTTAGATTCTTGGTTGTTTTGCCTGAAACAGGAAAATGGAGGTGATTAAAATAGCTTTGGACTCCTGTTCTGAGAAGTAGGGTTTGCACTGACAAAGGACTGTTTTCAGCTCTGGGGCCCCAACAGAAGAAAGACGTGGAGCTGTGGGAGCCAGGCTAGAGGAGGCCACGGAGCTGCTGCGAGGGCTGGAGCAGCTCTGCTCTGGAGCCAGGCTGAGAGAGCTGGGCTGGGGCAGCCTGGACAAGAGAAGGCTCCTGAAGGGGAGACCTGAGAGCAGCTCCAGTGCCTAAAGGGGCTGCAGGGAACCTGGAGAGGGGCTTGGGACAAGGGCCTGTAGGGACAGGCCAAGGGGAATGGCTTGAACCTGACAGAACAGGGGAGACTGAGCTGAGCTCTTAGGCAGAAGCTCTTCCCTGTGAGGGTGCTGAGGCGCTGGCACAGGGTGCCCAGAGAAGCTGTGGCTGCCCCATTCCTGGCAGTGCTCAAGGCCAAGTTGGACACAGGGGCTTGGAGCAAGCTGCTCCAGTGGAAGGGGTCCCTGCCCGTGGCAGGGGTTGGAGCTGAGTGAGCTTTCAGGTCTCTTCCAACCCAAACCAGGCTGCAATTCCATGAAAGGACTGTTGGACCTGGGGGTTTGCCATGCTCTGAAGTTTGCATGACTGAGGTCTCAGATCCAGCTAGTTCTGTGAGCTCTAGATGTATTCACAAGAGTGTTTTCTGCTTATAATTAACTAGAGGAGCAGCTATACTGCTGGAGGTAGTCTTAGAGGACAAAATGAGAATGTGGCCAAATCTAAATAGATCGTCATTCTGCCCATTTCCGGTCCTCTGCTGAAGCATGCATGCATGTAATAGCCTCTTGTTATAATTTCATACAATGGAATCAAGACTTTAATTCATTGGAACAGTTTTCTGCTGTTGAAAATTTCTTGGGAAGCTGTTGCCAGCAATGCTTAGAGGGAAAAACAGGAATACTCTAGATCTTCATTTAAAATGATAAGGAAGGCTGTGGATTATTCTTAGAACTGTCATTATCTACAATGATTTAGGGCATTGACCCACAATTTCCTATGTTGCAAGTCAGGAAGTGATTGAGTATTGGATTGTTTCAGTGGTCTGGGAATTGGTCCATGCGACTGGTTCTGCCTCACTGACTGTAGCTGCAGGCCACGGGTTTATTCTGCATCTACTTGTTAGACTAACAAAACCTGACTTTCAGTCTGAATGCACCCTTATCTAAACATCACACTGAACAGAGCTCTAAATACATGAGTCTGTGTGCATACATAAGTGTGTGTGTTTCTCCCTCCTTATGACTTTAGGAGTACATTTGGGAACAGCTTTGGCTTTTCAGTGAAAGACAGCAGATACCGAAGCCTTGTTGGTTGGCTTTGCAGTGGAAGAAAAGACATCAAGAAAGCTCTGAGTTTATTCCAAGTGTAACTTGATTTACATGAGCCTTCTCAAGCAATGAATGTCACATAAAGCACTCTTACCTTCCATAAATTTCAACCTTAGAAGCAGCGCCTGTTTTTCAAGGAGCAACCCTTCCTCAAACCCAGCACAACCCAACCCCAGCCTCTGCTCTAAGCTTGCTTGGGGACCTGGTGGTGCTTTCTCCCCCTTCTTGGACAGCAGAACTCAGTTGTCTGTTCAGAGAAGAGAAACCTGAAGATAACTATGTGAAGCACTTGTGGTGCTGGTTTGAATCATATTATATCTTGGAGTTTTGCTGGATGAATTGGCTGCCCCATCCACATCTCAGTTTGCCTCATATTTAGGTGAAATTGTGTGAATTATGTGGTTTTACTAGCTATTTGGCTTTAAGATTTGCGATGAATATTGAATGCTGGTAGGGTAGGTTTGCCCTTTATTAGACATTGGTTTTGAGGATGTTGAGATAAATGGCTTGATGTGGATGCTCCCAGGGCACTGTTGGGTTGAGTGCTGTGGTCATCAGCAAGGCAGTGCCTTGGTCTGCTGTCTTATCTAAAGATTCCAGCTCAAGACTCAAACTCAGAAGGTTTGGGGTTGTTCAAAGGTTCTGCAGTTGTTCAGTCTGGAGAAGAGAAGGCTCAGGGGGCACCTGATGGCTCCCTACAAGTGCCTGCCAGGAGGATGGAGCCAGGAGGGGCTGGGCTCTGCTCCCAAGGAACAAGGGATGGGACAAGAGGAACCGGCCTCAAGCTGCACCAGGGCAGGTTTAGATGGAGCTGAGGAACAATTCCTGCCCCAGAGGGTGCTCAGGCATTGGAACAGGCTGCCCAGGGCAGGGCTGCAGGCACCGGCCCTGCAAGTGCTCACACAGCGTGGAGACGAGGCCTCAGTGCCATGGGTCAGTGGTGGCCTTGGCAGTGCTGGGAACGGTTGGACTGGATTTGCTTAAAGGGCTTTACCAACTTGGTTGATTCTATGATTCTGTGATTTGGGTGCCTCTGGTTACAGCTTTAGTCTTTCTGGGCTCTGTTCGTCATTGTGCCATTAACTTGCTGCGTGACCCTGGTTGCCCAGGAAGGTTGTGAACGCTCCATCCCTGGCTGTGTTCAAGGCCAGGTTGGACGGAGCCTTGGGTGACCTGTTTCAGTGTGAGGTGTCCCTGCCCATGGCAGGGGGGTTGGAACTGGATGATCTTGAAGTCCTTTCCAACCCAAACTATTCTATGAGTCTATGACCTTGCAGAAGGTGCTCATATATGTAAAAAGCCTGTTCCCGACAGCTTTGGTGCTGTACCTGCCCCATGGGTTCACAGTGTCTGTGTGGTTGCTGGGGTGTGCTTTCTCCTGGGTACCTTCACCATTGGTCTGACTTTCCTTTTACTGTGAACATTCATTACCTGTTTCCAATAGGAATTGTCGAGACCAAGTTTACACTAATAATTAAACTCTACAGCTGTTTAAAAATAAAAGAAAGGGGAGGAGAGATGACAAAAATAAAGCTTAAGAAGATGGGTAGAGTCCCTTGGCCAGCCTGTGGTTTTTTGACAGGGAAAGAGCTTTCACAGCGCCAGGCAGGCTCATGAATAAAGTAGCTGAGTGAGTCCAGAGTAGCTGGGGAAAGAATGAATTTTTTATTAAGAAATCTGTTAGCATATTTATGTATTGATTTATTGGTGCCATAAGCCTTTGCATCAAGGCAAAAAACCTCAGTGCTTTTGCTTTCTTCCGTCTCCCCAGCTCTTCAAGGTTGGAGAAAGGAGGAAACAAAAGGATGGATTTGCTTCTATTTAAACTTGGCTGAATTAGCATTATTATTGCATGCAACAACTAGTTAAAACATGTTCATACAGGGCTAGAAGCATTGTAGCAAATTAAAATGCTGCTAGCTCCTAGGATTATACTAAGTGTCTTCTGGTATTTGGGTTGATTTTATGCATTTGGACACTTTCCTCTGAAAGCCTGGCTCCTGGATTTTGGTGCTCGAGAGAATTGCACCTCACTTCCTCTCTTGTTTGGGACTTTCTTCATCTTGCCATTGGAAAGGAAAGGTAGGGATTGTAGTGACAGGACAAGGGGTAATGGATTCAAACTTAAACAGGCAAAGTTCAGGTTAGATATAAGGAAGAGGTTCTTCACTGTGAGGGTGGAGAGGCACGAGCACAGGTCACACATCAGCTCTGTGGCTGATGCCTTTTGTGTTCTCCTGCCCTAGACACGCTTTTATGCAGTTTCCACCACCACCACCAAAAGGTGCTTTATCCTTAGCACTGCAAGCTTGTTCAGATTTAGCTGGGCTCTTAGTCCCAGGGGATAAGAGCTAATGCCATGCCTCGTGTTGCAACCCTCACCCATAGACGGCGCTGCCAATGCTTTGGAGTCTGCAGGAGAGGTTGGATGTGTGTGGTCGCACATGAGTTTAGTTTGCAGAATATGAAACACTCTGGATTTGATTTTGATCCTGGTAGTGAACAGCACTGTGTTCTGCTTCTCTGAACAGCAAGTGGCTGTGGGGCTGGTTGCAAGTGACCTCTCTTTGGGGGCAGAAAGATTATCTTCATTTCAAAACATCATTGATTTTTGTGTTGAGAGACTTAAGGGATTTTCAGATAGTTTTCACCTGATGCCAACTTGGGAACCAGGAGTTATGGGTGGATCTAGGGAGTAAGTGAGGGATTTGGACAAGGTAGTTTGTTACTACAGCAGTGAAGTGGACTGACCTCTATTCTGGAGGTAAAAAGGAAGAGTGGAATAACTCAAAGTCCTTCTGTAAAGAGAGAGGATCTTACCAGAAACACTGATTTGAGTGTAAACGTGCCAGGGGTTTATAGTGCCCAGAGATTTCAGTTTGAACAGGTGTAAACCTGGGACTTGGTTGCCTTTGGCCGAAGTTTGATGTGAAGAGAGCAGGGGTCAGTGCGCTCTCTGGATGCCTTTTTTACAATCACTGGCCTCAAGGCAATGGGTAACCCATCCCATAGGGCCCTCTGGAAAACACATCCTTTGCTATGAAATATCTCCCAGCATCCAAACCCCACTCGAGACCTGCCATAAAGGCACAGAAGGCACAGTTACAGTGCTGTAGGAGAAGATCAGGAGACCTTCCAATCTTGAGTTGTTAGCTGGACCTCATATGGACCTTCGGGCTTCCAGAGATCCTGTCCATCCCACAGCCACATATGGAATCCTCCAGCTGAAGAGTTTTCCTCAAAGCACACATGAGCAGATACAACCACAAGGGTTGAAGCTGGACTCCAGATTTCCCTGCAGCTTGCCTGAGCTGGAGCCCTTCCATTTTAATTCACTCCATCTTTGATTCACCCTTTAGATCTATGGCAGAAGCTCTTCCCTGTGAGGGTGCTGAGGCGCTGGCAAAGGGTGCCCAGAGAAGCTGTGGCTGCCCCATCCCTGGCAGTGCTCAAGGCCAGGTTGGACACAGGGGCTTGGAGCAAGCTGCTCCAGTGGAAGGGGTCCCTGCCCGTGGCAGGGGTTGGGACTGGGTGAGCTTTAAGGTCCCTTCCAACACAAACCAGGCTGATTCAGTGGTTCTGTCCATATGTCCTGCTCTAACAACCTGAACCTACTGATCCCAGATGGAGGGATGCTCAGGGGGTTACCTGAACCCAAATCAAACCCGGTTTCATTGTGCATAGCATGTGTGGGACTGTGATTTGGGCTGACCACTGATTTAATTAACCAGCTCGTTTTTACTTTATCCTTCACACAGATGAGCACACCAGGCAGGTGCTCTGTCATCTCCATCCTGTGGGGGGTACAACCCCTGAGCATCAACTGGAAATGCACCTCTCTGCCAATTTAATTTGGGTCAAAAGGGTCAATCACCAGCACTCCCCTATCCCTGGCTGCCTTATCCCCGCAGAGCTGAACAGCAGATGCTCTCTGCAAACGGACTGTAACATCTGAAAGTCAGTAACCAATGTTATTGGGCTGACTTTGTGCCATGTTTGTATTTAAACTGAAGCTGGGAATGAAAAATTAAAGGCCTTTTTTTTCTTTCAGATTCTGGTGTTTTGTGCAAGCCAGCTCAATGGGTCAGACCTTGAGAGATGGGACTGCTCTTGCTGGTCTGCTGGGAAATGTGGAAGCAACTCTTCCTTCTCCCAGTTTAACCTTCTGTGAAGCTGGGGGTAGCAATAGAGATGTCATTAGTGCAGGGCTTGGGGGTGTTTCTGGGTGAAAACAGCTATAGAAAACATAAAAGATGAAAATTTATTAGGTTTTTATTAGGTTTTTTTTTTAATTCTTCTGTTTTCAGTTGATTCAAGGAGATGTGGGGTAGAAAGGTGGGGAAAAAAGGAAAAAAATGAGCATTTTGAAAATAATTATTTTTGAAACCTTTTGGTAACTGGATTACTGGAATAGAGAAAAAATATTCCACAGCTCTGTTGAATGAGATGTTCAGATTCAACTTTCTCAGGGAGGTAAGAAAGATGCTGTACTTGGCTCTTACCTCTATGTTATGAATGAGAGACTGAGGCCTCTCATTATCTCCTAGGCCCCTGTACTTATTCCTGAAGGTTGCACTGTTTTAAGAAGTAATCCCTTTGGCTCCCTTTTGTGGTCATCTTTGTTTAAAATGAAACCTGAAATACAAAGAAGCTATTCAATGTCCTGCTGGATTTTACACTTGAGATTACCTTTTTAAGGGGAAGCCAAGTGTCTCATGCTCTAATATGACAATACATTGGGCTACACCACCACATCGGAGTCTGGAGCAGAGGTATTTTCTCCAGGGTTTTCAGCAGAATGGGGTCCAAGCTTTACACCAGGGATTTTGCTTACAAATACAGAGCAAATGAGTATTTCTTAACTAGAATGGGCAAAGCCTATGCTTGACCACAGCCATGCATTCAGGGACGTTAGATGTGAGTTAGATTTGTACTTGGAGCTATTAAGTTCATATGCAGCCACTATAGCTCACTCTCTATCTGTGAAAGCACTTTGCACTTCCCAGAAGTGAAGATCAACCCTTAGCGATATGATGGTAATGCAGACTGAGTAGCATCTGAGAGAAGTGACTGGTTTAAAAGTCATTTGAGTCTGTGGCTATTTTGTGACTAGTTAGGTCATCATTGATTCCACAGATTGAACTTGGAATGGCTTTTCACAGCAAATTTGGGGTTTTGCCTTTACACCTTCTTGTGCAAGGTCTGTCTGCCTCTGATGAAGAGCTCAGTGGGAGCAGAGATGTGCCCCATCCCTGGCAGTGTTCAAGGCCGGGTTGGATGGGACTTGGAGCAAGCTGCTCTAGTGGAAGGTGTCGCTACCCATGGCAGGAGTTAGAACCAGATGAGCTTTAAGGTCCTTTCCAACACAAACCATTCCATGGTTTTATGGAGTTAATGCCAAGAGAGAATGCGCTGGGTAAGGCTCCGTGTGCTCGCTGTACACACTTTCATTATTTTTGGTTTTGTTCTTATTAGTTTCTATGTTCACCCAATCCTAAGAATAGGAACAGACAGAAATAAATCAAACAGAAATAGTGTTGCTAATTAACGGGAGTAGTGAGGAGCAAATAGTGAAAAATCAGATGAAGGGTAAATAGAGTTCAGCCCTCCAAGACAGCTGAGAGTTTTCCTCAATGCAAAAGCACTTATCTAAAGGAAGATTACACTTTAATTGGCCCAAATAAGTCAGGCCCTACCATTGATTAGATTAAAGTGAGTAAGCTCTACGTGTACTACACATTTTGATTAAAAACATAGTAAAGAGCTAATGGGATGTGGTGGTTCAGCTTTGGCTGGATCTGTCAAATTACATCGCTGCTTTATTGAACCCCACTCTGGAAACGTTTCCCAAGGATTATGTGTTAGCTCGTTAATTGCTTGTTTTTCACATTGATGGACAATGTGCTGAGCAATGTGGTGGCAGAATTCCTTACTTGGAGATCTGTGGCAGTCGCCTCAAGTTGCTACTCCTGTCAAAAGTGGCTGACAGAAGAATGCAAGCAGCAGAATGGCTCCTTGTTCGGAGGCAAAGAGAGTTGGTTTGTTGTTCTACTGGTAAAAAACGTAAAGTAACAGTAAGTCTAAATGGGCTTCTAACAGCTTGAGAGCCCAAAGCAGCATCTTTGCACAGCCAGGGAAGCTTAGCTGGAGATCTGCTGGCAGGACCGCCTAAACCTTGTTCTGGGATTTGGTACTCAGGTTGGTGCTGGTGTTTGGTAGGATGGTCTGTGACTTTACCCTTCTGTAGATGCTTCCCTTAAGGTCTCATTTAAAGCTCCAAAGTCAACAGAAGAGCACCTATAAAGGCATTTTGGCTGCCTTTAAGCGCTGGCGGAGGAGCTCTGGTCTAGGCTGCTGCACAGCTGCTCTCTTTGAGAGGTGGCTGCCCACCCGTAGCAGTACCTGAAGGGAATTCAACCCTGAGCTGTGAAGCTCTGGGTGTGTTTCCTTAGCTCCAGCTGTGAGCAGGAGGGAGTTTGCATTGGGTGACAGCATCCACAGAGGAGCGGCTGCAGAAGAGGGTCTGCCATGGGCTTAGCCTGCCTTACATGGGCAGCTGGCCTGCACTGACATCCTACCCTGTGCAAGTCAAAGTCATCAGGAAGTCTGTATAATTATATTAATTTATATTTACCATAATGTCCATGTGTTCTCATGTGGGTCTGTGGTGATAGAGCTGACCTGGTGTAGCCTTGTGTGTGGACATCCCTGAGTGCTCTCTTCCTCCCAGTACAGAAATAAAGGGACTGCAAGTGGAGAAATGGGTGATTTTTGGAGAAGGGCAAAGAGCATGATGGTGCTTCCATCAGAAACCTGGAAATCAGGAGCTGAAATGTGAGATGCTTTTGCAGCACAACAGTATCTAGTCGGGGTGTCCAGTCCCTGCCACATGCCACGCAATATTTTCTATGGCAAAGGTCTTTGCTGTTGATTTTGTGTTCCCCAAGACGATTTAAACATTTTCAGCAGTGTTTAATAGGCAATTTGAAGAACCACTTCCAGTATGAAGACAGGCTGAGAAAGTTGGGGCTGTTCAGCTGGAGAAGAGAAGGCTGCGTGGAGACTTCATAGCAGCCTTCCAGTATCTGAAGGGGGGCTATAGGGATGCTGGAGAGGGACTATTCATTAGGGACTGTAGTGACAGGACAAGGGGTAACCGGTTAAAACTTAAACAGGGGAAGTTTAGATTGGATATAAGGAGGAAGTTCTTTAGTGTAAGGGTGGTGAGGCACTGGAATCGGTTGCCCAGGGAAGCTGTGAATGTCATTGTGCCATTAACTTGCTGTGTGACCCTGGTTGCCCAGGGAGGTTGTGAACGCTCCATCCCTGGTGGTGTTCAAGGCCAGGTTGGACAGAGCCTTGGGTGACCTGGTTTAGTGTGAGGTGTCCCTGCCCATGGCAGGGGGGTTGGAACTGGATGATCTTAAGGTCCTTTCCAACCCTAACTATTCTATGAGTCTATGATTTAAAAATGTGGTGTCACTGCCTGGCCCACTTGGCCCTTGGCATGTGCTGAAGAGGCCTCTGGGCATTGCAGAGAGGTTGCAGGTCTTTTGTGTGCACCAGCTAGAAGCGGTCAGCTTTGGATAGCAGATCCGCCAGGTCTCAGCTCCACCACCGGGGCATATACCGGTCTGCTGGGCACTGCGCAGTGGCACGCATGGCTGGGTATGTGGCAATCTCCTATCCTTTTCCTATGTGAAATATAGATTTAGGTAGTATTGCAGAAGCTAGAGAGGGTAGAAGGTTGGAGGCAGCTGAGCTGTCTGCTTAGGGAAAAGAGGAGGGCAGGATTTTGGGTATTATTCTGAGTTTGACTTGCTCTAATTTGCAGCCTGGAGAGCTCCTGAAACCTGATTTGCTACTCACTGACCAGAAGCAGTCACCTTCCTGTGTAAACCGAATTCTACTTGAATTGTGTGCTTGTTATTTCGGGATTCCAGAACCAGGAGCTCATCGCTGATGCAAACCATGATCAAGAAAGAAACTGCCCGGGATTCCCTTCCTGGGGGCTGCTGGGGCTTCTTCTGCAGGGGCTGTCATCATTAACCCAGTATCTCCCTACCGCTGATGGAAGCCTCCCTAGGAAAGAAGTGCTGAGGAGTATTCACACGCTCCTTCCCCTACCAAGCTAGCTCTGCTCCCTTTGATCAGCCCCATTTGAAGTCAGCAGCATATGGGATTTGACTGTGAGGCTCTCCGGTGATGCCCCAGTGCTGGGAACACTGAGCTGGAAGCAGGCAGGGTCCTGGGAGAGCCGGTGTGGTGCTGCTGGGATGGGGATGAGCTGGGCAAAGGATGCTGGAGCAGGGGGGGCTTCACAGATCACTTAATGGTGAGGGGATGGGGTGGCTGGAGCAGAGCTGCAAGAGGCTCCAGCAACAGAGAAACTCATTTCAGGGCAGACAGGCACAAGGGCTTTGCCTCCCCCCAAGCCTCAGAACATGGGCCACGGCCAGGGAAGATGAAAGGTAATATAAAAGCATTTCTGGTCTCTGCAGCACATTGCAAGCAGCAGTAGGCTGCTTTCAAGTCAATTGTTTCAAAACATATCTTTAAATGAATTAATAATTTGAAGCAGCTGCCATCTTGTTAATATAATGAAGCAGTGGCCTAAGAGCTCCCTGTGTCTGAGAGACTGAAGTGAGAATTAATACTGGCCTTTCTCTGGTGTTGGACAAGCCACAGAAGGTTTGGTTGTGGGAAGTATCTTGTGCCTTGCTGGAGTACACTCAGTTCTCTTGGGCTGTATTGGAGCTCAGGGCATTAATCTCCCTGCGTGACAGGAGCCTTTTAGGTTCTGTGTTTGTTACAGATGACAGCGCTCACTTCCCCATCCCCGTGTCTGCAGAGAGGTGGCTGTGCTGTCACTGCTTAGAGATGCTGGCAATGTGCTTGGTGCTGCATGAAGGTGCTTAAAGGCAGCTGTGCATTGTGTCAACATATAAAGGTTTGTCCTTTGGCACCCAGCAGTGACCCGGGTGCTCCTGCTGAGCAGGGGTATGCAGGGCGGATGGCGAAGCGGAGTCACATGGAGGAGGCTGGAAGGATGCTATTGGGGATCTAGGCTTTTAGCAAAAACAACCCACCCCCAGAACCAAAATCATGGAATGGCTTGGGCTAGGAGGGACCTTAGAGATCGTCTAGGTACAACCCCCAGGAAGGGAAAGGGAAGCCCCAGCTGTCAGCAGGCGCAGTGGGTGCACCTTGGCACAAGTGCCGGGGCAGGGGTGGAAGCAGCTTGGAGTTGAGCAGTGGCTGGGCAGAGGGAGCCGTGGCTGCTGGGCTCTCTTGGAAGAGCACTCCAGGGGCTGGATGGTTCATAAGGGCTTTGTGTGCCTGAGGTACTGTGCTGGGACACTGCTGGAGCAAGACTCCATGTGGGCACTGTCTGTTCAGGGGGTGCTTCTGAAGAGCCCTGTAGCTGTTACTGAGCTGTCGGTTCCTCAGCTCCTGGGCAGTGAGAGAGCTCTCCCGTAAGCCCTTACTGTGTGTGGATGGAATTCTGGCACATCAGGACAAGTGTTTCATTTCTCCTCCTTCCCTGTGGTTAGGATCAGGTCGCACTGACAGTCAGCCAAGCGGTACAGCAGTGTAACACACTGTACATAGACATCGATTTGATCTCTTCGCTCATCCTGCTTAATGAGCAAGCCTGGAGCCAGGCCACAGCCCAAGCCTCAGTGGCTCCGTGGGCAGAGGGCTGCAGCCTCTGCTCGGCACAGCCAGAGGTGCCTGTGGGAATCCAGGCTTTCCTTGGAAGAGAGGAATTCAGTTTCCTGGCAGCAAATGGGATTGATTCATTAAAGCATCTCACCATGGCAGAGCCTGTGCCATAAACTATGATGGGGTTTGAGCATGCTAGGGAGTACTGGGAACGAAGCTGCACATCCGGGAAGGCTCTGCTTTACCAGGAGAGCTTTTCTGTTGACCTTTTTGCCTGGTGTTTTGCTCTCTGGTTTGTCTTGGATGCCTGTGTGTGAGGCAGAACAAAGAGAGCAAGGCCTTTTCTTGCCCCGAGCATAAAACAGTCTAACAAACGCTGAGAGGAGGGTGGTTAATTAGTTGTATTTCAGCACATTTCATTTCCAAGGGCTTTGATTGTGGCATGGAATTGTGGATCTGCCGCCAAGTTTGGGCTTCAAATGAATAAATAAACGATAAACGATCATTTGGCAGCAATGAACCCGCTGCACTCTCCTTGCATGTTTATGTGGTTTCCCTTTTCCCATCTGTTCCCTTCCTCCAGCTCTTCCTTGTGTGTCGGTTTTCAAGCCCCCCTTGCCTGACTGATGGCAGATCCCAGCCTGGCGGATAGGGATGCGCTTGCTCCAAGTGGAGACGTGAGAGCTGCCACCTCTGGCAGCGAAATGGGAATTGAAGAACAGCTTCTAAATCTAAACCCATGGCTTTTGCTCTGGTAACCCCAGGAGCTGAACCAGGCACTTTCCCCGCGTGTTGGAGGAAAAGGCACTGAGGACGAGCATCCTTGTTTCCTCTGAATCCATCCATAGGGATGTGGTGCAGGAGAACAAGGAAAGGAAAGAGCTAAAGGCAGAGAGGGGGAATGGAAAGACAAAACAGAGAATGCAGAAGTAGCACAGCTTGGGTGGGATGACAGGTATTGCAAAAAGGCATTAAAAAACCATAATGAGAGGCTGTGCTGTGCAGTTTTCCCTGTCTTTCTGCTCTCACTTCCCAGCCTGTTTTTCCTTCAGATTGATCTGTCATGCTGGTTTTCCCTTTAGCAAGGGTGGTTTGTGATGGGGTTGGTGAGTCCCTGTTCCCCTCAGGTGAGTCACGGATCAACTGGCACAGATATTTCAGTAGAGTTTTTGCTGTTTGGAGCAATGCCTGTTGTCAGTTTGATCTGGAGCGTGTTCCTTCAGGAAGAATTGGTGCAGATAGGCACAATTTTAAAAGATGTCACAAAAGGTATTTACTTGCATCAGTGCTATAAATGTTATAACCTGTAAGTAATGCTATGACATTGGTCACCCATGTCACACACTGGTTTTGGTTGTTTATTAGGTGACTTCTACTCTATTTGAGGTGGCATCAAGTGCACGCTTGGTTGAAATAAAGCCCATTTCAAACACTTCTTTCTGTGAATCCTTCTGCAAGCAAAATTACTCTTGCAAATATGGTTGGGAATAATGACCCCAAAGCACTACAGACAATAAGTAAAAGGCACCCATAGCAGTTAGAATTAATGCATTTTTTTGTAAGCTGGTGTCTGAGAGCACTTCTCTGTGGTCTCTGCCAGCCTCTGTGATAGGGCAGGTAGGTGAGTTCTGTGTTCCTGCTGTTCTTTACCCTCTGCAGGAGGAGGAAGGAGGAGGAGAATGTCTTCAGGTCTTGTCTTTTCTTTTTGCTTCTCTTTTCCCCTCGCTTCCATCCGACAGCAGAATCTCAAATTGCTTCATTCTTCACTCACAAGAGGAGAATTTGCTTTTTCCTCAGCACCCGGCCTCAGTAAATGGCAACGTGGCATTTTACATTTCAGCACTTCCTTAAAGAGCTCCCTTGTGGTTGATGAATAAAGAAACTTTGTCATAAACTAAGCCGCCTTTCCCTCCCCTCCATAGAGGCTGCTGCTTACTCAGGGAGCCTCAGACAGGGTTTGATGACAGGAGCCCAAAGCGCTGAGTCAGCAGACGTAGAATTGCAGTCACTCTGAAGAAGCCTCCTTTCCTTGCAGACTTCTTGTCTTCTGCTCTGCGTGTGTGCACAGATTCTGGGCACGGAGCCACACTCTGCCTTAATTGCAGCACAGATTAATGCAGGGCCGTGCGTTCCCTTCCTTTGTTGCGGGTCTCAGTTCAGATGTGAATATGACGCTGATGTGCAGCACATTAGGAACGCAGAGTTGAGGTGGGAAGGGAAGCAGGTTGATGTCCAGAGTCTCACCAAAGGTAGGTTGCTTCAAAGCATGTTTTGGCCCTGCAGCAGGAGCAGCCTGGAGCTGTAGGAATAGAAGAATCTTCTCGCTGGAATGGATAACAAATTGTGGTGTGGATGGTGGGACAGTCAGCTTGGTTCACCAGTTCTTTTGCTGGCATTTCAGCTGGTGAGCATAACAGAACTAACCAGACACCAGTGGTGGACAGCCCTCTGGAAATGTGTAGGGGAATCTCCCCTGCCCTCTGCCCTGCAGTTTCCATATAGTACTTTGTTTCTGGTGTGAGTTAATATCTGTTTTTCTTTCTCCCTTTTTCTTTGATTCCAGACAAACGATGCTGCAGGAAATACCTGGAACTGGCTTTACTTCATCCCTCTTATCATCATTGGCTCTTTCTTCATGCTCAACTTGGTGCTGGGCGTCTTATCAGGGTAAGGCACCTAATGACTTGCTTGTCTCCACCTTGAAGGGAAGATGTGTTGGAATTAGCACTGTGGGATGATGTAGCTGAAAAAGAGCAGTTGGGGTGCTACCTCACACTGTACATTGTCTCCTTACACACGTTTCCTACCCCGTCCCTTCCTTGCAGTGGGGTATTTTTAGAAGACTGTAGAGCCACAGACAGGGGGTAAGCTGGTGAAAAATCATTGACTGAGATGATTCTTCCCTGTGAGGGTGCTGAGGCGCTGGCACAGGGTGCCCAGAGAAGCTGTGGCTGCCCCATCCCTGGCAGTGCTCAAGGCCAGGTTGGACACAGGGGCTTGGAGCAAGCTGCTCCAGTGGAAGGGGTCCCTGCCCGTGGCAGGGGTTGGAGCTGGGTGAGCTTTAAGGTCCCTTCTGACACAAACCATCAGAAGATTCTATGATTCTGAACCCAGACCCCAGAGTTAAGTGAGCTCCCTGCCATTATACTGACCTGACCCCGTGCAGCCAACACTTATTCCTGCATCATCTTGAAAGCCCACCAGGATCCCACTGATGCCAGTATAAATATTTCAGTGCTGGAGCTGGACATCAAAGGGTTCATAGTGCATTTGGTGTAGCTGAGCAGCATGGAGAAAGGGGAAGCTCAAGCAGAAGGCAATGAAAATATCTGAGGGTTTTGCCTGGTTGCTTGGGGTTATTTTTGGTCATGGTGTTTGTTTGTTTGAAATCTCTGGCTGTTTAAGCCAATGTCTGCATTCTGGGGACACATCGGTCTCTTGATGTTCAAACCTCAGGGGTCAGCCAAGGATTTGGTGTTTGTTGCGTATGAGTTTTGGGTTTGGGCCATTGCAGAGCTCAGGCTGCCAGGTTTGAAGCCTAGCTGGACCGTCCCCAGCATCTGTGGAAATCTGATCTGGAATTAGCAACCTGAATCATCTTAATGGTTTGCAAGCTCTCAGACTTTGGTACCTTGCTTTGCACACAGTTTCTCCTTAGCCCATCCATGTGATCTGGATTACATAGATCTATGAAGGTGTGGATTTATTTCTGCCTCTTGGCAGCATGGGAAGAGAAAAAAGAGTTAATGCTTCTGAGTGGTAAAAGCCCTTCAGTGCTGCACCTTTGCTCTTTCTTTTAAGTTACTAGAGAAGGAAAAATGTTTTCCAAAGAACAGATTCTTGCTCAGTTTTATTGTTTTGTTAAGGTTCCTTGTCCTCAAAGCTCATGCTGGAGGTAGGAGGAGGGAAGCAGTGGTGTAGTTTTGTTCGAGGACTGGCAGACGTGCTGCTACAAGAGAGGGTCACGGGTGAAGCTGTCTCATGCATTTTGGTATTCCTTCAGTCCAGAAATAATAGTCATGATCAAGAACTGATCAAAGGCATTCGTTGGCCATCCTATTGTACCAGGGGCTTTGTCAAGGAGATCTTTGTGACCATACTTGTCTGATGTATGATTCAAAGTGAGCACCAGTGCCAGGGCTGAGTGTGGTTCCTTAGGGATTCATCTTCCTTCTTCCACAGTGGAGTCAGCCCACACAGGCTGAAATGATACGTGTGATTTGAAGCAAAACTCTGGAAGCCTGCAGGCTCCTGTCCCTTTGTGCTGGAGACCTCTGCCTGGCTCTCTGGAAAACCTCTCATTGCCTGGAGCAAAACATGAATATTATATGGAATCCTGGAATCAAAAAATAAGGTTGGAAAGAACCTTGGGGCTGTTCAGGCTGGAGAAGAGAAGGCTGCGTGGAGACCTCATAGCAGCCTTCCAGTATCTGAAGGGGGGCTATAAGGATGCTGGGGAGGGACTCTTCATTAGGGACTGTAGTGATAGGATAAGGGGTAATGGATTAGAACTGGAACAGGGGAAGTTCAGATTAGATATAAGGAGGAAGTTCTTTACTGTGAGGGTGGTGAGACACTGGAATGGGTTGCCCAGGGATGCTGGGAATGCTCCATCCCTGGCAGTGTTCAAGGCCAGGTTGGACAGAGCCTTGGGTGACCTGGTTTAGTGTGAGGTGCCCCTGCCCACGGCAGAGGGGTTGGAACTGGATGACCTTAAGGTCCTTTCCAACCCAAACTATTCTATGATTCTATGATCTAGTTCAACACTTTGCCCTATGCATCGCAAGTATTGGGGTTAAGTTTCAGGATGCCACTGTCTGCACCTTGGAAAGCCACACAAAAAGCTTTTACCTGAGCATCTTTCATTGCTGTTAGTTTTGTGCTATTTCTTCTTACGTATTTGTGTTCCTCAGTGGGTGATAAGAAAGCATCAGATTTCTGAAGCAGGTATGCAGATGCCATCACAGGTTATGGCAGTAATGAGTGATCTGAAATGAGAAGTTGTTGACCTTCCTACTGCAGTAGATTATACAGAGTTTTGCCATAACTCTTGGAAAATGGGGTTTTTTTGGCTTTCTGGAGTTATTTGTGAACCCATGTCCACACTGGGCAGATGAGCAGGCTTAGCTCCTGGGTTTATTTGCTTGAGCAGTCAAAGTGGATTTACCCAAGCCTCATCTGCTAGCAAAATGTGGATGCATTTGCATTGCAAATGCTACAGAAGAGATGATACCTGTTTAAAATAAAGAGCAAGCAGCCTTTCCCCTCTGCTGATTCTTTTGGAATTATAATGAAAGCAAAGGCAAGGAAGTGATGGGGAGTTGTGGAAATCTGTAAGTGTTGTTGAAAGTGTGGTATAAAGACAGCCCCTAATCCTGGGCTACAGTTGTATGACAGAAAGCTCTGAGTACCTGGCTAAGGATGTAATTAAAAGCGTGTTGACTCCATAATTCAGATTAAATGAGCATCTGCCTGCTGTGCAGTGTGTCCTCTTCATATGTGCTGATTACCGTACTGCCAGCGCTCTTGAAATGGGCTGGTGTTTAAACGCCCCCCAATATGGTGAGCTTTGCCTTCTGTTCCCTTCCACTCGCTGATGCAAGCACTAGGGGCCAGCCAGCAGAGCTTGGCTCTGCTTGTGCCACTGATTACCCAGATTTCCCCAATGATCCCAGGACATGGGCTGTGGACATTCCCAACACCTTATTTCTGCTGGTGCAATAGGGATGTTGGGCTTTCCTATGTCTTTACAAAAGAAGCATATTGCAGTGGATGCTGTGCTATACACAGATCATGGGATCTAGCTTCAGTTCTGACCAGAAAATGCCCTGCAATGATCCTGATAAACTTTTTATTGAACTCTGCACATGGTTCTGCAGTTTACATTGAAGAGGGAATCACAGAATCCCAGCCTGGTTTGTATTGGATGTTGCCTTAAAGCTCATCCAGCTCCAACCCCTGCCACGGGCAGGGACCCCTTCCACTGGAGCAGCTTGCTCCAAGCCCCTGTGTCCAACCTGGCCTTGAGCACTGCCAGGGATGGGGCAGCCACAGCTTCTCCGGGCACCCTGTGCCAGCGCCTCAGCACCCTCACAGGGAAGAGCTTCTGCCTAAGAGCTCATCTCAGTCTCCCCTCTGCCTTCCCTACAGGCCCTTGCAAAAAGTGCCCCTTCAGATTTCTTTTGGGACCCCTTTAGGTATCATTAGACTGTTATAGGATTTATTTCAGCTTTTCCAGATGATCTCTTGGGGGGTGGGTAACAGAGACTCTTTGCATCTCCCCAAGGCAGGAAGAGGAGGAACAGAAACACAGATGCCCTCCATTGAACTGAGAAGTCCTGATCAAGGCTTATTCTTTATCTGACATTGTACTGCTTTCTTGCTGCAGCCCTCTGCCACCTGGGCACCCATCTCCATGTACACCTTACCTTCCTGCTGTTCCCTGCCTGAGCACTGATTTCCAGTGCTGCTTTTCCCACTCTGCTGTTGTTCCCTCCCAGCCCTCAGCATCCTCTCAGCCCAGCTAGCAGCTTTCTCCCTCGGGCTGGTGGGATTATGGAGTTTTCTACTGCTGGGGTGTTGAGCTGGGTATTAATTTTGCCTGGTAATGAGCTGGATGATTCCGTACAATACATTTGTGATTGTGTAATCCAAACCATCAAAACAATTCAAAGAGGATAAACGTTACCATGGGATGCTGTGAGGAAGATGATTTAACTTATTTCAAGGCTAAGTGCTTTTTGGCACTGCTTCATGCAGTGGCGGGGGTGGCGAGACAGCAGGAGTGCTGGCCAGAGAGGGCAGTGCACTGTGAATGATGCATTTGAATACTGAGTCTGTTTCTCTCAAGTGTGAAAAATGCTGCTTGTCATGTCCTCAAATATTTATGGTGAAGCCTGAGGTGTTTCCAGACCAATCTGTGAAGAGAAATGATCTTTCCTGAGGTTTACTCATCTGGCTGCGATAACCAAGTGTGGAGAAGCACTGCAGTGGCCAGTTTGCATCTTCCCTTCTTAAGTATTACCGTAATAATTCAGGCCAGGTTGGACACAGGGGCTTGGGGCAAGCTGCTCCAGTGGAAGGTGTCCCTGGCCGTGGCAGGGGGTTGGAACTGGATGAGCTTTAAGGTCCCTTCCAACACAAACCGGTCTGATTCTATGATAATGTGGTCCAGAGCTGCTCTGTCCTGAGATGCGCAGCACCTGCCTCTTGTTCTATGAGACCACCTGGTGTAAGAGCTGCAGGGAGATGTTTTGAACGGATGCAGCATCTTTGTGACAGCAGGAGCCTGGCAAGAGACACAGCTACAGAGCGTGCTGGCACCTTGCAGGCAGACAAGGGTCAGGGTGAATGGTGCTTTAGTTCTTTGCTGCTGCACACTGTTTTGAGCAGTCTTCAGCATGGGGTGATGTTCCCTGGGCAGACTCCCATTAAACACCCTCCTGGTTGTATGCTTTAGTCTCCCTGGGGGATATCTATTTCTAACTGTTGTATCTTGGGTCACTGAGGCTTTCGTGCTGTTAGAGCAGCTTCCCGGGAGGATGCAGAGCCCCATCCAGACCTTGCTGAACCAGCTGTCTCGGAGACTTGCTCTGCTGAGTCCCATGACATGTTTTCCCATCCTGAGGAATTTTGCCAGATTGAGATCATAAAACTTCAGCCTGCAAAGACGTGCAGAGGCTGGAGAAGAATCAGGCTGATTAATTTGTCATAATGGCAAAGAGTTCTTCTGTCCTCCTTCTCCCTCATTACAGAGACAATAATTCATTTTCCCTGTTCATCATTCCAAGTTCACTGTTACCTGCTGTGATCTGACTTTGGCTGCTGTTAATTATTTGCAGCGAAAGAGCTGCATCATGAAAAGAGATGAGGTTCTGCCTGTTTCCTCATTGCTTTTAGGCTTTCCCCAGCCTGTGTTTAAAAAGGAGCAGAAAGGGCAAAAAACCTTATTTTCTTTCCTGTTGTTCCTTGCTCATTGCCCTTTTTAACAAAGCCACTGTTGCAAACAGGTAACGTGGGAGCCGTGTGTGTTTCTTGCAGAAGAGGTCAGGGATCAATGACTTTCCACGTGAGCTTCATCTCACCAAGCTGAATGTCCTATTGAATGCGGATCCTTTGCCTCTTTTGTGGTTTTGGTTAGCCTAGGAGAGACAGAATACTTTTATTTGCTCTTCTGTTACACTGCAATGCAATTAAAGTCTGCAATATAGGAATGATACATAGGAGACCTAAATTTTAATATCCTGGGGCCTCTGCTTTGGACTCAGCTTTGGAGAGTTGATGAACAGAACCAGAGGTTCATCCAGCAATTGCAGTAGGCTGATCCTATGAGATAAATGATGCTTTTAAATCCTTTTTCTCTCTTCGTTGTTACCTCCTTCAAGCCAGTTTTGCCCAGTTGTGACACTTACAGCATTTCAAGTCGGATTAGGTGGAATCAAAGTGAAATCAGCACCAGCTGAACATAAAGACGAATGGAAGGAACATGTATTGAAGGCTTCACCTCTGTGCTGTTGTTCCTCTTTCTAGAAATACAACGTGTATCCCATATCTGGCTTGCATTTGAAGCATCTTCCTGCTATGTTCAGTGATAAAAGTGACTGTGAAGCCTGGCTCAGTGCTGAGAGATCAATCTCTCAGTGATACTTTCATCCTCTATCAGATGGTTGAGGAGAGCTATATTTTCCCCCTCTTTAGAGCAATGAAGGGGAAGCAGAAGCAGCTGTAGCTGTGCAGGATGGATTGAGCCAGTCCTAAACTGTGGATATGAGGATGGGTTAAGTAGCTGAGCCAGCTGGGTCTGTATGTTTAGGCTTAGCCTGGGAGAGATGGACATGCCTCCTCAGGCCATGCCCAGTATGATCTTGGCCATCTGTAGATCCAGGTGAGATAGAAACATATAGCACTGTGTATCTTTGGGATTTCATGCAGCTGACGGGACAGCTGATGAACCACAGAGCCCTGTCATCTTCTGCACTAAGAAATCTTAGTCCTTTGCTGGGCTTTCCTTGTTTAATAACAGGGTTCAGAACTCTGACTGTGAGCAAACTAGCAGGAAAACAGTATCTTGGAGGCACTAAATGTCACTGGCATAAGGAAATTCTTACTGATGTTTTTACAGGTTAATCAGTTGCTTGGTTTCATCCCATTCCAGCAATTTTTGGTGTGATGTCTCTGCTCTCCTGGGATGTGTTTTCTTTCACTTCCCTCAGATTTTCTTCTTGCCCAAATGAGGTGCATTTCCATGCTTTCTCTTGTTCGAGATAGGCTTTCTAGACAGTGTGCTATCTTACGTTCAGTGGTGGCATGAGCCAGATTTTATAGGTATTTAAAACAGAGATTTAACAATACTTGCAGTTCTTTACACGTTTTCAGGTCAGTAAGTCAGAGGCATCAAATTAGCTTTAGTTTTACCTGCAGGTTTCTCTGCACTTGAGGAGTTTGACTGTTAATGAGAATAACCATACCTTGGCTCATCCTTGAAGTCTTCCTGGGCCTTTCTGTAGTAAAGATGTCTGATGCTATGGTAAAGAAACCCATGTCCTTGCTCATCTCATTTTGTTTGCAGCCCTCCTGGGTGCAAACATCTGACTCTGGACACAGCTGAGCCACATCCTCTTGGGTTTGCATCTTCCCAGATGGAAATTACACTGTCTATTTACTCCTGGATTTATTTAGTATTTTTCTTTCCTAAAGCCAGATTTGATTCTACCTTCCACCTATATTTCCAACTCACCACGTTAGCGTACTGAAGGGAATGATGCTCTCTGTCCTCTCCCTCCCCACCCTGTCCCTTCCTCTTGCCCCTTGCTTTCTGAGTGCTGCAGTGAATAATTCAGCCCCTGCTGTGGCTGTCTCTCCTGCTCTCTTAGGGGACCTTTTGTTAGAAACACCAAAGGTTGGTGCCTTTGAGACGCTGGCCAGCAGGGTGTCATCCCTGCAGAATTGCTGTTCTCCTGCTACTGCCTCCCTGGCAGCCCCTTTCAGGCTCTCAGAGCTGTGTTGTGAGCTGAGGTGGGTCCTTTAATCCCTAAAAGTCCAAAGGATCACTGGTGCTGCTGTCAGTGATGGTTTCCTAGTGACAGAACCAGAGAAGCTGTGGCTGCACCATCCCTGGCAGTGCTCAAGGCCAGGTTGGACACAGGGGCTTGGAGCAAGCTGCTCCAGTGGAAGGGGTCCCTGCCTGTGGCAGGGGTTGAAGCTGAACGAGCTTTATGGTCCCTTCCAACACAAACCAAGCTGGGATTCTATGCCAATGCACCCTTGCTGAAGCAAAATGCTGCAGGAATCAAGGAAAGATGATGTCCATGGTCCCTGCTCAGATCCTTCGCTTTGCTGCTGTGATTCACATACTCTCCTTCCTATCTGGTGTCTTGACTCCCTCTGCACTGCCTTAAGTCACTGCAACACCCACAGGAGGGGTGAGGATGCTCTGCAGGTTCCCAGACTCTTCCTGTGCCTACATCCAGGACACTGAGCATCTGCTTTTCTCTCTTTCCACTCCTCGCTGCCCACCTTGCTCCTGCTCATTTTCCATCTTGGACTCCCTCAGTGCCTTTGTCTCTCAAAACACATTTCCAGAAGGTAAACGAGATATTCAGCACAGCCAAGGCTTTGTGCCTTTAGTTGCATAAACAGTGACAGTTATAAAGGTGTTGGGCTTTCTTGTTGCTTTCTCCCTTATAAAGGATTTACTGTTCTCCAGGAAGACAAAAGACAGAGATAGGAACCCATAGAGCAGATTCTTTCCCTGGAGCAAGAATTTGCTTTTCTATGAACACGTGGGTGCTTCTGCAGTTAGTGAATGAAACGTTAGGAGCATTAACTGGATCAGACCTGGTGAACCAAGCCTGAGGTGCTTTGCAGGACTGTGTGTGTGAGGGAGCAAACTCAATCACACAAGTACTGAGGGGCCTACGGAATGGTAGGAGCACAAGGAGGGTTGGCTCAGCAGGAATCTGCCTTCCACATTATTGTAGCTGGCTCCACCCAAGCAGTTGGGATTTGGTCAGATTAGGACAAGGTGGCAAACCCCAGCATCAGAAACAGACCTGAGAGGGAAAGGAAAAGTTAACTGAAGGCTCTGTCCCTTTTTCCTTCTCCCAGCTGATTAACCAAAGGAACTGGTAGGAAATGGACTTCCCCCCCGTAAAATGCAATTGTTTCTGCTTGCATGTGGATGCTCTCAGGATGCTGGGAGGCCTGGAAGTGTGTGCAGTCCTTGTGCTAAGAAGGCACAAGGCACTCTGAAGGACCTGCTAAGTGGCATACAGCCCCTGAGCAAGTGGTTAAAGCCTGCCAAATGCACAAAAGATGTGGTTTTACTGAGAAATGCAGATAGTGTTGTGTTTTATTACTACCTCTCTTATCCATCATCTTCATATGTTCGGGTGCTACAAGTGCATGTTCTTATCTCTGCAGTCTCTTTGCAGCCTCTTAAGGAAATTCCTACCTGAGTCTTGCTCTTGTTGCAAGCTTACTGAGTGTTATGTGCATAATTGGCACAGAGTTTCTTTTGGGGTTCCTTCCTTGCTGAACGTAAAAGGAGTGGATTGAAACGGGAACTTTGAACACTTCACTTTCCACCCAAGCATCCCCAGAGGAGCAGAACACAAGTGGTTTTGTACCACTGCTGCTCTTCCAGGTGTTGTGATGCTTTTCCATCTTGCCAGGCAGCCACAGGAGCTGCTGTACTCCGTCTTCTACCTCCAGCCTGTTCTTCCCTGCTCCTGAGTGACCTGGGCTGCTCACCAGGCTGCTGACAGGTATCAAATCTGCTCTTGGGCGTTGCTTCACATTCAGGCAACAAAGCTTACAAATCAAACCTCCTGTCTTGGCCAATTTTGTTTCTCCACCTGGAGGATTCTTCAGTTTTGGCCTTTGAGTAACTCAGTGAAACATCTGCAGTGCTGGCAGGTGCCTTTGCCAGCAGCTCACCCACTTGAGTTACCTGGCTCCTCTCCATTCCTGAGGGCTGTATTTCTCCAGGCAGGACTATGTCCCTGGACATCATGTGCCATCCGGGGGCAACTTTACTCATTCTTTTGATGTACTTGGACTGGAGATGAAGCCAATACTAATATTTCTTTCATTTATTTATTTTTCGGACTTAAAATTCCAAAAGTTCTTTGCATCTGCATTCCAGGAGTCTCTGGCAGAGTCCTTCTGAGATCTCTGCTTCTTTCGGCTCCCTCTGAACAGTGCTATAGATTCAGTAGCTGAAGGCTATTCTCCCATTTTAACATCTGAGGTTTCATGAGATCATGTGTAGCTCAGTGGTATTACCCCGAATGAGCAGTTAATTACCTGTGTTGCTGTTAGGAACTGCTAATCTTCAGCCCCATTAGTGGCAGCTAGGACAGTAATGCCGTATCATCTCTCTCTGCTTCTTCCCTGTGAGTGGGAAGCATTCCTGTCTGCTTTCCAAGTGGAAAACCTGACTTGCAGAGGTTTAACACTGTGATTACTCTTGCAGCAGACCTGCTGTCACCCTGGGAGTGGTCCATGAAACCCAAGACCAGGAGGCACATTACCTGCTGCTCTATTTCAGCTCTCTGCTGTCATATAGGAAAGTTAATCAGTGTCTCAGGGGATGACGATTTTAGGTTGTTTAATTTTTCCCATTTCGGTTGCTGTGACAGTATTTTGAATTCAAGGCCAGCATGGATAAAGTACTTGTAAGAACTTCATTGGTTTATAGTCTTTTCCTAACACTGGTGGTTACTCGTGCGTTGACCTTGTCTCTTTTGTGGCTGGGGGGTGTGCTCCTGAATTTCCCTGAAGTGGCTATTTCAGTGCATACTTACACCAAGATTTATTTTACCCTTCCACCCACCAAGGTGATAAGCAGCAATCATCCATCTTCCTGGTGGCTTTAAGCACCGACCACTCTTGAGAAGAAAAATGTGACGCATTAGGCTTGAGTGGATGGTGTGTGGTTTCCATGATGAATGCCCTTCCTTTGATTTCTGTTTGTTCCTGCTGTCTCTATAGAATCAGTTATTCACAACTGTCATGTTGTAACTAAATGCATGATAGTCATCTACTCAGAGTGTGGCTTCTTCCAAAGCAGTGTCTCCTGTTCCTGAGCTGTGTGTAGGAGTACCAACCTTTCAGCTTTCCTCCTCTTAATGCCTATCTGGACAGTGCTGAAAATGAATGCTTTGGAAGGCTTTGGGGGCATCAGGAGGTTGACAAAACCCAAGCATGAGAATGGGTGAACACCATTATTCATTCCAGAACTGGCCAAAGTTCTAGAGGACCAGCGTATTTCCTGCTCAGGTTTCCTTCCGGTGATTTGGGAGGTTTTTGCAGTTGGTGGCAATTCTACCAAATAAAAGAGGAAACTTAGTGCTACCAAACATTCCCATAGGACTTTCTGTGTTTTCATTTAGAACTGACAGGAAAACTTCAGCTGAAATATTTTTAGATGAAATGTGGCATTTTGATGTCCCCTGAAAAGGGTGCGTAGCTGTACAGAAACTACTGAAGGTTTGCAACTTTGCACAGTTTCTCCCTTGTTTTCTTACATGTTTAAAGTTGAGATTAAAGGGGAAAGTTCTAGGTAGCCGTTACTTTCCTTAGGCCAAATAGGAGCTGGCCGAGGATGAAAGGCTTTGCAAGGGAAAGCTCTCCCTGGCCTGCTCCAGAGGGATGAGGGAATGGTGCCACGGCTTATCTGCTGCCCTTCCTGCCTGCCCTGGTCCTTCA
Source organism: Lathamus discolor (assembly GCF_037157495.1). NCBI lineage: Eukaryota > Metazoa > Chordata > Aves > Psittaciformes > Psittacidae > Lathamus > Lathamus discolor. The sequence continues at coordinate 9,408,959 of NC_088898.1, read as the reverse complement.
TGAAGCACACCATGAAATGGTGGTACGCTGGCACAGCGTGCCCAGAGAAGCTGTGGCTGCCCCATCCCTGGCAATGCTCAAGGCCAGGTTGGACACAGGGGCTTGGAGCAAGCTGCTCCAGTGGAAGGGGTCCCTGCCCATGGCAAGGGTTGGAGCTGGAGGAGCTTTAAGGTCTCTTCCAACCCAAACCAGGCTGGGATTCTGTGAAACTCCCCACTCTGTGTTGTCTCCTGCTCCCACCCAGCACAGCCCAGCTCCGGGAAGTTTGTGGTGACTCGAGCCTGCAGTGCAGGACCTGTGACCCCTCCATGTCTGGCAATTTAAATGCATGTTGTCACCTTGTGCTGTCTGATCTCATTCTTCCTGCTCCAGAGAGAAATCAAAAGCGAGAGGAGGTCTGTAGCCTCAACCAGCAGGCACTGAACCAGAAATGAGTACATTAAAAAAGAAAAGGGAGAAAATCAGTGGTCCAGCAGACACGTGCAAGATTCCGACTCATCTGGCAGACACATGCTGAACGCCAAGGAGGAGCTGTCAATTGAGAGTGATGTTTCAGCTTCCTCCATTTCAAGGATGGGGTCATGGGCTGCCCTGTCAGGTGGGGGACAGGAAAGGGGAGTCAGGAGACAGGGATGCGCTGCCAAAGTCAAGGTAACAGCTCAGCTGATGGCAGCTCTCGCATCAGTGGCTGGTACCGGTCTGCGTCACAGTGCTGAGCCAAGTTCTTCCTACAATCCCTTCCTACAATCCCCTCTCACACAGTCCTGCCAAGCAAAGCAAAAGTGTCAGCTTTGAAGAATGAGTGCTCCATCCCTGGCGGTGTTCAAGGCCAGGTTGGATGAAGCCTTGGGTGGGATGGTTTAGTGAGAGGTGTCCCTGCCCATGGCAGGGGGGTTGGAACTGGATGATCTTGAGGTCCTTTCCAACCCTAACTATTCTATGATTCTATGATTCTATGATTCTATGATTCTATGATTCTATGATTCTATGATTCTATGATTCTATGATTCTATGACTGTGAATATAAAGGTGCCTCTGGCACTCCGCAGTTTGTTTTCCCCCTATTCTTCTTCCTTTCTCCCATCTTCTCACTGGTGTTTGAGGAGCATGTGTGGGTAATGAATTGATGATTGGGTGAGATTTTAGGCATGAGCAGTGCCTGACTACAGGTTTGCAACAACTAGCAGCTAACTGAAGATTTGAAGGATGCAGCAGGGTTAAGATCTCAAATGAGAGGGGTGAACTGCTGGTGTTCATAGGGGACAAAAGCCCAATCCCATATTTAACTATATAGATTAAGCTGTTGCGAGAGATGCTCCGGTGTGTGCTTATAGAGAGTGGTTGCAGAGGCTGGTTCAGAGCTTCGTAAATGGTAGATAAACATCAGAAACTATTCAGAGGTGATATAGATTAGCTTGGGGAAACTCCCAATGTGGGTGCTTTAGGGTGGTGGCTGAACTGCTATTGTAGTATCATTTCAAACTGGGCAGTAGGATGGACTTGGGTATGGTTTTTGCAATGAACTTTCTTTCATCCAGCGATGAACCTTCCTCTCTGATTTCCCTGTATGGTCCTGTTCTAATGATCTGATATCAAGATACTTGTTTTCCATGTGATTTTTAGGGAATAGCAAGATCATTGTTACCCCTTACCCAGAGCATTGGGGCTATTTCAACTTGACCCCAATGTGCCCATCCTCACTTGTAGCTGTTGTTTGAGTTGTGCTTGTCAGTCATCTTAAGTATGGGAGAACTTGAAGAAAGGCTAACAGGGGAGAGTAGAGCTCTCCCAACACCAAAGAAGTTCTGGTGTCACTGTGACTTGATACTATGCTTCTAGAGAAGTTGGATGACAACATGTATCATGCTGCGGTTTCTGCTCACTAGTGCTGTCATCAGCTTCACAAACTTCATAGATACAACCTGAAAGACAAAAGAGGGGCTGTGTGTTTTCCCTGACCACTTGTGAAGTGGTTTCTCATTCTCTCTCCATAGTGAATTTGCCAAAGAACGAGAGAGGGTAGAAAATCGTCGGGCTTTCCTGAAACTCCGCAGGCAGCAGCAAATTGAACGGGAACTGAACGGATACTTGGAGTGGATCTTCAAAGCAGGTAAGGCAAGAGATCTCCCATCCTTGTTCAATGTGTCAAGTGGCAAGAAGAGTCTGGTGGTGACAGAGAACTAGTCCTCGGTATCAGAGGTAACGTAAGACTAGAGAGGGCCCAGGCAGTGCTTGTTATTTTTGCTGGGCTTGTTTCTGAGCATTCACACCAAAGTTATTGCCAAAGATCTCAGTTTTGTTAAGCAAAACCAAAGGAGCTGGGCCATCTTTCTTTATTGCTGAGATCAAAACAGTTGTCTTAATACAGTGTGATATAAAAAGTGATACGGTGCCCAAAGTGTCCACAGTGGGGAAACTGTTCCCTTGGATGAGTCATTTGTGGTTTATTTACTTTCCACCACAGCTGTTTTATAAACCTCTCTTGCTATGATGGCAAAATACAGTTTTATGAGCTATAGAGATCACTTCCATGGAACTCGCCCCAGTACACATTAACGTTGGTTTATAACTGTTATAACTGAGCATTGCGCTTTATTGCAAGCAGTGAGCAGCTTCAAGGACCCAAACACACTAATATAACAAAAAATAGCATGCTTTGCTTTTCCTTTTTATTGGAGAGTAAAGATTACCAATAACTTTTCTGTGTCATGGAGTAGCTGACATGACCACAGTGCAATTCATTCACGTAGCATCAAGAAAACTTCTGGGGTTAATTTTCTTTCTTGCTCGCTTTTCTGAGAAGCTGGAACACCTGAGTAAAGTGAAAATGCCTTTTAAAACAGTGATGGGGGGAGGAAGAAGCTGTGGTTTCTCAAATAAATATTCAGGTGCCTTTCTAGGCACATCAGCTTCATCCTTGCTCTTTACAAATGGGGAAACTGAGGTCTAACATTATATAGTGGCTCGCTTGACATCAACTGATGGCAGAACTGGTCCTAACCTGTGAGCTGGTGCCACACTAAAAGCTACATCATTATTGCTTGTTTTGAAACCCGTACTGGTGCTAGAGGCCAGATGTGCTGAAACGTGCTCATGCAAGCAAGTAAATGAACACTCACAGCAAATCGTTGTGCATGCCTAAGCTGTGCATCTCCAAGCCAGGAGACAGAGCATCCTGCTGCTGTTCTGTGGGTAAGCTGTTCTTTGTCCGGATTTACAGCTTCTGTTTCATGTGCACAAGCTGGGTGCCAGTATTTGGAAGAGCATTTACGTGTGTCTTTTGCTGCTTTGCTTCTGCTGTCTCCTCTGAAGGGATCTGCTGGCTGATGTTCCCTGGGGAGCAGGGCTCTGCCCTGCTGCAGGTCCCTCTCTGGAAGGCAGTGGTGTGAGCATGACTTTTGACAACCTGGCCAGAGAGAAAAAAGGCTGGATCATTGAAATGTAAACCAGGAAGACGTAGCAGCAGTTGGTTCGGTGTCTGGAAACCACCATTTCACATAGCACTATTCAGAGTGTCAGCTGAGTACCAGTTGCATTGACGGACCTTTATTCACTGTGGCTGTTTCACAGCGACTGTCCATAGTTAGGTGACCACTTCATTCTATGGTTTTGTAGGATTAAAAAAGAAGAATCATTCACTTTCCACTTATAGTTTGTCTTCTCATGTGTTTAAAGCTGTTGTGCTACCTCAGATTCAAACTACTGGTTTATCCAGTGCTTCATGGTTCTCCTTTGGCTCTGGTGGCAAAAGCTTTTAAGGCTTTTAATCTTTCTTTTAAGGCTTTCATGATTTCTCTAAATCCTGGCCTCCCCATCCATAAAATAAAGATGAGAATTCCTTTGCAGGGTTGCTTCCTTTAGGTGTGGTGACTGTTCTGCCAAGAAGAGCCACACAGCGGTCATTAACTGAACTTGTCTGAAAGTTGAGGTAGAGAAGTTATAAAACATACAGCCAGTCTCTGCTCCAGCTTTGCACCCTGTGGGAATGGCTGGCTATTCTATTTCTGTATTGCCAGTGTTGAATAAATACCACATTAGTATGCTGTAAAGTGCCCGTCTTTTTATTTTGTCTAATAACACAAGATACAGAAGGTTTTCTAGAACAGGAAAGTGTAAGCAAAATAGCTGAATCAGTGAATAATAAAAATACTCTGAAAAAGCAAGGCTGAAAATACAACAGGAATATAAAGCAAGCTTCCAGTACATCTGAATAATATCAATAATTAAAATCACCCTAGCAGTGTTAGTAAATCTTTGGATACAAAAGGTATTGTGAAGGCTAACCAAAACAGAATTGAGGGTTTTGAATTCAGGAGCTGAAATCTGTGACTGGCATTGATGGGGATTTCCTATTTCTGCTTCAGAGGCCAGGATTTCAGCCAGGACATGATCTTGGATTTCCAAACTAGGCAGTCAGTCTTCCTTGTCCAGTACTGTGTGTGGGACAATGCTGTTATCCATGCAGGTATCTGTCTCCTTGCTCTCATTGAATCTCGTATCAAGGAGTTCCACATGTTAACAGTTGGTTTGACTCAAAACAGAACCAAACCAACCCACCAAAGTGTATGTCCTGCCCTTGATATTAAATGTTGCCTTTCTGCAGTGAGAGGATAAGCCCAGGAGCGCACTTCCTATTTCTTTTTATTTCTTTTGTTTCTATGCTCTCTCTTTTTACCTTGCTTCATCTTATTTTCCTGCTCTAAAGCATTCAGAACCCAGCTGCTCCACCCCCTCCCTTCCTATGGAAGGATCTCCAGGCTTCTAATATTTGTAATATCCTCCCTGAGCAGTTTGTTCTTTTTTTTCTTATTTATTTCTGATGCAAGGTAGGAAAGCTGCATGACAGTGATTCATAAAGTGGTATTTAATGCTTTGATAGCTTTTGCTCTGTAATGGTTTACATATTCTCAGTAGTTGCTGGAGCTGGAAAGGAGGTTTCCTTGTTCTTGGTAGTTCTCATCTCAAGGGCTCTAGCTAGTTTAGGACCAAGGAAAGGAGTTCAGTGTCTAAAATCACTCTTTCATCTGTACACTACCTCCTGTTTGTCAATGATTTTAATTTAGCATTGTGTTCATCATTTATTGACCACTCTTGAGTGTCTTTAATGTTTCACACAGCCTCCCCTACTTGTAATCTGAATGATGTTGCATTACCTCTTGCTGCTTGTATTGCATTAAAAAGGTGAATCAGATAAAATTTGAAGGGTTTTTACTATTGACCCTTTCTTACACTGAATTTGTAGACACTTCACTCCTCCAGAATGAAACAATGGGGTCTTTGTTTCCTACCTCTTAAGTGCTGACTCGAGTACATTCCAGTCCTGGTCTAATGACTTGTCTCATATTCGTGGTGTAAGAATGAAACTTCTGGCTCTTCAGTAGCTGAATTATACATTTTAATTTTTTTTTCTAGTGTTACCTTGAATTATTTTTCCTGTGGTAAAGTAAAAGCATAAAGGGGAAGAAAAATATTGATGAAAAGTGCTTGTGAAGTTTTCAAGCAGGTACCTTGGCAGAGCTGACAGATTTTGGTGCCAGGTCACTGCTGATAAATCACCAGAAGTGGAGCTGTGGTTGAAATGGAAGCAAACACAGCTGAGGCTGTTTCAAATGTGGATTGTTTAACACTGCAGCATTATCTGCTTGGCGGATTTATACCAACGTGTTTCAAACAGTGGCAACCTTAATTTGCAAATACTTGTGTGAGTTGTACTTCATACAGGAAGTCTGAATTGATAAAATGCTTAACAAATGCTGCCTTAAGAAAGGTTTGGAGAACGAAAGAGAAAATTATAACACAGATAAATATGCTGAACATGCATGACTTGAAAGATAAAACTCAACCCACAGTCTGACCAATTTCCTTAGAGTTTGAATTGACTTTCTTCACTTAGGATTATAGAGAGGCCAGGCAGGATGTTTCTGACTCAGGTGCCTGTTGAAGACTGGATACACAGGGTAGTCAGGAGGGTTTAAACATTTTCAAATGAGGTAACAGGTGATTTCATGTAAAATTCCCACATCATGAGGTCAAGACTAACTAAGCAAGGAGTCTGGAGCATCTCTCTTATGAGGAGAGATTATGGGAGCTGGACCTGGTTAGTGTGGAGAAGAGCAGCCTGAGAGGGGATCCCATCAATGCAGATCAGTATCTCGAAGGTGGGTGCCAGCAGGATGGTGCCAGACTCTTTCCAGTGATGCCCAGTGACAGGATGAGGAGCAATGGCCATAAACTAACACACAACACGCGTCACCTCAATATGAGGAAGAACTTTACACTGAATGTCTCAGAGCACTGAACAGGCTGCCCATGGGGGTTGTGGAGTCTCCCTCTCTGGAGCCATCCCAAACCCACCATGGACATGGTCCTGTGTGCCCTGCTCTGGGTGGCCCTGTCCTGGTAGCGGGTTGGACCAGATGATCTCCAGGGGTCCCTTCCAACACTGATGATTCTGGGGTTCTGTGAAGGAAAATTGTAACTCAGTAGAGGTTTGGGGTTTCTTTTTGAGGGTGTCAATAAGAAATGTCATGCCACCTTAAACGACTTAGAAATCTATAAGCATCTTGGAAGACAGAAAATCTTACTGCTTTGAAAGCTAGTGTGAGTTGCAGGCCAGAAGCAACAATCAAATCCCATAATCTCTTGTATCTCATAGAATTTAGGTCAAAACTTTGTATGGCAATTGCCATATCCAGCTCATAAACACATGCTGTCTATATTGTCTAGAAGTGAACTGCAGGGATAAGGTAGAAACAGACCTTTAATCTTAATCTTGAAGATTAAAGTTAACTGTCTATTTCTTAGTAAATTCTTTGAAGGGACCAACTCTTCCCACCACTGGAATACAGCTGATATATGGGTAAAAGACAATGCTTGGCACTGTGTTGTTTGTTACTCAAGGCACAGGCCAACAGTCCTCTTCCCTAAACACCTCTTCTTCAATTCAACCAATATCAAATAGAGTGTTACCCGTGATGAGCAAACCCTGTCCTGTTCCACCCACTGCGTGCTTGGACAGCCTCTGCTCTTCGTTTTGTGTTTTCACTGGGCTCTGTGCGAAGTCTGTACCAAGTCAATTTGAAACTGTGCCTTTCAGAGGAATTAAAAAGGGCTGAAGCCAAGCAATGTAATCCATGCAAATGACTTTGCCACTGCTGTTTTCTCCATTAAACTCCTCAAAACTTGCAGCAACTATTAGGCTGTCATGCTGTGTTTCCAACCGAGAGCTAGAAGACCTCTGCACAGAGCAAAGCGCGCTTAAGCCCGCAAATATTCTTTTGAAGATGTTTCTCTTATCTAACAAGGACATGCATCATTTTGAAAACGCTTTGCTCAGAGACTGGAAGTCTTTCACTTCAGAGCTAATCAAGAAGCATGTCTTTTGCATTTTAATTCTTTGCAAGTCCATCTCTTTCACACAGCACTGATTCTGTAACTTGAATGTCATTCCTTGACACAACAAAGCTTTATGAACCTCAGGTTTCAGCCTTCTGTAGGAGAAACAGAGCAGCAAGCCCCTTGATACAGCTGGGAGAAGACACCAACAATCAGTGACAAAGGGCAGGTATATGAGTGAGAAGGCAAGGGAGAGTAATTGCCTGAAAGACAAATTTGAGTTCCATGTGAAAGTGATGGCTTCTTCTACTCTTCTTTTATTCACTTCTTCTATTTAACAAGTCTGAAGCTTCAGCAGTTAAATCCAGTTGTTCTTTCTGTTTTCTAACTTCTGTTGCCTGTTGAATGTGAGTTATTTCTCCTAATCCATTCTTCTTTAGAGCCCAACAATGTTCTATGTCCCCATGCCAAAGAGAACGGGAGGGGGCACTGTGTCTCTCTGCTGCTTTTCCTTTGTTGCTCACTTCGCCACTTCCTCAGTAGAAGGTTTGCCTTTATTTCCAGTCCTGGAACATGCTGTATGTTGTCAGTACTTAATGACCAGCAATTAATCTTACTGCTGGGACGTCTGTCACTCTGATATCCTAGTGAAGACCCTCTGCCTTTGTTTGGAGGCTGGAAAGATGCTGATCTGATACTGTCTTTGTTGAATATTATTTCTAACACTGAGGCACTGTTGTTTGGAGGTTTTCCAGGCATCCTAATTATTTTCTTCCATTCTCTGTTGCAGTGATGACTAAAGGCAACGCAACTTCTGATCCTCTGCTTAGGATGCTGTATGGCTTTAGAAACAAGAGCTAGCAATGATGACTAACCTGCTGAGCTGGCTTTATAGCAGGCTTTAAAAACCATGTAAAGCCCCACTAAGGTAAAACCACTTTGGTTTCCCAGAGGAGACAAGACAGAAGTAACTACAGAGAGAGAACTGGGGAGAAATGATGTGGAAGAGTGTTGGGCTTGAGGGAATTGCATAGAGGAAACTTGGGGTTTGTTTATTTCAAGGGAAAAGTAAAGCTGAGTTCTGTTTATGGATGGAGATACATTTGAGCATCAACTCCGGGCCTGAATTCTGGGGCAAAGGCTCAGCTGGTTTACAGAGCTGTCTCAAATGAGTGTGTACTTTGTAGGTGAGAATACATTGGTATCAGATTGTCACACCTTACACATTCTGAGGTGCCACTGCCATTTATAAATCTGGTTTCTGAAATCTCAGTATGGCTAAACCCCTTACCCATCTGACTGGGGACACAGGTGACACTGGAACATCAGATGGCATGAGCACACCATTGCAAATCATGATGATTATGTATCCACGCAGTTCACAATCCGCAGGGTAATCTGGGGGCTCAGGATTGTTCCTCTCCTGCTGCCCAAAGGACAATGGAGAGTCATGACAATTGTCACAGGAGCATGCAACCCAAGGTGCTGCTTGGAAATAGGAGAAAACAAGATTTCCTTTCTCCTACTTAGAGATCTTTGACTATAACCAGTGCAATGACTGTCCTCCTGCACTGATATGAATCCAGTGCAGGACTGAGCTTCCAGCTAAGGGAACAGGCTTTCTTTCCTGCAGTGTTTTAGTGTTTGACAAGACGCTACTGAAACCAGCAACCCTCAGAGCATTGACCAGTAAGTGTTGGCTCTCGAGGGGATCTTCCCTCTGCAGACACAGCACTGTTGCGTTGCACTCACCCAGGAGTTGTCCCTGAAGAGCAGCTGCCTGCCTTCTGACCTTTGCCAGCTCAGTATTTTCATTGCTCACCTGCATGCAGTGTGTCTGCTCCCTGCAGTGTCTTGTGTTAATCCATTTAACTACCAAATCCTACCTAAAAGTCAGCGTTTCTTTCTCAGAGTGGCAGAAGAGCTCCTTTGGGATGGGTTCACTTTCCCACGCTTACTCTTTGTTGCAGGACCTGAACATACATTCCACTCCAGATGGTTTTGACTTTTCACTGTGATTTGCTAGTATGAAGAATAGGAGAGAAACCACATCTGCAGTGTGCAGAGGAGCACAAAATTAAGAACCCCAAAGTCCTGAGGACTGAACTGATCCCTGAATCCAAAGGAGTGCAGAAACATCTATGTGACACTACTGACTCTACCAGTACTAGGAGTTAGACTTGGTTTTTATGCAGAATCCTGTGCAGTGATGTGGGTATATCACTTCCAGATATGACACAAAGCTTTTAAAGTCACACTTCATGAGCAGTAGGCTTTTAAAATAATCTATAGGAAAATGTCCACTGTAAGAGCACCTCAAACTCATGCTTCTTCCAGCACAGGTTTGCTTTGTGTTTCACATCTACAGCCCTTTAGTCCAGCTGCCTTTGGGAAGGGGTCTCCATATCAGACTCCATCCCTTCTATGTGTTTTAGGGCAGTCATATTCATTGTTAATTGCTGTTTAACTGCTTCCATATTTTTAACCTCTAAGCACTAGTACAGCTTTTCCCTAAGGCAAGACTTCAGAAGAACCTTTTGGCTTCTGTGGTGCTGGTTTCAGAGAGAAGTCTTTGGAACTGTCTAAAAAAAGTCCATTTCTCTCTCCTGACCTGTCTTAATGAGCCTCAGAAGAAACCTGAATTGTACTGGCTTGTGGGTTTTGGAAGGATTTCATACTTTTTAAATGCAGACTTTTAGCTCACCTGACATTTCCCTCCCTCTCAGCTCTCCTTTCCTCCATCTCTCTGGTGCACTAGTTTGTACGTTCTTATTTTCATAAAATAATAGAGTGGTTTGGATTGGAAAGGACCTGAAGATCATCCAGTTCCAACCCCCTGCCATAGGCAGGGGCACCTCACTCTAGACCATGTTGCCTAAGTCTATGTCCAGCCTGGCCTTGAACACTGCCAGGAATGGAGCATTTACCACTTCTCTGGGCACCCTGTGCCAGTGCCTCAGCACCCTCACAGGAAAGAACTTCTTCCTTTTCTCCAACCTGAACTTCCCCTGTTTCCGTTTGAACCCGTCACCCCTTGTCCTGTTGCTACAGTCCCTGACGAAGAGCCCCTCTCCAGCATCCCTATAGGCCCCTTTCAGACACTGGAAGCTGCTCTGAGGTCTCCACACAGCCTTCTCTTCTCCAGGAGGAACAGCCCCAACTTTTTCAGCCTTTCCCCATACGGGAGGTGCTCCAGCCCCTGATGATCCTCGTGGCCTCCTCTGGACTTTCTCCAGCAGCTCCATGTCCTTCTTATAGAGGACACCACAACCGCACTTTTGTTCTCCTCTGCTTGATTTTTCCGTTCTCCCTCAGCCCTGGATATTATTTTTCAGCCTTCTCAATTTACTGTCTTATTAAAGGATCATTCACTTTCTTTCCCAGATGATTAATAAAGAGATTATATAAGGCTTGTGCTGTAGCACTGATCCCTCTAGTATTCTTCTATACAGTTTTCAGCTACACACTTTGATGTTTGGCCTCTGGTTTGTTTGTATTATTTCTGTTTTGGAAATTAGTTTTCCATGCAGGCTGGCTTAAATGGACTTTAAGCAAAATGTGGTGTGAAAACAGTGTCAGATCTTTTAGTAAGATCCCAAATTACATCAAGCATGTGAAAGAATTTGTCATTTATAATAACATAAGGAAGTGTACAGTTTACCAGCTGCTAACTCAATATTTCTTCTGCTTTAGATTGTCCTTTAGAAAATCCTCATATGATTTTCCAGCAGTGAGCTCAAATCTGTGGTTCAGACCGTATCAACTGTAGGTTTCAATATTGGCACAGCGTGGTGCGTACTGCAGTGGACTCGGGTGATGACATTTGCATTGTGAAACCTCAGGAAATTTGTTTGTCTTTCACACAGATAAAAATGAGTCAGTTTGGGGAAGTTGCCTCTTTGGGGTTTTCTGGATTCTTTTCCTCTAGGAAAGCATAAAATTGTATTTTGCAGATGAGTTACATAGGGATGGAAAACCAACCGTGGTGTTCTATCACGTCTTGCGCAGTCTGAACTGGGCTGCTCAGAACTCCCCCATGGAAACTTGGCTGTGGATTTTATCTGGACAAAGATTCAATGTGATGGCTATTTGGTGATATTCTGTCTCCTGGGATGTGGCAGCAGCAATCCCTGCCTGTGTTACCCTGTGCCATGAGACAGAGATCTGTTTTTCAGGGATTGAGTCTAAGTCTTCTTCATGGAGACAGAAGAGCAGCAATCCCTCACTTCTCTGTCTCCAACGTGACTGGGTACGGCATCCTCTGACTTGCAGTCTTGCCTGGGTCTGAAGGAAGGTTTTTGGTCTCCAGGAGTCCCTTGCTGATGATAGCTGGGTAAAGAAACTGGAGTGGGTGGTTGATTGTGAAGAGGGCAATCATGGAGGAAGTGCTACAGTCTTCTGGAGGTGTGTCTGGCCTCTTCGCCCTGTGCAAGAGGGACATGGGGTCAGACACACAGTACTCTGAGCCA